>NC_064923.1:60201325-60826325 GCF_023897955.1 Schistocerca gregaria | reverse complement strand
TGACTTCAGAGCCAAATCTTTCGTTAATGTCATCAATTTGTCTTTGTACATTGGCAATATTGCCATTGATGACAGTAATTTCGCTGGACTCAGTCATTTTTTGGTGGCGAAGACAGATGCAAATTCCAGAATAGTTCCAGCTATTTATCCATCCATCCGAGGCATTGGAAAGTAGCAGAAAAAAACCTCTCTCGGGACCAGCACGATATGCAACATTTACATGGCAGTGCACAATTTAGTAGCTCGTCCACGACTGGTAGCTCGTCCTCGACTCACTGTTGTTCCACCTTTTCTACTTAGGCCAACCACAAATTGCGCGCACTACACAGTTCCGTCCCCGAGGGGAACCACCACAACTTTCATATACAGAATAACAAAGTACCCTAAGTGAGGATCAGCAGTTTACATAACAGTAAAAAAATACATTAAATAAAACAGAGCATTTGCATATATTGACATTTCTACAAAAAAATTATTCACACAGAAATTACAATTATATACAGTAAGTTTTGTTCCCTCCAAATGGGACAAAGAATTTAAATGACAGATACACTACATTGCATAGAATCATATCATGACATCGAAGTTCTTACAAAGAAATGAGTATACAATTTTATGTTATCGATTCAAACAAACACATTTAGAGAAGCTCAGTGAAGTAACATTAAATGAAACAAAAACCAAAATCAATCATTGGAGTATTAGAGCTATGGTGTTACAGGCCCAAGACCACAATATCATCCAGTTGGTTGATACAGCATCGAATGTGCTGAGAAATTTCAACTGTTCAACGACCACAAACCAATAATCCCATTCTGTAGCCCTTTTGCACAGTTACAGGATAAAGCAGCCCACAGGGTTTGACGTTGGGCACTGTTTCTGCGTCACTAGAATCACGAAAATATTTTCAAGCAACAGTACAGTACACCAGTGCAAACTTCTAATGGATGCAGAACCAAGCTTCGACCCAGACAAAATTCTCTATGTCTATATGTGAGACAAGGCTCAACAAGCAATAGATAGCTGCTAATTTTAAGTTCACGTACAGCTGACGCCATCAGTATGGACCCTATTTTCCCACATAGATATCATCGTATCCTGTGGGACTGTTCAGAATGCCATGAGAATGCACCCTATTCTGAAACATGTGGAGCATCATGTCCTGAGGGAGTGCCCTGAACAAATGGCAAGACAGATGCCAGACGCTAGGCATCACTACCTTGAGCAGTGTGAAAGATTAATTCTGTAGATGGAATGGTGCTCTTAAGAAAATAACGTAACTTCCTCATGCAGGAAGACCAGAATCTTCACTGACATCCTTCAGCTACTTATGTCTTATGTGAAGAACTAAAATCTCACTCATATCTACAATAAGTGTCTGGGCATAGACAGGACAACCATGCAACTGATTTACGCATGTAACAAGTGTGAGGGACAATAAGCCACTTGGTGGCGATATTTTCACGTTGCCAACGCCTGTCCATCCATGGAATGTGTCCACCTAGATATTGTAGATCTCTTTGTTATCACAAATTCGTGGTCTATTATTCATGCATATTCACGTTATTCATACATCATCAACTGCCACTCCATGACAACAGAGAAAACTGTGTCAGGATTCACAAAGACCTTTTTTAATCGAAGCACAACCACTTATTAGTGGCACATGACGGGGCCTCAGTCTATATCTCATACCTTTCATGAGATGTGTCCCAAAAGTGGAGTAAACCACGTAGACAACCAATCAAATGGAGACGCAGAATACCTTGTGGAAACATTTGAAACAGAAATGAAAAAATAAATATGTGAGAGTCCTGTTGAGGATGCAATAACGCCCTTTCTTACCACCTACGGGCCCACATCTATCGGAGAGAAGACCCCTGTAGATGTGTTGCCGTGCATCACCCAGAATTTACTATTGTCAGTCTCGAGCTGAGTTTTCTGTGAGCGACCGCGTCTTTGCCCAAGCCTTCAGCCATCATGAGCACTGGATCACTGTAGTCATTCATGGGCACTGGGGTTGGCGCATCTTCATGCTGCATCTATCTAACGTTGAGCAATCAGCATACTTACCGTCATTATGAGGATGAAAGTAACGTTTGCTGTAAATACGTGCTGTAACGGTCATGGACTTTATGAGCTGATGTTATTCACAACTGCCTTTCAGGCGATGTAGACGCCACTACCAGCACCTCACTGAGTTTGAAAGAGGCCATCTAATAGCGAAACAACAATCTGGGTGTTCGTTATGCGATATTGTAGATGGACTAGGAAGAAATGTAGCCACTGTACAAAACAGAATTGATGGCAGAAACAGTCACGAGAATAGATAGTCGCAGGAAGATCGGGCTGTGGACAGTCGTGTGGCACTTCCGAGAGAGAAGTCGATTGTGTTCGATGTATTACTGTGGCAAATCGTACTGCATTGCAGCAGTTGGCACCACGTTACATAACAACGAAGTGTTACAAATAGGTTGCTTCAAGACAGCTACGAGCCAGACGACCTGTAACATGTACTCCACCTGCCCCAAGCTATCTCCATGTGTAACTTCTCAAACGACAGTTCATTGGAGGGCAGGGTGGGGGCCTTTTGTGTTTTCTGAAAGCTGATTTTGTCTCTGTGTCAGTTGACGTCCTGCAATTAACCTCTATGTGTGTTAGACACTCTGGACCTAGACCTGAAATTATTGTTTGGGCTGCGATTTCCTGTGACAGCAGGAACACGTTCTTGGATATCCCACACACCCTGACTGCAAATTTATTCAAATGGTTCAAACGGCTCTAGGTATGTGGGACTTAATATCTGAAGTCATCAGTCCCCTACACTCAGAACTACTTAAAGATAACTAACCTAAAGACATCACACTCATCCATGCCCGAGACAAGATTCCAACTTGCGATTGTAGCAACAGCGTGGTTCCGGACTGAAGCGCCTAGAACCTCTAACCCACAGCAGCCGGTTGCAAATTTGTACGTCAGCCTGGTACTGTACTGTACTGTCGTTCAATAACAGCTTTATACGGGAGTGTTTTCCATCTCGATAACTCTCACACATATACCGCTGTAGTAACTGAACAGATTCCAAAGAGTGTCGACGTTTTGCCTTAGACTGCACTATCATCATATATATCTCCTGTCGAAGACGTATTGGACATTATCAGACGAGGACTCCAGTATCATACACAAAAAGCATTAACGTTCCGTGTACTGACTGACCAAATGCAACAGGGGGGAACTCCATCTCACAAACTGACCAACGGCAGCTGTACAACACGATGCATGCACGTTTGCATATTAATGTAGAAGTATTTCACATTTTCAATGGTTTATTTCACACCTACATTAGCCTGTGATCTTGGAATGTTAATCACTCAAATATGTTACCCAGATAACTCTATTCCAGAAGTTAAATTACTCTATATTAATTATTTTCTGTGTTGAAAGGTATATACACGGGGTAAATTTTGTAAGAAAATTTGATATTGAACAGGAGAGGGTCAAATCAAGTATCGATTCTGTGGTGGCGCCGCTGCTCAAAAGCGATCCATCGTTCGAGGTGTTACGGATAATGTGTTAGAGAAACTTTAGAGAGGGAGAGAGAAATGTGTGGAGAAGTCTCAGCTGCAAAGACGTTTTGTATCTGATGTGTGCTGGATATATACTTACTCGCTACGGGCAGTAATATATTATTTTTCTTTTGCAAGATACCGTGCTGTAAATAATTAAGGTAAAGAAAAGTGTTTTGTTACTAATGCAATGCGCTTATTAATAAGTGATTATTAAGACAATGTACTGTACCCGAATGCAAGATTTTGTATAGGTAATTGTTAATGTATAATCAGTTTATTTTGCGTTAATTGTGAGCATTTTAATTTTCTAAGAGTTAAAATACAAGTTTTAAAATTAGTACCATATTGTTACTTACCAGAAGTCAGTACCAGTTCCCATATCCATGTCGTCTTTTATTAACTATTTTGCTGAAGAAGGTAGTGTCTCAGTCGTATTCCATTTAATTAAAATGTATGCTAACCAACAGCTCTGCGCAATAACTGTATGCAAACTATACATTTTAAAATAGTAATGGAGAGCAGTGTGAAAAGCGTTGCCACTGCGTAGGTAAAGGTAAGAAATTTTATTATTTCAGGGATAGCGTTCTTTAAACACAAAAACTATTATTTTCAAATTGATCTAGTTGTGTTTTATAACTACGACCACTTTCTAAACAATAGCGTTGCATCAGATTCAGCTTTCGTGTTACATAAATTCACACAGCTTTTCTTTTGGTTTAAGGTTTCCAGGCGCTTCAGTCTGCAACCGCGCAACCGCTACGGTCGCAGGTTCGAATCCTGCCTCGGGGATGTGTGTGTGTGTGTGATGTCCTTAGGTTAATTGGGTTCAAGCAGTTCTTGAGGACTAATGACCTCAGATGTTAAGTCCCATTGTGCTCGGGCCATTTTTGAACCAACGTCTGGATGATTGCTGACTGCATTGCAAGTGGGCTAAGGAAAGGTTCACGTATTAAAAACACGCTACGCACGATCATATAGGTCGAGAAGCGTACCAATTACGACACTCCTTGTTAGTGGGATTCAGGAGGCCTAAAACGCTTGCCGAGACGCGAAATGATGCTTCTGTATGTTCTGGGGAGAGTGTTGACCATCGCAATTTTTTAGATTAGAAAAGTTAATATTTTGGTCACATAGACGTTATTACACTTGATTGCCACTTTTAAATTTACAGCCAACTTCATGATAGGGGAGATCCGAAATTAGTACTCCTTTTTAATTAAATATTATGTGACGAATGCATTGACCTTTTTTTTTTAGTCCTACACGTGTCCGCAGTGCCTTTCTAATAGGGAACCCTTCGTCTGCTGGCTGGCTGATTCGTGTGCTGTGCAGTATGCAGTGCGCCCACCACGTGCTGGCTACCTTGCACGTTACAGACGGCTCCCCGGTGCGGCCTCGCTGCGCAGGCAGCTGCGTAGCGGCTTTGGCGGCAGACCGTTAATTCTAATCCGTGGGGCCCGCCTCGGCTGCTGCCGTTGCACACACAGCAGTATAATGGGATTTTATGATGGGATGCGCAACGCTAGGGCGCGCACGGCTTCAGAATCCTCTGTTTGCATCTAACTAGCGTTGGGAAATCAGCCTACCTTCTCTTTTAAAACTAAATTACGCTTGCTGGAAACGTGCTTGCGCATAATCATAATTGCGTTGGCCCTTATGTTAGAACGTATGTGCCTGCGAGAATAGCTTCAGAGGTCAGAGACTATAGTCATACTGAAACAGAACTCGAAAAAATTAGTTTTCGTCTTCTTTTCAAGCCTCACGAAAATATTTTTCATTGCAAGCTCTTCGCACAAATTACGTTGAGTAATACACTGAAGGGCCAAAGAAACTGGTATAGGCATGTGTATTAAAAATGCAGAGACATATAAACAGGTAGAATTCGCCACTGTGGTTATCAACGCCCACAGAAGTCGATAAATGCCTGGCGCAGTTGTTAGATCGATTATTGCTGCTACAATGGCAGGTCATCAAGATTTAAGTTATTTAGAATGTGTTGGTTTAGTCGGCGCAAGGTCGATGGGACGTAACATCTCCGAGGAAGCAAAAAAGTGGGGAATTTCCCGTAGGACCATTACACGAGTGTACCGTAAATATAAGGAATCGTGTAAAACAACAGATCTCCGACATAAATGCGGCAGGAAAAAAGATCCTACAAGAACGGAACTAACTACAACTGAAGAGGACAACGTGACAGAAGCGCAACCCTTCCGCAAATTATCGTAGATATCATTGCTAGGCCATCAGAAAGTGTCTCCATGAGACGTATTCAATGTAATATAATCGATATGGGCTTTCTGACCCAAAGGTCATTCGTGTACCCTTGATGACTGTACGACACAAAGCTTTATACCTCGCCTGTGACCGTCAGCACCGACATTGTACTGTTGGTGACTGAAAACATGTTGTCTGGGCGGACGAGTCTCGTTCCAACTTGTATCGAGCGGATAGAAGTGCACGCGTATGGAGACAACCTCGTGAATACATGGACACTGCATGTCAGCAGGGGACTGATGAAACTTGTGGGGCTCTGTAATGGCGTGGTGTGTGAAGTAGGAGTGATATGGGGCCCCAGATACGTCTAGATACAACTCTGACTTGAACGTAAGCATTTTCTCTGATCACCTCTATTCATTAATGTCCATTGGGCATACCGATGGACTTCGGAATAAGAGCAGCACATGGTGAAACCCCACACGTCCAGAATTGCTGTAGAGTGGCTCCAGGAGCACTCTTCTGAGCTTAAACATTTGAGCTGGCCACCAAACTCCCCAGACGTGAACATTATTGACCATACCTTGGGTGACTTGGAGCATGCTGTTCAGAAGAGTCTTACGGACTTATGCACAGCCATGCAGGATTCATAGTATCAGCCCTTCAGCACTTCCGCCATTACTCGAGTCCTCCTGTTGCGGCACTTCCCCGTGCTCGCGGAGGCCCTACACGATATTAGGTAGGTGTACCAGATTCTTGGTTCTTCAGTGCATAACTCCATCGAGCCCTAATTTTTCGTATCATACGTTCGTCTGCCACGCGAAATTTTTGTCAACGGTAGTAGATTCACTGCGCTGTTTCAAATGACAGTTCTCTGAAGTGTTTCAACAGTGTTCCTCGAAAAGCGCGGCGCCTTCCTTCTAGCGATTTCCATTTGAGTTTCCAAAACATCTCCATAATACTTGCGTTTAGCAGCCCGCCTCAGAATAGCTTCGATGTCTTCTCTTAATCCTATCTGGTACGGATCCCAAACACTCGAGCAGTATTAAAGAATATGTCCTACAATCGTTCTATCAGCGGTCTCCTTTACAGATGTACCACATTTTTGTAATACTATCGCAGTAACTCGAAGTCGACCTTCCCTACCACAATAAAACTGATGCCTGATCTGAACATATTTTTTCTATGTAATAGAAATATTATATTATTTTATTTGTCCTCTTTAATAGATCTTTGTTCTTTGACAAGATAACACCTTATTTTTGAACTATTGTAATTTGTGTTTTTTACTTCTTTTTTTCTTAAGAACCATGAGGATCTATTAATACATACATTATGTACTGAATTACTAGGTCATAATTTATTCATTTTTAATAAGTCGTCGATTGGTTTTATTTTAAATTGTCAGGTACGAATGCAAAAGGGAGAATGCAAGACAAAGTTTTAACATTACATGGACATTATGCTATCCTGTTTGCTGTCCCCTGTTTTACAATATATTTAATTTTATGTTTTATTCTGCTTTTAATGTAACTATGAATTTTGTGGAAGTAATGAGAACATTTAGCTTCACGTAATGATATGGTGCACGACAGCACATTACTAACGGTAAAATATCACATACTTATGGAATAAAGTACAGCACTCTCTAAAATAGGAAAGGGTTGTCCTTGTAATTTTCGTGTTAAGAGGGAGAGATTTGTAACGAATTGTAATTAATACGTCCTGAGTAACTGCGGAGATACTGAATGCAAACGCCAGAATATGCTGTTGCTCGTGGTAATCTTGATAAATATGTAACTGCCAAACTGACGTCTCATTGCAGACGACATTTGAATTGTTCTTATGACTAATTTGTTATTGTTTAAGAATATACGGTATTAAGTTTCGGTTATGTGTGCAGCGTTTTTATTACAATTTTCTGAACCTCAATTTCCATATTCACAGATTTATGTCTACGGAAGTTGCTGGGATGTATGAGAGGTGATGGATTAAAAAGAACCTGCACCGTAGTTTTTGCGTTTTGAGCAAATCATTTTGTTAGGGAAATTTCGTTTCGTAGGTAGAACTAACTCACAAGAAGTTCGTCTTCGAAGCAAAGTGCAGCAGTGGCACGGATATCGGTTCCTATTACTTATAATCAAGAAGCAGTTCTGCAGAGAGAACGCTTTTGCTAACGTACTACAATATCGCGTTTCAGCACTGATGCAGCTCAGTTGTGTTTGAAAGGACAGACCGAGGTTCAATTGCTATTTCATCCTAACTGGTTAACACTATAACCACACATACACAGTTAGATAACATCAAGGTCACATTAGATAAGATATTGTTGTAGAAATACAGTAGCATCATGGGCATTACAGACGGAACGTGGTGAAATCAAGCTCCCATACAGTTAGACATGACTGAGCCCTTTGTACCGCCTCTAGAATCCATATAACAGTCATGTAAATGTATACTATTTCTAGCGTTACCCGCTAAAGAACGCAGCATCCCAATTTTGGTTAAAGAAGTGATTAATTACTAGAATTAGATTCCATTAAGGTGACCAATAAGGCTGAAAGCTGTCATGTTTAATGATTCCTTGCCACCACAATGAAAGGGCGAATTCGATAAAGGAATCTTGTGCTGAAGGAAGGCAAATTAGGCTTACCAAGGACTGTAGAGTTCTGGTAATAATAAGTAACAAATCTGCTCTTGACTAACACACCTGTGCCTGAAGTAACGCAATATGTTTTTCACAGACCACTGAGCCAGAAATCACTCTCCGTAGAAATGGTTCTGCTCAGGGACACTATAATACTCCAAATATCAATATCCACACAGCCGAAAAAGTGTATAATCGGACAACAATCATGGAAGGTTTCACTAACCTAATATTCTTCTAATACAGTACTCTTAAACTAAACAGTACATCGAATTCCTTTCATTAGCCAATAGAGAATGAATAATATATACCTGAAAGTCTCGCGAGCAACGTAAACTTGTTTCAGAAAATCGAACTGACGATTTTTCAGTAGTAACCTGAAACCAAGCTCTGAAGCAGATTTACTCAGTTTCTGTGTGGCAAGTCGACTACGGTAAGATCAGAACCATACTACTCGTTCTGGAAACTTCACTACGTCAATATCAAAACCATACTGTCATTTGACCTTTACTAATGTTCAGGAACGATCAATATTTGACAACTGTACGCTGCTACTAGCACTTAATAGTTCACGCATTGTCTCTGACGATTTTTATGGTATCATTCAGCTGTCGCCTGATGTTCCCCTACGCAGGATGTTTTCAGAATTCATGTTATACTCTTTCAGAAATTGTAGAGGGCACTTAATAGATCAAGTTTTACATAGGAACACAATCCGGAAATGTTATCCAATGGTGCTACAGATCGTCAAAGTTGTAGGCGCCAGCACCTGTAAATGTATTTATATATAGAGTGATTTCGGGAGGATGTTACAAACTATCAAAGATTATGGGGAAGGACAAATGTATTAATTTGACGTAAGGGACCCTGCACCGGAAACGAACGAGTCGGAAGTTATAAGCGAAAATCGTTCTGATATTTCCGACATGGACCGGTAATGATGCTATGACTGTAGGGAATGCAACTTTAAAAGATCATAGTATGGCCCAAAAGAAGTAAAAATGTCCAGTAAACATCGGTTTCAAAATGGATATTTAAGAGCGCTTGTTCAATATTTATTGTCTTGGTCCATACTATCACCTGTGAAAGTTTCATACATCACATTTTTAGGAACAACAGTACCGGTACATATTTCACGGTCAGAGGTATCAGAAGGATTTTTGCTTATAGCTTCGACTCGTTCGTTTCCGTCATGGGACCTTTAGCTCAATTTAACGCATTTATCCTTCCAGATCATCCTCGCGGAATCACCCTGTGTGTACTGTCCATACACTTAGAGGCGCCGGCGCCTGTAACTTTGACGCGCTGTAGCGCCGTTGGATGACGTTTCCGTAAATGGGTTGCTATGTTAAACTTGATCTACTAAGTCCCCCCTAAAGCCTCTACATGTGTGTAAAATGAATTGTGAAACACCCTGTATACTTTTCACCGCCAAGAAATTGTAACACATATCGATTGAGTGGTGGAGCGCGATTTGTCAATGACGCTTTATTATTCTTGGTCCATAGTTGGCATCTTCGTTGTTGTCACCAAGGGACAGGCGGAAGATGCTTGCGCACATAGGCGCGCTTGCGCTGTTAAAGCCTTGTGGCAACAGTGCTCTTAGAGCGGTAACAAGGGGTAGTGCTCTAGTCTGCAATCAGAATAATTACAGTGTTTTAGGCAAGAATGTCCAGCTGTGTTCCTGGGTTTGCCCTATTGCAAGCAAACGCAGTGCAGCCTGCGGTGCAGTTGGGAGATGGCTGTAAGCAACAGAGCCCAGTTCCCGTCAATAGGCGTGATTATACGAGAATTTCACTTAGTAGGGACACCGCGGACGGATTTACCTCTTTAGGGGTGGGCCTTGGGTGGATCCGCTGGTGAGAGGCACGGCTGTTTGTTCCGGCTGGCACTCTGTCGCACTGAGGTTCCTACTTAGGTATTCGACTAGCTGACTTCGAGTAGACTGCGCCTGTATTAGAATGGTGAACTCCTACATTTACGAAGTTCTTTTAAGGAATTATCTGTTTTATTGTAGGGAGTCTATCAGTATATATCATCCTGGTTGCATTGTGGTTTATTAAGAAATCACTGACAGAGCATTCTAATTGAAGCTGATTCTGAATAGTGTATAGCAGTAAGTAATATCTGTTTCGCTGCCCTACACCTAGGCAAGTGTTGCCATTTACCAAAGGCAGGTGTGTAATTCTCACCCGGGTGGGCGAGTGTCATTACGATAAAGTCATAGCAACGATTAATCAGTACTTCCTTTTTGTCGCCTGTGAATTTCCTTAAGCGTTGGTAGCACATTTAGCTGTGGCCATTGTGTAATAATTGTCTTCAAGTTTCAGTTGCTTTCGGGTACTGAAGTTAGGACGGGTTATCGACCCGCCACAATCCCCCCCCTCCCCCTCACACAATCTCCCCCCCCCCCCCCTCCGACTCTGAAGTTACGACTGTTGAAGAGCAAAAGAAAAAGAATTGAGTCTCGATATGTTAGCGAAAATACATGTTTAAATTGGGAGGAAAGCAAAAATCACCGTCCGAAATCGTACTGAACGTTTTCTCAGAACATTATTTTGAACAACTAGTTGAGGAGCCCACCCGAAGTGTAATTGGTTGCGTACACAAACTTGACCTCTTACTAACATGTAATCCTGAACAAATAAGGAACGTCTTTTCAGATACAGAGATTAGCGACCACAAGGTTCCTTTATTGTATAATTATATGATAGCGGGACAAACACTGGTAGCAGTTACTTCGGTAAAATATCTGTGACTATGCGTTCGGAACGATTTGAAGTGGAATAATCATATAAAATTAATTGTTGGTAAGACGGATACCAGGTTGAGATTGATTGAGAGAGTCCTTAGAAAATGTAGTCCATCAACAAAGGAGGTGGCTTACAAAACACTCGTTCGACCTATACTTCAGTATTTCTCATCAGTGTGGGATCCGTACCAGATCGGATTGACGGAGGAGATAGAGAAGATCCAAAGAAGAGCGGCGCGCTTCGTCACAGGGTTATTTGGTAAGCGTGATAGCGTTACGGAGATTTTGAGCAAACTTATGTGGCAGACTCTGCAAGAGAGGCGCTCTGCATCGCGGTGTAGCTTGGTGTCAAGGTTTCGAGAGGGTGCGTTTCCGGATGAGGTATCGAATATATTGCTCCCCCCTACTTATACCTCCCGAGGAAAACACAAATGTAAAATTAGAGAGATTCGAGCGCGCACGGAGACTTTCCGGCAGTCGTTCTTCGTTTACGCGTCTGGAACAGGAAAGAGAGGTAATGACAGTGGCACGTAAAGTTCCCTCCACCACACCCCGTTGGGTGGCTTGCGGAGTGTAAATGTAGATGTAGATGTAGAAGGTTGTTGTAGATAGATTAAATACCGAAACATCCAAACACATCAAAAAGAAACACAAAATAAATCCATTTGGAAAACAAAATAAACATTCGCTTGACACCTTCCAATCTATGTAAGCATAGACCAGTGGCTTATACACGAAGGAATAGTATCGACGTCAATAGAGATATGTACCAAACAAAGACACGTCATAACACTGTCGCAGAAGCAACGAAGAGGGCATGCAAATATTAAAATAACGCAAGATCCCCGAGATCTGCGCAGTTTTACAGAAGTATGAAATTTAATGCCAACTTCAATGTCAGATGCTTTTGACACTATCCAAAACGAAACTCTGTCTCGAAATTTGGCATAGAAATTCTGTTCGCATGTGAAGTACATCAGTGGCAACATGCAATCAATATCTTCATCGCGCTATAACCATCATGATGGTATTGATGACAGTGGCACTAAAACAATTGCTAAGCACATTTTTCCGAAATTATTTCACAAACCAAGACTGCCACCACGAGTAACATAGAAGTAGATATCTTCGGTACAGCGAAGCAGCTTAAACAGTTAAGAAAGACAGGTATCCGGTCCAGATGGTATACCAGTCAAGTTTCTGTCAGAGTACGCTGATACAATCGCTCCATATTTCGTAATCACTACACAATCGCTCGCTCGTAGAAAGATCGTACTCGAAGACTGGAAAGATTCACAACTCACATCAACACCTAAAAAAGGAAACAGGAGTAATCTACTGAATTACAGACCCGTCTCACTAAGGTCAATTTGCAGTAGTACTTTGAAACATATACTGTGTTTAAACATTATGAATCACCTCGAAGAATACTATTTACTGACAAATAGCCAAAACATAGTTAAAAAATTTCATTCTTGTGAAACACGAGTAGCTTTTTATTCTCACGCAGTAATGAGTGCTGTTGACAATGGACGTCAAACTGGTTCCATATTTTTCAATTTCCAGAGGATTTTGACACCTTTCCTCACAAGTGACTTGTAATTGAAGTGCATGCCTATGGAGTATCGTGTCAGTTGTGTTACTGGATTCGTAACTTCCTGTCACAAAGGTCACAGTTCGTAACAGCTGACGAAAAGTGATTGAGTGAAACAGAAATAAAATATGGCGTTCCCCAAAGAAGCATTATAGGCCTTTTGTTCTTCAAGATACACTTAACGATCTGATCAGCCATCTTCGATTTAGCCGCGCTATCTTAGGCACCTTTTCACGGTCCTTGCGGCTCCCTCCGTTGGAGGTTAGAGTCCTCTCGCGGGCCTGGGTGTGTGTGTTGCCTTAGTGTTAGTTTAGGTTAGACTAAATAGTCTTAGGGACCGATGACCTCAGTAGTTTGGTCCCATACGATCTCCACACAAATTTCCAGTTTCCTCTTTGATTGTTTGCAGTTGATGCTGTCATTTGCTGTCATGTTTAGTCATGTTGTTATTGTTGTTGTTGTCTTCAGTCCTGAGACTGGTTTGATGCAGCTCTCCATGCTACTCAATCCTGTGCAAGCTTCTTCATCTTTCAGTACCTACTGCAACCTACATCCTTCCGAATCTGCCTAGTGTATTCATCTCTTAGTCTCCCTCTACGATTTTTACCCTCGACGCTGCCCTCCAATGCTAAATTTGTGATCCCTTGATGCCACAAAACATGTCCTACCAACCGATCACTTCTTCTAGTCAACTTGTGCCAAAAAATTCTCTTCTCCGCAATCCTATTCAATACCTCCTCATTAGTTACGTGATCTATCCACCTTTTCTTCAGCATTCTTCAGTAGCACCACATTTCGAAAGCTTCTATTCTCTTCTTGTCCAAACTAGTTATTTCACTTCCATTCATGGCGACACTCCAAACAAATACTTTCAGAAACGACTTCCTGATACATAAATCTATATTCGATGTTAACAAATTTCTCTTCTTCAGAAACGCTTTCCTTGCCATTGCCAGTCTACATTTTTTATCCTCTCTACTTCGACCATCATCAGTTATTTTACTTCCTAAATAGCAAAATTCCTTTACTGCTTTAAGTGTCTCATTTCCTAATCTAATTCCCTCAGTATCACCCGATTTCATTTGACTACATTCCATTATCCTCGTTTTGCTTTATTTGATGTTCATCTTATATCCTCCTTTCAAGACACTGTCCATTCCGTTCAACAGCTCTTCCAAGTCCTTTGCCGTCTCTGACAGAATTACAATGTCATCGGCGAACCTCAAATTTTTTACTTCTTCTCCATGAATTTTAATACCTACTCCAAATTTTTCTTTTGTTTCTTTTACTGCTTGCTCAATATACAGATGGAATAACATCGGGGAGAGGCTACAACCCTGTCTCACTCCTTTCCCAACCACTGCTTCCCTTTCTTGCCCCTCGACTCTAATAACTGCCGTCTGCTTCCTGTACAAATTGTAAATAGCCTTTCGCTCCCTGTATTTTACCCCTGGCACCTTCAGAATTTGAAAGAGAGTATTCCAGTCAACATTGTCAAAAGCATTCTCTAAGTCTAGAAATGCTAGAAACGTAGGTTTGCCTTTTCTTAATCTTTCTTCTATGATAAGTCGTAGGGTCAGTATTGCCTCACGTGTTCCAACATTTCTACGGAATCCAAAATGATCCTCTCCGAACCCCACATCTACCAGTTCTTCCATTCGTCAGTAAAGAATTCGCGTTAGTATTTTGCAGCTGTGACATATTAAACTGATTTTTCGGTCATTTTCGCATCTGTCATCACCTGCTTTCTTTGGGATTGGAATTATTATATTCTTCTTGAAGGCTGAGGGTATTTCGCCTGTCTCATACATGTTGCTCACCAGCTGGGTCAGTTTTGTCATGAGTGGCTCTCCCAAGGCCGTCAGTAGTTCTAATGGAATGTTGTCTACTACTGGGGCCTTGTTTCGAATCAGGTCTTTCAGTGCTATGTCAAACTGTTCACTCGGTATTTTATCTCCCATTTCGTCTTCATCTACATCCTTTTCCATTTCCATTATATTGTCCTCAAGTACATCGCCCTTGTATAAACCTTCTATATACTCCTTCCACCTTTCTGCCTTCCCTTCATTGCTTAGAACTTTGCCATCTGAGCTCTTGATATTCAAACACGTGGTTCTCTTCTCTCCAAAAACCTCTTTAATTTTCCTATAGGCAATATCTATCTTACCCCTAGTGAGATAAGCTTCTACATCCTTATATTTGTCCTCTAGCCATCCCTGCTTAGCCATTTTGCACTTCCTGTCGATCTCATTTTTGAAACGTTTCTATTCCTTTTTGCTGCTTCATTTCCATCATTTTTATATTTTCTCCTTTCATCAATTAAATTCAATATTTCTGCTGTTACCATGGATTTCTAGCAGCCCTCGTCTTTTTACCTACTTTATCCTCTGCTGCCTTCACTACTTCATCCCTCACAGCTACCCATTCTTCTTCTACTGTGTTTCTTTCCTCCATTCCTGTCAATTGCTCTCTTATGCTCTCCTTGAAACTCTGTACAACCTCAGGTTCTTTCAGCTTATCATGATCCCATGTCCTCAAATTCCCACCATTTTGCTGTTTCTTCAGTTTAAACCTACAGGTCATAACCAATAGATTTTGGTCAGAGTCTACGTCTGCCCCTGGGAATGTCCTACAATTTAAAACCTGATTCCTAAATCTCTGTCTTACCATTATATACTCTATCTGATACCTTTTAGTATCTCCAAGATTCTTCCATGTATACAACCTTCTTTCATGATTCTTGAACCAAGTGTTAGCTGTGATTAAGTTATGCTCTGTGCCAAATTGTACCAGACGACTTCTTCTTTCATTTCTTAGCCCCAATCCATATTCACCTACTATGTTTGCTTCTCTCCCTTTTCCTACTGACGAATTCCAGTCATCCATGACTATTAAATTTTCGTCCCCCTTCACTACCTGAATAATTTCTTTTATGTCATCATACACTTCATCAATTTCTTCATCATCTGCAGAGCTAGTTGGCATATAAACTTGTACTACTGTAGTAGGCATGGGTTTTGTGTCTATCTTGGCCACAATAATACGTTCACTACGCTGTTTGTAGTAGCTTACCTGCACTACAATTTTTTTATTCATTATTAAACCTAGTCCTGCATTACCCCTATTTGATTTTGTATTTATAACCCTGTATTCACCTGACCAAAAGTCTTGTTCCTCCTGCCACCGAACTTCACTAATTCCCGCTATATCTAACTTTAACCTATCCATTTCGCTTTTTAAATTTTCTAACCTACCTGCCCGATTAAGGGATCTGACATTCCACACTCCGATCCGTAGAACGCGAGTTTTCTTTCTCCTGATAACGACATCCTCTTGAGTAGTCCGCGCCCGGAGATCCGAATGGGGGACTATTTTACCTCCGGAATTTTTTACCCAAGAGGACGCCATCATCATTTAATCATACAGTAAAGCTGCATCTCCCCGGGAAAAATTACTGCTGTAGTTTCCCCTTGCTTTCAGCCGTTCGCAGTACCAGCAGAGCAAGGCCGTTTTGGTTAAGTTGCAAGGCCAGATCAGTCAATCATCCAGACTGCTGCCCTGCAACTACTGAAAAGGCTGCTGCCCTTCTTCAGGAACCACATGTTTGTCTGGCCTCTCAACAAATATCCCTCCGTTGTGGTTGCACCCACGGTACGGCCATCTGCATCGCTGAGGCACGCAAGCCTCCCCACCAACGACAAGGTCCATGGTTCATGGGGGGTGTTAAGTCATCAGATGATCAAAAGAGATTGTAAAATGATTTACACAAGAACTCCTGATGTTGCAAAAAGTGTCAGTTGATTCTAAATCATGAGCACTAAAAAGAATCGGCTTAACTTCAGCTACAAGATAACTCACAAAAATGAAAAGATTGACGATTACACATACTAATAACCTAAATATGGACGGTGCGATAGTTGTGGGGCAAACAAACCAAAGGCTGTTATTTATTGGCAGACTGCTTGCACTACACTTGTCGGCCGTCTTCTGGTATATTGCTGTGTGCAATCCGTATAAGACAGGACTGATGCAGGACACCCAAAATGTTCAAAGGAAGGCACCTCGTTCTGTATTATACTGAAATAAAGGAGAGAGTGCCACAGATATGATATACGACTTGGGCTGGCAGACATTAAAACGAAGGCGTTTTCCACTGCGGCAGGACCTTCTCATGAAATCTGTCACCAAGTTTCTCCTCAGTCCAATATTTCGTTGGCGCACACATACATATGTATAAATGATTATCGTAATAAGAAAAATCGGAGCTCGTACAGAAAGATTTAAGCGTTCGTTTTCCCCGGACGCTGTTCGAGAGTTAAACGGTAAATCAGTAGCTCAAAACTGGTTCGATGAACCCTTTGCCAGGCACTTAACTGTGACACGCAGAGAAATCATGTAAATGCAGACGCAGAGGCTGAAATCAACCCAGGGAATTAGGAGGGGACTTTTACCAGTGGGTGTGCCCGGATCCGCACATGCCACATATATTTATCATATTTCATACATAATTGTACACATGTTTCAGCTGTACCTCTACCGGCTTTCACCCCGCAGCTCAATGTTTTTGACGTCTTACACCCTGAACCATGTCCTTGAATCACATGATTTTGAAGAATACTCTCTGAAATATTTGTTTCAAATAGGTATTAGTAAACAAATTAAAAGATCTTATCTGATCCATTTTTAATTCCGGAACAAATTTATTCCTTTCATCGTAAATGTCTGTAATTCTGTTTAAAAGTTGTTGCAAATTCTGTAACACTGGATGAATATAGTCGGGCTGTTAGCACTTTGTGAGCCTTTTTGTGCGTCACCCCCACTCCTTTGAGAAGTAAGTAGTTTATACCTCCAAAGTGTTTCTTTCCAGGCCGTAAAAATGCCAAGTTTGGCTGAAACGAATCCAGTGGTTTACGAGTAGGCATGGAACATACATACATATATATACTTTTATAATCTGTAAGAATGTGGCTTCATCAGTTATTGTATATGGGGTCTCTTTTCTAAAGATTATTTGTGCATTATGTAGCTTAATACTGAGCTAATGGCTTCTATAGGTGGAAGTCTCCTTACAAAGTTAGGGGTGTCCACATTTACTACTTTTCATAATGTTCATAACTTTTTCGATTGTGCTTCCCCTGCGGTAGTTCTGTTTAAGATGATCTGCAAACGTTCAGTGGTTTGTACTGCATTTCCGATTCCAGATCTTCATGTCTTGTGTCAAATAATCTACCAAATATCTAATGCAGATTTTATCACAAGTCCCTGCAATTTATCACATTGTTGGTATTTCATTTGCTTCAGTTTTTGGATGTGTTTCTGTAGTGAATCATCCATATTTGTGGCAATGTTTGCGCTTTTCTCTATTAGATTACCCATTTTGTATGTGAGTTGACTATGGATCTTCTCCTTGTTACTAAATCTTCGGATTGTGATATTAACTATTACAATTTTGTTTCATCTACTTGTTCGTTTAGTACCACGTTGTGTATTTTCTGGTTTTATTCAATTAGTTTAATGGTCTTATTAACAGGGATGCAACTGTAGAACTTTCTACATCGTGAGAAAGTTATTTTGATTTCATGTAGTCAGAAAACCCACAGCAAAAGATACAATTTCAATATAGTCCCCATAATGCTGTATATCTTAGTTAAGCCCTGACAATACGGACAAGTATATTCCTGAGTCCCCTACATCTGGACATAGCCTCACTAATAGCTCAGATTTTTTTAAATAATGATTCACAAATGTAACTACTCGTGTCAGAAAACTGTAAAAGCTTTATCTGCCATTTTACACTAACAACATCTAGTACATGCCCTGTATTGCCCACATATTTCATAATCCTGTTTACTATCTTATGAAGTTCAATCGGAATTCAGTTTGTGAATGTTAATATGTGCGTATGGGAACCTTCGTCTTTTTGGTGACTTAAACTCTGCTGGGGAGAATTGCAGATAGGTGCTGTATGTGTGTGGAGAATGAACCTTTTCTTCAATAGCTGAAACCAGAAGATGGTAATATTGGACGCTGGGTTTTGTAGCGAAGTCGAAATTTTAAATTACTGAAAGGTGTTCCATTAGGGCCTGGTCAGGACTCTGAGCTGACCATTCCATTTCAGGAATTTTCTTGTCCACTGTCATTCCATCACAGACGCTGCCTTATGACGGCGTGCATTACCAATTCGATACAGACATTGTCTCCGAACTGGTCCTCTGCTGTACGTAGTAGTCAATGCTGCTAAATGTGTTCTTCTAATTTCAAATTTAGTGTTCTCTTAAGTACAATAAGGAGACCACATGCCAAACAAAAAAATCAACCTTATACCGTAACATAACCGCCTCTGTAATTTACACTACACCACTACAGATGACGACAATTAACATATTCAACGCATTCACAGAAATGAGCTTTGCAGCTTGATTCAGCATTCGAAATCATTCTGTCTGTCTCATCTTGGATTAGGTGATGAGTTCATTCGCATTTTCACTTCACAGTCACATCAAAAAATGGACCTTGCCGTTGGTGGGGAGACTTCCGTGCCTCAACGATACAGATAGCCGTACAGTAGGTGGAACCACAATGAATGGGTATCTGTTGAGAGGCCAGACAAACGTGTGCTTCCTGAAGAGGGGCAGCAGCCTATTCAGTAGGTGCAGGGGCAACAGTGTGGATGATTGACTGCCCTGGCCTTGTTACACTAAGCAAAATGGCATTGCTGTTCTGCTACTGCGAACGGCTGAAAGCGAGGGCAAACTACAGCCGTAGTTCCCCAGGGCATGCACCTTTACTGTATGATTAAATGATGATGGCGTCCTCTTGGGTAAAAAATTCCGGAGGTAAAATAGTCCCCCATTCGGATCTCCGGGCGAGGAATATCGAACAGGACGTCGTTATCCGGAGAAAAGAAACTAGCGTTCTACGGATCGGAGTGTGGAATGTTAGATCACCTAATTGGGCAGGTAGGTTAGAAAATTTAAAAAGGGAAATGGATAGGTTAAAGTTAGATATAGTGGGAATTGGTGAAGTTCGGTGGCAGGAGGAACAGGACTTCTGGTCAGTTGAATACAGGTTCATAAATACAAAATCAAATAGGGGTAATGCAGGAGTAGGTTTAATAATGAATAAAAAGATAGGAGCACGGGTAAGCTACTACAAACAGCATAGTGAACGCATTATTGTGGCCAAGATAGACACGAAGCCCACGTCTACTACAATAGTACAAGTTTATATGCCAACTAGCTCGGCAGATGATGAAATTGATGAAATGTATGATGAGATAAAAGAGATTATTCAGGTAGTGAAGGGAGACGGAACTTTAATAGTCATGGGTGATTGGAATTCGAGAGTAGGAAAAGGGAGAGAAATAAACATAGTAGGTGAATATGGGTTGGGGCTAAGAAATGAAAGAGGAAGCCGCCTTTTGCGCAGAGCATAACTTAATCATAGCTAACACTTGGTTCAAGAATTGTGAAAGAAGGTTGTATACATGGAAGGACCCTGGAGAAAGGAAAAGGCATCAGATAGATTATATAATGGTAAGACAGAGGTTTAAGAACCAGTTTTTAAATTGTAAGACATTTCCAGGGGCAGATGTGGACTCTGACCACAATCTATTGGTTATGAGCTGTAGAATAAAACTGAAGAAACTGCAAAAAGTTGGAATTTATGGAGATGGGACCTGTATAAACTGAAAGAAGCAGAGGTTATACAGAGAATCAGGGAGAGCATAAGGGAACAACTGACAGGATTGGGGGAAAGAAATACAGTAGAGGTAGAAGGGGTAGCTTTGAGGGATGAAGTAGTGAAGGCAGCAGAGGATCAAATAGGCAAAAAGTCGAGGGCTATTAGAAACCCTTGGGTAACAGGATAAATATTGAATCTAACTGATGAAAGGAGAAAACATAGAAATGCAGTAAATGAAGCATGCAAAACAGGATTACAAACGTCTCAAAAATGATATTGACAGGAAGTGCAAAATGGCTAAGCAGGGATGGCTAGAGGGCAAAAATACGGATGTAGAGGCTTTTCTCACTAGGGGTAAGATAGTTAATGCTTACAGGAAAATTAGAGAGACCTTTGGAGAAAGGACAACCACTTGCATCAATATCAAGTGGTTTGATGGAAACCAAGTTCTATGCAAAGAAGGGAAGGCAGAAAGGCGGAAGGAATACATAGAGGGTCTATAAAAGAGCGATGTACTTGAGGACATGTATTATGGAAATGGAGGAGGATGTAGCCGATGATGAAATGGGAGATACGATACTGCGTGAAGAGTTTGACAGAGCACTGAAAGACCTGAGTCGAAACAAGGCCCCAGTAGTAGACAACATTCCATTAGAGCTATTGACAGCGTTGGGAGAGCCAGTACTGGCAAAACTCTACCATCTGGTGAGCAAGATGTATGAGACAGGCGAAATTCGCTCAGACTTCAATAAGAATTTAATAATTCTAATCGCAAATAAAGCAGGTGTCGACAGATGTGAAAATTACCGAACTGTCAGTTTAATATGCCACATCTGCAAAATACTAACATGAATTATTTACAGACGAATGTAAAAACTGATAGATAGCGATCTCGGGGAAGATCAGTTTGGATACTTTAGAAATGTTGGAACACATGAGGCGATACTGACCCTACGACTTATCTTAGAAGAAAGATTAATGAAATGCAAACCTACGTTTCTAGCATTTGTAGACGTAGAGAAAGCTTTGGACAATGTTGATTGGAATACTCTCTTTCAAATTCTGTAGGTGGCAGGGGGAAAATACAGGGAGCCAAAGGCTATTTACAATTTGTACAGAAAGCAGATGGCAGTTATAAGGGTCGAGAGGTATGAAAGGGAAGAAGTGGTTGGGAAGGGAGTGAGAGAGGGTTGTAGCCTCTCCCCGATGTTATTCTATCTGTATATTGAGCAAGCAGTAAAAGAAACAAAAGAAAAATTTCTAGTAGGTATTAAAATCCAGGGAGAATAAATAAAAACTTTGAGGTGTGACGCTAACGTTGTAATTATGTCAGAGATAGCAAAGGACTTGGAAGAGCAGTTGAACGGAATATATAGTGTCTTGAAAGGAGGATATAAGATGAACATCAACGAAAGCAAGAAGAGGAAAATGGAATGTAGTCGAATTAAGTCGGGCGATGCTGAGGAAATTAGATTATTAAATGAGACACTTAAAGTCGTAAAGGGATTTTGCTATCTAGGGAGCAAAATAACTGATGATGGTCGAAGTGGAGAGGATATAAAATGTAGTCTGGCAATATCAAGGAAAGCGTTTCAGAAGAAGAAAAATTTGTTAACATCGATTATAGATATAAATGTCAGGAAGTCGTTTCTGAAAGTATTTGTATGGAGTGTAGCCATGTATGGAAGTGAAACATGGTCTATAAATTGTTTAGACAAGAGGAGAACAGAAGCTTTCGAAATGTGGTGCTACAGAAGAATGCTGAAGATTAAATGGGTAATCACATAACTAATGAAGAGGTATTGAATAGAATTGGGCGAAGAGAAGGTTGGTAGGACATATTCTGAGACATCGAGTGATCACCAATTTAGTTTTGGAGGGCAGCGTGGAGGGTACAAATCGTGGGGGACCAAGATATGAATACACTAAGCAGTTTCAGAAGGATGTTGGCTGCAGTAGGTACTGAGAGATAAAGAAGCCTGCACAGGATAGAGTAGCATGGAGAGCTGCATTAAACCAGTCTCAGGACTGAAGACCACAACAACAACAACAACAACAGTAGGACTGATAAATCAATAATGGATTTGTTACTGAGATGACTTCCTGTGAGTACACACGTTCCATATCACTCATCAGTCCTGAACAACCAGCTCTGCTGTTACTGTATCTTTACTGAGAACACAGTACTCCATGATTTCTTCTACACTGGTCTCCTGTGTTGTCTTGTGCTCAGATCCGCATTACATAAGGCATTCGGATTAATTTGATCAGGTTTCGAATGTCATTTTGTGCTACCCTACAGTAGCTCATTCCAGAGAGCTTACCTTATAATCAAGTTAAATTTGTAGAAGGTAGTAAGTATTCTTGCAGTGATTATCAAATATAGAACATTTAGTGATCAAAGTAAGCGGAGCTGTTTGTATTCAGTGTCGAATTTTCATTTGTATTGTTACATTTGCGCGAAGTATGTTCGACTGTTATAACGTAAATGTACCCGTACTGAGGTCTTTCATTCTTAAATCCAGTGAAGAAGAATATTAAAATGATCGGAGCGAGCAGAGTCCATCACATTGAGCACTGTTGTAGTAAAAACAAGTCTATGTAATGATTCTGGTCATCTTTCACAAATCTTTGCCGTGTGTGAGTGATAATGTCGCGCTGAGTAGTACAATTATGATGTTCGTTTTGTAGGCGATATAAATTTTATCCACTGTCATACATTCCGTCCTAGGTACAGGAGAAAATATGGTCACTAGCACTCAGTGTAGGAATGAAATTAGATATTTGCGTAACTGCTAAAAAGAAACGGTTTCATTGCCTTTCTTTGTGTATGGAATGTAACAAAACTGAATAGTGTAAATGATGTCAAAATTATGCTCTGCAGCTGTAATAAGAACTTGAAATATTTACCACAACGCGATTTTAAACTCTCACGATATAGCAATAATCATTCCCTAAACTGTTTAATGATCTGCACATGCCGAGCGATGTATCGCAGTGGTTAGCACACTAAATACACATTCTGGACGACCGTTCAAATCCTCGTCCAGCCACTAACATCAAGGTTTCTGTGACCCTGCTAAATCGCTCATAGTAAATGCCTGGATGCTTTATTCTTAAGGAATCGGCCAATTTCCTTCACCACATTTGGGACAGTTCGAGGCTGTGCTTCGTTTCTTACGACCACGCTGTCGACTGGACATTCAAACCCAATTTTCCTTCCATTTTTTAACTACAAATTTCATTGACTGCACATCGTCCTCCATCTCTTAAAAACGATCTGCCACTACCTGAGTGCGTTACTAGTTACAATGCAGGCTATTACGATAGAAAAGAAAACTGAAATGATTTCCATTTATTGAGGAAATAACAGCAATCTCGATACTGTTGTAAGCATTTATCACCAAAGTTTTCCAAATTGGATGAAAACACACACTTCTTTTTTTCGGTTTATTAAACAGTTCTCCACTGAAGAAGCCGTAAAAGAACAGCTACTTCAGAGAATAACGACATCTCTATGTGAGTTGCACTGAATTATCATTCGTTTCATATTGCCCTCCATCAGCAAATTCATGGCAGTAGTTTTCAGAAGTGAGAAACATTCGGCCAGTAGTCACTTCATAAAAAACAGAGACTCCAGTTACTTTGGTCGTGTATTGTTTTTTGACGAACCACGGTACGATTAGTCGACACCACATGCGCTGTTTGAATGAGGAAAATCCACTCTGGCTACGCAAAGTTGAACATCAGAGAGTGGAGTGATAATGTTGGGTTTTGTATACCTGGTGACCAATTCATTGGTCCACTCTTTATGGAAGGCACCTTAAATGGTCGTAGGTGTAGGATGATGTTGGTGGACGTTGTTATAGTGTTGCTTGCAGACCTTCTCTTGTCGTAGTCTCAGCATGATAGTTGTTCAGCACGGTACTGTGTAGCAACAGGACAAGAATTATTGTAAATCGAACGTGCAATACTCGGTGGATCAGAAGACATGGTGCGGCGTCTTGAAGCGCAAGTTGACTATGTCCTACTTCCCATAACTTCTGTTTGTTAGGTTAGCCGGCTGGAATGGCCGAGTGGTTCTAGGCGCTACAGTCTGAAACTGCGCAACCGCTGCTATCGTAGGTTCGAATCCTGCCTCGGGCATGGATGTGTGTGATGTCCCTAGGTTAGTTAGGTTTAGTAGTTCTAAGTTCTAGGGGACTGATGACCTCAGAAATTAAGTCGCATAGTGCACAGAGCCATGTGAACCATTTTTGTTATGTTACTTGATGCGGGAAGTATATAATTCTGTGCCAATGATACCGATAACATGGCTCAGCGTATCACCAGTTCTCGACAGCGGATTCTCAGTTTAACCCAGTCATTCAATATATCGATAAATAATAGCGTCGAAGTGGGCGGCAACATTTTTAACACACTTGAGACGAGCACCCCGTTGCTGAGAGTGAGAGGACAGAACTCAAAGAAAAATTTTTGCACAGTTACAGAACACATTTGGTTTTCTTTTTTCGACCGAATGCATTGATCTCGATATATTACCGTTTTGGAACTAAACTGTGTTAAAGCGCCATCCATAGCGCTACGACAAAAGTGTTGCATACGAAAGTGTCACATTTTTTCAGAAGAAACTAAATTTACGATCTAAATGGAATGTTCCTATTGAAGAGTTCAAAGTTGTCGCCTGCCCCACTGCCTGGGAATGGGACAGGAGCTCGACTTTTGTATCATTGGACCGCATTTTTTTAAAAATAACAAGTATTTTCTGTTTCTTTAGTCCGATTTATAGATTTCAAAATATATTGTTATCTCAAATTTGAAATAAGTCCCCTTGTTTTTAGCCTTTGATATATCCTGTCAGTTGTCTTTGCGATGCTTCACGCTTATCGCTTTCGATTAATCAAGATAAGATCTGTGACCAACTTCACTATATGTTCTCTTTAGCGATTCCATGTCTTGAGGGATCAGTTTCCTTTGAGGTCAAACAAATAATGAGGCCGCTCTTGTCTGAAGAATGTTCGCCATTCTGCTGTATTCTGTTCTGTCCTGTGCTTTCCGGAAATCTGTGTTGTTGTGTTTAAAGTGTTTGTATCGACGGCCATGTTTTGAGAGAAGGCTGATTTTGTTTGGTGGCGTTCTGTGCTGCTGTGGAGATTCTACAATGAATATGTAATTGACTGAGCTATTTCAGCTACTTTCCATGGTGAAACTTATTTAAAAATTTTCGCCTGCTCGCGGTTAATCTCCTGTTAGGAATAAAGGTGTGTATTCCTGCGTAATGATATCGAAACTTATAGGTGGTTTGTGACTGATGTCTTGATAGCCGATTATTTTAGATTCTATTATCTTTTCACTTAATCGGGCTGCAAATTCAAAGTTGCCACTGTCTCGTGAATTATGAAATAGTTTTTCTCTGCCAAAAATACTGAACTGGGACCCTGCTGTTCCGAATACTTGTGAGTTTGACTGTTAGCACTGATGCTTTGAGTGCTTATGTGGCGCCATCTTCTTATATGTTGTTTATTGGTAAGTTACTATGGGACCAAACTGCTGAGGTCATCGGTCCCTTGGCATACACACTGTGTGTGAAATCGTATGGGATTTAACTGCTAAGGTCATCACTCCCTAAGCTTACACACTACTTAACCTAAATCATCCAAAGGACAAACACACACACCCATGCCCGAGGAGGACTCGACCCTCCGTCCGGATTAGCCTCACAGTCCATGACTGCCGCGCCTTAGACCGATAGGGGCTTGCACACTACTTAATCTAACTTAAGCCTGGTGTACACGACGACATTGAGTTACGCCACTAATTGCGTGGAATGAGTTGCAAGCAAATGGTTTCATGTTTGGTTGTAGAGGCGGCGAAACCTAGTGTATACTCAAATTTCGTCGTTTATTGTGCTCCGGAGTTGTGTCTGAAATGAAAGTTTTGTCAGGTGCATGTCGAACGGGTTGTTATGGACTTAAAGCTAGTTGTGTGGAATCGCTGCATGAGAAAAATATAAAAAACGTGTTTCGATTCGCGACTCGATGGATAAAAGATGCCAGTTCGGTAGCTCAGCATCATTGCTGAAATGATTAGTAATGGAAGACCCTAGAAGTTCTTTTAATTATCTTAGAATGTGACCAGAATTGTTACTGGTTCTTAGAGTTAATCATACGATAAGAAATAAAGATATTCTAACGTATGAAGCACTGTCGCCACAACTGAAATTATATATCACATTGCATGCATTGAAGTAGAGAACACTCGGTATGCTATAAGATGCCGTTGGTGATGACACTTTTCATTAACACTTACAATTATTAACAGTAATAATCATTAACATTAACAGCAGTAATTATTCGAAGCAGGCCGCACTAAGAAGAGAATGGTTTGCAAACGACTCTCTTCAAGTTAGATATGTACAGTAGTAATATTTCAAAATTCAAACATATATGAATGGAGAGCACTGCTGCGACGTTTTGAATAGATGAATAATGATTAAAGAATGTAGCTACAATAGTCCTTTAAGGAAGAGTCGGCCATCTCGAGCGATGGGAGTTGACTCTTGTATACAAGAGCATTTCTACAGTAGACTCAGATTTGCTTGTATTTTTCTTACTTCAGTTGTATATGTATTTAATGTACTTGCTCCTGAAGCTCAGATAATGTCAAACTATGTTCTGATCGCAAGTGACATGCAATATGTTGCTTATTTTGTGATTTGCTTGACTGAAATCCCATAAACATCTATGTAAAGCATAGATATCCAAAATGCCAACATTATTCTCCGTTTCACGCTTAATATTTCAGTTTATCCACTCTCTACGAACATAAGTAAACTCAAAACTCATGCAACTAGTGTCGCCGAAGTTGGAACACGCCGAGAGTGTTTAGTTCCACTGAGAGTTGCACAAACGCCCTCCGCGCATGCGCAGTGGGCGGTTGCGCAGTTGCCTGAAACCTGGTCTCGTCGTGTAAACTAGGCTTTAAACTAATTAACACTAAGGAAGCACACACACCCATGTCCGAGGGAGGACTCGGGGCTACGACGAGGCGAGCCGGGCGAACCATGGCAAGGGGACCGTAGATCGCGCGGCTACCTGCCGCGGCGTTTCGGGTTAGTCTCATGACATGAATATTTCGGAGCACCGGCAATCAAAAGTCATGAATCACAAGCAGTTTTTCTTTGCATGCTGTCAGGTTTTAGGTGGCGATACCACAGACTGACGGGTGCCGTATCGCTGATTACCGATCGTTAAATCTCGAACGGAATGATATCGCACATAACTTAAATGTTTGTTTAAACAGTATTCAGAACTGAATTTAAATTCAGTTATTACAAAACTGAGGAGACATCCCCAACACAACACTAGGACGCTACAATCTAAAAACAACTGTTGTGGTTGGCAGGAGAGCCAACCCGTATACCTAAAGGAGGCCGAAATGCACGCGTCTCAGCTCACGCAGGCTGGCGTGAGGTCTGGAACGTGACAAGGGAATTAGAATTGAGAAAAACGGACGTAGCTGGTGGAATACTTAACTTTAATCCATTCATGGAGAACGTCGCTCTTTATGGTACATGATTCACAATATCAATAGTACGGATACTGGCGCCTTGCTAGGTCGTAGCAAATAACGTAGCTGAAGGCTATGCTAACTATCGTCTCGGTAAATGAGAGCGTAGAAGTCAGTGAACCATCGCTAGCAAAGTCGGCTGTACAACTGGGGCGAGTGCTAGGAAGTCTCTCTAAACCTGCCGTGTGGCGGCGCTCGGTCTGCAATCACTGATAGTGGCGACACGCGGGTCCGCCATATACTACCGGACAGCGGCCGATTTAAAAGCTACCACCTAGCAAGTGTGGTGTCTGGCGGTGACACCACAACAACCACTATTTAAATTTGAGTGACAGAATTTATGAATCAACACCCACTGCTTAGTATTCAAATAAGTTCTATACTACCCTTCGTTGTGAGTGATTATTTGCATATGAGTGTGTGTGTCTATTTCCGTTAAGCTTTTATAATCAGCCAGCGTTTCCAAAATATTTTTTGAAGCATGAAAACCATAATTAATGCATAGGTTTAAGGGTTCAGGACCTAATTTTCACTGCTTACGAGAGTAGGCATTGGCTTTTATTACAACACACGTCTTTCAGCCACAATGGCTGAATGAGGAGAAAAAAGAACGTAATAATAATCATTACAATAAAAATGCAGGAGGTTGTTCATTCTTAACGAGGGTGAGAGTATCAGATTAGAAGCATGGTTGTGCGTAGTGTCCTTCATTTAGTTAGGTTTAAGTGGTTCTAGGTCTATGGGATGTATGACCTCAGATGTTGAGTCCCTTAGTGCTCAGAGCCATTTTGAACCTTCGCCGCAGGAAAGGTGCCGCAGCCAAGGAAACGAACGTAGAACAGTCCTGGTTCCTCTAAGAAGATTAAGGATGCAATTGTTAACTAACTTGTATTGTGGATTGTAGCTGAATATAAATCTTTTTTTCATTTATAAAAAGATATTACTGTAAGTTTAATTATTAATGTGGATGGTATTATGTAAATTACTTTCTCATTAAGAAACAAACTAAGACAAGTCAAAGATATTACAAGAAAGTTATATTTGTTACTATTCAACACTGTATAGTTGCAACTCTCTAGTGCATTAGCTAACACTGATATTCTGTAAAAATGTGAGCGTTATGGAAAACAATATATAAACAATAGCAAGTACATGGGCACACATTGAAATCAATTTCAGCAACTAATTACCAACGATATACATTAATAATGTTTATGTACTAGCTGAAACAGCTCACCAGCATACTGAAAAGTCAAATGTCTGTACTAATTTTCTTTTCACTAAATTTTTCTTCACTATGATTTTACTCTGTGTTAGAGTGAAACGTGCTGCTGTGATATCGTTCATTTCCCATTGTTGTCACGACTCACTAAATGTGACACAACAGGTAAAAGTCTGTAAAGTTTTAGACTTTGTTACTGTTAACAAAAATTACACAGGTTTGGTCTGACCATGATATCTAAGCAAATCGCAGAGGGCAGAATCTTGCACACAGAGAATTGTCTTCTGATCTATCATCGGATATAATGAGGGAGCGACAAATGACTGTAAAGTCGAAATCGCTTTTCAACGCAATTAAAATGAAATGTGAAATAGACTGAATTACTCGATTTATTCCAAAATTCTTTTGTTTTTATTTTTCTACCGTGTCGGTGAGCAGTTTCAATTTCGTTTCATACACACTTTGAAGGTCACTTACATTGATTTTTTTCAGGTGAAAGATACGAAGGAGTATATGATCTCATAGCATGTTGCAGAACTTCTACAGTAATATGCACTCGTAAAGAAATTAAAATAATGAAAGACCCGATACCTACACTGGGATACAACTTAAAATGCACGCCTATGTAAAAACATCGATCAGCTGAGAAATGTAGAGAAACATGAGGTAATTTCGAACACAGTAGTTGTTGAGGGCAGGAATTGTGGCTTTGCGAGGACGTCGTTAACCCATTTCTTCCTAGCGTAACATATATGTCACGGAACAGCCTGTCATTGGTTTCTCTCGTTGGCAGAAATGCTTGCGTTTGGAGTGGCTATTGTTGTTTGTCTTTCAGATAGGGAGGCTTTGTTGTTCATGTTTAGGAAGGTTTCAGTCAGTTGCAAGCATAAAGTGGTCAGTGACTGGTGCTTCAAGTACGGAAGACTTTTTTGAGTGAGATTATGTCTTGGAATAAGAAGTAAGTATAATTCTTTATCGCAAATTATAATACAATTTGTTTAAATTATGGTTGATTATAATATTAAAGGTACTGGAATTTATGTTAATGGTTATCTACAAAATGCAGTTCTTATTTTTGTGGCTCCAGATACTGTTTTAATGTTGTGTTGCATGTATGTCACGCTAGGCAAAACAGTGAAAATAACGATTCGTTCTCTTTAGAGGTCTATCTCTCCATGAGATGCTGGCTATTCTTGAACGGGCGGAGGAAGAAGCAACAGAAATATTTATTGAACCTCCTGCAGCTAATGTGGATGCGGATGAAAATACTGCGGAGGAAGATGGGGGAGTAAACATCGATAACCTTGGACCAAGGCAACTCCAGGCTAGTGCAGAAGTGGTTTTAGCAAGTAAAAACAGGTTAGGAAGTGAACCTGAGATTAATTTCTCTCCACATAATAAACCAGATGAACAGGAAAACTCACAGATCTTAAAACTGTAATCACAGATTGGAAAAAAGACGATCTGGGTAGTGTTTGTTCTCTATTTCCTGAGAGTGATTATAGTAAATACATAAACTTGTCTCCAGTTCAGTGCTTCGAATTATTTTGGAACGACCCAATAATTGAATTTCTTCTCACTGCATCGACGAAGTATTCTTTGTTCAAGAACTATTAAAAAATGTCTCCGAGCACTATGGGACTTAACATATCAGGTCATCAGTCCCCTAGAACTCAGAACTACCTAAACCTAACTAACCTAAGGACATCACACACATCCATGCCCGAGGCAGGATTCGAACCTGCGACCGTAGCGGTCGCGCGGTTGCAGGCTTAAGTGCCTAGAACCGCACGGCCACCAGCGGCCGGCTGTTCAAGAACTGCTTGAATCCAAAAATACCATATGAAGAGATAAAAGGTTTTCTAGGAATTCTAATTCTTTTTGGCTATAAACCCTTACCTAGCAGAAGATATTAATGGGATTCTGGATTGGATATGAGAAATTAAATGGACCATAGCACGATGAGAAGAGACAGGTTTGAAACAATTATGAGATTCATTCGCTCGTGTGACAACACAAAAATAGATGCTAATGATAGAATGTGGAAACTCCGTCCATTAATAAATACGCTAAGAAAAAAGTTAGCTCTCCACTGTCACCCTGAGCAAGATTTGTCTTTGATGAGAGCATGATAAAGTATTTTGGCAGACATTAATTTTAACAGTTTCTGAAAGGTAAGGCCATTATATTTGGCTACAAAGCATGGTGTCTAAACACAACTATGTATTATCTATTGGATTTTCTAATATACCAAGGAGCTGACCCTCACAGTAGTGAAAAATATGAGAACGCATTTGTAAAATGTGATGCTCCTTTGATTCAAATGATCGATTCTCTTCCTGAAAAGAACCATCACCTTCCTTACAGTTTTTATTTTGACAACCTGTTTACATCACAGACTTAATTGATTTACCTGAAGAAAGGAGGTTTTGGTGCAACTGGGAATATTCGTGAAACCGTCTGCCTAAAGAGTGTCATCTCATACCTACTAACACTATGTGCGAAAGGGACAGGAGAGAAGATTTTGATTACAAGAGCAACAAGGAAAGTGGAATAATCGTTGTCCGATGACTAGATAATTCTATAATAACAATTGCTTCCACAAGCCATGGTATCAGTCCAGTCAGTACCGTTGCCCGGTACTGTAGACAAGAGAAGAAAAGAATGCATGTACATCGACATAATGTAATTGGAGAATACAACAAAAATATGGGAAGAATTCACCGAATGGATGAAAATGTAGCGTTATATAGAGTGAGTGTCAGAGGAAAGAAATGGTGGTGGCCAATTTTTACATGGCTTCTAGATATCTCTATACATAATGGGTGGCTTCATCATAGAAAGTCTGGTATAAATATGACTCAGCTGCATTTCCGGCGCTACATTGTGATATGTTAAATGACTTCCAATGCTGCAGTACCAAGAGGTCCTGGACGCCCTGCATGTAATTCAAACCAATGCAGAGTGCTGCATGATATTAGATATGATGGGAAAAATCACCTGGTAGTCATAGCGCCACAGAGAAAGAGAAGACGCTGTGCGGTGGAAAACTGCAAAGGAACCCCCAGAACAATGAGCTGCGAATGTGATGTTGGTTTGTGCATAGAACGTTTTGTGCCATATCACAGAAAGTGATTACTGTCGCCTGAACTTGATGTAAATCACATACAGTGTATTACTTTATTTGCTGTCATATATTCTGCCTAAAATGTATGTTCTGCTTAGCGGGATATATATGTTACGCCCTTTTTTGTTTCAATTATTGATTATATTTTCGTTTAAATTGTTGTTTTGCCTTTGATGACAAGAAACACGTAAATACCTAATTTGTTGAAATAAGAAGAAAAAAATAACTCAGTCAGAAATGGGTTAACGCCGTAATACACAAAGGGCTGGATAACTGAGCCAAGTGTCCATAGTATCTAGCAAACAATTATTTGGCTAGAATTTAATGGTGCATATAGTTGGCACGTGAAATCAAGATCGCATTTCTATCAAATCATCATTAATGACGATGAGACCTTCATGGGGGATATTGTCTCTGACAACCAAAGATATTTAGGCAGCTTATAAAATATTTATTCTTCGACCGGATGCTGATCTATTAAAGCATGAACTGGGATGTTCGGTAACAATAAATATATTCAAGATTTATTAGACCTTACATGTGAGTGGTGCTAAGTCACTGATCAGTATGTATATAATATTGAAATGTAAATTAATTATGTAGACTTTATTACCCTTTGTAATATTTTCTTATTCACATGTATTATACTCGATAGTAGGATGTACGGTTTCCTGGTTTTCTTAATGTGCGTTCGATAATATCATGCCGTAGTTAGCATGGTGTTTAGTAATGTAGATTAGTAATGTCGATACACTGTCCGCACACTGCTATCAAAGATTTCTATACACAGCGATGTGAAACACTCTTCTTCCGCCACTGAACGTTTGCAAAGAGGCGTTTGCTGACTGTCAATGGGTAAAGCATCAATGAGCACCACGCATCATTGGAATTTCTTTTTCCGTACAGTTTGCCCCTTCTGGAAAGTGGCATCAGCTGTCCGTTTCACTCGCTCTGCTCACTTACACTCTTATTTTTACGACGTACTTTTCTTTTAAGGAACGGCCGTTACAATGCGCATGAATTAATTCACTCGGAATAACGTAACGTTAAATGTTCCTATGCAGTATACAGTATTTACTGCCTTGTTGGATGTAATTAATACGATTGTAAATGGCGTTTATTTTTTTAAATTTAGAGGTGTCCATCATAACCATCTAACTTCCAGTTATTTTGTTTTTACGTAACTTCTCGAAATAGCAATCCTCGTTGCTATATTTGTCGCACGTTTATCCACTCTCGCATACTCACGGCTGCGTCGGTTACGTGAACGTAACTGTCTGAGGTCTTTGGGGAGAGAGTGGATTTGGGCAGTGTCTAGCAAGACCGTGGTTGCGAAACCTGGCTTGCCGCTTCAGAAGAAAAACAAGGGGTTCTGCTTCAGTCTACTTCGTTTGAGCAGCTCTGGAGTGAAGAAGTGTTCAGCTCGTTTGTGATATGGCGTTAGGACGAGCGTTGTTGCATTTATACACACTGAGAGGAAGAGAGAGAACCATACATGTAAGTAGTAATGAGCTAATATTGACGAAGTGATATATAAGAAGCGAATACAGCCTTTGTCTGAGTGTGATCTGCGACACAAGGTAATATTTTACTTGTCTACAAAAGGTAATATTTTGCTTGGCAGAAAATCCTAAGAAATTTTGGTCCTATGTCAAAGCGGTAGGTGGATCAAAACAAAATGTCCAGACACTCTGTGACCAAAATGGTACTGAAACAGAGGATGACTGACTAAAGACCGAAATACTAAGTGTCTTCTTCCAAAGCTGTTTCACAGAGGAAGACTGCACTGTAGTTCCTTCTCTAGATTGTCGCACAGATGACAAAATGGTAGATATCGAAATAGACGACAGAGGGATAGAGAAACAATTAAAATCGCTCAAAAGAGGAAAGGCCGCTAGACCTGACAGAATACCAGTTAAATTTTACACAGCGTACGCGAAGGAACTTGCCCCCCTTCTTGCAGCGGTGTACCGTAGGTCTCTAGAAGAACGAAGCGTTCCAAAGGATTGGAAAAGGGCACAGGTGATCCCCGTTTTCAAGAAGGACGTCGAACACATGTGCAGAACTATAGACCTATATCTCTAACGTCGATCTGTTGTAGAATTTTGGAACACGTATTATGTTCGAGTATAATGTCTTTTCTGGAGACTAGAAATCTACACTATAGGAATCAGCATGGGTTTCGGAAAAGACGGTCGTGTGAAACCCAGCTCGCGCTATTCGTCCACGAGACTCAGAGGGCCTTAGACACCGGTTCACAGGTAGATGCCGTGTTTCTTGACTTCCGCAAGGCGTTTGACACAGTTCCCCACAGTCGTTTAATGAACAAAGTAAGAGCGTACGGACTATCAGAGCAATTGTGTGATTCGATTGAGGAGTTCCTTGATAACAGAACGCAGCATATCATTCTCAATAGAGAGAAGTCTTCCGAAGAAAGAGCGATTTCAGGTGTGCCACAGGGGAGTGTCATAGGACCGTTGCTATTAACAATATACATAAATGACCTGGTGGATGACATCGGAAGTTCACTGAGTCTTTTTGCAGATGATTCTGTGGCGTATCGAGAGGTTGCAACAATGAAAAATTGTACTGAAACGCAGGAGGATCTGGAGCGAATTGATGCATGGTGCAGGGAATGGCAATTGAATCTCAATGTAGACAAGTGTAATGTGATGCGAATACACAGAAAGATAGGTCCCTTATCATTTACCTACAAAATAGCAGGTCAGCAACTGGAATCAGTTAATTCCGTAAATTACCTGGGAGTAGGCATTAGGAGTGATTTGAAATGGAATGATCGTATGAAGTTGATCGTCGGTAAAGCAGATGCCAGACTGAGATTCATTGGAAAAATCCTAAGGAAATGCAATGCGAAAACAAAGGAAGTAGGTTACAGTACGCTTGTTCGCCCACTGCTTGCATACTGCTCTACAGTGTGGGATCCGTACCAGATAGGGTTGATAGAAGAGATAGAGAAGATCCAGCGGAGAGCAGCGCGCTTCGTTACAGGATGATTTATTAATCGCGGAAGCGTTACGGAGATTATAGATAAACTCCAGTGAGAGACGCTCAGTAGCTCGTTACGGGCTTTTGTTAAAGTTTCGAGAACATACATTCACCGAAGAGTCAAGGAGTTTATTGCTCCCTCCAACGAATATCTCGCGAAGATACCATGAGGATAAAATCAGAGAGATTAGAGCCCACACAGAAGCATACCGACAATCCTTCTTTCCACGAACAATACGAGACTGGAATAGAAGGGAGAACCGATAGAGGTACTCAGGGAACCCTCCGCTACACACCGTCAGGTGGCTTGCGGAGTATGGATGTAGATGACGATGTAGATGTAGATTTAATGATTTTACATGTTTATCTGTTTGACGAGTTAATTTCGAACACTATGGTCCCTTCGGCAAAGATTCGGAATGAGTAACAGTGTCACTTGCAGTTTACCTACTCCTACAGCTAAATAAATACTCGGCAAACATAGAGAAAAATCACTATCTATATGCCTCCCTTGGAGCGCTACTCTCTCCAATCTTCGTGGTCTTTACACGAAATTTGCGTTGGTGGTAGTAGAACAGTTCAGCAGTCAGCGTCAAATGCCTGTTCTCTAACTTATCTTAACAATTCTCCTTAAAAGAAAGTCGCTTTCCATGCAGGGGTTCTCATTTGACTTCCGAAGCATCTGCGCAATACTTGCGTGTTGTCCGAAGCCACCGGTAACAAATCTAGCAGACCGCCTCTGAAGTAATTCGATGACTTTTGTAATCTCACCCGGTGCGGATCCTAAACACTCAAACAATAATAAAGAACGTTCTAAATTAAATTACAATCAAATTCATCTTCATTAATAGTATTTCGCTATCGAATCCGTTATAAACAAGAATCTATTGTAAATCACTAGTATCCTACATGCCATCTTCTTTACAAATGAGCCTCACTTTCCTAAAATTGTCACAGAAACGGAAGTTAACCATTCGTCTTCTCTACTGCAATACTTACAAGCTCATTCTATTTCCTATTGCTTTGCAGCGTTACGTATTGACAGGATTGTATCAAACAGTACACAAATAATGCTGTACTATAATATTATTGGTTTCTTTTTCATACCCACCTGTGTTATCTGACATTTTTCTACATTTATACCTAGCTGCGATTCATCACACCAATTACAAATTTTGTCTAAGTTATCTTGCGTCCTCTTACAGTCACTCAAGGATAACATCTTCTCAAACACAACAGCATTATCTGAAAACAGCCACAGACTGCTGCTTACACCGTCCGCCCGATCATTTATGTATATGTAAAACGGGATCCCGCTATCGATTCCCGGCCGGGTTGGGAATTTTCTATGCCCAAGGACGGGGTGTTTGTGTTCCCCTCATCGTTTCATCATTATCATCATTATCATGTTTCAGAGTGGCTATATTGGAGTGTGTAAAACGTGGACGGCATAAAAATTGGGACTTTGTACTTTCGATGATGACCACGCAGTTGAGCCCCTCCACCCCCCCACCTCCCCAAACTAGCTTCTACCTGTTGCCCTACAGCCATGATGTGCAGTATCTCATGTGAGAAAAGAAAAGTGTTTCTGTCTGCATTTCTCCTGCTATTCATATTTTATCAATTTCCGTTCACCCTGCACCATCGCACGCCAATCGCATAGATGATAAAAGAATAGAGCCTCTCTGGACCATGTTTAAATTCTCAAAACACGCAGAAGGTGCCGAGCCCCACAAAAATAAAATTTTAAAACGTTTGCCAGTGTCGGAACAGGGTACAATTATATGCTATAATCGGACATTTTGAAAAACGATAAACTTGAACAAATTCAACAGGAAATTTCTACAAGCTGTAATCACCCATTAGTATGTAAACATCAAGATAAAGTGTACCAGATGCTGCGACGTGTGTGAAGGCCCACAGTGGAAACAGAAAACTACACTTTATCGGAAGTTATATTTAAAACATCTGGATGCAAGCAAAGTTGGGACACCGGTGCACTTAGATAAACCCTATGGAGCAGAGCTGGATTATGTAGAGCATTTAAGTGACTATAAGTAAGATTCAGACTCAGTAATAGGTTGAAGAGATTAGTTAGAATAATGAACTTATAATACCAGGGAATATGGGGACATTACTTTGCGTAATTTGTCGACCATTCATAGAGAGCTTTCTAAATATCTTTAGTTATATTATATCTGCTGTGACTATACTGTGCCATCTTTCTATTTGTGTTGCCTAATAGACGTAATCGTGTACAGTACTGTATCGTATTCGTGCCACATAGGCACAGAAATAGGATGTATTCCTATCCACATATACCAGTGATAAATGATGATACATAAGTGTTAGGGTTATAAAACATACTTACATGTGAGAGCTTGTAGACAATACACACATAAGCTAAATTCACCATTTCTGAACGTATTATAGGTCCTTGAAAATGACCAAAGGTTAAAGTTCGCCACTCGCATATACAATAAAAATAATATAGGCCACCTAGACCATGTTTCCATTCTTAAAATGTACATCTGTCTATGGTGAAATTACCGATGCATGTTTATTTTCCTCACCGCGATGGCGTCTAGCAGCAGGATACTGCAACTTGTCACACAGCTTACCAGCAGGTTGATGTTACCGCACTCCCTTGGCCATCATGCAACCCGGGTTCAAGTCCAATCGAGAAACTGTGAGACCCCTTCGATAGAGATGTTTGCCCCAGCCAGCCGGGGTGGCCAAGCGATTCTAGGCGCTAAAGCCTGGAACCGCGCGACCGCTACGGTAGCAGGTTAGAATCCTGAGTCGGCATGGATGTATGTGATGTCCTTAGGTTAGTTAGGTTGAAGTAGTTGTTCTAAGTTCTAGCGAACTAATGACCTTAGAAGAAAAGTCCCATAGTGCTCAGAGCCATTTGAACCATTTTGTTCGCCCCATGCATCATCAGCTGGGAAGCCCAGCGCAGCTGGGTATGACGCTGTAGTCGGCAAGGCTGCACATCTCCGCCGGTACTTTCCGGAATCTCATTGACACGCTTCGTGTACGTCTCGCTGCGGTCCGAGATGCAAAAGGTTGTTACTCAAGTTTTGACAAGGGTTCAGAGTAATGTGAGTGGACTGTGTTTTTTTACTTTCCTTTTGGTTCAGGGCCCTCAAAAGCAGCAGATGAGATTGAAGGCTGGTGGTCAATCAAGCTGACAAAACGTTAGGTGTTGGCTTAAGAAGTAGATATAATAGTGTAATAGTTTGAAGATGGCGAAATATGTGGAAAAGTGATGGAAGAAACGGAAAGATACATTTGTAAAGTTTCGTTACCAAGTTTAGTAGCTTGATGGAACTTAGACCATATGTAGAAACAGCTGCTGCAGCAGAGGAAAGAAGGTAACTGAAAGAGATACACAATGTCAGACAATTATTACATGGAAGTAAGTGATTCATGGTGGCCCTGTTGGCATTACAAAAAGCAAGGCATAGGTCTTAATACGGTGTATGATAGCCAAAGATGGTATGCGTGCTCTGAAATTTGTTCCCACGCTCGCTTCAAGGCTAGTATAGAATTTTTATAATAGGGGCGTTCCCTTACTCCACCAAGGCAACGGCCTTGCCGCAGTAGATACACCGGTTCCCGTCAGATCACTGAAGTTAAGCGCTGGCTGGCGTGGCCGGCACTTGGATGGGTGACAATCCGGGCCGCCATGCGCTGTTGCTATTTTTCAGGGTGCACTCAGCCTCGTGATGCCAACTGAGGAGCTACTCGACCGAATAGTAGCGGCTCCGGTCAAAGAAAACCGTCATAACGACCGGGAGAGCGGTGTGCTGACCACACGCCCCTCATATCCGATGACACGGCGGTCGGATGGTCCCGATGGAAAACTTGTGGCCTGAAGACGGAGTGCTTCCTCCACCAACACGTTTGAAAGCTGATAGATGGTGGGCCTGCTGTAATACATCTCCGATACGCATCCCAAGCGTACTCGACGGAAATGAGGACAGGGAAATAGGCAGGCAAATGTATTAATTTTGTTCCAAGAACTCCTCCAGCGGCGCTGTTCGAGGCGCCCCCCCCCCCCCCCCGCCCCCCATTGTCAACCATAAAAATTAAGTCTGGGCCTAATCCACCATTGAAACCACGCATATGTAGAAGAAGTACAGTCTGTCAATAACGATGACTTTTGAGTGTAACGCGTTCAAATATTTGAGTCCTGCACACCCACACATCGTTACGCTTCCTCACAGCATAACACCCGTACGACCAAAACGATCATGTTGGACAATGTTCCTGGGTACACTACATGTTCGACAACGCTAGACATACTCTGATAGGGCGAGAGCGGTGGGGGGGGGGGGGGGGGGAGGGGGGGGAGGTGAGCCGTAATGCACGCAGGAACAGTTTCGTGGTCCAGGTATTGCGGGCTGGCATAACGTTGCATAGACACACTGACCTTAAAATCTTTCAACACAGCACACTCACCGTTCGGGGTTATCGTGACGGTGTTCTTCCTCTCTGTTGGGGATACATCCACATCCACCAATGACCATTCATTATTTGTCAACCGCGCTGATGGAGGAATGGTGCACCTTACCAGAGGATCTCTTTACCAGACTTGTGCCCACCATGTAGCACGCACTACAAAAGTGGTTAAAATGGCTCTGAGCACTATGGGACTTAACAGCTGAGGTCATCAGTCCTTTAGAACTTAGAACTTCTTAAACCTAACTAACCTAAGGACATCACACACATTCATGCCCGAAGTAGGATCCGAACCTGCGACCGTAGCAGCAGCACCGTTCCGGACTGAAGCATCCAGAACCGCTCGGCCACAGCGGCCGGCGCACGCACCATTGTTCGTGGTTAACGCATACCGTAATAAAAACCATGTCCCGTATTTTCTAAGCTCCAGGGAACCTATATATCGCGGTAACTTCAATACACCTAATTTCTTTGACTTAATGTGTCACTCGTGTTATTCTCCCTGCGTATTTATTTCAGTTACCTTGTACAACTCTGGCAGTTTGTTCTGTGTATGGTCCACGTTTCGTCGAACTATGTTACTCTACAGTGGCATACAATGCAGAGGTTACTTGCGTAGATTGTACACGTGAAGCTACCGAATAATTTATATTCAATTTAACTACGGATTCCGGTGAAAGACCACATTTTATTAGATATTTTTGTTCAAAGAATTAGTCATTCTCTCACCGAAACAGTTAGCACAATGAAAACTAAAATATACAACAGCTTCATGTTTTAAAATACATCGTAAATATGATTTAACAAAGCTCTGGAACACGATCAAGAAAACTGAACTTCGTCCTTAAATTTAGTTCATCAGTATAGTTTGCATGTAAAAATGAGAAAATGTTGGTTGGGTTGTTATGGGGAAGAGACCAAACAACGACGTCATCGGTCTCGTCGGATTAGGGAAGGACAGGGAAGGAACTCAGCCGCGCCCTTTCAAAGGAACCATCCCGGCATTTACCTGGAGCGATTTAGGGAAATCATGGAAAACCTAAATCAGGATGGCGAGACGCGGGATTGAACCGTCGTCCTCCAGAGTGCGAGTCCAGTGTGCTAACCACTAAGAGAAGAGGTGTTCGAAGTCATGATGTTACATGTCTGATGAGGTTAACGGTCCGACCTATTGTTTAATGATGAAATAGAGTTAAATATTTTGTTCAGATTACAGACTCAACGGAACCAGTTTTAATAGTTGCTGAAACGGATGTAAGTGAAATATTAATGACAGTTTAGGTGATATTTCTTAACACGCAGTGTGTAAAGTAGAGGAATAGAATTAACTTTAATTTCGATTACAGCTTCAAATGTAGTAGAACATATTAGATGTAACACGCGAGTGATCGTCAAGGGTACGGTTGCAGAGCCTCACTTGTACGGGATGAGTCACCTAACATAATCGCTGGAAGCGCCTCCCGAACCACAACAAACACTGAATAACCAATTCCACAGGCCGAAGGAGAGGATAGCGGCTGGAGGAATTAGTTAATACAAACCATTGAGAAATTCACAAAAGTATGATTGTCAATACCTACTTATGTCTTTTTTAAATGGAAAGCTATTATTATTTTTAACAAAATTGACAATAGAAGCAAATACTTAATCAATGCCGTTTGATACATTGTAGAATGGTAAGTACGTACGGATAATTTGTGACGCAGTGTTGGCGCTTTAAATCTCAGACGTTCAGTCGCGTGTTGTAACAAACAAGATCTGCCGAGGTATCTTTACGAAATGTAAATATAAATGCCATGTGGATAGGTCCTCCCGTCGGGTAGACCATTCGTCTGGTGCAGGTCTTTCGAGCTGACACCACTTCAGCGCCTTGCATGTCGATTGGGACGAAATGATGATGATTGGGACAACACAAAACCCAGTCACTGAGCGGAGAAAATCTCCGACCTAGCCGGGATTCGAACCCGCGCTGTAAGGTATGACATTCCGTCGCGCCGTCAACTCAGCTACCAGGGGCGGACATGTAAGCGAAGAGTGCGATTTTTGTCTCTTTGAGTGTCTGCGTCAAGCGCTTGCTGAATTAGTCTTTGTACTCAGAATGACTCTAGTTCAGTATGTTACCTGACATCTATGATAGTGTAACAGTACGTACAGTAGGAACATGGGAAGGTCGCAAGTACAACAGTGTGTACAGAGTTGCAGTAACTGTGAAAAGGGTTTATTCTAACACTGTAAAGACAGAGATGATTCTCATCTATGGTGAGTGTAGAAAACTTCAGTATGCAGCCAGCAGGTTGTATGCAGAAAGGTACCCGGCAGAGATCATCCAACGCGCCGCACATATGAAAACATCTACAAACAATTGTATGCAACTGGTATGGTCTTAACACGAGAAACGGATCCGTAACAGACCCATCACAGGAGTAGCGGGTGCAGTTGGTGTGTTAGCTTCTGTTGCCGTGAACCCACACACTAGTTCATGCGACATCACTAGAGGCAGTGCAATGAGTCAAAGTAATGTAATGAGCATACTTCATCGTCACAAATTTCACCCGCATCATGAGTCGCCGCATCAGCTATTACATGGAGATGACTTTAATAATCGAGTGAATTTCTGTCAGTGGGTATTAACAGAGAATGCGTTGCAGTTCTACCTGTTTACCGATGAAACGGGTTTCACAAACCACAGTGAAGTGAATTTATGTAACGTACATTACTAGTCCGTGGAGAATTCTCGCTGTTTTCGAATGTAATGTAAATGTGTAGTGCGGAGTAATTGGCGACCATCTCATTGGTCCTCACTTCATCGAGGGCCCCCATTCAGCTGCAAAATACATCATCTGCCAACACTGCTAGAAAATGTCCCGCTGGGAACGCATAGACGTATGTGGTATCAACATTATTATGCTCCTGCACATTCTGCAATGAAGACTAAGATGGCACTTGACAGAATGTCGATGGGCGTTTCATAGGACGTGGCGGACGCATAAATTCGTCAGCCCTCTCTCCTTATCTTACACCTTTAGACTTCTTTCTATGCGGTACGTTAAAGGAAACCGTGTACCGTAATGTGCCTACAACCCCAGAGGATATGAAACATAGTATTGATGCAGCCTGTGGCAACATTACACAAGATGTACTGCGTCGTTTAAGACATTCATTACGCGGTAGATTGCAAATGTGTGTAGCATATTATGGGCACCATGCTGAACTTTTATTGGCCTGAAATTTCAAGACACACTCTTTCGCTTTCTGTACTTGAAAACAAAAAACAAATTGGTAAGTTTAACTACATTTTCATGTACGTTTTCTTATAACAAATCAGTGCCTTACAGTATTCTTGAGAGAAAAAGACTAATAAAAATGTTAGCATGTCGACTTTAGAGGCTGTTCATGTCTCTTCTGTACCTACGTTACATCACTGTTCTTTTTGTATCCCGAATTAATTCACTTCTATCAGATACACGTGATTGAACTTCTGAGGAGTTACTCAAGGTCAACTTTACGTTACAAATTTCTCTGGATGTAATTAACATTTTACAATGGAAGGAACGGCATTGACTAAGTATTTTTTTCTATTTTCAATTGTGCTAAAAATAATAACAGGTTTCCAATTAAAAACACATACATATTTGTTGATAACCGTACATCCGTGAATTTCTCAGTGTTTTGTACAAACCAATTACACCAGCCCCTCTTCTCACTTTCGGTCTGCGCAATTGGTTATTCAGTGTGTGTTGTGGTTTGGGAGGTGTTTCCAGTGGTAATATTAGATGATAAACCCTGTATACGGCGAAGGGGAACGGAAATTTGCCGTCTGTTGCTTCATGGAGCATTTAAGGGAGCCATGAATGGTAAACAAGGTATTCAACAGACTGACACACGCGCTTGATAGGGAAGACAAATTTCCGGTAACAAGAGGGGGGTGTAAGCTAATATCGTCACACAAAACATCCAGGGACAAGAGTATAAGCCACCAAGTACAATGAGCGTACATGATCAGGAAATTGACCAATTTATTACAGAAGATTCAGGGAGGAAAGAAATCATGTATGATTTTGAGGACAAAGGTGGAATACAGTAAAGAAGCAAAGGAAACACAACCCCAGCCGGCGAAATGCTAATAGGAAAACCGTCGCAGCGGCGTTAAAGGAGTAAAACTGAAGGAGACACAAATACATATATCAAACGAAGAAAACAAACTCGCCAGGAGTTACTTCGGAGGTGGTAACTAATTAAACGTGACTTGTTGATATCACTTAGGGAGGAACAGTTTCTGTTAATTACATCAAGGAAAGTAAAATTTTTTCGTTTTACTCCTGTTCTGTGTCTCAGCGCATATGTAAAAAATTTGTCAGTGTTGAGGTTTCGCAATGGCACAGATGTAAATTCTTATTCCATTGATGTATTCTATTGTACTTTCAATTACTTTTTCTATTTCGTACACAACAATATATGTTAGTCACTCATAGATCCCTAGTTGAATCACGTATACCACATGCCCAATTTACTTTCTTTTAGCGACATACTGGATTAATCTGGGAACAATGGCTCCTCTGGCGTCCGGAAGTGCGATGCTAAACAGTATCATTACACTGTGATACAAAAAAACTTTTTTACTATTTCTGATAAAAAATATTGTGATCCTAGTTGTACACTCCTGGAAATGGAAAAAAGGACACATTGACACCGGTGTGTCAGACCCAACATACTTGCTCCGGACACTGTGAGAGGGCTGTACAAGCAATGATCACACGCACGACACAGCGGACACACCAGGAACCGCGGTGTTGGCCGTCGAATGTCGCTTGCTGCGCAGTATTTGTGCACCGCCGCCGTCAGTGTCAGCCAGTTTGCCGTGGCATACGGAGCTCCATCGCAGTCTTTAACACTGGTAGCATGCCGCGACAGCGTGGACGTGAACCGTATGTGCAGTTGACGGACTTTGAGCGAGGGCGTATAGTGGGCATGCGGGAGGCCGGGTGGACGTACCGCCGAATTGCTCAACACGTGGGGCGTGAGGTCTCCACAGTACATCGATGTTGTCGCCAGTGGTCGGCGGAAGGTGCATGTGCCCATCGACCTGGGACCGGACCGCAGCGACGCACAGATGCACGCCAAGACCGTAGGATCCTACGCAGTGCTGTAGGGGAACGCACCACCACTTCCCATCAAATTAGGGACACTGTTGCTCCTGGAGTATCGGTGAGGACCATTCCCAACCGTCCCCATGAAGCTGGGCTACGGTCCCGCACACCGTTAGGCCGTCTTCCGCTCACGCCCCAACATCGTGCAGCCCGCCTCCAGTGGTGTCGCGACAGGCGTGAATGGAGGGACGAATGGAGACGTGTCGTCTTCAGCGAAGAGAGTCGCTTCTGCCTTGGTGCCAATGATGGTGGTATGCGTGTTTGGCGCCGTGCAGGTGAGCGCCACAATCAGGACTGCATACGACCGAGGCACGCAGGGCCAACACCCGGCATCATGGTGTGGGGAGCGATCTCGTACACTGGCCGTACACCTCTGGTGATCGTCGAGGGGACACTGAATAGTGCACGGTACATCCAAAACGGTCATCGAACCCATCGTTCTACCATACCTAGACCGGCAAGGGAACTGCTGCTCCAACAGGACAATGCATGTCCGCATGTATCCCGTGCCACCCAACGTTCTCTAGAAGGTGTAAGTCAACTACCCTAGCAAGGAAGATCTCCGGATGTGTCCCCCATTGAGCATGTTTGGGACTGGATGAAGCGTCGTCTCACGCGGTCTCCACGTCCAGCACGAACGCTGGTCCAACTGAGGCGCCAGGTGGAAATGGCATTTCAAGCCGTTCCACAGGACTACATCCAGCATCTCTACGATCGTCTCCATGGGAGAACAGCAGCCTCCATTGCTGCGAAAGGTGGATTTACACTGTACTAGTGCCGACATTGTGCATGCTCTGTTGCCTGTGTCTATGTGCCTGTGGTTCTGTCAGTGTGACCATGTGATGTATCTGACCCCAGGAATGTGTCAATAAAGTTTCCCCTTCCTGGGACAATGAATTCACGGTGTTCTTATTTCAATTTCCAGGAGTGTATTTTGAGTGATGAGTTGAAAACTGTTTTTGTTTTTTTCTGTCAGGGATAGTATATGAGTAATCGCAATTTTATTTCTCTTTTCAATTTCTGGTATAGTACAGCAAACATGAGGTGACAATCGACAAACAAATGCACGTCTTTATGATGTTATAAGTTCATCACATTAATGGAGGGTGGGATCTAACATATAACACAGTAACCTTTGTGTATACACTTTGAAGCATTTATTTGACATGAGAAATTACAGAAAATTGACAAACAATCAGCCACTGTCTTGTAAGGCACATCACTCTTTTCTCTTGTATTGAGAATCTTTCTTCTCCCGAATGATATTCCAGCAGTATTCTGCTAACATAGAAGGTACCCACTTCCCTTCATAGCGTCTGTCAATGGTAGAAATGTCTTTATGGGGGCAACTATTCATGATTCAATTATGGATAGCATGTTTCATAGTTGTTAAAAATAAACAATTTTCAAAACTAACTGTGTTGGGTTAGGAATTTGTATGCGGCTAGAAGAAATTGTTTTATAATTTTTAGTCCTATTTAAAAACGTGGTATCTTAAAAATATATTTTTATTTTTCTCTTAAAAATAGATATTTATTTGCCTTTAATTACATCAATAAAGAGCAGAAACAAATTTAACAATGCTTTATTTTCAGTTACATCAACACTTCCTGGATGCACGATATTCAGTCAATTAAATCTTTGACGTCTGGTTGTTCAACGCAATTTCCGTGTCTCCGTCTTCATATCTGTTAATTTGGTTATCGAATGTTTGAAAATTTTACTTTTAGAGCTATAAATATATTAATTATTTCAATAATACTACAAATTATGGCGCAAGTCCATCTTTGACTGCCAGTATGATTAAATCACAACCTATTATTACACAAGGTTATTGTCACACGTCACCCTCCTATCAGATCGACTAACAAAATCTTCGATGGTACCGCTTGAAACTGCCTTTTGTCTGCCGGCTGGCGTGGCCAAGCGGTTGTAGGCGCTTCGCAGGTTGAATCCTGCCTCGGGCATGGATGTGTGCTGTACTTTAGTTAGTTAGGTTTAAGTAGTTGTAAGTTCTGGGGGACTGATGACCTCAGATGTTAAGTCCCATAGTGCTCAGAGCTATTTTTGCCCTTTGTCTGCCAAGGAAAGCAGAACAGATTGACCAATCAAGACGCACTGTTATCTCCATCAAGCACTCATCCAATTCTTATTTCGCTGATTATTGCTTTTTCCTGTTTGAAATCAATGTTCAATACGTGAGAAATGCACTAGGTCTTCTCTTTCCACTCTTTCTTTTTTACTGAGTTCATCATATCGTTAATTTTGGTTGTAGCGTCGTCCGCAAACTCAGAGCGTCCAGGCAGGTCCTCAGCTGCTACGGCGTCTCGGACCTGAGGTGCCGTACTGTGATGCCAGCAAGCCTCCCGCTCGCTAGGTGTTGTGTACATTGTTCCGCGTAATCAGCGCGTACACAACTTTCCCACTAGAGCGCGCCCGGCTAAGCACAACAGCGCCTGCGCAGCGCTCGTCCGTCTCTGCACTACGAGATGGCGCTGTCATAGAGACAGACCAAATTCTTCTTTCGCCGATCCGTTTATTAATGTATCGCAGCCAATGAGATTGCTGCTAACGTTGAACCTTTTCTCCTCGCGGATCACAATCGCGCAGTGATACCTGAATGCGCGAGGTATTATAACGAATGTACAGACCTCCAATTAGTCAGTCTGTATTAGTCTGCATTTGTCTGTACCAGTCTGCATTAGTCTGTAGTCGAAGTTTCAGTTTGCGCCTAATAAGATTATCATATTCCTGTACATAGCCATGAAGAGAAATGTATAGATACTTTGTCAAGTATCAGAGATATGTGAGAATAAGATTAACGTACCAATACCAAAGGAACTTAAGATTGCCAATTGTATGTAGCATCGAGAATCAAGTTAAGTAATTTTATGTTGTTAGTATTTTAATAAATGTGTGTGAAAATTAATGAAGTTCTGTTTAAAGTTGGTCACCGTCAATCTGCTACTCTAAGCATGCAGGTGGCATTTCTATCGTCTGACCAAACGGCGGAAGATAAACACGCCACAATAAGACCACGAGACATATTGCTGACACTCGCCTACATCGTTAGAGCGACAAGTCAAATAATCTTATGGTGTGTACCGAAGGTCTTACAGTACGCACACCACATGGGGTTAAACGAAGACGTCGGAGAAATTCAGAGGTGTCTTGCTAGATTTGTGGCTGGTAGTTTCGATCAACGGAAATATCCTCCGTGAACTCAAACTGGAATATTTAAAGGGAAGGAGGCGTTGTTGTTCTGAAGCACTACTAAGAAAGTTTCGAGAATCTCTATTTGCGACAGGCTGAAGAAATATCCTACTGCCACCAACATACGAATAATTTTTTCGTAAGGACGGCAGAGACATGATAAGACAAACCAGACTCGTACGAAAGCTTGAGACAGCCATTTTTCCCTCCCCTCATTTAAAAGGGAATTAGTATCAGTATTACAAGTTACCTTAGGCCATCACCGATGCTGGCTTGCAGAATATATAAATACTTTTAGAAGTAGATGAAATCAGTGCACGCTACAGGGGAACAGAAGAGACCTTAGTGTAAATCTCACGAGTAGTAGAATGAAATATGACGGGTGGCCTAAGCCTAGAGCTTAAATTTTTAAAGCAGTATATCTTACATGATCAAAATGAAAATCTGTTAGAGAAAAATGCAATGTATTTCATTATTTTCCAAAGCACGTAACTTACAGAGGGATTTGCGAAGTGTTGAACAAGTATCAAGACAGTATTGCCTAACGAGATACGTAAAAGAACACAACTGAAAAGTAGATTTTCGTTTCAGTTATTTTCGAGGGTCACACATCTCACAACACATACGGGCTATGCACTCATAAGATACGGATGGATGTCGTTGAACTACTTAGTATGTCGAGATTGTGTTCAAACGCAGTTCAGATGTGTATTTCAGTAAGAGTTAATTGACATTTTTTCACAAAATGGTGGTTTCATACAGTTGCTAATTCATACCATAAACACACATTTCAGACCAGAACTCCGTTAGCTGCCATTGTGTCTTATGGGTTATCACACAGAGAAAAACTGACCTTCGTTGAGAAACCTGTCAAGTGATACTCGTACGTCATAAAGTGTTTGTGCAGTATGGTTTCACGTCTGTTATCAACACTGTACTATTGGTGACTTTGGTCGTCTCCGTTTCCCAGTTGTACCACCTGTGACTTTTGTCGTCATTTTTCAGCGGTCATCAGCTCCATGAACCACGGATCTTGGCGTTGGTGGGGAGGCTTGCGTGCCTCAACGATACAGATAGAAGTACCGTAGGGTCCATCACAACGGGGGGGGGGGGGGGGGGGGGGTATCTGTTGAGAGGCCAGACAAACCTGTGGTTCCTGAAGAGGGGCCAGCAGCCTTTTCAGTAGTTGCAGGGGCAACAGTCTGGATGATTGACTGATCTAGCCTTGTAACACTAACCAAAATAGCCTTGCTGTTCTCGTATTGCGAACGGCTAAAGGCAAGGTGAAACTACTGCCGTAATTTTTCCCGAGGGCATGCAGCTTTACTGTATGATTAAATGATGAGGGCGTCCTCTTGGGTAAAATATCACGAAGGTAAAATAGTCCCCCATTCGGATCTCCGGGCGGGGATTACTCAGGAGGACATTGTTATCAGGAAAAAGAAAACTGGCGTTCTACGGATCGGAGCGTGGAATGTCAGATCCCTTAAGCGGGCAGGTAGGATAGAAAATTTAAAAAGGGAAATGGATAGGTTAAAGTTAGATATAGTGGGAATTAGTGAAGTTCGGTGGCAGGAGGAATAGACTTCTGGTCAGGTGAATACCGGGTTATAAATACAAAATCAAATGGGGGTAATGCAGGAGTAGGTTTCATAATGATTAAAAACATAGCAGTTACTGGTAAGGTACTACAAATAGCATAGTGAACGCATTATTGTAGCCAAGATACACAAGAACCCCACGCCTACTACAGTAGTACAAGTTTATATGCCAACTAGTTCTAGAAATGACGAAGAAATTGATGAAATGTATTACGAGATAAAAGAAATTATTCAAATAGTGAAGGGAGACAAAAATTTAATAGTCATTGGTGATTGGAATTCAAGCGTAGGAAAAAGGAGAGAGAGAATCATAGTTGGTGGATATGAATTGGGGCTAAGAAATGAAAGAGGAAGCCGTATGGTAAAATTTTGCGCAGAGCATAACTTAACCATAGCTAACACTTGGTTTAAGAATCATGAAAAAAGGTTGTATACATGGAAGAACCCTGGAGATACTAAAAGGTATCAGATAGAGTATATAATGGTAAGACAGAGATTTAGGAACCAAGTTTTAAATTGTAAGACATTTCCTGGGGCAGATGTGGACTCTGACGACAATCTATTGGTTATGAACTGTAGATTAAAACAGAAAAAACTGCAAAAAGGTTGGAATTTAAGGAGATGGGACCTGGATATACTGAATTAACCAGTGTTTGTACAGAGTTTCAGTGAGAGCATAAGAGAACAACTGACAGGAATGGGGGAAAGAAATACAGTAGAAGTAGAATGGGTAACTTTGAGGGATGAAACAGTGAAGGCAGCAGAGAATCAAATAGGTAAAAAGACAAGGGTTAGTAGAAATCTTTGGGTAATAGAAGAAATATTGAATTTAACTGATGAAAGGAGAAAATATAAAAATGCTGTAAATGAAGCAGGCAAAAAGGAATATAAACGTCTCAAAAATGAGATCGACAGGAAGTGCAAAATGGCTAAGCAGGCATGGCTAGAGGACAAATGTAAGGATGTAGAGGCTTATCTCACTAGGGGTAAGATAGATACTGCCTACAGGAAAATTAAAGAGATCTTTGGAGATAAGAGAACCACTTGGGTGAACATCAAGAGCTCAGATGGAAACCCAGTTCTAAGCAAAGAAGGGAAAGCAGAAAGGTGGAAGGAGTATATAGAGGGTCTATACAAGGGCGATGTACTTGAGGACAATATTATGTTAATGGAAGATGATGTAGATGAAGATGAAATGGGAGATATGATACTGCGTGAAGAGTTTTACAGAGCACTGTAAGACATGAGTTGAAATAAGGTCCCCGGAGCAGACAACATCCCATTAGAACTACTGACAGTCTTGGAAGAGCCAGTCCTGACAAAACTCTACCATCTGGTGAGCATGATATATGAGACAGGCGAAATTCCCTCAGACTTCAAGAACAATATAATTATTCCAATCCCCAAAAAAGCAGGTGTTGACATATGTGAAAATTACCGAACTATCAGTTTAATAAGTCACAGCTCCAAAATACTAACGCGAATTCTTTACAGACGAATGGAAAAACTGATAGAAGCCGACCTTGGGGAAGATCAGTTTCGATTCCGTAAAAATGTAGAAATACGACGCTACGACGTATCTTAGTGACTAGATTAAGGTAAGGCAAACCTACGTTTCCAGCATTTGTACAGAAAGCTTTTGACAGTGGAAAACGCTCTTTCAAATTCTGATGGTGGCAGGGGTAAAATACAGATAGCGAAAGGCTATTTACAATTAGTATAGAAAGCAGATGGCAGTTATAAGAGTTTAGGGGTATGAAAGGGAAGCAGTGGTTGGGAAGTGAGTGAGACAGGGTTGTAGCCTCTCCCCGATGTTACTCAATCTGTAATATTGAGCAAGAAATAAAGGAAACAAAAGAAAAGTTCGGTGTAGGAATTAAAATCAATGGGGAAGAAATAAAAACTTTGAGGTCTGCCGATGACATTGTTGTGGTGTAACCGCCGGACACCACACTTGCTAGGTGGTAGCCTTTATATCGGTCGCGGTCCGGTAGTATACGTCGGACCCGCGTGTCGCCACTATCAGTGATTGCAGACCGAGCGCCGCCACACGACAGGTCTAGAGAGACTTCTTAGCACTCTCTCCAGTTGTACAGCCGACTTTGCTAGCGATGGTTCACTGACTTCTACGCTCTCGTTTGCCGAGACGATAGTTAGCATAGCCTTCAGCTACGTCATTTGCTACGACCTAGCAAGGCGCCATGATCAGTTTCTATTGATGATATAAATCATGTACCGTCAAGAGCGACGTTCGTCATTAATGGATTAAAGTTAAGTATTCCACCAGCTACGTCCGTTTTTCTCAATTCTAATTCCCTTGTCATGTTCCAGACCTCACGCCAGCCTGCGTGAGCTAAAACGCGTGCATTTCGGCCTCCTTTACTAACACGATTTGCTCTCCTGCCAATCACAACAATTGTAGTTCTGTCACAGACAGCAAAGGACTTGGAAGAGCAGTTGAACGGAATGGACAGTGACTTGAAAGGAGGATATAAGATGAAGATCATCAAAAGCAAAATTAGGGTAATGGAATGTAGTCGTATTAAGTTGGGTGATGCTGAGGTAATTAGGTAAAGGAGTAGTAAAGGAGTTTTGGGGAGGAAAATAACTGATGATGGTCGAAGTAGAGAGAATATAAAAAGTAGACTGTCCTTCGCAAGGAAAGCGTTTGCGAAGAAGAAAAATTTTTTAACATCGAGTGCAGATTTAAGTGTCAGGAAGTCGTTTCTGAAAGTATTTGTATCTAGTGTAGCCATGTATGGAAGTGAAACGTGGACGATAAAAAGTTTAGACAAGAAGAGAATAGAAGCTTTCGAAAAGTGGTGCTACAGGAGAATGCTGAAGATTAGACGCGTAGACCACATAACTAATGAGGAAGTATTGAACAGAATTGGGGAGAAGAGGAGCTTGTGGCACAACTTGACTAGATGAAGGGATCGGTTGGTAGGACATGTTCTGAGACATCGATGGATCACCAATATAGTATTGGAGGGCAGCGTGGAGGGTAAAAATCGTAGAGGGAGACCAAGAGATGAATACACTAAGCAGACTGAGAAGGAAGTAGGCTGCAGTAGGTACTCGGAGATGAAGTGGCTTGCACAGGATAGAGTAGCATGCAGAGCTGTATCAAACCTGTGTCAGGACTGAAGACCACAACAACAACATCAGTGATTTGTGGTATGCGGGTTAAACTGGTTCTGTCATAATAAAGAGTCTAGTTCTTATCGCGTGCTGTTTCACGGTTTGTATACAGCTTCTACAAGTAGCTGTGAGAATGAAACTCAAGCAGAAACTAAATGTGGTATTATTAATGAAGACAGTTACAAACGAAGGGTTATACGAAATACAAATATAAAATGGTGCCAATGAAATCAAATATGTGCCACTGTCCACGCAAATGCAGTTTTTCAACTGTTGATGAGACTAAGAAATGAGACCTGAAGTTATTTTTATGGCTTACTTACTAAAAACCGTAAAAATATGTATCTCTAAACATTAATAGAAGTAAAAGAAGTAAATTGTAGGGTTAAAATAAAGAAAGGCCAAGGTCACTTTCAGGATGTTGCCACTGAAACTAAACGCTCGTATAAATGAACCTCTAAATATTGTTTATAACTTCGTGCTTTTCCTTTCAAAAGAGGATACAACATCAAAATTAGCCATTTACCTCTGAAATCTTTTTTAAAAATATTATTACATAATCTCATTAACCGAAGTAAGCATATATATAAAAGGAATAATTATTATAATTTACTTACAAACAATATCTACTTCTAAAGCATGTCATCGAGTACTCCAAATTTTTTGAAGCCAGACCATGTGTTATTATGAACAGTAAAACGTTTTTGTTCGTGTCCTGTAAGTTTCGGTAAGCCCACGTAACGTGTTTATGGAATAAATGATTAAATTTTAACATAACATTAGAATTTACCTTTGGTTGCAAAACTGTTTTGAAAATCGTAGGCAGATTGTCTTCGTAGGTTGTAGGCTTACTGAAGTTACTCAAGATTTTGCATGGGGGCGTAATTAAATTGCAATAATTTTAGTAGCTGTGTGACCGGTTACGAAGTCTCGTAACCGGTTGGCCCTTATTAGTATTAGCACGCAATCTGACTACATAGAATAAAAATAAAGAATGACAAGAAATATCCATTAACACAATTGATTAAGTAAGACCCTTGAACCTATAAAAGTTTCGAAACAACAAGGCACAAGTGTTACTGTTCTGTGTGTGGTAGTGTGACTCAATGTACATGTATCTGGCACGGTTCTTCCTCAATACACAGAACCGAAGAGCATCTACTATCTCGCCGAACAGAACAACAACTGCGCTCGAAATCCTCTGAACTACTACTGCTCTCGACGTTCTCTCAAAAAGTACTGCCCACGGCAACCTCTGAACTACTACTGCTGCAGTGGAGGCGGCGGAATAATAATCTTTGGCGCAATCTCTGGTGCTGTGACTCAGTGTAGCCACCTTTGAATTTCTGCGGAGGATGCATAATTTTTTGAGCACAACTTTTAGAGAATAAAATACTCTGAAATGATGACTGCTAATTTCTTTAAACTGTTGAGATTTGAGTTGAGCTTGCATGTAGAAGACCCAAAGCTAAACCTTCATTCGGAATACGTTTACTGATAGAGCGGCAGTGTTTCCGTCAGCATAGATACACCATGTTATGAAGAGTATCCTGACACCTGGTTGAAAATTACTTAACAGATCGTGGAGCCCTCCATCGGTAATCCAGGAATTCGATATGTGTTGGTCCAACCTTAGCCTTGATGACAGCTTCCGCTCTTGCAGGCATACGTTCAGTCAGTTGCCGGAAGGTTTCTTAGGGAATGGCAGCCCATTCATCATGGAGTGCTGCACTGAGGAGAGATATCGATGTCGGTTGGTGACGCCTGGCACACAGTCGGTGTTTCAAAACATCCGAAAGGTTTTCTATAGGTTTCAGGTCAGGAGTCTGCGCAGGACAGTCCATTACATGGATGTTATTGTCGTGTAACCACCTCGTCAGAGGCCGTCCATTATGAATAGGCGCTCGATCGTGTTAAAAGATGCAGTTGTCATCCCCTAGCTGCTCTTCAACACTAGGAAGCAACAAGGTGCTTAAAAAGTCAGTGTAGGCCCGTGCTTTGATAGTGACACCCAGATCGACTAGGGAAGCAAGCCCGCTGTTTGAAAAACACGTCCACACTATAATACCACCAACTCAAAATTTTACTGTTGCCGCTAAACACTCCGACAGATGACGTGCACTGGGCATTCACCATACCCACACACTGCCATCGGATCGCCACATCGTGTGCCGTGATTCGTCACTCCACATATTCTTCACTATTCAATCGTCCAATGTTTACACTCCTTACATCAAGCGAGGCTTATGAGCAACCGCTCGACCGTGAAACAGAAGCTTTCTCTCCTCCCGCCTAAGTGTCATAGTACTTGCTGTGGATCGCGATGCATTTTGGAATTCCTGTGTGATGGTCTGAATAGATGTCTGCCTATTACACATTTCTAACCTCTTGGGTGTCAGCGGTGTCTGTCAGTCAACAGACGAGTTCGGGCTGTATGCGTTTGTGGTGTACGTGTCCCTTCAAGTTTGCACTTCACTATCACTTTAAGGATCAGTGAACCAAGGGATGTTCAGGAGTGTGGAAATCTCGCGTACAGACGTATTACACAAGTGACACCCAATCACTTTACCACGTTCCAAGCCCGTGAGTTTCGCGGAGCACCCGATTCTGTTCTCTCGTGATGTCTAATGACTACTGAGGTCGCTGATATGCATTAGTTGGCAGTAGGTTACAGCACAATGCTCCTCATATAAGAAACGTATCTTTTTAGGGGTTCCCGGATACTTTTGATGACATAGTGCAAGTAACAGCATCAAACTTTATTATTCAGGCATCAGATTTAAACAACTAATTAATTGATAGTTTCTGTTCAGACTATTATGAGTGTAATACGTTAACAATAAAAGCTTCAATCTTTAGCACCGTTTGTACGTGAAAGCACTCTATTTTGTTCGTTATAAACGTTAGCCTAAGTCTAATAACGTAGCTTGCAGTCTCTACGGCAACAGGTTTCCGGTTTATGTGTTAAAATCGCATCCCAGCTATAGCAAATGCGAATTAGAGTAAGTGCTAAACTGTTGTTAACTGCACCTTTGGATAGTCGTCACCACAGTGTGTGTGAGGAAATGTTATATTTGCCTCCATTTGGCACTTGTTCAAATGGTTCCGGGTAGGACTAATTAATAATGTCTTTGTTGATCCACTGTGTACGTGTAACAGCGGCTGGTCAACTATTGAACAAAGAAATTCATCAAACTGCCAGAAAAATTGAGAAGCTATTTTAGTTTCGCTACCGGTTTCGGCAGTTCAGTGCTCATTGTGCCTGGAGATGGCACGTTGGATTGCCGAAACTAAGACGGTCGTGGTGACCGAGCGGTTCTAGGCGCTTCAGTCCAGAACCGCGCGACTGCTACGGTCGCAGGTTCGAATTGTGCCTCGGGCATGGATGTGTGTGATGTCCTTAGGTTAGTTAGGTTTAAGTAGTTCTAAGTTCTAGAGGACTGATGACCTCAGATGTTAAGTCCCATACTGCTCAGAGCCATTTGGACAATTTGCCGAAACTATTAGCGAAAATAAAATACGTTCACAGCTTGCACGGCAGTTTGACGAATTTATTTGTGAAAGAACTAAATAATATCCCAGGAGGAGTTGTCAGTACTCAGAGATATGACAGAACGACCATTCAAAGCAAAAAAGTCTAACAAACAGTGGCTTTAAAATGCATACATTAAATGCTATGAGAATTTATTCATGTTCGCTACTATGAAACAAATCACTTCTACAACAGGCTTTTAGCCTGACAAATTTTTAGAGGTGGTGGTATGGAGAAAAACAAGAAAATAACTGTCCAGTAAATATGGGCTCTAAAGCGCGTACCTTAGGAGGTATGAGCACTTGTTCATCTTCAGTACCTAGAAACACTGAACGAGTGCTCATAGCTGTTAATATTTACCTTTTGGAGCCCATGTTCAGTACACATTTCTGCTTCGTTTGTTCGCTCCTGTCATGTTCCTGAATTCTGAACGTTTGTCCTGGGACGTTCTGTATAACAGAATAGGAAAATTTTCATGGAAAAGGATATAAGACAGAATACATTTAAATGACTACGCCGCTTTAAACGTAGTAAATTAAAGGAACGCTACTGAAACCAGTTTTATGTAAACCGCCAGATCTATGCTGTAGAACTGGAACAATAAAACCGAGATTACCTGTTCACGCAATCTTATCATCACCGTGCTACCAATCATTCATACTTTCAGACACGAAATAATTACAACACTTCAGAATTTCAGTGTTTTTAAAGATTTTGAAACTTTGCTAGTAAATTTAATTAACTCCCATGCAGGACACAGGCACTGCTTGTGCAAGGACTTACTCGATTTACGTGAACACGGTTCACTTCTTAGATTTATTATTCATACCTCATTCAAAGCCTTTACAAAAGATATTATTAACCCACTTAGTAACTCATATAGAATTACTGTCATGGAAACTGTGCTGAGTAGACACGTTTACGCAACGCTAAAGTGATAACATTACAATACACCCTGCCAGGTATTCCTCAGGTTTATCAGCAACTTAATGTGCCCATTACAGCATTCCGTCCACGTCGAATTACACTTTGGCTTACAACGAACGGTACCAAAATGCCTTTTTTGTCACAAGCATTCCGCAATCTTGAGTGCCATCAGCCTAGTTTCTCCGGATCCAATGTAAGCGGACAAAAGCGAATAAGAATTCGCACACAACTCGTCAATGCTCACTAACATTCGTTTGTGCTTGCTACGAAGCGTTTACACTAGAGGAAACGGAATAGAACACTATATTACGATCGTAGCGTACGACCGCTGTGTTGATTACTGAGGCGTTCCGAACCAAGAGGGGACTTGTTACTCAACATTGGTTTCGAGATAGACTGAAAAAAATGTGTAATCATGAACAGTATTATTCCCAAACCTTATAGCTACTCCCAATTGCTCATCAGGAAATCTGCAATCACGGAGTAAGTGCGAATAATGTTCAAAAATGGTTCAAATGGCTGTGAGCACTATGGGACTCAACATCTTAGGTCAGAAGCCCCCTAGAACTTGAAGAACTACTTAAACCTAATTAACCTAAGGACATCACACACACCCATGCCCGAGGCAGGATTCGAACCTGCGACCGTAGCAGTCCCGCGGTTCCGGACTGCAGCTCCAGAACCGCACGGCCACCGCGGCCGGCTGCAAATAATGTAAAATGGCTATAGAATAGTACTAACATATTCCCTTTTTGATTTAAACCACTCAGACTGTATCATAAATATCTTGTAACGAAAGAAATAGTATATATTATTTTTAATCATTTTCGCATGGGCGGACGGTGTGGCCGTTTGGTTTTAGGCGCTTCAGTCTGGAACCGCGTTACCGCTAGGGTCGCAGGATCGAATCCTGCCTCGGGCTTGGATGTGTGTGATGTCCTTAGGTTAGTTAGCTTTAAGTAGTTCTAAGTTATAGGCGACTGATGGCCACATATGTTAAGTCCCATAGTGCTCAGAGCCATTTGAACCATTTTTTCCGCGTGTCCATAGACATTCCTGTTACTCGAACATACATTGATAATCAAACAATGCACATCGAAATAGACCATATATTGTCAGTGAAAATTCTTTTTATGAATTCACTTGTAAAATGAGAGAGTTAAGATGTCGAATCAGAACACCTTCAGCCGTCTATATTTTCAGTTCTATTTAATTTTTGCTACCAGTTTCAGCATTACACTACCTCCATCTCTAGATCCCCGTGACTTACGTCTAGGAAACGTCTCACCTCTTGTACAATCGAAATAAGGGCCAGCGTACAGTAGACTTCTTTTTAACACAGCGATCACTTCCAACATCCCTTCCATCAAGACTTGCTTTCAACATTCTGGTTCTTACGCCGATTGTTAATGTAAGAGCACTTCACATTTTCAAACGCTTCTCTCGCGGTTGCATTAATGTGTGAGAATGCAATGTTAATTACTTAAATATATTACCTAGCCAATTCTATTCTCGAAATGTAATTACTCTAGGTTTATTATTTTTCAGTGTTGGCATTTTTTTCCATCAGCGCATTATGTACAGAGGATACAAACAAAAAACATCGTTTGATTGTTTACTGCAATCACTTTCCGTTGTAGGAACCAAATTTCCTTTCCATTTGATATGCTCCCAGCCCATGACCTGCTTTTGTTTTATCACATTTCCCTTCCACATTTCAGAGCGCCGTTTCTTCCTACTAAATTCATGTAAATCGTCTCCGGACACGGTTGACGGTCCATCACCGAAGCCATTTTGAAACCCCACAGCTGTTTACCACATCCCGTTATAGTGTTGCCATCACGTCTCAAATTTTTCCGTGCAACATACGAACTTGTCTCTGTGGCAAGTTCTCTTGCTGCACGAAACGAACTTTCTACCCTGGTTTCGGCAGGAGGAAAAAAAATCATTCAACAAGTCCTTTTTTTAGAACCAACAGATGCGGAATCGTGTGGAAAGAAAACTGCAGTAACAACTCATATACCCCAAAAATTTTGACAGATCCCCTTTCGATATTAACGCTTCGATTGCCACACAGCATAAAACACTGTTGTTTGAGCAACGATAAAAAACTTTTGATATTCAGAGAGTAGTTATTTTGCATGGCGAGTACGCTGATTTTGGAGAATTAAGCCAAATGTCATCGAAGAAGAAGGCTACATGTTTCGAAATTTTTACGCAACCGTGAAATGCGGGGAGGTAGTTTACATATCTCTCGCTTTTACCATGCTTCTCATCAAAGTCGAGGACGACATTTAAAACATCAGTACCAACTATCGACGATTAACAAACAACCATTTGCATTCTGGTTACTTGCAACTGGTGAAATTTTCTTTAGTGTTTGTTTCACACTTCAGTAGTTGGTTGGTTGTTTGATACGGGAGAGGAGACCAAACAGCGAGGTCGTCCGTCCCATCGGATTAGAGACGGATGAGGAAGAAAGTCGGCTCTGCCCTTTCAAAGGAAACATTCAGGGAAATCACAGGAAACCTTAATCAGGATGGCCGGAGGCTGGTTTTAACCGACGTCCTCCCGACTGGGACTCCAGTGTGCTAACCACTGAACCATCTAGCTCGGTCTTCGGTAGTTTCCATACCTCAGATGGTTTCTGAAGTCTGCAGTGTCATGTGTGAAATACTTTAAGGATTTTAATAAAGTACTTAAAAGGAATATGTCAACAATCGAATGTGAAATATGCGTAATATATGATAGTACCTGTCACATAAGCTAATTGATTAAATGTGTGTACAATTTGTTAGAAAGCAGGCAGCATGATCCAGGGTAAACTGTTTTTATTTATGACTGAAAATCTGTAATGTAACAACTATACATGAGCCATGTAATTACAGCTACCCTTGATGTAAACTATGAGGTCGAACAAGTCTTTCTTATATTTCAGTTTTAGTCAGTTTAATAGATACAATGAGGAGTTAAGAAGATGTGACATGGAGAAGTTGAAATACCCAGGGATTGTTGAGATCTTCACAGGAAGCATTAGGCAACATTTGGCTGAAATAGGAGAAAAGAATACAAACTAAGATGAATTGCTAGCTTTTAGAGATGAAATGATGAAGGAAGCAGAGGTTGAAATAGGTAAAAAGGGAAGACCTACTGCTAGTCCTTCAATGTCAAAGAAAATTCTGAAATTGTGTGAGCAGAAAATAAAATAATTATGTAACTAAAAATAAATGTTTAATATACCAGTTATTGCTTGGATTAAAAGGTATGAAATTATATCTTCTAGCGTATGTAGATTCGTAATGGCACACATATAGTCAAGGAAGCTGTGAGTGAGAATATTTAATAGCTTTGCAAATATTTGCAACATTTAAAATGAGGAACGTGGGGCGCAAGCCAAAGATATTCGCAAAATTCCAGTGTGGGCTGTAATTCTTGAATGGCAACGAAACAAGGTAGGTACTTCATTGCATTAATACGCAGTCGATTTATACAGGGGATAAAATTAGTTTCAATTCTCGTCACAAGGTACACATCTGGCGTTGTGAATGCAAGAAAGACATATACAAATGTTCCCATACGTAATGGATTAGAAACACTTGCAGCAGTTCCGGTATAATCTGAGCAACGTGTTCCTGTATACTGGGGATCAGGTAGGGACGGAAAGTGTCCCTGGTAAACGCGTTCTTTTAGGTGTCACCACAGCCAAAGGGCACACGGATTCAGATAGGGTGATCTTACTGGCCTTACATCGGGAAAATGTATGAAGGTAACACGTTCGTGGAAGGCTACACCAAGCAGGCAAGCAGGCCCTTCACTGGGCTAGAGATATGAGTTGTAGCCATCGTTAATGGAAACAGTGGTTGCCACACGGCTGAGCTCTTCCAAAGCAGGAATCACATGCTGTACAAGGACGTGCTGACGTCCAGTACAGCTGACAGTTCCTCTCTGTGTATTTTCTTCAATAAAGGACGGACCGAGAATAAAGATGCTTTTGAATCCACTCCAGACTGCCATTTACGGCGAGCGCAACAACTGTTTATGCAGAAGAGGAGGTGTAACAGTGCCCCAAATTCGGCAGTTCTGTGTATCCATGGCAGCCTGTATCTACATTTTGTCTCGTCTCTCCGTAGAATTATGCTCATCAACATGACATCAACTTCGATCAGTGACAAAAACTGACGAGCGAACGTTCCCGCGGAACATGAGTTTTAGTTGCTGCTCCATCTGGATCTCGTACGAGTACCCGTGTGACATTCAGCGCAAAACTTTCCGGACTGGTGATCAGGATGGAAAATTCGCATGATAGTGCACGAACACTACCATTACTCTGACCACGTGCTGCATCTCAATTAGAGCAACTGCCGTATTGAAACGTCCCCTTAGAAAAAGTATACACGATTGTGCTTAAACTGATACACAATATTTTTAGCGCAACGCAATCTGACTTTCAATAATCCCTACAAAAGAATGGACCTGACTAACATTAACCTATACGTTTCACAAATCACTTACCTCACAAAAATCTTCGTTAGTCAAGCTACTGCAATACAGCGAGCGCCACTACTGCCAGCTAAATAAAAGATTCAAACTACTGAAGTCACTAACTACTGAGGCACAGTTAGCAAATGAGCAAATGAAAGGTTTTAATAGAGAACAAACAATGTATTTACCTTAATAGTCTATATATATATATATATATATATATATATATATATATATATATATATATATATATATATATATAAGTTCATGACACCAATTCTTACAAATTTCAAAACCTCACCTCCAACTGCGCAACGCTACGCGCTGTTAGCATCCAGCTGCCGCTGCTCAATGCTACAATGGCAGACAACAATGCAAACTATACATAGACTGCGCACAGCACAACCAGTGATTTTTATACAGAGCGCTACGTGGCGGCGGCGTTACCAATAAAAAAACCTAAACAGCTTACTTATATAGCCCCCATGCTCCCCACAAAAAAATTTACAAATTCTTTTGGGCAGTGGGCAATACAGATTTGAAAATTTTTTTCATAATTACAATGACAAAGAAATGAAATGCACACACTTATCGATACAATGTTGGTCAAAAGCTAAAATTTTCTCACAGTCCTTAAAGACAGTCCTGATTATTCATCAAAGTAAAATTGCAGTGTTTTTCTCAAAGCCTGAGTAGTAAAAGAAAATGTATACAGAAGTAGTGGATTTCCATGCAGTCTTGAAGAAGTAGTGTTGTCCTTCCAACGGAAAGACGGTGCTGACTCTTGACATGCAGACAGATAATGGGCCACAACAGAGCAAACCCACAGCAGTCAGTCGAAGTTGAAGACTATTGGTAGGTAGGTCATCACAGAGCAGACCCACTGTAGTCCTAGTACAGATTATGGTATTGGTGGGCCACCAGGGATGCAGACCCACTGCAGTCCTTGTAGAAATAATGGTATTGGTGAGTCATCAAAGGTGTAGACCCACTTCAGTCCTTGTAGAGATGGCCAGCAGCCATCTGTTGCGACTGTGCACGTGCACAATCACCATCGAAGAGTCTTGTGGAGAATATAGCAAGTCCATAAACCACCACCTGTGCACTCACAAATTTTTTTTAATTGTCCTTAGAACAAGCAATGCTGTTATCCAGTCTCTAGCTGAATTGTCAACACATGTGCAAACACTAACAGTCCCTACTTCTCACATATTGTCCATATACTATGACCAACAGAAATGTGTGCAGTGAAATGTAACTCACAAGTTACTTAATTTGATCAACTGGTGTCAAATACAATTTTATAACATAAGAATACAATAACAAAGGTACAAAATACATAATTAAAGTACATAACAATACAGATAACATATGTAGTAAAACAGGCTTTATAAAAGAATCGAAATAACAAATACATCAGTGTTACAAAAATTATGACATAAGTACATACATAAAAGATCAGAATAACTTTTGAAACATCAACTTCACACATGAGCATTAGAACAAAACAGAATAAATAATGTGTAAACATCTTTACAAAGTAAATAACATGTTATTAATGCAAATTATATTTGAGGATAACAGTATTCCTCATCATAGTGAATGTAGCTTAGTATTAGAACAGAAAAAATTCTATGAAACAGTACACAGAGACAGGAAGAAAATAAATACACAATGGTACACAAACTCATAGTGGGATAACACAAAAGGAAAGGACAGGGTTTGTTTTCATGGTAACATTTGGTACTGGAGTCCAACCCAAAACTTCATTCCATAGATCGCCTCTCTTATTTCAACATTTGCTCCAGCCATAAAAAAATTCTATCCAAGCATGCTTTCTGTATTCTGTTCTCATCCTCTTTCAAAAATAGTTTTTCTCCACTGTACACTACCTTTTTGGCCAAACCATTTTCTTATAGCTTCTCAATGCTTTTCTTCCAATTCATCATAGCTTGATTCTTTTGTAGTCCAGCCCCTCTTAAACTAACTTAAACCTACTGAGCTCAGATGCTAAACTAAGGGACGAGGCAATTCAGCAGCACAAAACAATTAATACAAACAGCAATAACAAAAAAATGCAAGTAAGCAAAGCAAGCAACAATAAATGAAATAACTTATACCTAAACATGACAAAGCTGAAGCAGAAAAAATATTACGCGAAAGACAACAATGCAGATACGGACAATGTCTATTCACATCTTAATGTCTATGCAATTAAATTGGTGCACCACAAAAACTTATTGTAAAAAAATATTACCATGTACTTGAAAAGAAAATGTTGTATTCAGTTACTGTAATTAATCCCTTCTTATTGTTCTTTCTATTCAAAGTGCTCCTTTTTCGAAGAATGTGGATCATAAAATAATTATTTAATAGATCTGTTGACAGAAGGTGTTCACATTAGCAAATGCATTTCATTTTATTTTATAAAACGAATGCTGCAGCACAGCTGGAAAACAGATATCAAATGAAATAAGTAACTATGTACAAAGCATAAAAATATCATTCAATAGTCATGCGACATTTCATAAGTTAGTAGAATTCTCTCAACTCTCGTAGAAAGATGTTTGTTATAATCAGGTGTGCAGATGTAAGAAAGTATCTTTCCAAGTAATGAGCGTGTCGTTTTTGCGATGCATTCTACAAAGGAATGTGAATAGCGAGGATAATGGCTTTTTTTTACCTGTGCCTCTGAAAGGCACACACTAATGGCTTTTTTCCCAGGCGACTATCGCACAGGTGGGTGCCCACGACGCATTACGTCACGGCCACTTACTTTTCATATCGAAATATTTACGACAGCTGTTTCCGCTACTGTGACAGTCTCATATAAAAATATTTTCACAAGTTGAGAATTTGCATTACAAATCTGTAGAAACAAAATCCTTTAAATATAATAGTGTTAAAAAAATTTTCACTAGCATTGTAATACATTCATGCATTTACATACATTTCATAACTCTTAAAGTACAATTCTTGGTTTCCAACCACCTTTTTCACAAACCAGAGTCCCTAACCACTACTCATTATTCCTTACCTTATTCGTCGACAAATCTTCAATATTTCATCATAACAGATATGTAGCATAATCAAATAACTCATCTATTATCAGCTTAAACATACTTCAGCAGCATAATACACATAGTCATCGTAATAATAACATCATAACACCTTAGTCAACTCTCAAAATCGTCATATCTTCCTCCAATTATTTCAAAACCTAAAAAAATTATCTGCTCATGTCAAAAGTGTCATCTACCTCAAACGTACCTTAAAAATCAGGATCCCATACCAAATACATTATTCAAAGCTCTCATAGTATCACAATGGTTCTGAACAAAATATGAACAGTTCACAGAGTACAGACAAATTACAATTTTGTAAGTATGAAGTTATCCAACTGTGTAATCACGTAAACATATGTCACTGATGTAGTAAAAAAAATGTTTGTTCCTCTGTTAAATGATCAGATAGCTGTGTAATTTACGTGTTAGAGAAATATGGTACCGATGTGTAAATTTGTATAAGCAAATACCATATTAGCTAGGGCTCCTTGTGCTTGCCATACACATGGTACACAAAGTAAGCGTGTACCCCCCTGAGGATTAATGTAATTATATCCTCAGGTGTTACAGATTACAGCAATGGAATGAAATGTATCACGGAAAACTTTCTTTGTAATTCAAATATGTTGAAAAATAAATAGTTTAATGCGTGTCCTGTAGCGCTAAATGTGCGTCTTGCTGTAAGACAATCTCTGTGGAAGTGTCGTAGTTATTGTCCTCCGAAAGCTAAGTTCTGCAGAAGTCAATGTACTTACCTCATGATAAACGAAATTGAAATGCTTTGCGTATAGATATCTTAGTTATTACGCTTATTGCCGTGATGAAGTAAGTACTGTACTGTACGTATTGTTGTGCTACAGAAAAGGCTGTCTCATTGTAGCTATACCACAAACGTTACTACTAAAACATGTTTTACTTTCCAGAAAAATTCAGAAAAACTGTGCAGATATAAAACAGATAAACTGCAAAAGCAACATTGTAAATTGTCACTCATTAGTAGCGTCGTGATAAAATCGTGTAGCTGTCACATAAACTAACCACTGTGTCATCTGGTATCTCACAGAAAGTACTTTAAATCCAGAATGTATTTTCAAGTAACCTAAATGTTGCATTCGAATCTCATTAGCAGTACTGGTAAGTGTTCTAAGTATGTGATCCTTATAGTCATTACGTAATCGTGCAACTAACAAGCAAGAATGTACACACACACAATAACACTGTACCGTCTGTTCACTATAACAATGCATTCGCAATTTCTGTTTAAATAAGTTCTCTTGGTTCTTGATTGGATATTTAACTTCAAACATTGTTGCATGTTAACAGATTATAAGTCTGACAAAGCATACTAGTAATGTGAAGTGAAAAGTTATGGCAAAGACTAAATTAAAAAACAGATTATCTCTCAATAAACGGTTTTACATGTGAAATGTGGTGCAATCTTTTACCCTTCCTAGTGCTCAGCGTTAACTTGAACGCAATTATCATGCGGTATACATCGGTAAGGACTGCTAAAAGTTTTCTCAAGGTTAGCTTATGTTATTTTTCTCTGAGCCAGCCGGCGCACGCGGCTGCCTGCGGTGCGAGTCATTGTCTGTCTCTTTGTTGGCGGCGTCGTTATTGGGATTAGGAGACCTAACTTCTACAAATTCCCCTTGCCGAGAGGGCCCTGCTCTGTTTGAATCCCGCCAGTTCTGATGCAATTCAGGTCTGTCGTTACGATCATATCGTCTGTCGTCATGTCAGTAGATTTCATAGTTTCTTTCTTGTCGGTCACGTGGTGGAGAATTTCTCCCTGAATCGTAACTGCGCGTTGGACCGTTGCGTCTTAAGTTATTCCGTCTCCCTTGATAATAATTATTTTGGTTTCCATATTGTCTGTTTCTCTGATTGTCTCTGTGATAGTCATTACCGCGGAGAGGTGATCTTTCCCTGTAATAATTACTACTCTGCCAACGGTTGTCATACGGGTGGTGTCCGTTTTGGTCACGATTTACGTTGTACGAATAGCCTTGTCGTGTATTATTTCTGTCATCGCGGAATTGTGACAGGTGTGACCTGTAATTGTTGTGTTCCTGTTTTCGCGTTCCGCGATTGTCAGTGTCAATTTCCAGTTCTTGTAACAGTCCCTGAAAAGCTTCAATGTCGTCTTTGCATCGTCCTGCTAAAATAATCTGTCGTAAATGTTCAGGTAATTTGATTAAGCAAATGCGGATGAGTTCTGAGGGGCTCTATGGGTTTGAAAGATACTGATTCTTGTGCAACATGTCTTCAAACTATTTCACAAGACTGGAAAATTCAGATTGTTCGAAATGTTTCATCATCATGATGCCATGTTTTACTCAGTCTTGTGTGGCTTGGGACCAATATGCTGAGAGGAAGGCATGGTAAAATTCTCCTTCACTGTGGCAATCGTGAATGACCGATCGCATTCTTACAGCTGGTTCATTCTCTAAGTAGCCACACATAAATTCTAATCTGTGCTCTAGTGACCAGTTGGGAGGAAAACAATGAGAGAATTGATGGAGCCACGCTTGTGGATGAATGTCGTTGCCAGAATTCTTAAATGTTTTGAATTTACGTGCAGTAATGAACAGCTTATAGTCAAAATCATCGTGATGGCGGGTCGCATATCGGTCATTGTTACGTCGTTTCGGCGGTTCCATCTCAAAATTCGGTGTACTTTGCCAATTTCTTTCATAATCTCCAAAGTGCCCTGTGTTGTTATTTTGTGGCAGTTCCGTATTTATATGTCCCTCTTCCCGTATTGCAATGCGAGTCTCCTCTGAAATACGTCATTCTTGTATTACCTGTGTCAACTGATCTTGTACTTCCCGGATTTCTCTTTGGTGTTGCGTATTAATTTGATTCTGATTTTGTTTGAATTTCCTAATTTGTTCGAACTCTTCTGTGTCATTAAAGACTACCGGTTTTGTGTCATTCAGATTATCATCTACCTTCGTAGATAAATTATTTAGCTGATCCGAAGTTCAACTACTTTCTCAGATAATGAACTAATGTCCTCCATGTGTCTTTCTGAACCAATTTTCAGAGTCTCTACTGTGTCCTTTAAGTTATCTTGAGTTTTTGCAAGTTGCGTAACCGAATCGGTAGATGCAACTGAGTCAATTTTAGCTTGCAAGGTCTCATGATTTTCATGAACAATTGTTTGCAGTTCTTTTATGGCTGCTTCGTGATTCTGTAAGGCATTTTCATGCCGCGAAAAAATAGGTTGGAAATGCTCACAAATTTGTGTTTTTACGTCACTACAGACTTTTTGACATTTCGATTCGATTTCATGTAATTCAGTAGTTAAATCTTCATGTGTTTGTTCAAGCGTATGTTCCACGGAGTCTAACTTTTGAAGCTTTTGCTCCATTGCGTCTAACTTTTGCTGTGTTTTTCTCTGATTTTGTTCCATTGTGTCTAACTTTTGAAGATTTAGTTCCATTGTGTTTAACTTTAGAAGCTTTTGCTGTGTTTGTCTCTGATTTTGTTCCATTGTGTCTAACTTTAGAAGCTTTTGCTGTGTTTGTCTCTGATTTTGTTCTATTGTGTCTAACTTTTGAAGATTTTGTCCCATTTCTTTCTGATTTTGTTCAAGCGTTGTGTCTAACTTTTGTAGCCTTTGTCCCACTTGTTGCATTAACTGTAATAACAGTGCACTGGTGTCTGAAACATGTTCTTCAGTGCTTTTCGGCAGTGCATTTGAACCGGCAATATTCGCATTTTGAAAAGCAGAAAATGTGTCTTGATTTATTTGAGAAAACGGTGAGGACGCAAAATCTGAATCTACAGTATTTGCAACATTGTGTCCTGTCATTTCGGAATCCTGAGGCGAGCTGTTGCTGACCGATCGATCGATAATGCTTCCCTGTTCACTACTTGTTTCACTGCCTACACCATTATTTGCAGCCCGCTCCATTTCCCTATGCGCTATTACCAAATTACTACTTTGAACGTTAGTGAATTCATTACATGGTGACGCTAACACACTGCTTTCGTCTTCACTGTCATTTCTCAGTTTACTTTGGAGCCTAGTATTACGTTTTTCACACGCCATTATTGTCACAATTTTTCACACGACAACACAGAAAAACACAATTTGAAGAACAAAAGTAAGAGAACACATTAACATACCACTGAAAATAATATCTAGTTAATTGCAAGCGCAGCTGCGAAATACTTCGTGCAAAACTACATGCATGCCACAACTATTTTACTGTACAACAATGAAAGACTGCAACTACAAAGGAAATTCTCTCTATGATTACGCGCTAGCAATAAACAAAGGCTACACTAACTACACAAACTACAAGAAAAAATCAGAAGATTCCAGTGAGGTATCCTCGGCTAAGGGTCGACATATGAAACGTCCCCTTAGAAAAATTATACACGACTGTGCTTAAACTGACACACAATATTTTTAGCGCAACGCAATCTGACTTTCAATACTCCCTACAAAAGAATGGACCTAACTAACATTAACCTATACGTTTCACAAATCACTTACCTCACAAAAATCTTCGTTACTCAAGCTACTGCAATACAGCGAGCGCCAGTACTGCCAGCTAAATGAAAGATTCAAACTACGGAAGTCACTAACTAGTGAGGCACAGTTAGCAAATGAGAGGTTTTAATAGAGAACAAACAATGTATTTACCTTAATAGTCATTATATATATATATATATATATATATATATATATATATATATATATATATATATATATATCAGTTCATGACACCAATTCTTACAAATTTCAAAACTCTGCCATCTCTCTCCCCACGTCCACCAATGCTGGCGGCTCACCTCCAACTGCGCTACGCTACGCGCTGTTAGCATCCAGTTGCCGCTGCTCAACACTACAATGGCAGACAACAATGCAAACTAAACACAGACTGCGCACGGCACAGCCAGTGATTTTTATACAGAACGCTACGTGGCGGCGGCGTTACCAATAAAAAAACCTAAACAACTTACTTATAGTATAAACGGGAGGGATCTACAGTTCGCGTGAGATATTCGTTGCGTTTGGTCTTCAACGTCGCCGCATGGGATTGGGTAAAGTGGATTTTTTAAACTGTGTGGTCTACGTCGGCGTGGAATTGCTTAGAACTACTGTATGCATCCAAGCTTTAGCTGCTTGTTTTGCAGTGCACCACGGCTGACTGCATCGGCGGACACTAGGAGTTAACAACCGGAAATAACGGATTCGCTCTGCCTGTGATGGGCACACAGAATGCGCCGACCTATGTGATCTTGCCGACGGCAGCGAGGGCTGGCGACGTGACCAATGTGCTGGAACGTGTGTGTGTTGCGTGAGAGAAGATTCAGAGTGATGGTTGCTTGGATATAATGATGATATCCGTAATCCTACAACTCCAATCATCCACGGATGCCCTCCATGATCGGGGATGGTGCACTCTGGTGTACACCCGTATCCATGGTTTCAGCTGCAGTCGGCGGCGTTTGACGTGTTTGGCGCGCTGTGTGTTGACTTCTGGGAGGTGACTGCATGGCATGTGCGAGGGTTCCAGTGATCTCCGACACCTACCCACAGCAACAACTGCTACGAACTGGGTAGTGGTTTAAGTGCGTTGTGTTTAGCGCTTCTCAACACATCGCAGTGCACTCTGTCCTGCAGTGGTATTTGCTGCTGCCTCTATCCTGTGCTGATGGCGCTGCTGCTCTGCTGGTACCAAGAGCCAAGGTGTCTAGGCACACTCGCTTGACAAACAGGCTCAGTGGTTCAAATGATGCTTCGTATTAACAATCAGTCCCCTTAGTTGTCCAATTGCGCCCTCCCGCTTCAGGACTTCAGATATAAAATCACTTAGTGTACCTTTCGCCAAGGGGTAAAGTAATGTTAACATCTCATGTGGAGGGTCCTAAAGACATCCACATGGAGCTCAAATCACAGCAACAGCTACAGAAATGCCTGGACATGGCCAAAGGTATTGAGTGGAAGCTCTGAAGCACCGTTTAGTGAGCACATAATTCGGTTAGAGAATCTAGCAAAATGATCAGCCAGAGGGCCACCTAAGTCCTTGGGCCCAGACACCTGACCAAAGAACTAACTGGTGTTCGCTGCTGGAGTTGCTCCCATTTCCTGACTTTCCAAGCTTAACGACGCTGCTTGAACCAACAGATCCCACTCTCGATCAAACTTCCCCACCCTGGTAAATTATAGCTGGCTAAGTTGCAAGAATTTAATATCCCTCGAACGATTCCCCAAATGTGCTAGATGGAACTGAATTTTACCAATTTCCCTAAGTTGACTATCCTGAAAAAAGGACAGGTTCCACTGCACCTCATCCAATGCCACGGAAATATTATCGAGAAAAACACCGACCTACCCAATGGTGATTGCCGAAACACAAAGCGCTGTGCCCAACACTGCCGTTGGTGCTAATGTCCCAAATTCTGAGTTCGTACTGCACTTGGTCCTTTAGTTGTCAGCCCCTTGGATCCACAGGAAGCTATCTCCCTGCGGACAACGAAATAAATTAATACAATGTTCGACAGACAGTAAGTAATTCTTATGCACTAATGAAGTGATCACAGGAAATGACAGATAACCAGAGAAATGGTAGACCATTCTAAACCCCCACTGCCAACAGAACACAACCACGCTCTGCGAATGCCAGTTGAAACCTACCATCATGGGTAAAGGAGTGTAAGGTGTACATTGATATGTCATTCCCAGATGCTACCTTATTAACATAAACAACTCTGAAACAAGCAATCCTTTGGAAATCACAATTTCAGTTAATTAAAACACAGATTGATTAAGATATCAGATGTCAATAACAGGGCAATAAAAACCGGTAGGCTTTGATTAATAAGAGTTTCAGCGAAGCCAAATATTTAAACGGCTCTTAATTAAATTAAAACGGAACAGGCAAGCCTTCAGTAATAACAGCTTCAGTTAGGTAAGATTACCAGATACAAAAAAGGCAGGCATTCAGTGTTAAAAGCTTCAGTTAAGTAAGATTACCAAATAAAGATCAGGCAAGCCTTCAATGAGAACAACTTCAGTTAAGTGAGCAAGTCTTTTAATTCCCTCCTCACAAATGTTAACCGTAAGGCCTTTACGAAGGAACACAACACTATACCAAGCAGGATGGCCGAGAAATGTCACAACGAGAGAACCGGCCTTCCAAAGTGTTGTGGTTGGCAAGAGAGCCAACCCGTATACCTAAAGGAGGCCGAAATGCACGCGTTTTAGCTCACGCAGGCTGGCGTGAGGTCTGGAACATGACAAGGGAATTAGAATTGAGAAAAACAGACGCAGCTGTTGGAATACTTAACTTTAATAAATTAATGGGGAACGTCGCTATTTATGGTACATGATTCACTATATCAATAGTACGGATACTGGCGCCTTGCTAGGTCGTAGCAAATTACGTAGCTGAAGGCTATGCTAACTATCGTATCGGCAAATGAGAGCGTAGAAGTCAGTGAACCATCGCTAGCAAAGTCGGCTGTACAACGGCTGTACAACTGGGGCGAGTGCTAGGAAGTCTCTCTAGAACTGCCGTGTGGCGGCGCTCGGTCTGCAATCATTGATAGTGGCTACACGCGGGTCCGACGTATACTACCGGACAGCGGCCGATTTAGAAGTTACCACCTAGCAAGTGTGGTGTCTGGCGATCCATCCACCATCAACAAAAGGGGCTTCTGGGGATCGAATGGCGTAAGGCAAGTATTAGAAAGCAAAGCCGTTTTCAACTGGCGAAAGGCGCGTTCGCATTCCGTCGTCCAGACTAATGGAACACCCTTACGGCTTAAGCGATGAAGCGGAGCTGAAATGGAAGAGGCCTGTGGCACATAGCGATGGTAGTAATTTATTTTTCCCAGCACACTCGGTAGCTGCTTCAAATTCTGCGGCGAGGGCAAGACTTGTATTGCACGCAGGTGCGTGGGACTGGGATGTATGCCTTGGGCATTGATTACATATCCCAAATAAGGCAAGTCCCGAGCAAAAAACACACATTTGTCCTTTCGCAAGCGAAGACCATTTTGTCTCAAGACCTGAAATAATGTTCTGAGATTGGCCAAATTTCTTCTTCCGTCTTTCCGGAGAACACAATATCGTCCAGATAGTTTACTGCAGTAGGGACCGACGCACAGACACTTTGTAGATATTGCTGAAACAATGCAGGAGCGGATGCACAGCCGAATGGCAGTCGTTTGAATCGATACAAACCAAGATGCGTGTTAACCACCAAAACGCGCTGGGATTTTTCGTCCACCGGTATTTGCAAGTACGTATCTGCTAGGTCCAACTTCGAAAAATATTTACCCTGGCACAGTTTGTCAAAAAGATCTTCCGGGCGGGGTAAAGGAAAAGTTGCAATCACTAGTTGTGGATTCACTGTTGCCTTGAAGTCCACACAAAGTGTCAATTTATCGGAAGGTTTTGGCAAAATTACTAAGGGTGATGCCCAGAGAGAAGCCTGCACACGTTCAATTACACCTTGTGATTCCAATTCGTGTAATGTTTTTGCGACCTCATCAGGCAATGCATGGGGAGCATTGCGCGCTCTGAAAAATTTCGGTTGCGCGTTTACTTTCAGTTCCAAATGTGCTTTATAGTTCGTAGAGCAACCGAGGCCCGGTGCAAAAATGCTTGCAAATTCTTCACATAGACGAGAAACACTGTCTGAAGGCACAGTCTGGTTCACTAATAGGACCTTATTTACTATAGACAAGTTAAACAACTGAAATAAATCGAAACCAAACAAGTTCAACGCAGAAAAAGAACGAAGGACGTAAAATGACAGAAGTTTTGTTTGTCCTTTGTATGTTGCAAGAAGGCTGCACTGTCCTAACACAGGAATAACTTGACGGGAATAACTAGATAATTTAATATTTGCGGTACGCAACGGAGGTGTGCCCAGCAGTTTGTAAGTGTCTTGATTGATCAGTGAAACTGCAGCTCCGGTATCGAGCTGCAAAGGTATCACTTTGCCGTTCATGTCCAAGTCTACAAAAAGTTTATTGTCCTACTGACGACAAGAGCGACTGTCTCGTGCAACGTGAACTGACACTGGTACAGAATCACTTGCGACTTGACGGGAGTTCGGGCGATGTCGACGCACACTATTTTTGGGACGAACACAGTCACTGTTAGCGAGAGTGGCACTGGGCGGAGAGGAATGAACTACATGAATTTCCATGGGCGAAGTTTCGCGAGCCTGAGTATCCTTGGTTCGAATCCGATTCCGGCGCGAAGCAAAGGGCCTGGAACGGTTGTGAGCTTCCGATCTGATCTTTTTCTGGCAAACACTCTGAACATGTCTTTTGTTATTAGAATAAAAGCAAATATCTTGGCGTGACGGGCAATTCTCACGCGAATGTTCAGTAGCACACCGTGGGCATGATTGGATCACTGTATTAGCTTGCCGTCGCGGTACACGTGGCTGAGAGCCTGGCGGCAGCGGCGCGGCCGGGCGCGAGGGCTGTTTACTATTCCGTGCAGCTCGCCCGGCGGGCCGGTTAATCTGACACGAAGTTTCAAATGATTCCTGAGCAAAGTCAAGCGCGTCCTGCCGATCCAATATGTCCATCACTTGTTGAAGGGAGGGATTGACTAGTTACAAAATCTAATCCCTTATACGAACATCAGAAACGTTCTGTGCAATTGCATCACGAATTTTATCTGAATAAGGGAGTCCACATTGACACTGAAAAGCACAATCCCTAGTAATGCCTTGCAAGGTTGCAACCCACCCCCGATTAGTCTGACCTGCCGTACGTTTTGTACAAAAGAAGGTATACCTTTTCGCAACTGCATTGACTGATTCTTTGAAATATGCATCTAAGGCAGACAAAATTTCTTCGTAGGACTGAGTTGCTACGTCGCCTCGGGGAAATACTTTGACTATCACACGGTACGTGGTCACCCCTAAGGATGAAAGCAGAAAAGGCTTGAATTCTGAATTCTGTAGGCGGCGAGATTGAATCCAAATTGTCGTGACCACTCCGTCCAGCTTTCCAGTGTACCATCAAAAGGTCGAAAAGGTGGTGCATCAGCGTGTTGTGGCTGTGTTAACGGTGAAGCGGCTGCTGCCGCATCGTTTTGCATCGCATGTTGACCCTGGACGAGCTGCCCAAGGGCATCCAGTAAGGCCTGCGTCCACCGATTCTGAAACCGATAAAATTCGGACAGTACATCTGGAGATTGTGGCGAAGCCATTACACAAGTAAATCAAGGCAATATCGATAAGAACGCTGCTTTGCCTCGTCGCCAACGTTGTGGTTGGCAGGAGAGCCAACCCGTATACCTAAAGAAGGCCGAAATGCACGCGTTTTAGCTCACGCAGGCTGGCGTGAGGTCTGGAACATGGCAAAGGAATTAGAATTGAGAAAAACGAACGTAGCTGGTGGAATACTTAACTTTAATCCATTAATGGAGAACTTCACTCTTTATGGTACATGATTCACAATATCAATAGTACTGATACTGGCGCCTTGCTAAGTCGTAGCAAATAACGTAGCTGAAGGCTATGCTAACTATCGTCTCGGCAAATGAGAGCGTAGAAGTCAGTGAACCATCGCTAGCAAAGTCGGCTGTACAACTGGGGCGAGTGCTAGGAAGTCTCCCTAGACCTGTCGTGTGGCGGCGCTCGGTCTGCAATCATTGATAGTGGCGACACGCGGGTCCGACATATACTAACGGACCGCGGCCGAGTTAAAGGCTACCACCTAGCAAGTGTGGTGTCTAGCGGTGACACCACAAAAAGCCCTTTTCGGTTAGTAGAGACGGACAAAAGATATACACTACTGGAAATTTAAATAAGAACACCGTGAATTCATTGTCCCAGGAAGACGAAACTTTATGGACATATTACTGGGGTCAAATACATCACATGATCACACTGACACAACCACAGGCACATAGACACAGGCAACAGAGCATGCAGTGTATATCCACCTTTCGCAGCAATGCAGGCTGCTATTCTCCTATGGAGACGATCGTAGAGAAGCTGGATGCAGGCCTGTGGAACGGCTTGCAATGCCATTTCCACCTGGCACCTCAGTTGAACCAGCGTTCGTGCTGGACGTGCAGACCGCGTGAGACGACGCTTCATACAGTCCCAAACATGCTCAATGTGGGACAGATCCGTAGATCTTGCTGGCCAGGGTAGTTGACTTACACCTTCTAGAGCACGTTGGGTGGCACGGGATACATGCTGACGTGTATTGTCCTGTTGGAGCAGCAAGTTCCCTTGCCGGTCTAGGAATGGTAGAACGATGGGTTCGATGACGGTTTGGATGTACCGTGCACTATTCAGTGTCCCCTCGACGATCACCAGAGGTGTACGGCCAGTGTAGGAGATCTCTCCCCACACCATGATGCCGGGTGTTGGCCCTGTGTGCCTCGGTCGTATGCAGTCCTGATTGTGGCGCACACCTGCACGGCGCCAATCACGCATACGACCATCATTGGCACCAAGGCAGAAGCGACTCTCATCGCTGAAAACGACACGTCTCCATTCGTCCCTCCATTCACGCCTGTCGCGACACCACTGGAGGCGGGCTGCACGATGTTGGGGCGTGAGCGGAAGACGGCCTAACGGTGTGCGGGACCGTAGCCCAGCTTCATGGAGACGGTTGCGAATGGTCCTCGCCGATACCCCAGTAGCAACAGTGTCCCTAATTTGCTGGGAAGTGGCGGTGCGGTCCCCTACGGCACTGCGTAGGATCCTACGGTCTTGGCGTGCATCCGTGCGTCGCTGCGGTCCGGTCCCAGGTCGATGGGCACGTGCACCTTGCGCCGACCACTGGCGACATCATCGATGTACTGCAGAGACCTCACGCCCCACGTGTTGAGCAACTCGACGGTACGTCCACCCGGCCTCCCGCATGCCCACTATACGCCCTCGCTCAAAGTCCATCAACTGCACATACGGTTCACGTCCACGCTGTCGCAGCATGCTACCAGTGTTAAAGACTGCGATGGAGCTCCGTATGCCACGGCAAACTGGCTGACACTGACGGCGGCGGTGCACAAATGTAGCGCAGCTAGCGCCATTCGACGGCCAACACCGCGGTTCCTGGTGTGTCCGCTTTGCCGTGGGAGTGATCATTGTTTGTACAGCCCTCTCGGAGTGTCGGGAGCCTCTAATGCCCGAAGATACCTCGAAACTGGTACCTGGCCGTTTTACAAGAGAAAGGTACTTACCTAGTGTTGGAAGACGTTTCGCAGAACCATCTGGATACCGTGTGACGACGGCGCTGGCGGTGGAGGGGGGGGGGGGGGGGGGGACTAGGAATAGAAGAAACACAGTATCGGTCCGGCTCAGGGAACGCCATCGGCCACACTGTTTAAGGTATCCTGCTAACAAAACAACGAAAGCTATTATCGACTCAGGAAAAGCAAACAATAGCCGTACTTCAAGGAACCATCGGCTGGTGAAGCAAATCAACTACGAAAGATAACAATTAACACCTCAAAATCCAAAACTTAACTGAATTTCATGAATCGAAGTTGATGTTTGCCGCTTCCAAAAGTGGCCGAGAATTCAGTACAGTGAAACTGGGTTCAACTCCCTCATCTGAGTGTCACGTTCCAGAGCTGGCCGGCCAGGTTTCTCACGAAGACGGCTCACAAAGTCAGCAACAGATTCAAACTGGCCCACAAACATGCCCAGCAACCACTCGACAGACTTCGTGCCCAAGGCGTTTGCGCAAGTGCTCGCTCGCCTTAGTCGCCAGGCGGACGTCTCACTCCGTCGTCGTAGTTCCGTTACCTCTCCCCAACTTGCCACACCACAATACGCCCGCTCTCTGCCAACAACCTATAGCAAGATCTTCGTGGCCTCCAAGCAGGGGGGCATCACACGAAAAATCGAGCTAGTGGCGCCAGGAACGCCGCCACGACTTAACCCTTGCAGCACTGTAACAAATAGTATGAGAAAAATACCAACAAAAGGTCAGGTGAACTCACTCAGCTTTACTACAAATAATGATACAGGGTTGGCGCGGGCTTGTCAGGCACACCCGGCAGACTTACGGCAAGGCCCCAAGTGGCACGGTAGTAGCACGCACCGTCTCCAACAAGGTAGCATAATACAAATACTCACTGAGTGCAATCCCGTTGTCTCAAAGCACTTACAAAAAACCACTAACGCATTTTGTTAGTGATCACCTATTTCTCAACCAGAAACTGTCGTGGCTCCACATCGGTTAACACAAACATATTTTCTAGCTAATTAAAGAATGGTAAGATAACCAGCAATTAGTTTCACCAACCACCTCTCACGCACGGGTTCCACTGCGTGTCCAGTTACTTACCTGAACTATGCAGTGTCGGAGCTTTAAAGAATTAGCATCGGTATAACCATCAGCCAGTTATCGGATTTCCTCTATATAAAATGATTTCAACATGTAAGCCGTAACGTCCATCAACTGACTCCTTACAGTATCCTCTTAAGAGCCATGCACCATGTCGTAGCAATCACTGCTGCTGCTGGTCGCCGTGTGTTTCCGGAGGTCGCTCCAACTGATTCCGAGCCCGTTCTCTCCTCACACCACCGGCTCCCAATGGCGAAGGTGTTCCGAGTCCCCTGAGACATGAAAAGAAGTGCCAACTTATGGCACACTCTTGACATATTGGTGTCGTATCACTGTCCTACAAATATCAACCAGTTAAGTCGCTCACACTACTTTTCCTTACGCTGCAACAGTGCGTGTTGCGAGTCAAATAGCGATTCGTATCGCATGTCTTATCGCATCATTATTGCCTGATAAGATGTTGGGGGCACACAGGCGCAACGAAAATAGCAAACAAAACCGAAGACACGTCATTGGAGCTTCCGCATCATTCTACCGAACTCTGACTCACACAGTTGTCAGGTCCATATTTCGAAAACCTGCAAGATAAGGAATCTGCGGGACCGTGTGAAAGGTATCTTCGTATGTCACTCACATTTCGAGTGAAAGTGGACAGATACAGTAATGTGTCTCCCTACGTTGTATCGAGAACATATGTAAGTAGCAGGCAGTCTGCACTGGGCGAGCTTAGGTTAACTGAAAATGACATCATCGATTTCGAGAAAATATCTGTCACCTGCTCGATCTAATGGATTCTCTGACAGACTTCTTAAGGAGAAAATCGAAATACGAGTTTCAACCGATGTCGTCTGTCGAGATAAGGGATTTGCCCTGCTGTAGCTTAGTAATCAGTCATCTGAGCGGTGAGACGGGAAAGACAGATGGTAGCGTCGCGTATTTCAGCGATGGTCACTGGTACCTCGCCCGAGGGTTGAGAGAGAGTGAGAGAGAGAGAGAGAAAGTAACTCCCCGTAAGGTTACACTCGCGCTGAGAACGCTTCCAGCAAGAGATTCAAATGGTTCAAATGGCTCTAGACTTAGAACTACTTAAACCTAAATAACCTAAGGACATCACACACATCCAGGTCAGAGGAAGGACTCGAACCTGCAACCGTAGCACGGTTCACGACTGAAGCGCCTAGAACCGCTCGGCCACAGCTGCCGGCCCAGCAAGATGCCCATGGTCGTTTTATTACAGCGATACAGGTAATAAGCAACATTCATCAGAACAATACTCACAGTCTATCTTCCATAATTAAATGTTTAATTGTATTCAGAATTCTTATTCGCGTTTATGTGGAAACTATAACATATACAGTGTTTGTTTTAACTTCAGGCAACTAATTGTCTCGAAACGATGCACAGAACGAAAAACATTTGTGTCTCTTGAGTGAAATGATTTGCACGACCAGAATGGTGAAATAAGTGCATGATATCGTTAAAAACCTAAATACGGTTTTCTTGGATTGTCTAATAATTTTACACGGTTTATTCTTCCCCCCCCCCCCCCCCCCCCCCCCCCCCAATGAGCCATGGTCCTTGCCGTTGGTGTGGAGGCTTGCGTGCCTCAGCGATACAGATAGCCGTACCGTAGGTGCAACCACAACAGAGGGCTATCTGTTGAGAGGCCACACAAACGGGTGGTTCCTGAAGAGGGGCATCAGCCTTTTCAGTAGTTGCAAGGGCAACAGTCTGGATGATTGACTGATCTGTCCTTGTAACAATAACCAAAACGGCTTTGCTGTGCTGCTACTGGGAACGGCTGAAAGCAAGGGGAAACTACGGCCGTAATTTTTCCCGAGGGCATGCAGCTTTACCGTATGATTAAATGATGATGGCGTCCTCTTGGGTAAAATATTCCGGAGGTAAAATAGCCCCCATTCGGATCTCCGCCTAGGGACTACTCCAGAGGATGTCATTATCAGGAGAAAGAAAACTGGCGTTCTACGGATCGGAGCGTGGAATGTCAGATCCCTTAATCGGGCAGGTAGGTTAGAAAATTTAAAAAGGGAAATGGATAGGTTAAAGTTAGATATAGTGGGGATTAGTGAAGTTCGGTGGCAGGAGGAACAAGACTCCTGGTCAGGTGACTACAGGGTTATAAACACAAAATCAAATAGGGGTAATGCAGCAGTAGGTTTAATAATGAATAGGAAAATAGGAATGCGGGTAAGCTACTACAAACAGCATAGTGAACGCATTATTGTGGCCAAGATAGATACGAAGCCCACACCTACTACAGTAGTACAAGTTTATATGCCATATAGCTCTGCAGATGATGAAGAAATTGATGAAATGTATGATGAGATAAAAGAAATTATTCAGGTAGTGAAGGGGGACGAACATTTAATAGTCATGGATGACTGGAATTCGTCAGTAGGAAAAGGGAGAGAAGGAAACATAGTAGGTGAAAATGGATTGGGGCTAAGAAATGAGAGAGGAAGTCGTCCGGTACAATTTTGCACAGAGCATAACATAATCATAGCTAACACTTGGTTCAAGAATCATGAAAGAAGGTTGTATACATGGAAGAATCCTGGAGATACTAAAAGGTATCAGATAGATTGTATAATGGTAAGACAGAGATTTAGGAACCAGGTTTTAAACTGTAAGACATTTCCAGGGGCAGATGTGGACTCTGACCACAATCTATTGGTTATGACCTGTAGAATAAAACCGAAAAAACTGCAAAAATGTGGGAAATTAAGGAGATGGGACCTGGACAAACTGAAAGAACTAGAGGTTATACAGAGTTTCAGGGAGAGCATAAGGGAACAATTGACAGGAATGGGGGAAAGAAATGCTCTACCTTTGAGGGATGAAGTAGTGAAGGCAGCAAAGGATCAAGAAGGTAAAAAGACGAGGGCTGCTAGAAATCCTTGGGTAACAGAAGAAATATTGAATTTAATTGATGAAAGGAGAAAATATAAAAATGCAGTAAATGAAGCAGACAAAAAGGAATACAAACGTCTCAAAAATGAGATCGACAGGAAGTGCAAAATGGTTAAACAGGGATGGCTAGAGGACAAATGTAAAGATGTAGAGGCTTATCTCACTAGGGGTAAGATAGATACTGCCTACAGGAAAATTAAAGAGATCTTTGGAGATAAGAGAACCACTTGGGTGAACATCAAGAGCTCAGATGGAAACCCAGTTCTAAGCAAAGAAGGGAAAGCAGAAAGGGGGAAGGAGTATATAGAGGGTCTATACAAGGGCGATGTACTTGAGGACAATATTATGGAAATGGAAGAGGATGTAGATGAAGATGAAATGGGAGATATGATATTGCGTGAAGAGTTTGACAGACCACTGAAAGACTTGAGTCGAAACAAGGCCTCCGGAGTAGACAACATTCCATTGGAACTACTGACGGCCTTGGGAGAGCCAGTCCTGACGAAAACTCTACCATCTGGTGAGCAAGATGTATGAAACAGGCGACATATCGTCAGACTTCAAGAAGAATAGAATAATTCCAATCCCAAAGAAAGTAGGTGTTGACAGATGTGAAAATTACCGAACAATCAGTTTAATAAACCACAGATACAAAATACTAACACGAATTCTTTACAGACGAATGGAAAAACTAGTAGAAGCATACCTCAGGGAAGATCAGTTTGGATTCCGTAGAAATGTTGGAACACGTGAGGCATTACTGACCCTACGGCTTATCTTAGAAGAATGATTAAGGAAAGGCAAACCTATGTTTCTAGCATTTGTAGACTTAGAGAAAGCTTTTGACAATGTTGACTGGAATACTCTCTTTCAAATTCTACAGGTGGCGGGGGTAAAATACGGGGAGCGAAAGGCTATTTCCAATTTTTACAGAAAGCAGATGGCAGTTATAAGAGTCGAGGGATATGAAATGGAAGCAGCGGTTGGGAAGGGAGTAAGACAGGTTTGTTGCCTGTCCCCAATGTTATTCAATCTGTCTATTGAGCAAGCAGTAAAGGAAACAAAAGAAAAGTTTGGAGTAGGTATTAAAATCCATGGAGAAGACATAAAACACTTTGAAGTTCGCTGATGACATTGTAATTCTGTCAGAGACAGCAAAGGACTTGGAAGTGCAGTTGAATGGAATGGACAGTGTCTTCAAAGGAAGATATAAGATGAACATCAACAGAAGCAAAACGAGGATAATGGAATGTAGTCGGGTGATGCTGAGGGAATTAGATTATGAAATGGGACACTTAAAGTAGTAAAGGAGTTTTGCTATTTGGGGAGCAAAATAACTGATGATGGTCGAAGTAGAGAGGATATAAAATGTAGACTGGCAATGGCAAGGAAATTGTTTCAGAAGAAGAGAAATTTGTTAACATCGAGTATAGATCTATGTGTCAGGAATTCATTTCTGAAAGTATTTGTATGGAGTGTAGCCATGTATGGAGGTGAAAGATGGACGATAAATAGTATTCAAAAGAAGAGAATAGAAGCTTTCGAAATGTGGTGATACAGAAGAATGTTGAAGATTAGATGGGTAGATCCCATAACTAATGAGGAAGTATTGTATTGGGGAGAAGAGAAGTTTGTAGCACAACTTGACCAGAAGAAGGGATCAGTTTGTTGGACATGTTCTGAGGCATCAAGGGATCACCAGTTTAGTATTGGAGGGTGGTGTGGAGGGTAAAAATCGTAGAGGGAGACCAAGAGATGAATACACCAAGCAGATTCAGAAAGACGTAGGTTGCGGTAGGTACTTTGAGATGAAGAAGCTTGCACCGGGTAGAACAACATGGAGAGCTGCATCAAACCAGTCTCAGGACTGAAGACTGCAACAACAACATTCTCTTTTTTTACTGTTTCGCACAAATATCTCTCATTTGACTTACGAAATACATAACCTAACATCAAACCTTTCCATGACACGAACATGCATTTCACCTCAAAAAATGGTTCAAATGGCTCTGAGCACTATGGGACTGAACTGCTGTGGTTCAGTCCCCTACAACTTAGAACTACTTAAACCTAACTAACCTAAGGACATCACACACATCCATGCCCGAGGCAGGATTCGAACCTGCGACCGTAGCAGTCGCACGGTTCCGGACTGCGCGCCTAGAACCGCGAGACCATCGAGGCCGGCCATTTCACCTCATTCAAGATCAAAATTAAATCAAGTATTAACACGATAAAAACATGATGACGGACCCACAGGGTCCTAAATGCATCGTGTATTCAACAAAACACGAAAATTGGTGACTGAAGGTGTGGTGTCACCGCCAGACACCACACTTGCTAGGTGCTAGCCTTTAATTCGGCCGCGGTCCGTTAGTATACGTGGGACCCGCGTGTCGCCACTATCAGTGATTGCAGACCGAGCGCCGCCACACGGCAGGTCTAGAGAGTCTTCCTAGCACTCGCAGCAGTTGTACAGCCGACTTTGCTAGCGATGGTTCACTGACGAAATACGCTCTCATTTGCCGAGACGATAGTTTAGCATAGCCTTCTGCTTCATTTGATACGACCTAGCAAGGCGCCATATTCAATTACTATTGATATTGTGAATCATGTACCGTAAAGAGCGACGTGCATCATTAATGGATTAAAGTTAAGTATTCCACCAGCTACGTCCGTTGTTTCTAAATTCTAATTTCTTTGTCCTGTCCCAGACCTCATGCCGGCCTGCGTGAGCTAAAACGCGTGCCTTTCGGCGTCCTCTAGTAACACGGTGTTGGCTCTCCTGCCAACCACAACAGCAGGCTTTTCTTAAATTCATACATCCGGTTTATATTTCCGTTTGAAAATTACCTTAGTGTTGCAAATCTGATTGTACAGTTGCAATAATGTAAGCTGTTTCAATGTCGGCCTAGAAACTAAGTTTAGCGCCAACCAGGAAAAACCTGGACGTAATAGTTTCCAGTTCCTACCGGTGTGCTTGATTTCGGCGATTCTCCATGCCTCTCATCGCTGAGGTGCTTGATTTAGCATAGTATCCTTGGCAGGTGAGCCTGTCACAACCACTTAATAGATGTTTTACCCCATTACAACGATTCTGGTGTGTACTCCGCCGGTAGCCGAACAGCTGCCAGTGGGAGCGTTACGGCGGCTAGGTTGTCCAGAAAACGACTCCCTAATTCCAAAATTGTCTATATTTACATAGTACATGAAATATACTAACAAAAGCGTCGTTTCGTAACAACTAAAACAGGCAGTCTTGGTCGGTTACAGTGCCATCTACCACGAATGTGAAACAATTTTTTTTTCCGTAGGATCCGAAAAGCAAAAATAATTTGTGGAGGGGGAAGGGGTGGGATTCCAATCTGGAAATACAAAGTTGCGTGGCCGTTAAGAGATGGCCACTTGTAGGACAGATGTGTGTACCATTTACTAATATTAAATTATCCTCTAGGACATTTTTTCCTACATTGCCAAGTGTTCGGATATGTCATAAGTTAAAACAAACTCCCTACATGTAAAACGCCAGTCCATGACGAGAAATTTAGAACACTGCTCCAGCTAAAATTTTAACGAAAAAAATATTTGGTCTGCGGCGTCTGTGTGAATCCACTATTCGATTACATGGGTTACACCAAAAATTAATGAAGGTAGACAATAATTATGTCTCACTTTCTCTCCCATACTTGGCAGTGTCTAATGTCTATCGATGACAGTCCGTCAGAGGCATATTCGCATGTGTCAGGTATTTAAGTTAGTACTCGCTATCTCCCACGTGAACGCGCTACGAAGCCAAAACCATCCATCAACCGCTGGCAGCCCGGTTCGCGCTGCTAACGAACAGCAAGTCTGAAAGCCCATTAGCTGGCCAGTGTAGCGTCCGTGACGTCAACAGGCAGTGGCACGCACAGCGGTTTGAGGCTGACACACGCGGAGGTTGTGTTCTGTATCTGTAATGTAGCCTGTTGATGGAAACGCCCCGATACTGTCAGCACTGAGGGCACACACGTTTGCGATCGTATCACGAACTCGATTTACAGATTGCTCCCAATTATTTCCTTTCAGGTCATTTTGTGACTAAAAGATTTAGCTTCTCATTTTCTTCATAATCCTTGCTGCGGTATATTTTTATAATAAACTCGCCTGGAATAAGTAACACTGACATCTATATTGGAGCTCTGATGGATTTATCGTAATCCGTTCAACTTATCGTTCGCAACCTTGTGTACATCTGTCTTCTCTCCACGTACAGAAATTTCCTTCAGAATTGGCATTTTCTGTATCTCAAAATTTAGTATTCATTATTTAGCAATAGGTGTAATTATTCACTACTTACCAGTTAATTTTCTTTTAATGACGTTATTTACCTGAAGAATGAAAATTCTTATATGTCGCGGAAAAATCTACTTCATCACAGACCAACAAGTAAAACGTAACAGGTATTATTTTAACTGACGGTGAGGTACTATTCTACATATTATAAAGCCCTTACTCTTGTCATCTGCATAATACACACAAAGGAACACAAGGTTTCCCTATCCATCACTAATTTATCGCACAAAATGATGATCAAACGGTCAAACGTCTAAAAGGATCAGAAAGGGTAGAGAAGAGAAAATTGTTGTGTGTTGGATTGGGACTCCAAGCTTTCGTGCCGAATGCCTTTACCCAATTAAGTACTCAAGCAGGGCGTATGGTTCACTCTGACAACGTGAATTTCAACAATACCTTTCTTCTCAGTTGTCCAAATCTCTAGCAATAATTGAAACTCTGCGCTACAGAGTGAAAATTCTTTACTGGAACAATCCCCTCGACTGTGGTTAAACCAGTTCTCCGAAATATGGCGTCTTCCAGAATTGCTAAACCTGTGAGGCACGCAAGAGAATGTTGGCAACAGTAAAAGCAGATGAGAGTTATCGGTAGCAGTGAAACTATAAAGGCTTGTTTGTGACTCGTATATATTTAAATGTCAGTAAAAGCATTGCCCATTAAAAACAAATTTCCGGAATATGCTCAAGAAGATTCGAAAAAGCACTCACGGACGGCACTAAGAAAAATAAGCTTAAACGATATTGGCTCGAAAAATACATGTATAAGACATGCAACTGCGAAGAAATTGTGGGCAGAAAAAATATTTAGATAGGTCGACGAAATAAGTAGATACAACAGTGTTGTGGAAATGAGGGACATACAGCAATATCAATCAGTTAGAAATAAAATTAACAGAAACTGCAAAGAAGCTAAGCGAAGCAGGAAAAATGTGAAAGAATGAAAAAAAAGAGAAGGCAGTCGGAAGAATAAATTTATCTTACAGACAAGTCAAACAAAGTTTTGGACGATTTCAATTGAGATACACCGATATTAAGTGTACGAAAGGACTTGGACTGCTACTCCCGGAGAAGAGAGCAGTCAGGTAGGAAGATTACACTGAGGTCTCCAAACTGGGGAATGAATATGCTATCAACCTGATTAGAGAAGAAATGTGTGTCACTTGGGAGGAGGCATTTAATCCAGTATGTGACAGAGCTTAACATAAAGCGAAGAAGACTGGGTATACAATCGTATCCAAAAATTCAAGCAACAAACAGCTATTTCCCCGTCTTGCTTCTAATTCACGTTATAATCACACTAACTGTCAAGAGATGTTTCTGCAATCCTGTTCTGCACGAAAGATGGAATCCCACTCAACGGACTACAACGCCAACGATGCCATCAGGGCATCAATCACACGGGGTAATGTGTGCCAGACAGTCCCACATCCACAATCGCTGTGAATACAGTCACAGACGGGGCCTTCATGTCATCGACACGACACCTACCAAAAGCACGACGGTCGCAAACTGATGTGGCCAGATAGCTTAAAGTGGATCGCCCAGTTGTTCCCCTGATGTGGCGACAAAATATAGAGACTAGGGCAGAACCGACCATGTGTGGTATCAGGAAGAGAGGAGTGTTATTTGGATTTAAGGGCACGACGGTACCGCCTTAGGATTGTACTGCAACTGACATCTTACATCGCAACATCCAATGGACGTGCTGTATCGAGGCAAACGGTGTACACAAGGCTTCGGCAGAGAGATCTTTATCGTCGGAGACCTGCTGTGTGTGTAGCTCGGATGCGTCTTCGCAGAAGGAAACGTCTAGAATGGGGTCGTCAACATAACACCTAGTCGTCGAACAGCGGTCCAATGTTCTTTTCACAGGCGAGTCCCGATTTAGCTTGGAGACTGATTCTTCAAGGATTCGCATCTGGAAGGAAACTGGACCCAAGCACTGGGGAAAGAGACAGATAGCGAGTAGGATACCTAATGGTGTGGGCAGGGATTATGTTCACCACTCGAAAACCTCTTCATCACATTTTACGGATGTATCGTGACGAGGTTTTGGGACCTCATGTGTGCTTGTTGCGAGGTGGTTTGGACACAGATTTCGTATTGATGGAGAATAATGCTCCACCTCATAGAGAACGGGTGGTTGATGTTTCCTTGAGATCGGAAAATATTGCACTCATGGCATGGCCAGCTCGCTCTTCCAATTTGAATCCCACACCGCATGTCTGGGGTGCACTTGGGAGACAGGTTCATCACGTGAGCATCCACCGACCACTCTCCAAGACTTTCGAGCTGCCCTGCTGGGAGAATGGGCGAGATTGCCTCAACATGAGAATGATTTCGGCATTCACAGCATGTCTTGTCATTGTCAGGTCCGTATTGCTGCCAGAGGTGGTCACACCCCATACTGAGCACATTGGCCAGTTGTGTGCAAATCCGTTCAGTTGAGAAAAAATAAGAACATTTTTGTCTACCGTTACTCATACAGGTATATTGTTTCGTGGCAAAATCAACGCAACCTTGCACAATTTCCGTTTGTTGCGTTAATTTTGGACACACGTGTATAATGCTCACAAGGAATTTTAAAAATATGGGGGAAAGAGTTGAATGGTGGCTACACTGAATCACAGCGCCAGAGATGCGCCAAAGATTATTATTCCGCCACCTCCACTGGTGCAGTAGTAGTTCAGAGGTTGCCGTGGGCAGTACTTTTTGAGAGGATGTCGAGAGCAGTACTAGTTCAGAGGATGTCGTGTGCAGTTGTTGTTCTGTTGGGCGAGAGAGTAGATGCTGTTCGGTTGGTGTAATGCATATGTGGAAGATGTTGCAATGATCACAGTGTATTCTTCATCAGTATATATGAAGGTAAAAAAAAAGTTTATTTCACATTTCCTTAATGACAATGCCTCTTGGTCACAGGTTCAGTTAACAAAGCATCTGGCCCGTGTTCATGTGTTAGACTTGTAATTCTGGTTTCTATGTGTAATTATAGTATTTCAGTTTTTCAATTATTTCATTGTAAATGGTGTTTAAAATATATTGTCGTATTGAGGAATAACAGTGCCAGATACATGTACGTTGAATCACACTTCCACGCACAGAACAGTTACACTTGTGTTTTGTTGTTTAGTTGTTGCTGGAGACTTAATTCATCAACTGTGTTAACGGAAATTTCCTTTCATCCTTTATTGTTATTTTATGCAGTCAGATTGCGTACTAATACTAGTCAGGGCCAACCGGTTGCGAGACTTCGCAACCGGTCACACAGCTAATAAAATTATTGCATTTATAATCAAGCCCCCATGCACTTGGCGACCGCTGCTTCGGATCGTCCCTTGGAATTCTTTTGACAGTAAAAAGAGCAGACAGTAGTATTGTTGTAGTATATTGCCGTTTAGTAATTGTAGTCTATATTGCATGTGTAGATTTGGTAACTAAACATTTGTAGCTGTCTTGTCATTTTTCTAATGGCATTTCTGTAGAATTTAATTTTTGATGAGTCGAATACTGGTTTGAAAGTTTTGTGCAATTGCGAAGGTTTTAATTGTTCGTTAATCGTGTTTGTCGGGAAGCATTTCGTGTGGATGGTATTGTTGGTGATAAAGTGTTACATTGTGTGTAATTTTCGTATAGTGACGAGTTTTGTATGTTTTGTAAATGATTACGAGATCTATGAAAAAGGCAAAAATGATGGATAGTAAGAATGAATAGGAGAATAGTATGATGAATAATGAAGTAGAACACAATTTAAAAATCCTGGGAAATAGTACGGAACCCATTCAAACTTTTTCACAATCTAAAAGTTTTCAGAATACGAGATGAACGACAGAAGATTCAGGAACAGTATCGAACACAGATAGCTTTACAGCTATGACGAAGGAAGTTACTTTTACGGGACATGTTAGGGGCGAAAAGAATTTTGAACCAGTTGATATGGAGCAGTTGATGGGTGCTATATTAAATTTGGGATCACGGATGGGAACATTGGCAACACGGTTAGACTCACAAATAGGAACAATTGAAACTGATATGGGAACAATGGAAACACGGTTAGCCTCACGAATAGAGACATGTTTTAAAAACATGAAACATGAATTAAAGAAAGAAACTAGACAAGAAGTACAACTGATTTTGAGTGGTACAATAATAGAAATTAGACAAAGGAACAGGATAGAGAACACAAAGAAAGAGTTAAATGTTCAACGTGCACACGATAAGGAAGAAATATTTGAAAGAACCGAGGAATCCGTAAAAAATGACAGAATAAATAACCGAACACAACAATAGGAACAGTTAACTACTAAATGTGTCAATAGTGAAACCCGAGTCGCGGCACTTATGGAAGGCATAAATAATAAGAACGAATAAATAGGTGACTTATCGGAAAAAGTTGAGGAGATTTCACATAAATTGACAAATCTTAATTTATACGGGGGCAGAGATTCAGATGATACAGCTCCGTTGCAGAAAGAGAAGAGTACCAGAATATAAATAGACATGTTGAAAATCAGGGAAAATTTAATGAACGCGTTAACAGGGAATTTGAGGCGTTACGAAAGCAAGTTAAACAAATTGAAAGAGAAATCGTAGGAACAGACAGCAGAAGAAATTTGGAGTCCCGATAGCACCGGGTTTTGAAGAAAATAATAGATTTCTTTTACGAGATGCAGTTACAGCGTGTTGACTACACTACACAGGAGCCATTCGTGGTTAGAACAGCACCGCACGCAGCGGGCTTAGCTAGGATCAACTTTCATCACTGTGGATGTGATGGGGTGTGGTCCCTCCGAGCCCCACATGTCCACTGGTCGTGTTGCAGTCCCCATTTGACGCGTGACACAGAATTTTCTATGATACCTCGGCCATAAAGGATTCATTGACATTGAATTAAGGACTTCCAATGAATTTAGTGAAAACTATATGTATTAATCGAGAATTTCGTACTCATCTTCGAGAAGCAGCAACCAAGAGACGGTTATGAGGTACGTCGTGTAACCCTCCTCGTGTGACAAGTTGTCCTGTTTAAGAAAAATGTGTCATAGTCACTGGAAGCAACACTGCATCCGTGTAAATATATTCCAATAGCAGTGACAAGGTGCACCCAAAGGAAAAAAGCACTATAGTTATATGTAAAAAATTATACATCATTAAACATAGCTGTGTGCAGCAACCGTGAAAATATTTTTCTAATAAAGACAGCCCACTAGTTTCCATGGATTGTATAGCTGAATTGCCCATGGTTTCGACTCCTAAACAAAGGGAGTCTTCATTAGAATTTATGTTAAATACGTAAGAAGTTGAGCATAACAGCCCTCGTCATACAACTTTAACGCCAAAAAGGCCACGTCACATAATAAAACACCCTACGTAAAAGGTTTACTGTCATTTCTAGTTAAAAATTAAAGATTGCCGATAAGAGCTGCTCGTGTATACTGAAGCAGGTGGCTTCTGCCAAATAGGATTGAAAGAGGGCATTAAGAAACTTGAGAGAAGGGTAGTATTATCACGATATGATGGGGAAAATGGTACTGGTATGATAAACCCACTGGGATGAAAATCTTCAAAACAACTTTCTCCTCTAAATCTGAAAATATTTAACTGTCGCCTTCCTACACTTGGAGAAATGGTCATTATAACAAAATAAGAGAAGTCAGAGCTCGTACAGAAAGATTTCAATACTCATTCTTCTCACGCGCTGCTAGAGAGTGGAACGGTGGAAAAATCGTCGAACGTTGTCCGAAGAACCCTCTGCCAGGCACTTGAGTGTGAATTGCAGAGTGCCATGCAGATGTCGTAGCGCTCGTGTGTGGTCTGTCATCATGATAGTGATGGAGAGGGTACTCCATACGTAGACAAACTCTTCGAGTTTGAAACTCGATTACAGCACGCGGTTTGACACACAGCGACGCAGTTGCGCTACGCACAGCTGTTTTATGCGCTACAGTTCGCAGCCCTCATTTAAAAACCTTCAAGCGGTTTCGCACGAAAAAAACCTGAGGCATTGTTTTTGAGCAAACCCTCATAAAATCATTAACGTTCGAAAACTGTATGTAGACCTACACCCTGAAAGACTAGAACAGAACTCTGAATGGCGCTTCCATTTGATTTCACAACGACTGTACTAAATCCGCTGATATTTTGAAAGGTTAAAAAGCAGAGAGAGCGGTTTGTTAGTTTTCACAGTAGCGTACACATTAATCCGCAATGTGCTGAACGAGTCTGACCGATATCGACATAAATATACGAATCGTCATTATGATAATCATCTCATTAGTCATGCTGAATGCGGCTGTCATCGGTTTTGTCGTTGTATATAGGAAATCAGGTGAATTTAATTCCCAGCGTAAGCGCTTTAAAACAGAGCTGTTTCGATAGCGATTAGGTAAACAGTGAATGGAGCAGCGACAAAGGGGAAAAAATATAGATCCACATGACGCAGTTCTGACGCGCTAGCATTGCTTACTTTCCAAAACGGGGAAGAAAATCAATGTAACGACAGCAAAACAGTAACGGTCAACAAAACACGTTTAAAAAATTCAGCTGTTGCGAATTTCTTTACATTACAGTATATTAGTAATCATATGACGAGAATACGCTAAACGTAAATGCTATTACGGAGTGAAGAGTGAAAGTGTTAGCACTGTTATCGCTCTGTACCTTTGAATCTAAGGCAGAGAGGGCAAGTGAGTAGTCTTGACGTGATCTACAATGAAATATATTTGAACTTACAGCTTCGAGCTAAAGCTGATCTTCAAATAGTATTTGTCACCTGAAAACGGGTGCTTCTTGTAGAGTATCTCACTTGATTACCACTTTATCAGTGTACATAAAAGATATAAACGCAGGAATAAGTAAGTGAACGATAAGAGAATTTATTTCAACATGTATGCCACCAGCAAAGAATTTATAGGATGACCTCAAGATGTTAGCACAGATTTGGGATTCGTTGAGTTATACTTGATTTGCAAAGCAACTGGAGTGTTACGAAAGTCGAACCAATCACGAAACTGTAACCAATATGAAACTTCTTGGCAGATTAAAACTGTGTACCGTACAAAGACCCGAACTCGGGACCTTTGCCTTTCGCAAGCAAGTGCTCTACCAACTGAACTACACAAGCACGACTCACCCACCGTCGTGGGTCATGCATGGGTACCTCAGTTGGTAGAGTACTTGCCCGCGAAAGGCATAGGTTCCGAGTTCGAGTCTCGGTCCGACACACAGTTTCAATCTGCCAGGAAGTCTCATGTCAGCGCACACTCCGCTGCAGAGTGAAAATTGCATTATGTAATTAATATATGTTACATGATACTAAATTGGTGTGTTGTGCTGTGTCACACAAAGTAAAATGTGAAACTTACACTTATCCGCTTCGGCCACAGACTATATCTCAACGAAATATTTGTGTTGTTTGGTTAGAGTAACAACTGATTTCCGGTGTTGTTGTTTTTTTCGTCTTTCATTACCCAGTGTGAGACGCCCATCTAGGGCAACTACCAGTACTGGGCGTTATCCGACAGCTTGCCATCGCGAGGAAATGGGCGTCAGCCGAAATTGTTACAAAAACGAAAAAGCATAATGACTACCGTACTAGATAAAAAAAAGACCTCAGTTTCGTTCTAAGACGCTCTCGAAACTACATCAAGTATTTTAAAGCTCACGAATAACCTTTTTTTCTATTTACTCGAAGTGAGTGGCTTGATTGGAAAATCAGTTTAACTAGCGACTGAAGTGCTATTGTATAAGTGGTCAGCGGGAAGGAATGGTAATTCACAAGAGCATACTGCATGTTAAACGTTTCGTTAAATCAGTGTATTCTAAATCATATTAGGTTTATTTAAACTATTTTCCGAATTTTGCAGATTTTAGATACGTGATTTTTCAACTGGGTAAAAAACTTGATGATAAACTCCTGAATTTGTTCTCTTATAACACTGCCTTAGCTACTGTCGGTTTACGCCGTCAATCACAAAATATTTCGAAAAGTTTTCAAAACAAATATCGTACCTTTCGTAAATCATATCAGACTAGTAGTATAGTAGTATACTCACGGAAAAATTACATTAATTGTCTCAAAATATTCACGAAGCAACAATATCTGAGGTAATCAGTCCCCTAGACATAAAAGTACTTTAACCTAACTAACCTTAGGATATCACACACATTCATGCTCGAGGCAGGATTCGAACCTATGACCTCAGCAGCAGCGCTGCTCCGGGCTGAAGCGCCTAGAATCACTCGGCAACAGCGGCCGGCAAGAAAATGAGATAAAATTTTTTAAAAGCAGACACAACACTAAGAAATCAATTCCATATAACCATTATCTTCATTGTTCACATTATTGCTCTACCCATTTGAAGATCCAATTGTTTCTTGATAGGCCGTGGTCCATCGTATTTTCTTCTTTACTCAAGGTTAGTGGAAAGTCCTTCTCTCCTTCGTTTCTGTAACAAAAGCATTTAAAAAAGTCTTCTTTCATTTGATCGTTATCGTTCATTGACATGAGATTTATGTGTTTCCATATTAACCACACATAATGTTTGAAGCTGTCGCCTTGGCCGTCAGCATTGGATTTCTTTATTAAGCTCAACTTCATTTTCCATTCTTGTAATACATTACGAGAAGTACGAGTAACTGTAACACACTTTAAGCATTTATTGATATTTACGACGTTGCATTCATATGTGTCTCGGATTAATGTTCTTTTCGAATTGTTACCAAATGTTGTAACTAAAATATTCTAGATTAGGTCGGTGGCACTATAATCCTAAGGAACATTTCATATAAATTTGCATCGTTCCCACTTTAAGCTTAGATATTCAAACGATGTGACAAAGGCATCCAGCACACAGCTAAAGATCACAGGATAGTTTTTTCTACTTATCTGCATTACGTTTGCATATATTCAGAACAAGTTGGCATTCATCATAAATTCTGTCAAAGTCATCCCGTGTCTTCTGTAGTCACTCGAAGACGACGCTATCCCTTACAATATGGCATCATCTTCTTCCAAATCGCATGCACTCCATCATGCGTAATCAAGATGTGCGTAACTGTCATCATTGAATGGATTACTTTCGTCATTAACATTGAGATTCGTCATTAACATACTCGCCCAGCATCCACTTTGTATTCGGTTACAAGATTTCGACGTCTCTGTCAGACTGATACGGTGATGAGCCGCTGGTTTATTCTAAACACAAGCGCCCAAGTATAGTAAGTAAAAACAATGTCTTTAACCCAGAAACACTTTCTAGCAGTTCAAATGTAACTACTTGTAGCCAGCAAGCAACGCAACTGGAACCGAGGCAGATGGTATGGCCAGACTTACTTTCAATAATTTGAGGATTAGCATTTTCTTCCGCCGACAGCTTCGGCATTGGCGTTGAAAAGAAAAACGTTTTATTAGAGTCATTTGTTACAGCAGAGATATTGACAGCTTAGGTTGACTTATCAATGTCTATTATATACATGAATTAAGAATTGTTGATTCACCATAATCCTCGACATATCCTCTGAATAAAAGCTCAGAGGTACATGACAAGAATTTTCAAATGTCAATTTAAGTGAAACACAGCAACATTATGCAGCATATTTCGACGATTATCACCTCTCACTTTTAGAATCTCTGTGACACCGCTGTGTCAAGTCTGTGGTTTTGAAGAGACTAAAAATACCGGCAGTTTTATAAAAATATATCAGCAGAAGTATGTGGTTGTTACACGCCTAATGCGGTGTTGTCGTACTGAAGTGTGAAAGCAACGCCGCCTTAAAAATTCGAAATATTAGTTGTAGCAAACATAAAAGGCAAAAGCGTGGAAGGACGATTATAATAATGAGGTAGCGGGATATCGGGGAAGCTTTTGTTGTAGGCATGTCTTTAACACGATGATGCGTGAGCGGGGAAAGATGAGTAAACTGTTTTGTGACTCAGGATCAACTATGCATTAAACTGACGCTCATAAACCGCCATCGGACTACCTTATAATGCAGCTAAATGAAGGCATATACGTTTTCTGGAAAACACTATGAGTACTTAAAGCTGCAATAATGGCAGCCGATTCAATGCGTAATCGTATTAGGACGGCCAAATACGAATATTTCCTGAAAAACATTAATAATAATCACATGATGACTGGGAGCAAGTGAAATAATACAAATGAATAAAGCAAAAGTTCAGAATAATGTAATGCAACTTAGTTAAATGAACGTCATGGGACACCACATTTATTCCATCCGTTCGCTAAGACGGCTACGAAAAAAGAGAGTGTAACACAGGACTGAGACACTAGGATTTGTCTTAACAACAGATAAGTCATATGAAATATGTCCAGGATTAAATTATCTCTGGGATCGACAGTTGTGACTGTAATAAGTTGTTGGATTACAGTATACAATCTAGAATTCACCTTTTCCAAACTTAAAATATCTTCCAAAATAGTTCTTAACAATCATCATGTGATGCCCACAAATGACAAGCATTTATAAACAGAACGTGTACCTCCTCGCGAAGTCAAGCAACTTGCTAAACTATGTAACAGTTTAGTACACCTACTTTATTTAAACTCTGCATATACTAATATCGCGGTGTATACATGAGTTTAAATATATTACTAGAATAATAAAATATCTATTCTTTGATTTGAATTAACTGATGTCAAAATTAACCTTTTTTATTCTTTAAAAATTTTCGTAATTGCTATTGTAAAAACGATTACGAAAGGGATAACTCATTAACAAACAGCAAAATGTCTTATCGGTATAAAAATTGCAACAAAAATGAAAATTCCAAATGGAAAACTTGCAAGATAAGAGGCTACGTTATTTGTTCAAATAAACAGCAAAAAAGCATAATATATGCTGAAAGCAAAGGAAAAATTTTGAAATGTCTTCCACACAACGCAAAAAGTTTTATTGAACATTTAGTAACGCAAATATTTCAGAGCAGTAGGTTCAAATAGTTGAAATGGCTGTAAGCACAATGGGACCTACCATCTGAGGTCATCAGTCCCCTAGACTAAGAACTACTTAAGCCTAACTCACCTAAGGACATCACACACATCCATGCCCGAGGAAGGATTTGAACCTGAGATCGTCGCAGCAGCGCGGTTGCAGACTGAGGCGCCTAGAACGACTCAGTCACAGCGGCCGGCCAGAAGTAGGTGTTAGAAGAAAACATAACAGAGTTTTGTGATTTCAGTGGCAGATATTAGAGTTACTAAAATCACAGACATTTGTGGATCAGTTTCATGATTCAAGATAATACATACACGAGGGGCGTTCAATATGCAATGCGGGTTGGTTTCTTTCGGGATCCAAATACACCACGTTTTTCACACAATTTTGGGTACAAAACCCTATTTTCCAACGTAACCTCCGTTCAATGCGACGGCCTTACGCCACGTTAAATGGAGTGTTTGTATGTCTGCATGGTACCACACTATTGGTCGAAGTCGGTGGCAATGTCTTGCTGCATAACTAACCTCCCCATCATCCACGTACTGCTTCTCACGGACCAACAGATGAAAGTCGGAAGATGCGAGATCTATACCATAGGTTTGGTGAGGAAGAACAGGCCGATGAAGTGTTGTGAGCTTGTGTGAGGCCTTTCGTTGTTTTGGACTAGCAGAAGTCCGTTTGCATTTTTGTGGCTATGAACACTCCGAAATCGAGTTTTGAGTTTCACAGCTGCGTGCGGCCGGCCAACACGAGTAAAATTGGACATGTTTATACAACCTTTTTGCGATGATGACGACTCACTGTGCTTTTGTTCACTGCCAGGTTTCCATAGACATTCGCCAGCGTTATGAGTATCTGCGATGTTCTGATTTTCCGCCAAAACAAACTCTATTAGCTCACCGCTTTTAACGTACCTCGATTACATAAGTCATTTTGAAATTTACGTAGAGCGGAGAAATTCTATCGGAACTCCATGAAAAAAGTGTTGATTTATTTACTGAACTACAGTTCGAGAAATTTATGTGAGGCATAGATATCTAACAATTAAGTGGCATTTAAATGTAACGCCTATGATCTTATGAAGCATTTCGAGGAACAAACACAGAAAAGATGTATGGCGATGTTGTATTTCATTTGAAAATTAATGCTAGAAGGAAGTTAGGGGAACGAACTGACAATACTATTAATCTTGTATTTTATAGGAAATACAAATTTCTAGTATTCGAATGTGGCTCTACTTGTCACACCCCGCATTAACTTAAATAGATTAAACGTCGAAAAACTGCACTTCAGTGATACTTCGCGACGTACAAGATAGTCACCGAAACCACCAATCTAAAAATTCCTATTTTAATTATGTAGAGGAACAAGAACGTTCTACCTGTAAATATGGCAGAATGTAGCCGTCGAAAACGAAATAATGGTAGTTGGTCTAGATAAGTGATTGAAGTTTATGTGGGCTTCTTGTGAATATTTTTGATGCAGTTTCAACAAAATATGGAGCAACTACTGTTGACATGGAAGAAATTGATCAAACCTCCATTACTATACTCAAGAAAACATACTTCAAAGCTACAGGGTCAATCAGACGTAAACAGGGTAGTGCGAAATACAGGGCACATTCAGATGACCGTTTATAGGAATGAAACCTTTCTTAGTAGCGTATTCAGTTGACTGAGCTAGCAAGTTGAAGAAGCAATATACGTTCACGGAACAGTAAGCAATAGCTACTCGCGTTTTAACGTTCCATCAGTGTACATAAAGACATCTTCCTGTCGAATACAGAAAAGATTTTAGTTGCAGTACGTAAACGCAATGTTTAAAAGTAGAGCATGCATAAATACATTTAAACACACTATAAACATGCGTATACACGTTCTAGACATACAAAAACCTAATACGCAAAAGGCATTCGTAAAATATTAAGTAGAGCGACACATTTTAAGGTTGGCGATCGTCTCTTGGTTTATATTTAGCCTGCGGAAATAACTTTTATCGAAGGAAGCTAGTAGGAACTTCCTCTGCTTTCGCCGACTAATGGAACGGCACAGAGCATTACAGAGGAGATTTTACGTACTTTCAGGTTAGAGTAATACAAAGCTGGATTCTCTAACACGAAAAGTACATTCAGCCTTTCTACACTTTCAGCAGACTTCACCGGTATTAAATTATATAAAGAGGCTACTTTAACCTAATGGTTTCCCATTACGTGCAAGTCTTTTCGTTCTGCTCAATGCCACAGCGAGTTGCATGTTCGTAGACATACATCACAAAATGGTTGACAACTTCAGGGAATAATGTCTTTTAACATTTAATAATTTTCTTTGTTGATTCTGATATCAGTTTACAGCAATGTCACTGACTACAATTTACAATAAGAACATACCCCAAGAGATTTTTTTCTGTTTGGTTGTAATTATGTATAGCATTAGCCACATATGTGTATTTCAGCATGACTCCAGCAATTTAAATGTTCCTAGAATTCTTGCTAATTAAACGCAGAGGTATAGAAGTTTCCTTGCTTTGAGCCCAATCCAATGTGGGATTACGGTAATTGTATATCAGTTGCACTGCTCTTTATATGAGTTTTATTCCGTAAAGCACAGTACCCACGTGACGGCATATTTCCCCCGCTAGGCATTCTATAAATACATTACCAGGTGATGGTCTTTGTGGTGTCACCGCCAGACACCACACCTGGTAGGTGGTAGCCTTTAAATCGGCCGCGGTCCGGTAGTACACGTCGGACCCGCGTGTCGCCACTATCAATGATTGCAGATCGAGCGCCGCCACACGGCAGGTCTAGAGACACTTCCTAGCTCTCGCCCCAGTTGTACAGCCGACTTTGCTAGCGATTGTTCACTGACTTCTACGCTCTCGTTTGCCGAGACGATAGTTAGCATAGCCTTCAGCTACGTTATTTGCTACGACCTAGCAAGGCGCCAGCATCCGGACTATTGATATTGTGAATCATGTACCATAAAGAGCGACGTTCTCCATTAATGGATTAAAGTTAAGTATTCCACCAGCTACGTCCGTTTTTCTGAATTCTAATGCCCTTGTCATTTTCCAGACTTCACGCCAGCTTGCGTGAGCTAAAACGCGTACATTTCGGCCTCCTTTAGTAACCCTGTGTTGGCTTTCCTGTCAACCACAACAGCCTTTACACTATAAAGCGTAACTATGATTGTAAATGTATTATATGTTCGATTGTTGTTTTTACCTTACGTCAAAGATGTATGCTGTCTTTGTTGGGACTGGTTTTTAGACATTACTTGGACTCTCACTGTAGAAGTGCGTGACTTTTGGATGTTGTTTAGTCAGATTTTGTGCGTAATTTACCCCCTTCATAGCTTTGATGAGAGGTATTAGCTATGTTACAGTATTACATTGTTACCTCTAGAAGCTGGTGATATATGTGAATTCGGTTGTGTTTTGAATATTTTCTTCGGTTTGTTTATGATTGCTTTAAACGAAATTTCTTATGATTTCTGTTGAGATTATTACATTTTATTTTACTTAATAATTTTGGTTTATTGTTTTCTTGCTATTGTATTATTCTTGTATTGTTTTTATACTGCTACTATGGATGTCTGTTACTTAGTGTCTGCTGTGTAATTGTTTTACACGTTTTCCTGATTAATAACGTCAATAATGTTTCCAATATATCCGTCTTACTTGAGGTCGGTTTTACACTTTCGATGAGTTCTACTATTTTACTTTCATAAAAGTGGTGAATAATGGGAATGAGTCATGCATATATCAGATTTTCTTGAAATTGCTCCAGGTGTCCCTGAGTTATGCTACTAAATCACCCATTTTCACCGCCATTCTAGGCCGTAGGCGAGCTATTGAAGTATTACAGAGACAGTTATTTATTTTATGTTGCAAATCTTACGTTTACCACATTTCGTAGAAATTACTTCAGGCTTCACAGACATCGGATGACATGTCACTGTCTGCGCAGAATACCTCCTCCCAACACAGGAAAACGGACGCTCACACCCACTGGCAAAACGTCATCTTGACCTTCACAAATTTAACAAGCGACCCCAAAAACTAAGGGTTCGGTACTAATTTCTGCTGTTATCGAATAATGAGAAAAAGTTTTAAAGTCGCCCATGATCTATGTTCCCACTTCTACTTCTCTCTCATGCCCTCCATCTACCTCTCACCTCTGTCCCTCCTCCATTTGGCTCCCCACACCCTGTACATCTTCCTCTTCAATGGGAATATTCAGTAACCCCATATGTCTGTTTTTTGACGAAATTAAGTGAGCTATGATTTTTTAATTGAAATATATAGGCCGATCATGATATAGAGAAACCACATTGGTTATGGCATTCTCTGTGTTGTTGTGCAACCATTGTATCACTTAAAGTGAAGAGAAACCCCATATGTACAAAAGATACGGGCTTTATCAAGCATTTAAGCTGCCAGTATTGTTGACCATCACTTTTGTTTGAAAGTTCTCCGTGAACACATTAATTTAAAATCTGGGCAGTCACAAATTGACACGTGATGCACATGTGAAGATCTCGGTGTAAAATTCAAAAGTCCATCTGTAAATGAATGAAACTAATACGACAGCAACGACTGAGTCCACAGTGCACAAAAGCGGTGTTGATAAATTCTTCAGGAAGTTACATGCAGTTACAGAGACAACTAAAACAGATTCTACCATATCAGCCGTTTCATTTGACTTTATGCAGAATCTGTATTACCCCGGAGTCCAATACAAGAAACCTTTCACTTGCGTCACCTTGCAGTTATTGTCGTTAATTTGCACGATTTACGAAGAGGAAGAGCCGTGTTTTACCTCCGTCGTGAACGAACAGCATGAAAAATACCTAATGAAGCCTGTTCATTTCTTTTTCGTTCCATAAGATAAATACTTTCATTTCTTCTCTGATTCTTATGAAGGGCAAAATGAAAACCATTCTACCTCGAGATGTTTTATTGCTTGTGGAACATGGAAGATTTCAGTTCATCACCAATTACTTTCCAAAAACAGGCCAATCTTACCTCGTGTGTGATAGAGATCTGAGAATCCTATAAAGGAATGTGAGAAAGGTAGATAGGATATAATTGCTAAACACTATGTATACATAATTAAAAAAATCCAGGAGAAGATCAATTTTGAGTTGTTGTTGTGGTCTTCAGTCAAGAGACTTCTTTGATGCAGCTCTCCATGCTACTGTATCCTGTGCATGCTTCATCTCCCAGTACATGCTGCAACTTACATCCTTCTGAATCTGTTTAGTGTATTCATCTCTTGGTCTCCCTCTACGATTTTTACCCTCCACGCTGCCCTCAAATAAGAAATTGTTGATTTTGAGTAAAAATGCGGAAAAAAGAATATCTACTAAATTTTAAGGAATAGTGTCAGAATTAAGACCAAAAAGTGCTACTTCCGTTGAAAGGCGAGTAAGGGCTACAGAAAGAAATAACATACGGCTCTTTCAGGTATCACTATACATGCAACCCTACTATTCATAAGAACGTCTTTGTGTTATTAAAGTTAGGCCATTCTTTGATGGAGCAGAAGCTCGCACATTTCAAGTGGACGATCCATCTGTAGTTCCACGAAGCCCTCTAAGTCAGGTTTATCGTCTGCCTATAACTGAGAAGGAAATGTACGGCAGAAGGCGTTTTCTACCATTGTGGCAAAAAGTACAAATCGTCCACAGCGTCTACTCTGAGATATACAGTTGCCCAATACGTGTGAAAAAATAATCATCTATGACGTCTAAGGTCAGGAGAATGGAAAATAGAGATAATTAGTTTGATTTTTGTCCATATTAGCAATAAAGTATATGTTATATTAAAACTGATGCTTCTTAACTATAAAATATTGAAGACCCTGCAAGTCCATACATAAATTGCACCTTAATGTAGAAAAAATGCATCAAGATTGTCTACTGTACATTGGCAGTCTTTCCTCTACATTCATTTTAACAAAAATAAGAAGAAAACATAATTTGAGATTGTGTTTCGAATCTACTGAAAAGTTTAGTTTCTTGGACATTAGAGGTTTCTTAATATTCTTATTTACTTGTCTTCCCACACCCTCTTCACATTCCACCCCACACTCTCTCCCTCTTACACGTGCCTCCTGTTTCCCTTCTCCTTTACCATATGCCCACCATCCGTGTTCCGTTTCCATATTCCAGATGCTTCCAGCGGCTCGCATACAGCACCTCCCAATCCTCCTCCTAATCTGTGCTCCCCTACTCCTCATCTCCTTGTCCATCTCTCCCAGCCCCCTCCCTCTGTACATCTCCTCCTACTCCCTCTCTATGTCCACATCGTATGTCACTCCCTTTTTGCCAATGGCATACACATTACTCTTACTATAAACTAGAATTTACCTGTAGCCTCGCCCGTGTACGTTTAAGTCACACACAAACGTTGTAGCTGGCAGATGTTTGCCATGTGAGCATATTGTGCTAATAAACGTATGTTCAGAAACACTTTGTTTGTGTGCTTCGGCTTCTTAAGGTGCCCTATCCTGATGGAGCATGGCGATAAACTTAACCAGCTCTGGAAACGAAGTAATTAAATAATGACACCCTGAAGAAGGTCGCTTGCCACAGGGACCGAAACGTCGGTAGTTTTGTATATATTGAGAATACGGTCACAAACAAACAAAAATTTATTGAATGCAAAAAATGACTCCTTTGTTTGAAAGTTCCAGCACTCACGGTATGCGTGAGAGACGACATTACGGTCATGAACGTTCTCATGAACTGCTGTAGGGTTCAGCTTTCGGAGCCACAGAGAAATATGCAGAACACGTAGCAACCAAGCATTGGCATTCTCAGCTGCCGATTGAGAACTGTTCTTATAAAAAAGTTATTCATGCTAATAAATTGTCTGCTGGCCTGCTGTGTTCTGCAATTTTTTGCTGTGCCAATGCCCATTTATTTCAAGCCCCAAGTACTTCTAGGAGGATACTCCTCCAATCACGTTTCCTTTTATTGGCCAGGTTGTTCATGAGTAGTGGTGGCTTTCACGCCCTTTATCGATATCAGTATTCATATTAGCTTTGACTGACATGTTGCCGTTGTAGAGGAGGGCCCTTGGGTGTGGCGGTTCTGGGCGTGGTGGCCGGTTTGGTGAATGTATGAGCTGAGAAACGAAACTGTACCTTGCTTTCAATGAGGTCCCTTTGCCACAATGTTAGCCCTTTTGCGGGTGACAGATTTTGGGGTGATATTACCACGTGCAAGTTACTGAGTCCTGACGTGGTTTGTGCTGTGATTTATCAGAAAGGTACCGAGATATCGGGGCTCTGTTTACTGTCAGTTTGGTGTGTCTTCCTTCTGTTTCTTGAATATACATTCCGAGGTATTCGAATGGAATTTTGTGATTAAAAACCTGGTACACATTTTAAATTGATTCATTGGCTGGTATTTGATTATAATTTATTTTATGTGTTAACTATATGTATCAGAGGTGCTTTTGAATCTTCAGCCAGTGTTAAGTGCAGTGATGGAGAAGAAACCTTATTTTGAATGTTGGGATTGTGCATTGGTTCCAATATGTGTTACCTCTCTTAACGTTCCTGATTTTTAAAGTAAATGTGTGATCATGTAATTTTCAGCTTGAATTACTGCGAAATGATTAATTGTTCGTGATGAAATGTTTGTTTTGCTGATATATTGGCCTATTATTATTTGCTTTTGTGTTCTGGTTTGTTTGAAGCTAATGCTGAAGGCCTATGTTGTCAAAGAAATAATATAGTGTGTCTGAAGTATTGAAGTGGCTCAGATAAATTTTACTCTGTTCCAGGGATAATTCGTTTTCTCCAAACCACTATGGACTAAATTGTGTACTAATGAGTTGTGAATGTCATGCGAGTGTCCTTGAGGGTGCTTTAATGGTTTTGCTACGAAGAAAAAGTTTTGTGATCTAATATTATTATCTGATTGCTACAGTGATTATAATTAAAGTTAAACTTTCAAAACGCTGTAGAAATAATCACTGGTCAGAATACGTCAAACAGCAAAATAATATTATCGGAGAAGACAGAAGACAAAATTAGTGTTAAAATTGATCAATGGATGTGTCAGAACATGTAATTACCTGTCATGCGCACGATCTACTGAAGTTGGTATAAACAAGCCCGGTACACGTCTTTTCCTCCTTTCGCTATGACCATTTCAATGCCGGATCGCGCTCTGCTTGTAGAGCTACACTCCTGGAAATTGAAATAAGAACACCGTGAATTCATTGTCCCAGGAAGGGGAGACTTTATTGACACATTCCTGGGGTCAGATACATCACATGATGACACTGACAGAACCACACGCACATAGACACAGGCAACAGAGCATGCACAATGTCGGCACTAGTACAGTGTATATCCACCTTTCGCAGCAATGCAGGCTGCTATTCTCCCACGGAGACGATCGTAGAGATGCTGGATGTAGTCCTGTGGAACGGCTTGCCATGCCATTTCCACCTGGCGCCTCAGTTGGACAAACGTTCGTGCTGGACGTGCAGACCGCGTGAGACGACGCTTCATCCAGTCCCAAACATGCTCAATGGGGGACAGATCCGGAGATCTTGCTGGCCAGGGTAGTTGACTTACACCTTCTAGAGCACGTTGGGTGGCACGGGATACATGCGGACGTGCATTGTCCTGTTGGAACAGCAAGTTTCCTTGCCGGTCTAGGAATGGTAGAACGATGGGTTCGATGACGGTTTGGATGTACCGTGCACTATTCAGTGTCCCCTCGACGATCACCAGAGGTGTACGGCCAGTTTAGGAGATCGCTCCCCACACCATGATGCCGGGTGTAGGCCCTGTGTGCCTCGGTCGTATGCAGTCCTGATTGTGGCGCTCACCTGCACGGCGCCAAACACGCATACGACCATCATTGGCACCAAGGCAGAAGCGACTCTCATCGCTGAAGACGACACGTCTCCATTCGTCCCTCCATTCGCGCCTGTCGCGACACCACTGGAGGCGGGCTGCACGATGTTGGGGCGTGAGCGGAAGACGGCCTTACGGTGTGCGGGACCGTAGCCTAGCTTCATGGAGACGGTTGCGAATGGTCCTCGCCAATACCCCACGAGCAACAGTGTACCTAATTTGCTGGGAAGTGGCGGTGCGGTCCCCTACGGCACTGCGTAGGATCCTACGGTCTTGGCGTGCATCCGTGCGTCGCTGCGGTCCGGTCCCAGGTCGACGGGCACGTGCACCTTCCGCCGACCACTGGCTACAACATCGATGTACTGTGGAGACCTCACGCCCCACGTGTTGAGCAATTCGGCGGTACGTCCACCCGGCCTCCCGCATGCCCACTATACGCCCTCGCTCAAAGTCCGTCAACTGCACATACGGTTCACGTCCACGCTGTCGCGGCATGCTACCAGTGTTAAAGACTGCGATGAAGCTCCGTATGCCACGGCAAACTGGCTGACACTGACGGCGGCGGTGCACAAATGCTGCGCAGCAAGCGCCATTCGACGGCCAACACCGCGGTTCCTGGTGTGTCCGCTGTGTCGTGCGTGTGATCATTGCTTGTACAGCCCTCTCGCAGTGTCCGGAGCAAGTATGGTGGGTCTGACACACCGGTGTCAATGTGTTCTTTTTTCCATTTCCAGGAGTGTATATTACAGGAACGATGACTATGCACACGTCGCTCTGCAGACGTTCCGAACACTAAAGGGCTTTAAAAAAGCGTTGGTCCGATGACAGTCGTGAGCCTGGAAAAAATGATTGGGAAATTCTAAAACACTGGTTGTTTTGGTGTGCAACCTGGTAGAGGGAGGAAAAGAATTGAGTCGACGTCAATGGAAACAGTGACCACTATAATGCAGGAGGAAACGAATGGTGGTGCGCATACGTGTAGTGCACGAAGAATGGCCGTAACATTGGACATGCCCGTCAGCACGATGCGTAAAAACCATTCAAAATTACCCACGAGAACGATTTGCTTTCAGTTAACCTTTCAGCAAGAGACCTTTGGTTTAGAATTTCTTGCCCGCATGGAAGTTGACAATGATAGACCAGAGAAGACTTCACGGACAGACGAAGCTCACTTCCATCTCACAGGATATGTCAATACACAGAATTGTTGAACATGGGCAACGGAAAAATCTACACGAAAATCAACCAGTACCACTTAATCCTGAAAAGCTCACTGTGTGGTGCGGATTTACGCCACGATTTATTATAGGGCCATCCTTTTTCGAAGAGAGTGGTGCTTCCGTCCTGTACCTTCACTGGTAAGCACTATGAGTGTCTTTCTGTTCCGCAACCACGCCATTTCAGCTCTCCAACGTCGTGGATGTGTGTTGGGTTGTTTTGAGGGAAGAGAGCAGACAGCGAGGTCAACAGTCTCATCGGATTAGCGAAGGACGGGGAAGGAAGTCAGCCGTGCCCTTTCGAAGGAACCATACCGGCATTTGCCTGGAACAATTTAGGGAAATCACTGGATGTGTGGACAGGATCATTTTTACGGAAGATGGTGCACCTCCGAACATTCCTAATCCAGTTAAGCAGCTCCTAAAGCGCAATTTCAGAAATGCTAGAATTATCAGCCGTCGGCCACTGTGACCGAGCGTTTCTAGGCGCTTCAGTCATGAACCACGTGACCGCTACGGTATCAGGTTCGAATCCTGCCTCGGGCATGGATATCTGTGATGTCCTTAGGTTAGTTAGGTTTAAGTAATTCTAAGTTCTAGGGGACTGATGACCTCGGATGTTAAGTCCCATAGTGCTCAGAGCCATCTGAACCAATTATCAGCCACCATTTCCCTAGAGCCAGGTCGTCCCGATCACCTGATCTTAATCTATGTGACTTCTGGTTGTGGGGCTATCTGAAACACATTGTGTTCAGTGTTCCGATTGTAAACTTAGCTGCATTGAAGGCACTCATTGCGCAACGCATTTTGAACGTGACCACGGAGATACTTCAATCAGTTGTGGAAGATGCTATTTCTCGATTTAACTTGTTGCGGTAGACAGCATGTTGAACATGTTTTGCGCCAGTCACACGGAAATTAATAATCCGATTTGATTTTAATTCATGCTTTTTGTGCGGTTTTTGGCCTCAGGACAATTAAATACCGATTTTTCCATTCCGATGTGAGATGACTTTGTCGTGATGGATTGGCCCGCGTAATTAACAGTGTTTCACTACCACATTCACTAATCTGGCGGAAAAGTTGATAAACACCTACCGAGATGGTTCGCATCTATTGATATATCTTGCCACATAAAACGCACAAAAATGGACTGTAGCCTTCCAACACTCTGCATACACGATGAGCATGTTGGATTTTTCTGCACTTTTAGATGCCATCGTCCACTCACGGCCTATTGCTTGAACTGTCACACACTGACTAGCAAGTCGCAACGCACTCAGGGACCACACAATCGCACTGTAAGTAATCATGGAAACATCGCACCAAACAACTACACAGGTTAAATGGTGCATTAGTGCAAATAATTATTGGTGTAGCAACGTTTCAAAGTACCTTATCACGAAAACGAATCGCACTAGAATCCAGAAAGAAGCACCAGTGACATTCTGATTTACCCCGCTTTTAGTTTGTTAATGTCAGCAGGCGTTGCTCATTTCAAATTGCATGTTTGCACGAAAAATAAACTTTCTATGTTTAATTACAGTCTGCTGATTGGCTAACAATATTGGCCCCTGACTACCATTCTATTCTGTTGAAACCAAACTATTTGTTGCTCACGTTTTAGGTGATTCACGTTGTAACCATACACACACACATCAAAAAAAGTTTTGCATCACCTCGGTTCCGAGAGTTCCGGAACCTGTACAGAAAATTGGAATAGAGATCAACATAAACATCATCGCCGCCCATTTTTACAAATCGACACATTGCATGTTGAACCACCATGCAGCGAGACCTTCAGAGGTGGTGGACCAGATTGCTGTACACGCCGGTACTTCTAATACCCAGTAGCACACCCTCTTGCATTGATGAATGCCTGTATTCGTCGTGGCATTCTATCCACAAGTTCATCAAGGCACTGTTGGTCCAAATTGTCCCACTCCTCAACGGCGATTCGGCTTAGATGCCTAAGAGTGGTTGGTGGGTCACGACGTCTGTAAACACCCCTTTTCAATCTATCCCAGACGTGTTCGTTATAGTTCATGTCTGGAGAGCATGCTGGCTACTTGAGTCGAGCGATATCGATATCCTGAAGGAAGTCATTCACAAGATGTGCACGATGGGGACACGAATCGTTGTTCACGAAGACGAATCCCTCGCCAATATGCTGCCGATTTGGTTGCACTACCAGTCGGAGGATGGTTTTCACGTATCGTACAGCCGTTACAGCGTCTTCCACGACCACCAGCGGTGTACGTCGGCTCTACGTAGTGCTACCCCAAAACAGCAGGGAACCTCAACCTCGCTGCACTCGCTGGACACTGTGGCATCTCCGGCGATCGTTTGGTTGAAGTCGTATGCGACACTCATCGGCATGTTGTTGGGCCCATTTTTACCGCGCTCCATCGTGTCGTGGTTGCAAAGATGGACCTCGCCATGGACGTCGGAAGTCCGAGTCGTGACACGACGTCCTCTGGCTGCACGAAAAGCATTATTCAACATCGTGGCGTTGCTGTCAGGGTTTCTCCGAGCCATAATCCGTAGATAACGGTCATCCGCTGCAGTAGTAGCACTTGGGCAGCCTGAGAGAGGCATGTCATCAACAGTTCCTGTCTCTCTGCATCTTCTTCATATCCGAACAACATCGCTTTGGTTCACTCCGAGACGCCTGGACACTTCCTTTGTTGAGAGCCCTTCCTGGCTCAATGTAACAATGGGGACGCGATCGAACCGCGATATTGACGGTCTACGCATAGTTGAATCAGAGACAACACGAGTCGTGTACCTCCATCTGGTGGGATGACTGCATATGATCGGCTGTTAGACCCCCTCCGTCTTATAGATGCTGCTTAAGATTGGTTGTTTACATCTCTGGATAGGTTTAGTGACACCTCTGAACAGTGAAAGGGACTGGGTCTCTGATATAATATCTACAGTCAACATCTATCTTGAAAGGGTCTGGGAACCGGAGTAATGCAAACTTTTTTGATGTGTGTATTCTCTGCTCTTCTACGATGCAAATAACTAAAGTGTGGTTAACATGGTGATTGTGCACTCTGGTGCATGGTCAACAGACACTGGAATATTGTAAACAGTTATTGTAGTCAATGTTTTGCTTTGTATCTCCAACTCACGTGAACGCATAGTAAATGTTTCATTGTGGAACTCAGCAACTACTGTTCCGAAAACTCGTCGTCCTTCCCGACACCACATCCTGGTGTGCCTTTGCTGCTAAATGACATCTCGAATAACTCACGAAAGACCGCAAATTGGTCGAGCTCAGAAGTACAGGAAATCGTCACAAGACAGGGCTTACAAACCACACTTGTTTGCTTTAATAATTAGAAAACAAAACTGAATCGACATGTATCAATCAGTAGAATCATTAGAATGTCTTTTACTCGTTATCTAAAATAATCTTATTGTAAAGCACAATATAATTAGTGTCTGAGAATGACTTCTATCACCACCGAAGTTAAATAAGACACGTTAAAATAAATGTGTCTGTTTTCTTTAATTATAGTCAATTGAGTCGACAGTTAATTAGAAACAAAGGTAAGGGACGTTGTAGTAAATGAAAAGAAAATATCAACGCTGAAATACCATATAAAACTCTGGAAAAATATTTTAACTGGAGCATATGACATGAATAAAACAACATCGCTACCGCTAATTCGTAGAATAATGTTACGTTGAGGAACGTCAATGGTTTTTGTTATTACATAGTAGAAATACTGAGTTCATCGAGTTAGTACAACTGTATCGTACCACGCACAACATTTTATAAATGTTATATTCTTACGTTATGACATGGTGGTGGTGGTTCGTGTTCAACGACCCGTCGACAACGATGTCATTAGAGACGGAGCGCAAGCTCGCGTGAGGGAAGGATTGGGAAGGAAGTCGGCCGTGCCCTTTCAAAGGAATCATCCTGGCATTTGCCTGAAACGATTTAGGGAAATCATGGAAAACTGAAAGCATCGGGAATGAGAAACCCAACTATCGCTCTTTTCATATAACAGTGTATCCCTTGGATACTGTTTTTCTTGGTATATGAATTGTATTTGACACAATAGTGTATCAAAGCTTACTAAAGGAAATGTAATGAGATGGGGTAGCATAACAATTTTGTGACTGGTTGTGCGATTTATTGGTTGGGAGGACGCAGCATGTTATTGTGAATACAAGGTTTTTACTTAACTTTAACTTCAGGAGTGCTCCAGAGAAGTTTTTTGGTATTATCAATCCTTATTATGGGTCTCAATGTCCTGGAAGGTAATATTGTTAGCAATTTCAGATAAAATTCAGATGACGGAGTTATCTGAAATGCAGTGCTATCAGGGAAAAGCTGGACACATATCCAATGAGCTACTCATAAGATTTCAGCGCCGTCCAGAGATTGGCACCTTGCTTTAAAAGACTCACAAATATAGAATAGTACACTTACAAATCACAATAACGTATTACCTGCAATTATCGTTTTAATGAATACCACAACTTGAATCGGTGTATGTAAATACCTTCATGTAACATTTTATGAGGATATGGAATAGTCACATTTTGTCAATAGTGATTGCTAAAATGCAAACGGCAACTGAACCGCGTAAATACACTTACATATTCAGTGATACAGATAAAAAGGCCCTAGTGTGATGTCTCAGTGAGGAACATGAAGCACTTAGCTGTTAACACGAGAATTGAGGAGAAGTGTGACCCAAGCTGAAAAGTGTGGTCCACTGTTCATTGGAATAATAATTACCTAGTAGTGATTCTGGTAGTATCTAAGGCTTGTTAATACCATAATCAGTGTAAAGACTCAGAAGGAAGACAGGAACTGAAACTGGGGCTGATGAAACAAATGAGAAACACTGAAAAGGGTTTTCAAATATTTCTTATAGGTCTCAGTGGGTTGAGAAGTAGGTTAAATAGCTATAGATGGTCAACGCTCCAAGACCAGATGGAATCTCTAATGGATTCGTCACGGAATTCGCCGCTTAGTTAGCCACTCTATTCACCGTAAAATACTGTAGACGTTTCGAGCAAAAGACTGTGGCCAGTAGTTGGAGGAAATAACTGCCACACTATTCTACAAGATGTATAACAGACGTACTCAACAAAACTACTATACACGTTCTCGGAATCCATGTATTGTAGAATCGAAAAACCAATTCTAAGCTCAAACATAGCTCCAATGGATGACTTCCTCCATGCCAGCCAGCATGGATTAAGGAAGCGACGGTAAAATAAATATCCACTTTTGTTGAATAACAGCCTGAAATGCCATAAATCAAGTTAATCGATAAGGTGTACCAAATCTCGACTTCCAAAAACATTTTTGACTCAATAATAAAGCTACACTTACTGTATAGTGAGCTTGAAGTGATATTTGTGACTGAACTGAATGTTTTTTGTCATGTTTTGGGTGGAGAATCTTACACTGGCGTAGAAGTAATTTGACATGTTCCCATGGAAGTATGTTGGAATTCTTGCTACTCCTGTTTCATATTTGTGAACTGGCATACATTACTATAGGAAACGCAGACTTTTTCACAGTATACATTTCTCTCTCAAAAAGTTACACAAATATTTATTCACTTCTTGATAAGGTTTGAACGTGGTGCTAAGTCTGGCAATTTGCTTTAAATGTTGAGAGATGTGTAAGCGTTAGCCTCACGAAACGAAAGAACATAATATCCTATTACTGCATAGTTGCTAAGTTACAACTGAACTCAGTCTGGAGTGTCTAGGAAACCTGCATAGTCGGTTCGCTAGACAAACACTCAAACAAGTCATATTAATCTATTTTATTACAATAAGAGCAGTTACAATGCTTAACTTTCGCAATTACGCAGATATGTCGCAAGCAAAGGAAATAAACAATCTTCTTCAGTATAGACAGTGCCACGTCTGTGCTACATAGAGAGTAGAAGTGAAGTGACTGCCTTTGACGATGCTATTCAAGTCGCTGATCTTGAATCTGCTATTGAACAGGGCGTCACCAGTCGATTGCAGCGCTTATGTGCTCTTCACATAAGGGCCGCCCCTGTCGCGTTGTCGTCTTGGAGGGAGCGTGCGATTGGCTGATTTCTTCTCACAGCCTTCTTTTCCCAGTCGTTCCCGACTGGCGTGCCGGCGCTAAACTTTACACCGTAACACAGTGAGTTGTTTGTGTAACAGTATGTGGGGATACGAAATGGAACGAACACGTAGGCTCTGCCGTAGCTAAAGTTGGCTTGTGTTATCTGACAGGACACTATTGAAATTAAATTAGTACAGAAAGGAGACTACCTATTAAACACTTGTGAAATATCTCGGAAAATACCGGTGAAATGTGGGAGACATCAAATGTGCGTAGTCAGAAAATTTCAAAAGCCAAGTGATAAATTAAGGAGTGTATAGTAGCTGCACTATGTCTCGCTCCCCTATGAATGGCGATAACAAGCTTCAGCTACATATTGTGAACACTGTGATAATTAAGCAATGGTTCTTTTCTGCACATCTTCATGAGTGGGAAAAGACCCTAATAGTACGTACACTCTCATATGCACTTTACAGTTGTTTGCAGAATATAGCTGCAGATGTACTTCTAAATGTACTATGCTCACCCAAAAAGAAAATTCTCTCATTTCCTTCTCTCAGTCGAGAACAATGTTGCGAAAAGGCAACGTTAAGTGTGAACTAAGCTTTCTGCGTGCCTCTACGTAATTTCCGTTGCAATATTCGACCCCTCGTAAAAATAACCAAAAAACACAAAATAAAATCAGAAGAAGGTACTGAATCAGAAAAAAAACATAATATAGAGTCAAAGTGGGCGTACTCCGTCCAAGCAGGCCTTGAAACGCAACGGTACCGACCGATCGCCGTGTCACTGTCAGTCGACTGGCGTCACTGGATGCGGATATGATGGAGTGTGAGCAGCACAACGCTCTCTCAGCCATTGTCAGTTTTCGTGAACGAAGCTGCTGCTTTTGAGTCAAGTAGATGCTCAAAGGGCCTAACAAGACTGAGTGCACCGCGCTTGTCAACAGCGCCCGGCAGACCTGGACGTTCACCCAACCAAGTGTCAGTGAAGGCTGGCAGTGCTGTAACTTCGGTGATCTGACGCAAACGGGTGTTACCACTCGGCAAGGCAGTTGGCATAATGGGCGAAATGCAACATTTTCCAGAAGGTTATAGCATTTCCCTGTGTTTTCTTTGTTGGATCCAATAGCTTTGCCGTAACATGTTGTCGCTTGGTTTCTTTCTGACAGTTTGGTTTGTGCCATTTAAGGAAAAAAAAACACATTTTCCCAGGAATGTCGTCTCTAATAAGGTGTTCAGAGTTATTTATCTCTGTCAATTAGATGGTCTTTAGTCACGTCGTTAGGTGTAAACTCAGAGAAACGACATTCCATAGCAAGACAATACTAATTCAGCTATTCTTCAACTTTTTGCCCAAAATTGTGTTTGCCAATTCATGTTTTTGCTGCTTCCTCAGATGTATCATAATTCATGCAGACACCCTCATAGCTGCTCAGAAGATTAAACTCTTTACTGGCCTTCTGCCAACACATTTCGTGAACTCCAGTGGCTTTACCCATTTTAGACGGATTCGTCTCTGTAAGATGTAAACTTCACAGCCGAAAATGTTACAGGCTGATATGCCGTGATTGAAGGGATTTCACCTTAAATCACGACGTTTCGACCCCATTTGCGGAGGACATTCTCATGGGAGATAGCAGATTTTTGAATTTCAGATTCACACCTTGCCTCACTACTGACTACAGTCTGGTTTGTTCCATTTATGAAATTCAGTAGTCAAAGCGAGCCATGGTGTGATTCTGAAATTCCAAAAAGCAGTGATCCCCCTTGAAAATGTCTTCCGAAGATGGTGACCAAACGTCGGGTTTTAAGACGAAATTCATTCGATCACGGCATAATAGCCTGGAACATTTCGTTGACAGTCAATTCGACTTTCCTAGATCAACGATCCCCATTGTCCTCTTGGAATCTTTTTAGAGAAAAAGAGTGTGCACTACTACATTCAGACCTGAAACATAAAAAAGTAACTGGCTCTGTTTAAAGCACTGAACGGGGCCCAGTTTACGCAACTGTTGTATACCTTTCTTCGGCCCAATAAATTTTAAACCAAACATGTAAATCAAACGGTCTAATCGTAAACATTAACAATAAACCTACTTTCCGAAGACACACGTAGGTTGAAAGGGTTACCTGCTAACATCTACGAGAAATTAAGCACACTGTAAAAACTGTTTGTACTGTCAAAACACGTAATTACGAACTCAGAAGCAATTTGTGAAGCAAGGGACTGGCGCTCTCCACAACAGCAAAAAAAGCTTAGAATAACAATTTACACTTGGTCCCACAACAGATCAGCGGATTGCAGAGACTAGAGACCAGGGGGTCCACTGTAAGTGGAGGGGGGGGGGGGTCCAGTATAGGGCACTTCCCTCTATCATTAAGTCCGAAGCATACGTGAACGGATTAACCACTCACATGGCGTGTTCAGCGGCTTTGGCGCCAAACAACCGAGACGATATTTTGATTCAAACCGACAACGCTCGGCCTTGCACAACTTTGAGGACTTCTGAACGTATCACGAAACAGCGTTGCACAGTGTTGCTACACCCACGAAAGAGTCCTGACCTATTTCCCACAGACTTTCAGTTGTTTGGCCCATTAAACAATGACATTCGTGGACAACATTTTTGTGACGACGAGATGGTGATTATTGCCATGAAGAAACGGCTTCCTGGCCACAGGAAGGGTGCGTATCGACAGGGCAAACGCGCCCTTGCCTCTCTAGGAGAAATATCAGAACCACAAGGAGATTCCACGGATAAATAGCCTGTGCAGATAAATCACCCTTTCTTCACATGTGCACTTTTCAATCAATAGTTGTCCAAGCAGAAATTTGGGGCATTACTTTCTGAACGATCACTGCATATTTACATACATTGTCAGACGAATAGAACATCTCATGCTTTCCAGAGTTAATGTGTGTAGACTTAATATTTGTTAAATGAGCACTCAAGCTAACATCAGGTGAGGGTTAATCGCGTCCTTGTTCCTGGCCACCTACAGTGCACTACCATTCATATATCTAATGAAGCGTACCAGTGCATCACCGAAAAAACGGGTGCCCTCTGCCGGTGCATCCGCTTCTATTGTCCCGCTTCGAAACGGTAACACTCTCGTCTCTTTTTCTCTCGCTGCTAAAAAAATCTGACAACCTCTCTTCGTTCGCAGTGTGGACAATAGAGCAGAGGGTGTACCGCTATCTCCGTCCTTCGGCGCAACACAAATGTTACTGACAGCGCAACCTTTCCATTCGCACTACTTACGTAGTTGCCAGTATGAAGCTGACAGTCCTGATTTAGACAGTCTAATTTTCTATCCGCCGTATTGTCTGCCTGTACTAAAAGATTTGGGTGAAATGTGCTACAGTATTTTACAACTTTTTACAAAAGCTTCAGCTGATGTGTTAGTACATTCTGTCAAAACGGTGAGGTTGCATGCTGACTATCAGAATTAAGTCCACCGCGTTTCTCGTGACAGTACATTGCTTTACTGCGTGTATTACACATTCATTTAAGAACAAACATTTTAAAAATATCTTTGCATTAGGAAAAGGCAATATTAATTTGTTGATTATGTTGTATTACGCGTATGTAATCATACTGCTTTTCGGTTGGTACACGTACAAAAATAGTCCGGTGCAATGAAATCTGTTATTATACGTTGGAAATAATTAAATAGGTAACTGTGACGTAATGTGTTTCGTAAGATAGTATAAGACGATGACTGTTAATTACAGCAGTAAAATTACACTCCTGGAAACTGAAATAAGAACACCGTGAATTGATTGTCCCAGGAAGGGGAAACTTTATTGACACATTCTTGGGGTCAGATACATCACATGATCACACTGACAAACCACAGGCACATAGACACAGGCAACAGAGCATGCACAATGTCGGCACTAGTACAGTGTATATGCACCTTTCGCAGCAATGCAGGCTGCTATTCTCCCATGGAGACGATCATAGAGATGCTGGATGTAGTCCTGTGGAACGGCTTGCCATACCATTTCCACCTGGCGCCTCAGTTGGACCAGCGTTCGTGCTGGACGTGCAGACCGCGTGAGACGACGCTTCATCCAGTCCCAAACATGCTCAATGGGGGACAGATCCGGAGATCTTGCTGGCCAGGGTAGTTAACTTACACCTTCTAGAGCACGTTGGGTGGCACGGGATACATGCGGACGTGCATTGTCCTGTTGGAACAGCAAGTTCCCTTGCCGGTCTAGGAATGGTAGAACGATGGGTTCGATGACGGTTTGGATGTACCGTGCACTATTCAGTGTCCCCTCGACGATCACCAGAGGTGTACGGCCAGTGTAGGAGATCGGTCCCTACACCATGATGCCGGGTGTTGGCCCTGTGTGCCTCGGTCGTATGCAGTCCTGATTGTGGCGCTCACCTGCACGGCGCCAAATACGCATACGACCATCATTGGCACCAAGGCAGAAGCGACTCTCATCGCTGAAGACGACACGTCTCCATTCGTCCCTCCATTCACGCCTGTCGCGACACCACTGGAGGCGCGCTGCACGATGTTGGGGCGTGAGCGGAAGACGGCCTAACGGTGTGCGGGACCGTAGCCCAGCTTCATGGAGACGGTTGCGAATGGTCCTCGCCGATACCCCATGTGCAACAGTGTCCCTAATTTGCTGGGAAGTGGCGGTGCGGTCCCCTACGGCACTGCGTAGGATCGTACGTTCTTGGCGTGCATTCGTGCGTCGCTGCGGTCCGGTCCCAGGTCGACGGGCACGTGCACCTTCCGCCGACCACTGGCGACCACATCGATGTACTGTGGGGACCTCACGCCCCACGTGTTGAGCAATCCGGCCGTACGTTCACTCGGCCTCCCGCATGCCCACTATAAGCCCTCGCTCAAAGTCCGTCAACTGCACATACGGTTCACGTCCACGCTGTCGCGGCATGCTATCAGTGTTAAAGACTGCGATGGAGCTCCGTATGCCACGGGAAACTGACTGACACTGACGGCGGCGGTGCACAAATGCTGCGCAGCTAGCGCCATTCGACGGCCAACAACGCGGTTCCTGGTGTGTCCGCTGTGCCGTGCGTGTGATCATTGCTTGTACAGCCCTCTCGCAGTGACCGGAGTAAGTATGGTGGGTCTGACACACCGGTGTCAGTGTTCTTTTTTCCATTTCCAGGAGTGTATTTGGAGACTGTACTTACGTTTTATATCGTTACCATATTTAGAAAGTATCGTCAATAATCTGTTTATGTTAACATTTTGGTGCTGTAGTGATGGAATACTATGTATATCAATTTCTTTGTAATTGTCAGGCCACTATGAACAATGGCGACTCCAGCCTATTTCACATAGTACAATTTTTACTGAAAGCGATGTAAAACGAAACTGTTATGGCTACGAAAGTCTACGCGTTTCATTCAACGCAAGATATATGCTTAATTAGCCACACTCGTAGTATTCACTTTTAAATTGATAGAGAGATTTCTAATCTGAATAGCTTTGTAATTAAAATTGGGTATTTAAGAATTTTTCATGGTGAATAAATTTACTCCCCTTTTAATCGGTTTTTAAGCTGCTTTTTAATCTCTATCTGACGGATATAGTCTGTCGCCCCTGTTGTTCAACCTTAAGGTCGAAGAAGCAATGACGGATATAGGATAAATGTTCATGAGTGGGATTAAAATTCAGTGTGAGGGCACATCAACGTTAACATTCCTAGATGACATTGCTGTCCTCAGTGAAAGTGAAAACGATTACAGGACATGAAGAATGAAATTAACAGTCTACTTGGTGAGAGTGAATCGAAGAAAGGCATAATTAATGAGAAGTTGCAGAAATGAGAACAGCGAGGAACTTAACATCAGGATTGAGGGTAATGAACTAGATGAGGTGAAGGAATGCTGCTACATAGCCTGCAAAATAACCCATGATGGTCGGAACAACAAGAACATCAGACTAGCAATGTCAAAAAGGTCATTCCTGTGCAAGACAACTCTCACAGTGTCAAACAAAGGTCTTAATTTATGAGAAAGTACGTTTGCAGCACGGCATTGTATGACAATGACACGAGGACTTTGTGAAGACCGCAACAGAAAGAATACAAGTATTTGGGATGTGGTGCTACAGACGTATGTTGAAAATTAGGTGGACTAACGAGCAAGGGCCCGCCCGGTTAGCCGTTCGGTCTAACGCGCAGCTTCCCGAGCGGGAAGGTGTGCCTGTCCCTGCCACGAATCCGCCCGTCCAGGTCAGGTGTGCTCGGCAACTTGTGGATGGTTCTGAAGGCGGTTTTCCATGTACTTCGGGCTGGTTCCCCTTATTCCGCCTCAGCTATACTATGACGGTGATTCAGCGAAAACACTATCTCCACGAACGTGTACGCCATAATTACTCGCCCACGCAAACATTTTGGACTACACTCGTCTGCTATGAGATGTTCCTGGAACAGGGTGGGATGGGGGTGGGGGGTGGGGGGAGAAGCGACTGGCAGCCTAACCACAGCACAATTACCCTGGGTTTCGTGTGGGGTGGCCTTGGGGTGGGTGGACTATTGAGGGCTACAGCGGGACGAAGCTTCTCCGTTGTTTCTAGGGCCCAGAATTAACGCACAATAAGGAAAGGAGTGAGGAGGTTCTCCAGAGAATAGGCGAGGAGAAGAGTATGTGGAAACCAGGGACAAGAAGACAGCACACCTGTTAGGACATCGGGAAATAACTTCCATGGCACTAGGTGGAACTGTAAGAGCGAAACTTCATAAAATTAATTAACATTACAAGTGCACATAGGATTGCGAACATTAGGTTATACGTTGGCTGTGTACGAAGTTCATTAAATTTATCAAGTAGCGTGCGAAATCCCTTGTGGGTGAGGGCTGAAAAGGTTGTTTGAGTAAACCAGCACCACATAGGGTACACGCGGCATAACCGAAAAAACAAGAAATGTAAAAGCAAATAAGCAAGACATATGATATGGGCTTAATTAAAATGAATACATGAAACCAGCATAATGCATATTTTGATGAAACTCCAGAGCAGCTTACCATATCAGTGACCAGCCCGCCATATTTTGTGGGAGTCTAGCAAAATAGCTCAACAGACTGTCACGCGAACCGCAGTCAGACTCCTGGGTAAATATAGACGACAGAAAGTGGCCAGCAATGGATATAATACCGAGGGTGGAAGGGCCAAAAAGAAATCTTAGCTAACAACACGGCCACACCGCTGCGTTTCCTCCCAAAGCCACCCGCTACCAATATCGCTAAAACCACCTCTCTTAGGCATTGCATTTGTTAAGACAGGTCTAATGCAGAACAAAGAATGAAAGCAAGACATGCTATGTATAGTGCAGCTGTCAACGAACAAAAATAATACGAAGGTATAATGAAACTGTCGGGAAATAAAATTAGTAAAACGATAATACAAAATTAATATTCATAAAACCATTGTATAAAGTATGAAATGGGGCAAATTGAACTTACATAAATTAAACCTACTACTGGAGGATTTTTTTAGTGTACAGATGTGAGTTCCCTAGTGTGCGTTTTTGTATGAAATTTTGCCCAAATTTACCCTACACTCTAAAAAAAGGTCTGAGTATTACCAAACTATGTACCGAAAAACTGTTATCCAACAAACTTGTATGCTAACTTTTGACTAAACGCAATCTAATTCGGATGTAAGTGTAGCTGGTCCGAATACAACTCGTATTTACATTCAATGCGCAACTGAAGTAAAACGCTAATCAAAATGTTCACTTAGCTGGCGTCATGACAACATTTTTGCATATCTCTCCAAAGCACAAAAGCAAACAAGCAGCGGCTGAGCTAGATTTCGAATAATATTGAAAATTCTGCATGCCCTACGGTGCCATGTCGTAATGCGTAGTGATAAATCTTTAATCAGTGGGATGGAGAGAGTAACTATTTCTATGAAATGATATTCCAAGGCAACGATTTTAGAATCAAATATATTGAGCCGTGCGTTGCCCGTGATCTCGCCGTCATGTATTTTGCACCCGGTTTTTAACGTGTTTCCATCTTACTACATTAATTGATATTACTACTGTCACCGAAAATTTCTCTGAGCACTATGGGACTTAACATCTGAGGTCATCAGTCCCCTAGAAGTTACAAGTACTTAAACCTAACTAACCTACGAACAGCCGGCCGCGGTGGTCTCGCGGTTCTAGGAGCGCAGTCCGGAACCGTGGGACTGCTACGGTCGCAGGTTTGAATCCTGCCTCGGGCATGGATGTGTGTGATGTCCTTAGGTTAGTTAGGTTTAAGTAGTTCTAAGTTCTAGGGGACTGATGACCACAGCAGTTGAGTCCCATAGTGCTCAGAGCCATTTGACCCATTTTTTTAACGAACGGACATCTCACACATCCATGCCCGAGGCAGGTTTCGCACCTGCGACCGTAACAGTCGCGCGGTTCCGGACTGAAGCTCCTAGAACCGCACGGCCACCAACGCCGGCACCGTTACTGAGTTGCTGCTTTGCCTGACCGTGAGCGACGTTAGTAGCGCGTATCAATATATCCGCCCTCCTAGTATCTTTGCTCGACTGCTATTACTTCCCGCTCCTTGTCTGTTAGATGTTAGCTGGTCGCAGTTTGAGTTGCGAGTTCAGGTCTGCCAGTCAGTGGCAATGCGTCATGAGCCCAGTCCGCACCTGCCAGTCGGGGAGTTGCAATGTGGCAGTAGTGCAGTCTGGTTGGAGCAACAGCGAGGCGTGCCGCCACGCATCACTTGAGCCGGCCCGCGGTCTTGGTGCATCGTCGATCGGTCATCCTACTGGACGACGCGTTTTAGCTCGTCGATCGTTTGTTAGTCGTCTGTGTGTGTGTGTGTGTGTGTGTGTGTGTGTGTGTGTGTGTGAGTGCATCGATTCCCGATTTGTCTTCGTGTGTGCTTTAGTTACTATTGGGTATCGTTAAGGCCTTCGTGTTTGTCACGTTGTGTGTGTAGTTCGACGACTGCTTTAGGTGTTGTCGGCATTCTGAGAGGAGTCGGTTGACTGTTGCGGACGAGGGAAGTTATCTCCGCGCGGTGCAGTCGTCTGGTTCAGCTGGCAGCCTCTGCGTAGTGTCGGAGCGTGTGTGGAGCTGTCCGATTTCCAGGAGCTTCGTGGTTCACCGTCCCAGGACGTCAAAGCTGAGTTGCGGTTTCAACTACCCAAGCCACGTCCATTCATCTTGTGGTCGTTCATTTCGGTGGTTTGCTGGTGGGGAGGTTTTCCTGTGAGCAACACCGGTTGTTACTGCTGTTGAAATTTAGCCGCCATGCTGTGCAATTAACTATTTTGGTCGACTACATTTGAGTGTACTAGTGTAATTTTCTGTCTTGTGGCTGTTAGTGTTTTGGTTACCTGCCCTGGGAACTGACGCAAATTCAGACAGTGTTCTATTAACTCAAGTTAACTTCATTACCGTGTTTCAAATTCAAGTGTACCAGCTGAATTTTCTGCCTAGTGGCAGTTAGTGTTCCGGTTACCTGCCCTGGTCACTAACGTGATTTCAGGCAGCCTCCTGTCCTCACCTTTTGTCGCTGTCCTACATGGTGTGTAATTCTGACAGCTAATAAATAATCCGTGGTGGATTATCATGTTTGTAGCATATCCAGTTTGAGTTCTCATGTACTGATTAACGGGAAGCGAGTCGTTGTGTCGGTCCGCCCGTAGCTGTCCCCTGCTCGGGTTCCGACGGATCAGGTGTAGTTGGGCTCACCACCTGTCTCACCTAAGTGAACGAGGCTAGATCGAACTCCCTAGAGGCTTCTGAGTGCCACCGGTGTTTAATTATCTGTTGCCAGCTACTTTAAATATAAGGCTTACGGTTATTTCTTTCTATTTTTTTAAATATTCTGCAAAATTAATTTTTAAATTTAACTTCCAAGCTTAAACATTGCGGCCTTCTGCCTTTAAAAGATTATGGTGATATATTTAAAATTTAATTCTGGCCTTCAGCCATCAGTATTGCACCTTGCATATCTATGTTCTATGCGACTAGCCGTAAGGCTTTCCACATAGCAGTGATACTTTTTTTATTTTATTTGCCTCTTTAATAGCATTTTAATCCTGTTGATTTTTAATATTTCTTGTTGCTAAACATTCAGGCCTCCCCCCTTGAAAAGTATGTGACAATATATTCTAAAATTTTTAAATTCAATTTTGGCCCTCAGGCATTTGTATTGTACCTTGCATACGTTTGCTGCTTCTTTAAATTATTTTTTCTATCATAATTGGATTTTTATCTTGTTGATTGTTAACGTTTCTTGTTGGAGGCCTTCATCGGTGAAAGAATTGCATTCGGTACAGGTCCGACCATGTGCCACTTTGGTTTTAAAGGTTATTAAATTACAATAAATGTTAATTAGAAGGAGAAACTGACCTCGACTTTTGGCACTTTCCAATATCCTATTACCTGTTCTGCCCAGCGGGTTTAGTGGGCGTCTCATATGTATTCAAAAAGACGCAGTAAACCTTAGTGTGGTCTTCACACAGGATTGGTCAGAAGCATATCATTCTTAACAAAGTGAAGAATTATTTAAAAAGGATATTACGTTAGTAGAGATTTTCTATAATAACCAAATAGCTGATACATTAATGCATTTCTGAGCTTTGTTCACTTACTCAGGGCTGTAAGAAAGCTTTCTGTCTGACAATGAACATTCCGACAAACAAGCTGCACAGTGCTGCAGTCTTACCTCAATCTTCTTTTCTTAAGAAATTAACACTATTAAAAAATTTTTTCACCTTTCAGTACATACATCGTATTCATTGTTGGTGTAGTTTACAATCAATCATTCTTCACCTAACAGGTATGTATACTAGTCAACACAGCACTAATGAATACGTCCTTCATAATTAAGTGTATATCGAGCACCTGCTGGTAACTTTAATCTGTTCGTAAACCACCTACTAGCTGTACTAGCCCATTTAACAACCAGAAACAAAGAAATAGTGGTTGCTAGTGATTTCAATGTAGACTCTCGCAACAAGAACCTATTTGAGTTAGTAGCACTATCATTCAACCTAATTCTCACTGTTAAGTTCTCCACTAGGGTAGCCAATTGTTCACAAACATCCATTGATAATACATTTACAGAAGAGTCCAATGAACAAAATTATATTATAAAACCAATAGTCAATGGCCTCTCCAATCATGACATGCAGTTACTTCTGTTAAATGTTAACACTAAACAGGATATAAAATCTGTTAAATCTGACCTCAATAGGGTAATCAATAAGCCAAAAATAGATTATTTTAGGACATTCCTCAGAGACATTCACTGGATTGATGTTTACTGTGCTCAGGGCATGAATCAAAAATATAACACGTCTGCTAATAAAGTGCTTACCTTATTCCATCACTGTTTTCCTCAAAAACTTACCAAGGTTAGAGCTAAGTCTACAAAAAAGCCATGGCTTACTCAGGGAATAGGAGTATCTTGTAAAAAAAAAAAAGAAACCTATCTGTCCATCAGAAACAGTTCTGATGTTGATGCTATAGCACATTACAAGAAATACTGCAAAATATTAAAGACTGTAATATGGACATCAAAGCAAATATATTACAAGGAAAAGATAGTCATATCAGATAACAAAATGAATACAATATGGGATATAGTGAAGGAGGATACCGGTAGAACGAGACATGAAGAAGGACAAATAGCATTAAGAGTAAACGATACATTGCTGACAGATGTGTGTAGTGTTGCAGAAATTTTTAAGAAATATTTCATAACTGTTACTGAAAAGATGGAGTTGTCAGGTTCTGTAGATGCTGCTGTGGAATACCTTAGACCAGACATTTCAAGTACCTTCCACAATATGAATTTCACCCTCCCTACCCCAGAAGAAATAATGTCCATTATGAAATCTTTAAAATCAAAAACATCTTGTGGGTATGATCAAAGATCAAAAAAGCTAATTAAATATTGTGATTCTGAGTTAACATATTAAGCTATTTGTGTAACCAGTTGTTTATCAGTGGAATATTTCCTGAATTATTAAAATATCCTCAAGTTAAGACACTGTTTAAGAAGGGAGGTGAAGAAATAGCATCAAATTTCCACCCAATTTCACTTTTGACTGCATTCTCAAAAAATTTAGAAAAAGTTATGTACAATCGGCTTTATGACCATCTTACCTCAAATAACATACTGTCAACGTCACAGTTCGGTTTTGTAAAGGGTTCTGAAAGTGAGAAGACTATCTACACTTACACTGAAAATGTGCTTAATTCATTAGATTAAAAATTGCAGGCTACTAGTATATTTTGAGATCTATCAAAGGCATTTGACTGTGTAAATCACAATATCCTTTTAAGTAATCTAGAATATTACAGTGTAACAGGAAATGCTGCAAAATGGTTTAAATCTTATATCTCTTGCAGGAAACAGAGGGTATTATTAGGAAGGAGACGTGTATCAAGCTATAAGGCACCATTCAACCAGGAACTAATTACATGTGGGGTCCCGCAAGGTTCTATTTTAGGGCCATTACTTTTTCTTGTGTATGTCAATGACATTTCATCAGTAACATTACCAGATGTCAAGTTCGTTTTGTTTGCCAATGATACAAACATTACAATAAATAGCAAATCAAGTGTAGTCTTAGCAAGATCAGCTAATAAAATATTTGTAGACATTAATCACTGGTTCCTAGCCAATTCCTTATCACTAAACTTTGAAAAAACACACTACATGCAGTTCAGAACTTGTTATGGGTGTCCCACGAGTATATGCCTAACATATGATGACAAGCTAACAGAAGAAGTGGAAAGTGTAAAATTTTTGGGATTGCAACTTGACAGTAAATTCCACTGGGAAAAGCACTCCAAGAACTGCTGAAGTGTCTTAACAAATCTCTATTTGCAATGCGAATTGTGTCTGACACAGGGGATATAAAAATGAAAAAGCTGGCGTATTATGTTTACTTTCATTCCATAGTGTCATATGGGATTATTTTGGGGGGTAATTCATCAAGCCAAGCTAAGGTTTTCTGGGCATAAAAACGTGCAGCAAGAGTTACATGTGGTGTGAACTCAAGAACATCCGGCAGAAGCATCATTAAGGAACTAGGGATACTAACTACTGATTCCCAATATATTTATTCCTTAATGAAATTTGTCGTCAAAAATATATCTCTCTTTCAAACTCACAGCTCAAGTCATGGAATCAATACAAGAAATAAGAATAATCTTCCAAATGATTTAAAATCACTTAGTCTTGTACAAAAAGGTGTGCATTATTCATGAACACACATTTTCAGTAACTTGGCAGCAGCAACAAAAATCTTAACAACCAATGACATTCAGTTTAAGAGAAGCCTAAGGGATTTATTGGTGACCAACTCCTTCTAATTCATTGATGTATTTCTCAGTAGAACCAATTGATTTATTTGTGTGTATATATAGGTACAATATAGCTTCTGCACAATTTCAGTGCAGTAATGTGTTCATTGTAAATATTTTAGTAGTTGTATTACACATTTATTACCTTATAAATAAATAAATAAACGTTTTCATTTTAAATTCAGTGCATTAGTAATTGTAAAATGATTCTATCATATAGTGTTCATTAAAAAATTACGATCATTCCACTTGGGACCTGTGGAATGGTACATTAGCTAATTTTTTGAGTTGTAAATATTTGTCGTGTATTGTGGTTTTTCTGACATGTTCTGCATCGTGGAGGACCTCCACACAACGGATCAATTGGAATGAAAGTAAATCTAATCTAATCTAATCTAATCCAAGCGAAAAATGTGTTAGACTATGCAGAGGTGAAGACTGTTCCACAACAAGACCAAAGATTGTTTAACAGTAACATAACTGTCTCTCTCTCTCTCTCTCTCTCTCTCTCTCTCTCTCTCTCTCTCTCTCTCTCTCCCCCTGTGTGTGTATGTGTGTGTGGCGTGAATATCCGTAATATACAAAAAGCAAAACGACGTGCACATCTTACACAGAATACGTCTTATTAAGAATGCACGGCTATGGTTGCAGAGAGTGTTTCCCCCAAGGTATTTGTTCCCATGGCGACCACGCTCTGACGTCTATATGCACACAGGAGTCGCACTGCAGTTCGCGGGACGCTCTCAATTAACTACAACGATTTGCCGCTAGCTGGGTCACTTAAATGCTTTGCTACTTTTGAGGGTCACAAAATATACGTAATAACACACTGTTGGCGTGAGGTTGTCTGAGAGTGGAAGGACCTGACCGAAGAAGGCTCGAGGATCATTCCCATCAAGATTCCTGTTAACACCCCTAGGAAGAACAACTTTAGAACAACTTAAGGACAATTACCGATAATCGATCTGCAATGTTATCAAATATTTCGGTGAGATCAATTAACCAACAGTTAAACTTTTAATTGAAATACTTGCCCTCAACTCTCCAACAGTCATTCATCGGAATAAGAGGTATGAAAGTTAAAATTTACAACAAAAGTTATCCTCTGTACAAATTTTGTGTGCCACTTGTTACTACTGTTAAACATGTACAGCGAATTTCAACGAGAGATGCAAGACAGTATTTAACCAATTCAAGCTACATTACTGCCTTTTCAAAGATTCTAAGAAAACAGTGTTCCAAACAGCCACGACACAACTGTCTTTAGACTGTGTTTAAAATACAACAAATAAATCAGGTTTTCCTAAAACATTTCATTAAAAAGAAACGAAAACAATTAAAGCGAACAGACCTAACATCACATAGGGCAGACCTGATACGGTGCCCACCGCACTACCCCATTTCCTAAGTAACCAGTAGGATCACGCCCCAAGGCACAAACATACAATGATAGCCTGATGAACAGACGAAATTTTTAAGTACAATAAACAAAAACTTATGTCCTCAGACTACATGCTGACGGCCCAGACAAAACAGTTTTGAAAAGTCGCTAAAAACAATAAGGTAACTGGACAAGACAACCACTCCTACTTACAGCTGATGGAAAAGTTCAGCTGCCAACCATGCTTCAGCTTCAAATCACGGCATGAGGCGAAAATGATGAACACTTAACCATTGCGCAGGACGGTAAAAGTAGGCGTAAGGAAAGCACTTGGTTTTGAAGCATAACTCAGTTTTGAAGAATAACCTACCAAATTAAGTGGAATAGTATATGGCTCGGTAAGACGCACAAGCTTATGAAGAAAGCGACATGGCGATATACTGAAAAACGTACGAAGCGTACGGTGAAATGACAGCTCTGTGACAATTGCACTAGTTAACGAATTTACACTGTTTTCTGCATCTGGCTTTTAAATGGGTGGATTTACCTAATTTTGGGGTGCTGAATGCACTGGTAAAATCAGTTTTTCTCTGTGACGTCACATTTGTTAGATACACAGCAGAATAAGAAATGGTAAGAGCAAAAATTGACACAAATATTTCAAACAAAAATACACATTCAGAAAGTTTCAAATCAATACTTTTTGTTTGTATGTATGGGCATGATGTCAAAAAAAGGTCCATATTATTTCAGAAGATATTTTCACCCTTAGCCCTCTCTGCGATTTGAAAAATGTGACGAGAGAGCTCTTCTTTTGTTCGAAGTTCAATCGCTCTCCCTGACAATACCCCAGCAGTAGTCACCCAACATCGTAGGGTTCCAGTGGCCTTGGTAATAGTGTTCCATGGTAACAATGTCTTCGTGAAAGCGTTCACCATGCACTTCACCATTTTTAAGAGGCTGCGCTAAGGTACAGTTTGTTTCAACACTGTTGCTGTTTCCTGGACACAGGTACATTTAATCCGGAAATGACATTCTACATCTACATCTACATACATACTCCGCAATCCACCATACGGTGCGTGGCGGAGGGTGCCTCCTGCCACAACAGACATCTTATCTCCCTGTTCCACTCCCAAACAGAACGAGGGAAAAATGACTGCCTATATGCCTCTGTACGGGCCCTAATATTTCTTATCTTATCTTTGTGGTCTTTCCGCGAAATGTAAGTTTGCGGCAGTAAAATTGTACTGCAGTCAGCTTCAAATTCTGGTTCTCTAAATGTCCCCAGTAACGATTCACGAAAAGAGGGCCTCCTTTCCTCTAGAGACTCTCACCCGAGCTCCTGAAGCATTTCCGTAACACACGCGTGATGATCAAACCTATCAGTAACAAATGTAGCATCCCGCCTCTGAATTGCTTCTATGTTCTCCCTCAATCCAACATGATAGGGATCCCAAACACTCAAGCAGTCTCAAGAATAAGTCGTATTAGTGTTTTATAAGCGGTCTCCTTCACAGATGAACCACATCTTCCAAAAATTCTACCAATGAACCGAAGACGACCATCCACCTTTCCCACAACTGCCATTACATGCTTGTACAACTTCATATCGTTGTGCAGTGTTACGCCCAAATATTTAATCGACGTGACTGTGTCAAGCACTACACTACTAATGGAGTATTCAAACATTACGGGATTCTTTTTCCTATTCATCTGCATTAATTTACCTTTACCTATATTTAGAGTTAGCTGCCATTCTTTACACCAATCACAAATCCTGTCCAAGTCATCTTGTATCCTCCTACAGACACTCAACGACGACAACTTCACGTAAACCTCAGCATCATCAGCATACAGCCGCACATTCCAAAAGATTATTTATGTAGATAGAAAACAACAGCGGACCTACCACACATCCCTGGGCGCTCCAGATGATACCTTCACCTCCGATGAACACTCACCATCGAGGGCAAAGTACTGGGTTCTATTACTTTAGAAGTCTTCGAGCCACTCACATACTTGTGAACCAATCCCATATGCTCTTACCTTAGTTAGGAGTCTGCAGTGGGGCACCGAGTCAAACGCTTTCTGAAAGTCAAGGAATATGGCATCCGTCTGATACCCTTCATCCATGGTTCGCAAGATATCATGTGAAAAAAGGCCGAGTTGCGTATCGCAGGAGCGATGCTTTCTAAAGCCGTGCTGATGCATGGACAGCAACTTCTCTGCCTCAAGGCGCTTATAGTCGAACTGAGAATATGTTCGAGAATCCTGCAACAAACCAATGTTAAGGATATTGGTCTGTAATTTTGAGGATCCGTCTTTCTACCCTTCTTATATACAGGCGTCACTTGAGCCTTTCTCCAGTCACTCGGGTCTTTACGTTGGGCAAGAGATTCGTGATAAATGCAAGCTAAGTTAGTAGCCAATGCAGTAGAGTACTCTCTGTAAAACCGAAATGGAGTCCCATCAGGACCTGGCGATTTATTTATTTTCAACCCATTCAGCTGCTTCACAACCCCAGGGATGTCTATCACTATGTCCTCCGTACGGGAATCTGTGCGAGACTCAAACGGTGATATGTTTGTACGATCCTCCTGCGTGAAAGATTTCTCAAATGCTAAATTTAAAATTTCAGCTTTCGTTTTGCTGTCTTCTGTTGCCAGGCCAGACTGATCAGTGAGTGACTGGATGGAAGCCTTTGACCCCCTTACCGAATTTACGTAAGACCAGAATTTCCTTGGGTTTTTTAGCAAGATCTTTTGCTAAAGTATGACGGTGGTAGTGGTGGAATGCTCCGCATTGTTACATCAGCACAAATCTCTACTAACTTTTGCCTGTCCTCATTCTCCCGATCTTTCTTGTACCGCGAGTGCAACTGCCTTTGCTTCCTGAGCATTCTCCGAATTGCGCTGTTAAACCACGGTGGGTATTTTCCGTCAGTAAGCCACTTTTTCGGCACATACTTGTCCAAAGCGTGACTTACAATGTGTTTAAAATTAGCCCATAATTCTTCCACGTCCATCGTACCGGAAGTAAATGAAGTCGATTCATTTACTAAGAGGGATGCTAACAACTGCTTATCTGCTCTTTATAGTAAGAATACTCTCCTAGCCTTCTTGACGGACATTTTCACGTTCGTAACCATGGTCGTAACGACAACATCATGATGACTAATCCCTGTCTCAACACTGATACCGACGATCAGGGCTGGTCTGTTCGTGGCTACCAGATCTAAAATACACTCCTGGAAATTGGAATAAGAACACCGTGAATTCATTGTACCAGGAAGGGGAAACTTTATTGACACATTCCTGGGGTCAGATACATCACATGATCACACTGACAGAACCACAGGCACACAGACACAGGCAACAGAGCATGCACAATGTCGGCACTAGTACAGTGTATATCCACCTTTCGCAGCAATGCAGGCTGCTATTCTCCCATGGAGACGATCGTAGAGATGCTGGATGTAGTCATGTGGAACGGCTTGCCATGCCATTTCCACCTGGCGCCTCAGCTGAACCAGCGTTCGTGCTGGACGTGCAGACCGCGTGAGACGACGCTTCATCCAGTCCCAAACATGCTCAATGGGGGACAGATCCGGAGATCTTGCTGGCCAGGGTAGTTGACTTACACCTTCTAGAGCACGTTGGGTGGCACGGGATACATGCGGACGTGCATTGTCCTGTTGGAACAGCAAGTTCCCTTGCCGGTCTAGGAATGGTAGAACGATGGGTTCGATGATGGTTTGGATGTACTGTGCACTATTCAGTGTCCCCTCGACGATCACCAGATGTGTACGGATAGTGTAGGAGATCACTCCCCACACCATGATGCCGGGTGTTGGCCCTGTGTGCCTCGGTCGTATGCAGTCCTGATTGTGGCGCTCACCTGCACGGCGCCAAACACGCATATGACCATCATTGGCACCAGGGCAGAAGCGACTCTCATCGCTGAAGACGACACGTCTCCATTCTTCCCTCCATTCACGCCTGTCGCGAAACAACTGGAGGCGGGCTGCACGATGTTAGGGCGTGAGCGGAAGACGGCCTAACGGTGTGCGGGACCGTAGCACAGCTTCATGGAGACGGTTGAAAATGGTCCTCGCCGATACCCCAGGAGCAACAGTGTCCCTAATTTGCTGGGAAGTGGCGGTGCGGTCTCCTACGGCACTGCGTAGTATCCTACGGTCTTGGCGTGCATCCGTGCGTCGCTGCGGTCCGGTCCCAGGTCGACGGGCACGTGCACCTTCCGCCGACCACTGGCAACAACATCGATGTACTGTGGAGACCTCACGCCCCACGTGTTGAGCAATTCGGCGGTACGTCCACCCGGCCTCCCGCATGCCCACTATACGCCCTCGCTCAAAGTCCGTCAACTGCACATACGGTTCACGTCCACGCTGTCGCGGCATGCTACCAGTGTTAAAGACTGCGATGGAGCTCCGTGTGCCACAGCAAACTGGCTGACACTGACGGCGGCGGTGCACAAATGCTGCGCAGCTAGCGCCATTCGACGGCCAACACATCGGTTCCTGGTGTGTTCGCTGTGCCGTGCGTGTGATCATTGCTTGTACAGCCCTCTCGCAGTGTCCGGAGCAAGTATGGTGGGTCTGACACACCGGTGTCAATGTGTTCTTTTTTCCATTTCCAGGAGTGTATTTCCATTACGTGTTGGCTGTCGATTTAGCTGCTCAAGACAGTTTTCGGATAATGTGTTCATAAGTAATTCTCCCGACGGCTTGTCTGTACCACTTGCAATGAATCCATAGACATCCCAGTCTATACTAGGTAGGTTGAAGTCGCCTCCGACTAATGTAGCATGATCCGGTTACTTCAGCGATGCAGAATGTAGACTCCCTTTAAATGATTCTAGAACTGTCACGGATGAACCTAGTGGCCGGTAATAATACCCCACAATTAACTTTATTTCCCCTAGCCCTGTTAAACGTGTCAGCCGGGCGGAGTGGCCGAGCGGTTCTAGGCGCATCAGTCAGGAACCTCGTTACCGCAACGGTCGCAGGTTCGAATCCTGCCTCGGGCATGGATGTTTGTGATGTCCTTAGGTTTAATTAGTTCCACGTTCTAGGGGACTGATGACCTAATATGTTAAGTCCCATAGTGCTGAGAGCCATTTGAACCATTAAACGTGTCCAGATAACTACACAATCACACTCTACTTCGACATCGTAGACGCAATATTTTGGTCAACTGCAATGAAGACACCACCTCCTACGGTGTCTAATCTGTCTTTCCGATACACGGTTCAACCAACACTAAATATTCAGAACTTCCTATCTCACGGTTCAGCTAGGTCTCCGTCCCGAGAATAATTAGCGCGCCACACGCATCCTGGAGGGCAGTAAATTCAGAAATTCTATTCCGAACTCTCTGAAAATTTACTGCTAATATCTTGGTAGCTGAAGTGTCTTTATACTGAGCGCTTCCTGATTTCCCTACCTGCACTTCGACTAGTGAGTGTTCATCAGGATACCTCGCACTACTGCCTAGCTTTAAAAAAAACCATGTGCATGCCGAAAGTACATGTAGATGTAGATGTAGATGTAGATGTAGATGTTTCGCCCCAGGCTGCTTCTTACAAGATAATTAACATGCTAGTATGACGATAATATCTGGAAAGCGAAGAGTTGAGAAAGGGACATGGTAATACGTGGTACTGGCAATGAAATGTGTATTGAACTACGTGGACTGAACCACAGAAAACGAGTGTAACCAACATGACAACGTCTGAAAGTACCTGCCCACTACGTATGAAACTCTTTGAAGGTGCTCATAACCTAGCGAGTATTAAATGATTAAATCTTCATTCATTTCGAATTGATGTCCATCATCAACATCAGTATGATAGTGAAGTTAATACGCTTTTACTTTTAGTTGGACAGTGCAAGCGTGCCAAAACACCTCTATGTGTGAAATGTGAAAGCAAGTGCTGTGAGCTGACGATTATCCTCGGTGCTGATTATCCGCAGCCATTTCTCACACTTCTTTGTAGTACTGAAAATTTTTCTTTGATCCGAGAATGGTCGGTTTGAGAAATAATCTCACAACAAACCTTAATAGTGCCAAGCAATATGCTTCACGAACTTTCAAAGGGCTGAACTGTAATTTGCTTCAGTGTAGTGTTATGTTAGGTAACGTGTAATTAGGTTGTACTGTACTCTTTGTTAAATACCGGTTTTCTAATGTCCCGTGATGACTAAAGTATAAACGTTACTTAAGTGATTTTTATTATGACGATGTCATTAATTTTTTTTTCAACTACCCTACAAGGCTACTGTGTAGATTAACTACGGATTATCCACGGAATTCGATCATGCGCGGTTATCAAGTCTCTAATTACAGTGGATAATCGTGAGTTTATTCTACTTTTAAATTCCGATTACAGCGTCTTATCTAGGTTCGCGTTTGCTACCCTACATTTGAAGACGAATATGACTGTGCAAATTACTGTGGATGTATGTAGTGCTAATTAATCTCGAGTTCTTCTGCATATATGTAAATGAATTTAAAGAATGTTTATCAGTAATCCTCAGAATGACTCTCTTATGAAACAATTACACACAGTGGCTGTCTGTTGACTAGCAAAGACTGTGCCCTTAGAGAAAAACGTAATCCTTGAATTTACATGCAAATTTGGTACTGAAAACTGTTTCTAATACTCTCACATGAGGTTCATTTAGGCCCACAATTTTTTCTTACCTTGCAGCTTGGCTCTGCTGTGTCTGCACTGCAAAACTGATGAGTTGAAGGAAATCACTGCGCAACAGTTTGCGTTCTTACCTTATTAATTGACCTTTAGTAGGATATTGCCCATTTGTACTCTTTGAAAAATACTAAGCACTGTGGACGAAGTGGTGCGAGAGATGAGAGTGCAACTTGTTATCAAACACGTTTTTCGTTTACCAGTGAGGATGAACTTCCGTGAAATGTTTCTGAAAAATTAGGAAAGTATTCTGAAATGGTATTCAATCCTTTAAATGACACAAAGAAAACTCTAACTAACATAAGTAACTGTTTTTTCTCGGCATTGTCCTTATCAACATTGTTATACACGTAAAATTTTAATTCGGCACGACATTTAGACTACGTAAAATTTTCACTCTATGTTCCTAGAGAGGTACACTGAAGCTCCAAAGAAAGGTGGACAGGAATACGTCTTCAAATACAGAGATATGCAAACATGCAGAATACCGCGCTATGATCGGTAACGCCTTTCTAAGACGACAAGTGTCTGCGGCAGTTATTTGATCGCTTACTGCAGCAACGATGGCAGATTATCTAGATTTAAGTGAGTCTCAAAGTGGTGTTGTAGTCGGTGCACGACCTACGGGACACAGCATGTCCGAGGTAGAGATGATGTTGGGATTTTCGCGTACGACCATTTCACAAGTGTTCCGTGAACATCAGGAACCCAGTAACACATCGTATCTCCGATAGCGCTTCTGCCGGATAAGATTCTTCAAGAACGGGACCAACGACGACAGAACAAAGTCGTTCAACCTGACAGAACTGCGACCCTTCCGCAAATTGCTCCAGATTTCAATGCTGGGCCATCAACAAGTGTCAGCGTATGAACGATACAAGGAAACATCATCGATAAGGGCTTTCGGAGTCGAAGGACCACTCGTTTACCCTTGGTGACAGCACGACAGAAAGCTTTACGCATCCCCGGGGCCATTCAAGACTCACACTGGGTGGGTGATGACTGGAAACATGTTGCCTGGTCGGAAGAGTCTTGTTTCAAAATGTATGGAGCGAATGGAAGTGTCGAGTACAGAGACAACCTCATGAATCCATGGACCCTGCATGTCAGCAGGAGACTGTTCAAGTGTGTTGAGACTCTGTAATGGTGTGCGGCCTGTGGAGTTTGAGTGATATGGGACCCTGATACATCTAGATTTGATACTGACAGGTGGTACGTAAGTATACACCCTGTCGTATCACCTGCATCCGTTCATGCCCATTGTGCATTACTACGGGCTTTGGAAATTTCTGCAGGACAATACCGCGCCCCATGCGTCAAGAATTGCTGCAGAGCGGCTCCAGACACTCTTTTGAGTTTAAACACTTTCGCTGGCCACCAGCCTCCTCTGGCATGAACATTATTGAGCATATCTGCGACGCATTCCCATGTGTTGTTCAGAAGAGATCTCCACCCCCTCGTACTCTTACGGAATTATGGACAGCCCTGCAGAATTCAAGGTGTTAGTTTCCTCTAGCAGTACTTCCGTTACTCGTCGAGTCCATGACACGTCGTGTTGCTGCAATTCTGCGTCCTCGCGGGGTCCCTACACGATATTAGACACGGGTACCAGTTTCTTTGGCTATTGAGTGCACCTTTTAACTAATCTTGGTGGAGGGAAGATAATTAGAGTACTGAACACGTGACCTCTGATTCGTCCTGGATAATGCGTAGATGTTATGAGACACAATAATCGCCTACATTACAGTAATTACTCGTGGAGCCATTGCAATAAAATAAACTGATACAGTTGCTTTTTCCAAAGGAGCCTACGTGTTATATCAAATCATCCTAAGTCTTCAGTTACGCACCATAGACCATCTCAAATGGAAGTCACTTTGCGGCATATCTGGCACCCCAAGGTCCTCACTCTGCCATGACAGAACACACTCTCTCTCTCTCTGGCAGACAACTGCTTTCTTCACTCGCTCGAAATCTGCTCAATAATAAGAGAACCTCTGGTAGCTAAGGAAAATGTATCATTCATGTTTTCAGCATGCCAGGACACTAAGACTGGTAAACACTCCAAAATAAACTGTCAAGTATGTCACACAGACTTACGTTTCTCACCATATATACTTCATTGTATGTACATCTTAAAAGGTGTGACCCCCATAACCACAAATATCCTGCTGTGTTACTTATGACATGGAATATCGTCATGAGAACTCTCTTGCCATGCCAGAAATGTACGTGTCAGTTAAAGAAGGTTTCAGGCGTCTTCCACTCTCCTTCCAGACATTGTTCTACGGATGATAAAACTAAGGGACCAGCCAGCCCAGACAAATATTCTTAAACTACTTATCGGATCTTCCATTAGGGTGCTGAAATACTATTGAGGTATCCTGGTAGTGACAACTGTCGCGAGAAGATTTACCATTACTGCCATAAACTGGAGAGTGCTCAATCTTCCTTCAATAACTACCAAATTTGTCTTTTTCTAATATCCAATTGATCCACATAAAAACACCATAGTCCAAGTATTGTAGTTTTGACAGCCACAAACAGAATCGTGGCTCATCTTTGAACACAACGGAGTGTCAGCCAGTCTCTCGGCTCACCGCGACCACACAGCTTTAGGTACCTGTTGCCGGTGGTATGAAGTCAGTGGCAACACTAGAATTCACCACCGTTTCCAGTTATCTTTTCCTGACGGTCCTGGGTTACTTTGCGCCTATACCCTCTACCAATTTTTTGTTGATCTCCCTTTGACCGTTGCCAGAGGCGTTTAATGTACAGCGGGGTGAAAATACAAGTGGCCCGGACGAGCGGATATAATTGTACGTAAATTTCTGGCACCATTAACGGAGGCAGAAAAGACCTACAGTTACTTCCAACAGGATGAAGCAACTGCTGATACAGCCGGCTGAACATTGGATCACATTTATACAATCTTCGCGCCTGACAGAGTTGTTAGCAGAGGTGAGTCTGATCGCGACTGTAATTGTCCACCCATGTCATCTGATAACTTTGCATGCGATTACTTTGTGTGGGGAGTCCCCAAGTCTAAGGTGTACCGCAACAACCCCCATACACTTCAAGAACTGCAGAATATTTCAGATGATACTGCAGTAATTCCAACAGTCCAGCTTTGATCTGCCTTCAGAAACTTACTAACCAGGATCCAAAAGTGGCAAGAGATGATTGGTGGTCACTTTCAACATCTAATGTAAGATTAGTACTGTATTTAATTTCTTCTGCTGTGTTCCGTTGTACCCTGGAACTCTGATCTACAGGCCACTTTCTTTTGCCGTACACTGTATTACGGCCGAATTAATAATTTCTTTTATTGTTTGTTTCAAGGGCTAGGGACTAAGAAGAGTTGCATTATGTCTGATGAAAAATTAACACTGACATTTAGGACGACCCACAATATTCTTTAATGAATCGACAGACCTGCCTAATTTGGCCTTAACGACTGAACAGCACGTTTTATGCCACGGCTGTATTTCCAGGTTTTTCTCATGAACCATCGACGATTCTCTGTCAATCAGGAGTACGGTTTCCTGATGCTGCAACGTACTGTCTGCTGTGAAACACAGCGTGATGCTCGGTACGCATTCCATAAATACTCCACTGTATGTTAACGTCACGTTGTAAGAAGTACCATCAACGCACGCATACAAATAGACTATAAATTTTCTGTATCGCCCATCAAGTCCGAGACCAGTCAGATGTAAAACACAGGGAGAGGTGATACTCCGATTTCATTGATTTAGTGCCCTATTCGGTCCCTAGTTAAAATGTCGTACAGTCATGGACTGTATTTATTGGACACGCTGTACCCATTAAATGGACCGTGTATCACTGGAACCTGACACATTGGAATATCATCCACGAAGAGGAAAGAAACAGGACTAGCGGAACAGTCTTTCGGTATACGATTTTTATTTGTTGTCGACTTTAAATCTAATAATTTTTAATGCACGTTAAAGGAAGACATTAAAGATATTTGGATATTGGGTAAATTATATTAGCGTGTCTTTACTGTCGACCAACGCCGTAGAACAGATATTCACCTTCCCATATGCGGAATACTCATTCGAAGGAGAGTAAACATGTTCACAGACTATGTGTACTGATGATGTTAGTTCGATTACTGATAAGAATTTTTTGTCTGTACACCCAACGCAAAAGCGCAGAAGTTTTGAATAGTTACTGTCATACAAGTAGCGTCCTGGAATAGTTGTACCTCGTCCGATTTAGAAGTCTCCCTTGCGATCCACGTCCAAACCTCTCCCCTGAGTGTGTTGCTACAAAAACCAACACTTCTTTTACTGTACAGTTAGAAGCTAACAGGATGAAGCGCTTGAATGTCATAGGTGACAGGGCAGGTTCATGAAGACAAAGGGGTATTAGAATATGTAATTCCCCTAACTGACAAGTGTGTCACGTCGAAGCCCTAATCAAGTACAATTCTGAAGACAGAGTCATAAATAAATCACAAAGAATTCAGACATTTATAAGAGACACGGCCGTGCAGCCAGAACAGAACGGACGTCCTGGTTGTAGCTATGTATACAAACATCGACTACACAAACGTAAGGTATCTCTGAATTTCACAAACCTTCCAGATGTGTGAAATACTAAATATCTGGGATATCCTCCCACACCTCTGGACCAATACAAAGAAATTTGGCACAGAAATAATAGACGTCCTGAGTATCAGCATCGTCAGTTTTATACCCATCTAGCTTCAATAGCAGTGGAGACACATGGAAAATATGTCCCTTCCAGTCCATGCTGTAGTGAAGTATAGACTGCCTTACACTACAGTTGGATTGTGTGGGGTTAGTATCAGACTGTCTTACCTCTCAGCTTTGCTGTGCAGCCTACATGTCAAGGACAAGAAAGGGCTCTCCAGCCCCCAATGTGTAGATGGAGCTGCATGACTAGCATTTGGTGAGGTAGTAGTTCTGGACTGCTTTACCGACCACCTTCACAGGGGCTATATATGCCGATGAGCAAAGAGATGGGGAAGGAGATCGATAGTAAGAGAGGGGTACCATTAAGTGGACAGAGAAAAGAGTAGAGGAGATAAATTGGGCTGAGGGAATGGAAAGAGACGATTAGAGTGAGATGGACAGAAAGTTTGGGGAGGAGGAGCCAGACGTTGTGGGTGTATGACTATGCCTTACAGGGACTACACCTGTTGATGGGCATGGCTGAACTGAGAGATGAGGAAGAAGTTGTATAGTGAAAGAGGGAGAGACAGAGCTGGACAGGGAGATGTCAGGGAAGGAGATGGAGAGAGGGCGGAAAAGGAGATGGACAGATAAAGTAGAGGAAATGGAGGCACAGAGAGCGACAAAGGAGACGGACATACAGAGTGGGGCGAATAAGGTGGGCACATAGTTGAGGAGGAGAAATTGGTGAACACAGAGAGGGAGGAAGAGGAGGCGTTTGCAATATATGTGTCGAATATATATGCGAAAGAAACTTCAGGGGAAAGGCTAGTAACAAAGAAGTGATGGTGGTCAAGTTTCATTGGGAGACCCGCAGCCCACCTCCCAATGATGCTAGACACTACACCACACTTCTTGCACCACAGGCACATCATCTCCGTATATAGTTACATTCTTATTATTCTGAAATACAGCTGTGTGGCGATGCGACTATGTCTAAAGGTGGCTTATCATCTCTCTGTAACACACCTGGTTAGTAAACCCTGCTGGTTCAGGGAAATTTCGTATTTCCACGACCAGCAAATCTAATAAAACGACGCCTAACAAAGAAGCAGTGAACATTGTGGGGAACATGACGTGATCTATCACCGCTACACGTTTGCCAGACGGAATTTATGCACATATGACACTACTCTGGTTTTGGGCATAGTAGAATAGTCACTAGGACTAGTAGAAAAAACACTCATATCTAGTATGAGTAAATTGAAACGAATGTTTCACAACAGAAACTGAAGCCACAGTTATGGAGACAGGCATATTGGTAGGAGATGCCGTGACGAGGGAAAGGTAAAGAATGAGTTTTCCGGCACATAGGAAATTTATGTTTGTACATCCTCAGAAATTTCTTCCTCAAACAAAGGCAGTAGTAGGCGTCTCTCGACCAGAAACGCCCTTTTTGCTACTGCTACTCTGCTTCTGAAATCCTTCTTGCTCCGTCCATCACTGGATATTTTGCTGCATAGGCAGTAGAATTCCTTAAATTCATCAAACCTTTGACTATCCGTCCTGATGTTAAGTTTCTCGCTGTTCTCGTTTCTCCTACATCTCATTAATTTCTTCTTTGTTCGATTTGCTCTCGAGACTTATTCTGCCCTCCCATTAGACTGTTCATTCCAACCAGAAGATAATGTAATACTAATTCACTTTCACTCAGGCTAGCAATGCCATCAGCGAATCATATCACTGAGAGTCATTCACCTTGAATTTTAATTCGACTTCTGAAACTTTTTCTTATTTCCATCACTGCGTCTTCGATATACAGATTAAGCAGTAGAGGCGAAAGAATACATCCCTGCGTTACACCCTTTTCCATCCGAACAATTCGTTATTGGTTCACTCTCATTATTCCCTCTTGGCTTTGCACCTTATTATACGTTACCCAACTCTCCCTATGGCTTAGCCCTATTTTTCTCAATATTTCGAACATCTTGCTCCATTTTACATTCTCGAACTCTTTTCCCTGGTCGGCAAATCCAATGAACGTGTCATGATTTTTCTTTAGTCCTGCTTCCATTATCAACCGCAACGTCGGAAGTGCCTCTGGTGCATTTACCATTTCTAAAGCCAAACTGATCGTCACGTTACACATTCTCAATTTTTTACCATTATTTTGTGGCCAAGGAAATGCCAAATAATGCAATCTACCAGGCATTTGAAGATACACGCGAATTGCTGTAGAAATGTACATTAGCTTCCGAAGAATGATATACATGGGGACATGAGGACAAAACTGAACCATTTACAGCACGCTTAAGACAATTAAACAACCATTCATCTCACTTTCATACGCTATTAATGTGGTAAGAGACCGTAACATGTGGCCCAACGCTATGCAACCCCTATGAAGCTCAACAAGTGGTTTCAGTATGTGTTTGCGTGGATGTAGACATTCATCTTGTGCGCTCTACCCTTTATTTTTGTTATGGGCTACTGACTGCAGATAAAAACGCAGACTTCAGTTCTTTCTTCTCATAGTAGCATCAATATTCACTGTACAAGTATTCAACTATTAATTAGACTTCATAAAGGAACACATTCTGGCTTTGCTTAAAGTATGCAGTAAGGTGAAAAATATGTGAAACAGGCGAAAAAAAAATATTAGTTTACTGCTCCTTATTGCAGAACACTCATTCCACGACAAATTCTGATAGATATGATTGCTTTGTACAACTGTTCTAATACTTTTTTTATGGAGAAATCTCCTTCTTATACAACCATCCTGGTGTGTATTAGGTCCCACACTGTGATATCTGTCTAGCTAGCAAGTGCCTAGTTCATGGATTCTAATCCAGTCAATACAAACGAGGCGAATCATAGACAACAGAAATCAATTCATCGAGTTCATTATGAGTCAGTTTGTGGAATACAAAGGAATATTATACACTACTGGCCATTAAAATTGCTACACCAAGAAGAAATGCAGATGATAAACGGGTATTCATTCGACAAATATATTATACTAGAACTGACATTAAATTTTCACGCAGGTTGGGTGCATGCATCCAGAGAAATCAGTACAAAAAAAAACACCTCTGGCCGTAATAACGGCTTTCATACGCCGGGCCATTGGGTCAAACAGAGCTTGGATTGCGTGTGCAGGTACTGCAGCCCATGCAGCTTCAACACGATACCACAGTTCCTCAAGAGTGACTTGCGTATTGTGACGAGCCAGTTGCTCGGCCACCATTGACCAGACCTTTTCAATTGGTGACAGATCTGGAGAAGGTGCTGACCAGGGCAGCAGTCGAACATTTGGTGTATCCAGAATGGCCTGTACAGGACCTGCAACATGCGGTCGTGCTTTCTCCTGCTGAAACGTATAGTTTCGCAAGGATCGAATGAAGGGTAGAGCCACGGTTCGTAACACATCTGAAATGTAGCGTCCACTGTTCAAAGTGCCGACAGTGCGAACAAGAGGTGACAGACGTGCAACCAATGGCACCCCATACCATCACGCCGGGTGATACGCCAGTATGGCGATGACGAATTCACGCTTCCAATGTGGGTTCACCGCGATGTCGCCAAACACGGATGCGACCATCATGATGCTGTAAACAAAACCTGCATTCATCCGAAAACATGATGTTTTGCCGTACGTGCATCCAGGTTCGTCGTTGATTACACCATCGCAGGCGCTGCTGTCTGTGATGCAGCGTCAAGGGTAACCGCAGCCATGCTCTCCGAGCTGATAGACCTTGCTGCTGCAAACGCCTTCGAACTGTTCGTGCAGATGGTTGTTGCCTTGTAAACGTCCCCATCTGTTGACTCAGGGATCCAGTCGTCACTGCACGATCGGTTTCAGCCATGCAGATAAGATGCCTTTCATCTCGACTGCTAGTGATACGAGGCCGTTGGGATCCAGCACGGCGTTCCGTACTACCCACCTGAACCCACCGATTCCATATTCCACTACCAGTCATTGGATCTCGACCAACGCGAGCCGCAAGGTCGTGGTACGATAAACCGCAATCGCGATAGGCAGCAATCCGAACTTTATCAAAGTCAGAAACGTGATGGTACGCATTTCTCCTCCTTACACAAGGCATCACAACAACATCTCACGAGGCAACGCCGGTCAACTGCTGTTTGTGTGTGCGAAATCGGTTCGAAACTTTCCTGATTTAAGCACGTTGTAGGTGTTACCAACATCGCCAACCTTGTGTGAATACGCTGAGAAGCTAATTATTTGTATATCACAGCATCTTCGTGTAGAAGTTTCAATAAAGTTTCGTTTCGAATTAGCACTAGGGTTATATATATATATATATATATATATATATATATATATATATATGTGTGTGTGTGTGTGTGTGTGTGTGTGTGTGTGTGTGTGTATGTGTGTGTGGCAATGCAAAAATTAAGTAATGCCCAGTACTGAAATCTCGGAAATACATTTGCCAAGGTAACTTACTTATGTGATTAGTGATTAACATTGCAGTATCACAGGTTAATAGAAGTACGAGGTATTCCAAATCTTAAATGTTGGTACGTTAGTAGCCAATGTAACGACCAGAATACAGAATGCAAGGATGCAAACGTGGATGCATCGTGTTGTAGAGGTGCCGGATGTTATTTTATAGAACAGGATTCCATACCTAATGCACTTGTTCGGTCAATACAGGAAGGGTTAACGCTGTTAGTGGATGACGCTGGAGTTGTTGTCCAATTGTGTCACGTATGGGCTCGATTGGAGAGAGATCTGGGAATGGAGCATTTCAAGGCACTTCGTAGGGCATGTTGAGGAACAAGAGCGGTACATTGGCCACTGTCATCCTGTTGGAAGAGACCCAATGGAATATTGTTTATGAATGGCAACACAGCAAGTGGAATCGCCAGAATGGCGCACAAATTTGGGGTCAGGGTGTGTAGGAAAACCGCGGGAGAGCTCCTGCTGTCATGCGAAATAGCACCCTGACTCTAAATACAGGTGTAAGTCCAACGCGGCTAGCACACAGAGAGATAGGTTGCAGGCCATCAACTGGCCTCGTTATAATCAATACGCAGCTGTCAACTGCACTGTGTCAAAATCTGCTTTCATCAGAAAATACAACAGACCTCAACCCTCATCACTTAACACTTCCGGGCAGAGATGCAATGGTCCATACAGAAGACTCTCCCATGACGTTTCGCCTTCAACTGCGGAAGGCATCCTCCGAGGACAATCGGCGAACTGCAACGAGAGCAGGAGTGAGCGTCGTATATGTAAGCCATCCAGAGGGCGCCGCTGTCAATCACGTGACGTCGTCTGTGGTATGGTCTCTGATATTGCCAACTTTCGCAATTGAAATTATTCGATTGTCACGCTGTTGGTGAAATGTTGACATCCATATCTTATCCATCTTAATGCCTTCATCATTTCTGTTAAAATTGTGGCAGTGTATGGCAATCTCAATGGCCTCTCTGTACATTCGCGAATGATAATGTGACGTCTTTGCTATGACGGTCGCCTCTCGAGACTTTATTTCATGATCACATTCCTGAAACACATGTTCCGCTACGACCGATTTATCAATATTTCCGAGGCGGCAGCTCTTTTCATGTTCACCCACACGGGTTTCGACGTTTCTCTTTGTTGTGCCTGTATAGACCTTTCCACAACTGCACGGAGTTTTATAGACAACTGGTGTAGTTATAAGATGTGTTTATCTTTTGCAGATCTTAAACATTCTTTTATTTTCGTGGTGGGTCTGAAAAAAAGTTTCTACATCGTACTTCCTTAAAATTTTTCCAATGCGATCAGTGGTATTACTGAACACTTTCCTCTTGGGTTGGCAATAGTGTCTTCCACCCAAGAATTAGCTGGACACCTTGCCTCGCTGCTAAAACCTCAAGTTGGTGGAACTTACAGTCATGTTAAAAATTCATTTCACTTTATCGATATTATTAAGGAAATTACTGTGGGCATTAATGATATCCTGGTCAGCGATGACATGTATAGAGGACATAGTTCTTAGCGATATTTTGGCAATTTTCAGACATTGCCTTACAACAACTTATTTTCAATATAATAATGTTTCTTACGAACAGATTGATGGGGTGGCTATGGGTAGTCCTCTTAGTCCAGCTGTGGCTAACTTATTCATAGAGAATTTTGAACAGCGGGAGCTGCAAACAGCTAGAAAAAGATCAACCAGATGGTATCGTTATGTAGACGATACATTTGCTATGTGGACCCATAGGTAAAATGAAGTGGATGCTTTCATCTTACATCTGAATAGCATTAATCTAACAATTCGATTCACTATGGAAAAGGAAATCAATGGTCACCTGAACTTCTTAAACGTGACTGTAATCAAACGAGAGGACGGATATTGGGTCATAACGTTTTCAAAAAAGGCACAAAAACACACACACACACACACACACACATACATACACACACACACTATGATCCTTATCTGCAGGAAGATTCTAACCACCACCCAAGACATAAAAGAGAGGTAATTAAAACATTAATAGAAAGCACAACGTATGTGAACCAGCACACTTAGATGAACACCTTCGAGCGACCTTCGAGGAAAATGGGTATTCCAACAGAGACACAGATCGTCCACTACACCCTAGACTGATAACCAGGACAGACGAGGATCGACACCAACCCAAGGGGAAACTGTTCTTAATATTCATAAGTAAGGTCACTAACCACATTGTAAATTTTTTAGCAAGTACGATGTGATAACTGTTTTCAGACACACCACGAAAATAAAAGAACGTTTAAGATCCGCAAAAGATAAACGACATCCTCTAGCCACACCAGGTACCTATAAAATTCCACACTGCAATAATTTTAATAGTAAAGATGAAGGCATTACGCTCGATAAGATATGGATGACAACATAGCAGCAACAGCGTGACACTCGATTAATTTCAATTGAGAAAGTTGGCAATATCAGAGATCATAGCACAGCTGACGTCACGAGACTGACAACGGCGCCTTCTGGATGGCTTATATATACGGCGCTCACTCGTGCTCTCGTTGCAGTTCGCCGATTGTCCTCGGAGGGTACCTACCGCAGTGGAAGGCGAAACGTCAGGGGAGATTCGTAGGTACGGACCACGGCATCTCAGCCCCGAAGTGTTAAGTGATTCACCTCCCGCGAAAGCCTTCATTCTATGATCAGACCTCAACCCATGCCTAAAATAAATGTTCTCTCGCTTGACATCACTGAAGTCGTAAATGGCGTTGGTTTGGGTTCAGCGGAATGCCTCCTATAGGGAGTCTGACTATGAGCTGTCCTTAAAGTATCCGTTTGTAACAATTCGTAGCGTCCTTACTGCTCAAATTGCTGCTGCAGATGCAGTACGATGCGCCAGGGCCATACGCCGAATACAATGGTAATGCGACACGGCTATCGACTGCCCGGTCGTCTTGCGACCTTACATTCTAGTGACTAATGACACCAGTTTCTCAAAGCCCTATTACACGACCTCGTTCAAACTGAGATGCAGATAAGGGCGCCTTTGTCGCCTTAAAGGCGTTCTTGACTGTTATCAACACTATGTCCAATCTCAACAATCTCAAAGGTAACTAAAGCTCACCACCGTTATAGCATGTATTTAAAGCAAACCTAATAGGCGTCCTAATAGTGACACTACCAGTGCCACTCCAGTCTTACGCAACTGGTACTATATTAGAATAGATGTCATCTTTCAGATGTTGAAATACCCCTACCAAGTTTCATTTATGAAGCACAACTCTTTCTTGGTGTTATGATATACTCTCTTTCTCTATGTGTCCTATGTACACGGTGGTCCACTGCTCGTGAGCTGGACGTAGTGGCCAAGCGGTTCTAGGTGCTAAAGTCTGGATCCGCGCGACGGCTACGGTCGCAGGTTCGAATCCTGCCCAGGGCATGGATGTTTGTGATGTCCTTAGGTTAGTGCGGTTACGTAGTTCTAAGTTCTAGGGGACTCAGGGCCTCAGCAGTTGAGTGCTATAGTCCACAGAGCCACTTGAACTTTTCGTGACAGGGGAGAAATATCTCACGAAATAAGCCTCAAGCGAAAAACCTACAAAGAACGAAACTTGTCTTGCTTCAACGGGGAAACCAGATGGCGCTATGGTTGGCCCCCTAGGTGGCACTGCCATAGGTCAAACAGATATTAGCTGCGTTTTTCTTTTAAATTGGAACCCCCATTTTTATTACATATTCGTATAGTATGTAAATAAATATTAATGTTCTAGTTGCACCACTGTTTTCGCTTTGTGATAGATGGCTTTGTAATAGTCACAAACATATGGCTCACAATTTTTGACGAACAGTTGGTAACACGTAGGTTTTTTAAATTAAAATACAGAACGTAGGTACGTTTGAATATTTTATATCAGTTATTGAGGCGTGGTACATGTACCTTTCTGAACTGATCATTTCTGAGAACTCATGTTGTTACAGCGTGATTACCTGGAAATACCACATTAACCTAATAAATGCTCAAAATGATGCCCGTCAACCTCAATGCATTTCGCAATACTTGTAAAGACATTCCTCGCAACAGTGAGTACTTTGCCTTCCGTACTGTTCGCACATGCATTGACAATTTGCTGACATATGTTGTCAGACGTTGTCGGTGGACGACGATAGCAAATATCCTTCACCTTTTCCCACAGAAGAAATCCGGGAAGGTCAGATTCGGTGAACGTGTGGGCCATGGTGAGGTGCTTCGATGACCAATCCACCTGTCATGAAATATGTTGTTCAATAACGCTTCAACCACACGCGAGCTATGTGCCAGACACCCATCTTGTTGGAAGTACACTCCTGGAAATGGAAAAAAGAACACATTGACACCGGTGTGTCAGACCCACCATACTTGCTCCGGACACTGCGAGACGGCTGTACAAGCAATGATCACACGCACGGCACAGCGAACACACCAGGAACCGCGGTGTTGGCCGTCGAATGGCGCTAGCTGCGCAGCATTTGTGTACCGCCGCCGTCAGTGTTAGCCAGTTTGCCGTGGCATACGGAGCTCCATCGCAGTCTTTAACACTGGTAGCATGCCGCGACAGCGTGGACGTGAACCGTATGTGCAGTTGACGGACTTTGAGCGAGGGCGTATTGTGGGCATGCGGGAGGCCGTGTGGACGTACCGCCGAATTGCTCAATACGTGGGGCGTGAGGTCTCCACAGTACATCGATGTTGTCGCCAGTGGTCGGCGGAAGGTGAACGTGCCCGTCGACCTGGGACCGGACCGCAGCGTCGCACGGATGCACGCCAAGACCGTAGGATACTACGCAGTGCCGTAGGGGACTGCACCGCCACTTCCCAGCAAATTAGGGACACTGTTGCTCCTGGGGTATCGGCGAGGACCATTCGCAACCGTCTCCATGAAGCTGGGCTACGGTCCCGCACACCGTTAGGCCGTCTTCCTCTCAGGCCCCAACATCGTGCAGCCCGCCTCCAGTGGTGTCGCGACTGGCGTGAATGGAGGGACAAATAGAGACGTGTCGTCTTCAGCGATGAGAGTCGCTTCTGCCTTGGTGCCAATGATGGTCGTATGCGTGTTTGGCGCCGTGCAGGTGAGCGCCACAATCAGGACTGCAGACGACCGAGGCACACAGGGCCAACACCCGGCATCATGGTGTGGGGAGCGATCTCCTACACTGGCCGTACACCTCTGGTGATCGTCGAGGGGACACTGAATAGTGCACGGTACATCCAAACCTTCATCGAACCAACCGTTCTACCATTCCTAGACCGACAAGGGAACTCGCTGTTCCAACAGGACAATGCACGTCCGCATGTATCCCGTGCCACCCAACGTGCTCTAGAAGGTGTAAGTCAACTACCCTGGCCAGCAAGATCTCCGGATCTGTCCCCCATTGAGCATGTTTGGGACTGGATGAAGCGTCGTCTCACGCGGTCTGCACGTCCAGCACGAACGCTGGTCCAACTGAGGCTCCAGGTGGAAATGGCATGGCAAGCCGTTCCACAGGACTACATCCAGCATCTCTACGATCGTCTCCATGGGAGAATAGCAGCCTGCATTGCTGCGAAATGTGGATATACACTGTACTAGTGCCGACATTGTGCATGCTCTGTTGCCTGTGTCTATGTGCCTGTGGTTCTGTCAGTGTGATCATGTGATGTATCTGACCCCAGGAATGTGTCAATAAAGATTCCCCTTCCTGGGACAATGAATTCACGGTGTTCTTCTTTAAAATTCCAGGAGTGTACATAGCCATTGTGTCATGCAGTGAAACATCTTGTAGTAACATGGGTAGAACATTACGTATGAAATTAGCATACATTGCACCATTTAGATTGCCATCGCTAAAATTGTGGCCAATTATCTTTCCTCCCATAATGCCGCACCATACATTAACCCGGCAAGGTCGCTGATGTTCCACTTGTCGCACCTACCGTGCATTTTCGGTTGCCCAATAGTGCATATTATGCCGGTTTACGTTACCGCTGTGTGTGAATGACGCTTCGTCGCTAAACAGAAAGCGTGCAGAAAATCTGTCATCGTCCCGTAATTTCTCTTGTGCCCCGTTGCAGAATTGTACACGACGTTCAAAGTCATCGCCATGAAATTCCTGGTGCATAGAATTGTAGTACGGGTGCAGTCGATGTTGATGTAGCATTCTCAACACCGACGTTTTAGAGATTCCAGATTCACGTGCAGTTTGTCTGCCACTGATGAGCGGATTAGCCGCGACAGCAGCTAAAACACCTACTTGGGCATCATCATTTGTTGCCGGTCGTGGTTGACGTTTCACATGTTGCTGAACACTTCGTGTTTCCTTAAATAACGTAACTATGTGGCGAACGGTCCGGACACTTGGGTGATCTCGTCTAGGACACCGAGCAGCATACATAACACACGATCGTTGGGCATTTTGGTGACAATAGCTATACATCAACACGATATCGACCTTTTCCACAATTGGTAAACGTTCCATTTTAACACGGGTAATGTATCACGAAGCAAATACCGTCCGCACAGGGGGAATGTTACGTTATACCACATACTTATACGTTTGTGACTATTACAGCGGCATCTATCACAAAGATTAAAAAGTGGTCCAACTAAAACTTTCATATTTATTTACGCACTACACGAATATGTAACAAAGAATGGGGTTCCTATTTTAAAAAACGCAGTTGATATCTGTTTGACCTATGGCAGCGCCATCTAGAGGGCCAACCATAGCGCCATCTGGTTTTCCCTTTCAAGCTAGACCAGTTTCGTTCTTTTTAGTTTTTTCGTTTGATGCTTATTTCGTGAGATATTTGGACTGGTCGATATCAATGGACCATCCTGTATATAGAGCTTGACTTGCATAAAAAGTGTTATTTCTACATTTTTCTGAGGATTTTTAAAGCATAAAGGCAACATTTCTTCCAGTAAAAAATTATACTGTCTTGCGCAGCAACTATGTTTTATTACATATCTTATTAATTATGGTAAATGTTATTAGTTACTTTACGGTTTGTTACAAAAATCACAGTAAGGTGAACACACGTGTCTCACTCCAAGATACTGAAAAATGTATGAGTTTTTAGCAAACAGAACACAGCATGTTGTTATCAATGGAGAGACGTCTACAGACGTTAAAGTAACCTCTGGCGTTATATATATATATATATATATATATATATATATATATATATGACCTAGTACATAGTGCCGGAAGTTCCATGCGGCTTTTCGCGGATGATGCTGTAGTATACAGATACGTTGCAGCATTAGAAAATTGTAGCGAAGTGCAGGAAGATCTGCAGCGGATAGGCACTTGGTGCAGGGAGTGACTACTGACCCTTAACATAGACAAATGTAATGTATTGCGAATACATAGGAAGAATGATCCTTTATTGTATGATTATATAATAGCGGAACAAACACTGGTAGCAGTAACTTCTGGGAGTGGAATGATCATATAAAATTAATTGTTGGTAAGGCGGGTACCATGCTGAGATTCATTGGGAGAGTCCTTAGAAAATGTAGTCCATCAACAAAGGAGGTGGCATACAAAACACTCGTTCGACCTACACTTGAGTATTGCACATCTGTGTGGTATCCGTACCAGATCGGGTTGACGGAGGAGATAGAGAAGATCCCAAGAAGAGCGGCGCGTTTCTCCACAGGGTTATTTGGTAACCGTGATAGCGTTACGGAGATGTTTAGTAAACTCAAGTGGCAGACTTTGAAAGAGAGGCGCTCTGCATCGCGGTATAGCTTGCTCGCCAGGTTTCGAGAGGGTGCGTTTCTGGATGAAGCATCGATTATATTGCTTCCTCCTACTTATACCTCCCGAGGAGATCACGAATGTAAAATTATAGAAATTCGAGCGCGCACGGATGCTTTCGACAGTCGTTCTTTCCGTGAACCACACGCGGCTGGAAAAGAAAATGGAAGTAATGACAGTGGCACGTAACGTGCCCTCCGCCACACACCATTGGGTGGCTTGCGGAGTATAATTGTAGATGTAGATGTAGAATCTTAAACGTTTTAAGTTACACTTTTTTAAACAGTGCAAAGCTGTGAAAGGATTTCGTTTTACGTCCCTCCCGTCCCTGTCGCTCTTTTCTGTTGGTACCTGTAGGAGATTGCCGTCCACGAAGCAAAAAATTTTCCGTGTACTTTGAAAGGTTAAAAAGAGTCATTGGGAGGCCATTCAGCTTCAGAAAACTGCTGAAGAGATAGTTTTAGTTACGGAGGATCTCCACAGTCAGCAGCCGGAGAATTCAGTTAGGAAAACCCACTGTCACATTCAGTAGATGACAATGGTATTCTGTTGATGGTAGTTGTCAACGAAAGCAAATTGTTTTCACAGTTCCTACCGAAGGTCTCACAACTGTCGAAAAGATTTCCTTGAAGATGGGTCACCTGGTCTCACCCAATTCGCCACTGTGTACCTAAAGTACAAAATTAGGTAGATAGGTCATCCGCAGATGGTGTCATGATAATTAGTTTAGAGAGATCAGCCTCAGTTGTAATAATATTTAACTGAAACCGCGACAGGTATCGGAATTTTAAAATCCCAGCTTCAGCTGTTTTGGAAGTGACCACCGGTGGACATCCGCACGGTTAGGAACGTCAACCACAAGGAAACCGGTCGTGCTCTAAAGAAACATTACTACATCTGAAGCGGTTCTCTCTAAATTAATTATCTGATTAAGTACAGCCTACTATCGCACTAAGTAGGCAAGGTGTTTCATTGCTTCAACCGCAAGAAAAGTTCTATCGTCCCATCAGTACTGCTGATTTTCTTTTGGTTGAGATATGGGAACAGAATACCAGTGTATACCGTCACAAACCAAGCACTGATTATATTTAATTCAGGAGAAGAAGAAAAGATCATACATTGAAACGTTACGCATCTCAAAATCTATGTAAAGGAAAAGGACAGCTTCAAGCAATAGTAGTGAACAAACACCGGAACGCTGCCGATTGATAGAGAGACGACCGTCTCAATCCATCTTGTTATTACTGCCATTTAATTACTATGTGATGCGACACACTTCATGATCTTTAAAAATGTTCCAGCGATGATAAGACTTTACGATGAGTGATAGGCTGCGCTATTTTTTATACGCGTCAGGCTGTCTGCGCGCAGATGAGGTCTAAATTAATGGAACCCGATATAGCTAACGTCAGCGCCATGTCAGCGCTGTGACGTCCCATCTAATGTAATTAGAGGCTCGCTCGATTAACACGCAATTACTCGCTCCAAGTTGGCTCGCAACAGCGACGTATTTCGTTTCACCTAGTGACCTACTAGCCAAAGCCGTAGCGCAGCGATTAATGGGTACAGGAAATATTGAGAGAAGTACTGTACTGCAGTCGGGTGGGCATTTCAGTTTGATATGATGCGTTTTCAGAACGGTTGTGAATTGCTTGTGTAGTAGACGCAAATAAATCTACTTTGCAGAAGCTTTATTGCTTACAGCCTTTGAGTTCCGAATTGCTGTTCACATAACCGCTTTAGACTTATCTTGATGAAGATCATTGTTAGTGATAATAAATATTCTACATTACTCGCATAACGTCGTTGTAATAAATTTCTTTCTTCCACTAAATTTGTCTTTATATTGCATGAACAATTGTCAAGCTCCGTTCTCTAGGAAAACTAACAAATTGGCCCAATCCCCAGGTACATTCTTGTTGCTACAGTGCATTACACATTATCAGCATTATTAAAGTCTTTTACGAAGGTGTGCTAACGGCCTTGCCGCAGTGGTAAAACCGGTTCCTTCTGATCTCCGAAGTTAAGGGCTGTCGGCCTGGGCTGGCACGTAGGTGGATCACCGTTCCGTCTGCCAAGCCCTGTTGGCAATGGGGGTGCACTCAGTCATTGTGAGGAAAACTGAAGAGCTTCTTGATTGAGAAGAAGCGGCTCAGGTCTTGTAAATTAACATACGGTCGGGAGAGCGGTGTGCTGACCACACGCCCCTCCGTATCCACATCCAGCGGCTCCAGTGGGCAGAGGATGACACGGCGGAGTGTAGCTTTGTTTTATGTAGAAGTACTTCAGTATATCATGTGCAGACACAGAATTCTTGCTACGTAAATGATTAATTTTCACGGAATAACAAAGGTTGACTAAGTCGGCCGTCATAGGTGACATTGATGCCTGGTCGTGCAGAGTGTACTTCCACCATGGGAGCGAAATCTGCTCTGAGATAACAAAGTACCGTTTGAAGGATGATGGTTCAGAATTTTTCGGTGGTGTCAGTCATCCCTGCGTCATCGAAATATGCCGCAGGTAGTAGGAGGCAGGGGACAATCTGGTAGAAAACAGTGGTTCATCATTTCGCAGCTCTTTTTTAATCAGTGGTTTCATATTATATCTGATGCAGCCGTCTTTGTCATATTTTGCTGATGTAGGCATCAGCACTTCCATATTTATAAGTACATTCCAGGAATCACGGCATCCTGCCACTTGCGAAGGTCTAGGATGGAATGGCTTGACAACCCCTACTGCACTTCGGCAAAATTTTGGATGAACAGTACAAAATATCGAAAGTAACACTGTTCTGCTGACGGTGTGGTGGAGAACAACGCTTCCCGTGTTTTAATCGAGTTTTTATTTTGGAGTCAGAGTAGCTTATTGTAGCTGTATGAAGGTAGAATATAGTAGTTAAAGGTCTAACAATGCACAACTCTACAAACGGCGTAGGAGCTCTTCACTCGATGTTGGTAGAACTAACAGAGTCACAGCATACAAGTGTAGAAGCGACATTACTCGATGGTGAGCTTGAATACAATGAGTGGAACGTGCTATAATTGAGTGGTACCAAATTGTCGTCTATCGTCCAGAAAAAATGGCTGGTTCAAATGGCTCTGAGCACTATGGGACTTAATGTCTGTGGTCATCAGTCCCCTAGAACTTAGAACTACTTAAACCTAACTGACCTAAGGACATCACACACAACCATGCCCGAGGCAGGATTCGAACCTGCGACCGTACCGGACACGAGGTTCCACACTGAAGCGCCTAGAACCGTCTATCGTCCAGTTCTCATATTTTGAAAACTATGTGATGCGGCAGGAAGGTGGAGCTCTCCTATCGAATACGTCCATTGTAAATTATGTGTTACATCATACCGGGATACGACTTAAATACTGTTGACCACTTGAGCTGTCAAAACAAATTGTAATACGACAATTCCTGTGATTAGCTAGATGGATGGGCAAATACCGAAAGCCAAAAAATAATTAAATTAGTGATCAACAACATGCTCTCATAGTGCTCTCAAACCATGTCATTCTACGTATAGTAGATCCAGTGTACCCATATAGCGATTTAGCAAGGCTACCACTCCTCATAATAATAATGTAACGCCGGCAATATAAATACTGCTTGGTAATGTGCATTTCCAAACCCCATTCGCAGCTAGATTTCGCCATACTCTGAGTTTAAAGTTTACATTTTCTTCTTAGAACTTGTAGGATAATATGGTTTCTAGGCACCTGTCGTGGTTCGGCGGTACGTGAACTGATCAGCCAGAGCATTATGACTACCTGTCAGACGGTACGTTCGCCTTTGCCACAGGTAACAGTGGTGATGCGTCGTTGCATGGTGACAATGAGGCCTTGGTAGTTCGCTGGAGGAAGTCGGCAGCACTCGGCACACACAAGTCACCTGATTCTCGTAAATTCCGGGGAGGGGGGAAGATGAGCTCTGACAGCACGTTCAGTCAAATCCCTGATGTGTTTGATCGGGTTCAGATCTTGTGAGCTGAGGGGCCAGCACATCAATTGAAATTTGCCACTGTATTCCTCGGACGACCCCATCACACACCTGACCATGAGACATGGCGAATTATCTTGTTGAAAATTGCCACTGCCATTCGGAAACATGATCGTCTTGAAGGAGTGTATATGATCTGCCACCAGTGTATTATATTCCTTGGTTTTCATGGTGCCTTGCATGATCTGCAGTGGACCGTTGTATATCCACATGAATGTTCTCCAGAGTATAAGGGAGCCGCCACCAGCTTTCCTGTCCCAGAGTATAGGTGTCAAGGGGCTATTCCTCTAGAAGAAGACGGATTCGCGTGCTCGCATCGACATGAGGAGGAAAGTATCGAGATTCATTAGACCATGCAGCGTTCTGCCACTGTGCCAATTTCCAGTACCGATGGTCACGAGCCCATTTCAGTCGTAGTTGCCGATGTCACTGTGTCAACATTGACACACGCATGGGTCACCTGCCGCGGACGCACATCTTTAGGAGCGTTCGGAGCATGGTATGTTCAGACACACTTGTACTCTGTCCATCACTAAATTTTGATGTTAGTTCCGTCATAGTTCACCATCTGTCCTGTTTCACTAGTGCGGGCACCAGCGGAGACGTCCCTGGGGACCGAGGGGATACCAGCCTGACTTTAGACAGCCATGCGGCCGGCGAACCAGAAATGATGGTCTGAGGTGCCATTTTGTTTCAAAGCAGGACCCCTCTGGTTGTCATCCAAGACACACTTAGAGGAAAGCGGTAGGTAAACGACATCCGTGGCCCCATTTTGTTGCCGTTCATGGCGCTTCCTGGGCCCAAATGCACATAGTGGGAGTTCCTGTTGTTTATCTTTGTGCTTGTCAAATCCTAACCTCGTCAGCCAGATCGCCTGATCTCTCCCCAACTGTGAACGTCTGGAGCGCTGCGTATAGGGCCGTAAAACCGGCTGCTTCCAACAAATCTATCAATCAATTTCAAGCTGAATAACTGCTTGCACAAGGGCCATAGGTGAACCTACGTGTTTCTGACTTCAGTATGTAAAGGTCTTTCTCTTGAATAAATGGTACAATTTTAGCGAAATTGTAATTATCTGTTCGTCTGTACATGTGGATCACATCTACCGAGTTCAGTCTCATTCGCATAATTTCTCTGTTGTGATCTTCTTGCTTAATATCTTAGAGCCTGTTTTCTGAATCAGTTTCATTCTGTCTACGCTCTACATTTGGAGAGAAACTTATCTGTGGCTAGCTGCGAGAAATCTAGAAATTTCTTCTTCTTTCATGTCAGGGACCTAGCAGATTCCTAGGAGGTATATAATGTATTGAAGAATTTCTACGGATCTTATCACATGCCCTGCTGTAGCCATCTTTCTATTGGATACTATTTACTCTGCTATTTTTAAGTTTGCACACACGCACTGAAAACTTAAGCACTTACCTATTTTTTGCTGTATATAATAGATATTTGATTCTGAAGGACTTAAAGTAATACAATTTACTACTATAGCGTGTTTTTTATTATAACTACATTTTATTCGTAAATGAGTTTCATTACGTACAACGTGGCATCATTCTATAGTGTAGGAATTCTGTTTTGCGTCTTAAACATCTTGTGTTTAGTGCAATTATCTGCCTAGTCGTGCCAAAAGCAACCCCGAATAATTTATACGGATCTTAGCACTTGCCCTGCTGTAGCCATCTTTCTATTGGATACTATTTCCTCATCTATTTTTAAGTCACAGAAAACTTAAGTACTTATCAAGTATTTTGCTTTATATAACAGAAAGAAAAGTTCAAAATTCTTTGAGATGACCAACTGATGTATGGCTTCGCAACTGAAATCGGAAATTTAGTGACTCAGATTCTTCGAAAGAGTAGAACATTATGAGTTTCTTATGTTTAAATTGCATAACAATCTCTCTTCAACATATATATAAAGCGTTATACACATTTCTTGAAGTTATGTAGATAAACTCTAAGAAAAAAAAAATCGCACCATAAAGGAATTATCCGAATGTGATGGAAAGCGGTAGATGTGACGAAAATGAACAAACAAATTATTCCAATTTTTGAAAAATTGGATTATTTATTGAAGAGAATGAGCTTCACAAATTCAACATGTAAGAAATGCATTGTTCCAGCTCAAGCCCACACGCGAACAGTGATTCGGCTCGGCATTGATTGACAGCATTGTTGTGTGCCCTGTTGAAGGATGTCGCGTCAAATTCTCTCCAATTAACGCGTTAGATCGTCAAAACCCTGGGATGATGGGAGGCCCTCCCCATAGTGCATAGTGTTCCAAAAGTTCACAACTGGGAAGAGTTTCGGTGACCTTGCTGTCTAAGGGAGAGTTTGGCAAGCAAGAACGTAGGCACTCGAAACTCTTGCCATGCGCGGACAGATCCAGGATTCCTTTCCATGAAGGAGAATAAATGAGGCCTAGAATGTCGTCGACCTAACGCTTTGCTCTAAGTGTGTCTTGGTTGACAACCAAAGCGATCTTGCATTGAAACGAAAAAGCACCTCACATCATCTGGCTTTCGGGTCATGTGGCTGCCGACTGGTATCCCAACGATCCCTGGGGCGTCCCCAGGCACGTCTTCGTTTGTCACCTGGCTCATTTCGAACCGCGATTGAATCCAATCCGACTGCAGTCAATGAGCCTCAAGGCCGAAGGCGTGTCTCTTGAAGCAGCAAAGCCATACGCCGACGATATTGTACGCCCTCTTTTGTAGCCCTTCATGACAAGCCAACATGGGCCTTTGGTTTTTCCAAGATAATGACAGCCTCTATATGTTTCAAATTTTTACTTCTTGTCTTCGTGCATGTCAATCTCTATCCTCGCCAGCATGGATGCCGGATTTCTTCCCAGTTGAGAACGTTTGGAGCAGTATGAGCATGGACATCCTAACAGCTCGGATATTTGACGATCTAACGCATAAACTGGACAGAATTTACTGACTTGCTCACTTTAAGAAGATCTTTATCTTGGATAAATTAACCAATTTCTTTTAAATTGTAATGATTTTTTGGTGTATACATGCACACGACATCTACCGATTTCAAGCCCATCGCAATACTTCTTTTGAGGAGGGCCTTTATTTTGTCTTTGACTATAATTCGTTGCTCATATTCAAACTAACATGACAGAGGATCACACGAGCAGGGTTATACATAAAAATGTGTGAGTATTGGTTGAACGGGATTTGTTCATTTTCTTCAGAATTATTAGCAGTTAATAGTTGCAGCGAAGTGATGTAACAATGAATAGCAATTATGTTACAACTGAGCTCAAAGATCCCGATTATGGCTCAGAGTAAGTGCATTACATACCGCAGGTACTACGGCTCCATATTGGTATTGTTGAGCGGCACCCTCGTTAGGCGTCGTCAGCAGCAGGCAAGATTTGTTAGTTCTAAGAGAGGTTAGGGTCCTCGCTGGCAAGTTGATCGTCCGCAAGTGTCATGGTGGCAAGCATAATTCTGAGGGCGATCAGGCGGTCTAAGCCGCCTTCTACTTGTTGGTGTGAGATTTTTTGACCACGAACTTTCGTTGGCTATGGTTGCTTTCATCTTTCATAGAAATCTCGCTCCATGATAATGTAATCTCGATCCATGACCAACTAACGAAGGTGACACCAATTCTCATTACATATTAACAAACAACACAAATGAACTGTAGCTGTAGAGTTCCATATATACACTAAAGACCGAAGATGTATGTAGAATATGGAAGCAACGTTCCAGGAGTTGACGTTACCCAGTTGTAAACACTTATTTTGTGAATTTGTGGATTGCCGAAGTGGGCCTCTTGGGTGCTGGACAGGTCAGTGATACGGTTCAAAGTTGTATCCAGCTGTGCTACATCTTTGGAAGACTTTGGATTGTTTTACGGTGTAGTAACCAACTTGCGGAATTTTATGAAGTACCTTGACTACAAATGAAGATGTTGTTGTTGTGGTCTTCAGTCCTGAGACTGGTTTGATGCAGCTCTCCATGCTACTCTATCCTGTGCAAGTACCTACTGCAACCTACATCTTTCTGTATCTGTTTAGTGTATTTATCTCTTGGTTTCCCACTACGATTTTTACTCTCCACGCTGCCCTCCAACACTAAATTGGTGATCCCTTGATGCCTCAGAACATGTCCTACCAACAGATCCCTTCTTTCAGTCAATTTGTGCCACAAACTTCTCTTCTCCCCAATCCTATTCAATACCTCCTCATTAGTTATATGATCTATTCTTCTGTAGCATCACATTTCGAAAGCTTCTATTCTCTTCCTGTCCAAACTATTTATTGTCCATGATTCACTTCCATACATGGCTACACTCCATACAAATACTTTCAGAAACCACTTCCTGGCACTTAAATCTAAATTCGATGTTTACAAATTTCTCTTCTTCAAAAACGCTTTTCCTTGCCATTGCCAGGCTACATTTTATATCCTTTCTACTTGGAACATCATCAGTTGTTTTGCTCCCCAAATAGCAAACCTCCTTTACTATTTTACGTGTCTCATTTCCTAATCTAATTCCCTCAGCATCACCCGATTTTATTCGACTACATTCCATTATCCTCGTTTTGCATTTGTTGATATTCATCTTATACCCTCCTTTCAAGACACTATCCATTCCGTTCAACTGCTCTTCCAAGTCCTTTGCTGTCTCTGACAGAATTACAATGTCGTCGGCGAACCTCAAAGTTTTTTTTTTACTTGTCCAAGGATTTTCATACATACTTCAAGTTTTTCTTTAGTTTTCTTCATTGCTTGCTCAATATACAGATTGAATAACATTGGGGAGAGGCAAAAACCCTATACCACTCCCTTCCCAACCACCGCTTCCCTTTCATGCTCCTCGACTCTTATAACTGCCATCTGGTTTCTATACAAATTGGAAATAGTCTTTCCCTCCCTGTGTTTTACCCCTGCCACCTTTAGAAATTGAAAGAATGTATTCCAGTCAACACTGGCAAAAGCTTTCCCTATGTCTACTAATGCTACATACTTAGCATAGCCTTTACTTAATCTAGCTTCTAAGACCAGTCTTAGGGTCAGTATTGCCTCACATGTTCCAATATTTCTACCTAATCAAACTTATCTTTCTTGAGGCAGGCTTCTATCAGTTTTTCCATTCGTCTGTAAATAATACGCGTTAGTATATTGCAGCTGTGGCTTATTAAACTGATAGTTAGGTAATTTTCACACCTGTCAACACCTGCTTCCTTTGCGATTGGAATTATTATATTCTTCTTGAAACCTGAGGGTATTTTGCCTGTCTCACACATCTTGCTCTCCTATCAAATGGTAGAGTTTTGTCAGGACTAGCACGCTCAACGCCGTCAGTAGTTGTAATGGAATATTGTCTACTCCCGGGGCCTTGTTTCGACTCAGGTCTTTCAGTGCTCTGTCAAACTCTTCACGCAGTATCGTATCTCCCATTTTATCTTCATCTACATCCTCTTCCATTTCCATAATATTGTCCTCAAGTACATTGCCCTTGTATAGACCCTCTGTATACTCCTTCCACCTTTCTGCTTTCCCTTCTTTGCTTAGTACTGGGTTTCCACCTGAGCTCTTGATATTCATAAAAGTAATTCTCTTTTCTCCAAAGTTCCCTTTAATTTTCCTGTAGGCAGTATCTATTTTACCCCTAGTGAGATAAGCCTCCACATCCTTGCATTTGTCCTCTAGCCATTACTGCATAGCCGTTTTACACTTCCTGTCGATCTTTTTCTTGAGACGTTTGTATTCCTTTTTGCCTGCTTCATTTACTGCATTTTTATATTTTCTCCTTTCATCAATTGAATTCAATATTTCTTCTGTTACTCAAGGATTTCTACTTGCCCTCGTCTTTTTGCCTATTTGAACCTCTGCTGCCTTCACTATTTCATATCTCAAAGCTACCCATTCTTTTTCTACTGTATTTCTTTCCCCCATTTCTGTCAATTGTTCCTTTATGCTCTCCCTGAAACTCTGCACAACCTCTGGTTCTTTCAGATTATCCAGGTCCCATCTCCTTAAATTCCCACCTTTCCTTACTTTCTTCAGTTTTAATCTACAGTTCATAACCAACAGATTGTGGTCAGAGTCCACGTGTGCCCCTGGAAATGGTTGTGTTATGTGCAAAATTCTACCAGGCGGCTTCGTCTTTCATTTCTTAGCCCCAATTCATATTCACCTATTATGTTTGCTTCTCTCTCTTTTCCTACTCTCGAATTCCAGTCACCCATGACTTTTAAATTTTCGTCTCCCTTCACTACCTGAATAATTTATTTAATCTCATCATACATTTCATCAATTTCTTCATCATCTGCAGAGCTAGTTGGCATATAAACCTGTACTACTCTAGTAGGTGTGGGCTTCGTGTCTATCTTGGCCCCAATAATGCGTTCATTATGCCGTTTGTAGTAGCTTACCCGCATTCATATTTTCCTATTCATTATTAAACCTACTCCTGCATTACCCCTGTTTGATTTTGTATTTATAACCCTGTATTCGCTTGACCAAAATTCTTGTTCCTCCTGCCACCGAACTTCACTAACTCCTACTATATCTAAATTTAACGTATCCATTTCCCATTTTAAATTTTTTAACCTACCTGCCCGATTAAGTGATATGACACTCCACGCTTCGATCCGTAGAACGCCAGTTTTCTTTCTCCTGAAAACGATGTCCTCTTGAATAGTCCCCGCCCGGAGATCCGAATGGGTGCCTATTTTACCTCCGGAATATTTTACCCAAAAGTACGTTATCATCATTTAACCATATAGTAAACCTGCATGCCCTCGGGAAAAAGTACGGCTGTAGTTTTCCCTTGCTTCCAGCCGTTCGCAGTAACAGCACATCAAGGCCGTTTTGGTTAGTGTTACAAGGCCAGATCAGTCAATCAGCCAGACCATTGCCCCTGCAACTACTGAAAAGGCTGCTGCCCCTCTTCAGGAACCACACGTTTGTCTCACCTCCAACGGATACCCCTCCGTTATGGTTGCACCTACGGTATGGCTATCTGTATCCCTGAGGCACTCAAGCCTACCCACCAACGGCAAGGTCCATGGTTCTTGGGGGGAACAAAAGAAGATATCGTTAAAATACGATTTATAGCCTTAGCGTTTGCCCCTGTGCACAAAGAAACAATTTTATGGTTCAAAGAAATGATAGGTAGCTATGCTATGACAGACCGACGTGGGCTCGAAAACCTAGACCATTCGATGTTTGCGTTGTTGAGGATGGGATGCATTGGCAACCATATATCAGAGGTAAATGATGTAAGTACTTTTCACCACGCTTCACACGGCGGCATCTGATTTGCACACAGCCTACCTTAGCACTTTCTGGAAAATAGAGTGCTGCCATAGTTCTGCATCATATACTGATTGTTCATTGCCATTAGGTATTAGTACGCCAGTACATGTATAATTTGAATACGAGTTAACAGATGGATTGCAACTAGAATTAAAATTATAAACTCTGGAACTTAGGACATAATCTCTTGGCAGGCAGTGCCATCTAACATCTTCAGAGTATACGAATAGGTTTGATACCCGTAATTTTAAATCTTCTGGGTTTCAGAAAGTGTCAACATGATTTCTTCTTAAGTGCTAAACTTTCCTCAGCTGTTAAGAAGCATCAAGAAGCCTATTGACGAACGCTTTGGTTTGTCGTTATCACATACAGAACCTGTACAATTTCGTTACTAATGTTACTGATATAGTTTACTTCGAAGATAGTACCCTAGTTGGCAACAAAAATTTAAATGCACTTTCCCCTATTAAAGAACCGCTTTGTGACAACATTATGGTTGAAAGCTGTGATCGAGTAGACTGTCAAAAATAACTGGAAAAAGTAAAATAATGTTAAACGAAGTGCTCACATTTAACAATTAGCTACACAGTAAATTCGTCTAGTTGATCTCGGTGAAACATAGCGTCAGACCGAAGTTACCATTTCTCTTACATTGAAACGAGAAAGTTAAAGGCATATTCGAAAAAATCCCGAGGAATCACAGGAAAATATTTCGTGAATACATAAAAATCCCATGTCTACACCATATCATGAGGGGCGTTTAATAAGTAAAGAAACATATTTTGTCAGAAAGTAGGTTGATTTTATTCATGATTCCAATACACCATACTCTTAATCCCCTTTTGGCTACAAAACCTCCATTAATGCGACGACCTTCCGCTACCTCACAGGGAGAGCCTGTAGTCCGGCAAAGTAGAACCCTGCTGGTCGTCGTCGGAGCAGACATCTTGAGCAATGATAACCTCCCAATCATCCACATACTGCTTCCCGCTGTAAACTTTCTTCATTGATATAGTTTACTTCGAAGATAGTACCCTAGTTGGCAACAAAAATTTAAATGCACTTTCCCCTATTAAAGAACCGCTTTGTGACAACATTATGGTTGAAAGCTGTGATCGAGTAGACTGTCAAAAATAACTGGAAAAAGTAAAATAATGTTAAACGAAGTGCTCACATTTAACAATTAGCTACACAGTAAATTCGTCTAGTTGATCTCGGTGAAACATAGCGTCAGACCGAAGTTACCATTTCTCTTACATTGAAACGAGAAAGTTAAAGGCATATTCGAAAAAATCCCGAGGAATCACAGGAAAATATTTCGTGAATACATAAAAATCCCATGTCTACACCATATCATGAGGGGCGTTTAATAAGTAAAGAAACATATTTTGTCAGAAAGTAGGTTGATTTTATTCATGATTCCAATACACCATACTCTTAATCCCCTTTTGGCTACAAAACCTCCATTAATGCGACGACCTTCCGCTACCTCACAGGGAGAGCCTGTAGTCCGGCAAAGTAGAACCCTGCTGGTCGTCGTCGGAGCAGACATCTTGAGCAATGATAACCTCCCAATCATCCACATACTGCTTCCCGCTGTAAACTTTCTTCATTGAGCCAGACAGAAGGGAATAGGAAGGTTTGAGATCCTGGCCGTAGGGTAGATAAGAAGAACAGTGCAATGACAATTTATGTGCTCCTCTCTGGTTCGCAGACTTGTGTAAGGCCTGGCGTTGTGATGGATAAGGACAGGTTCGTGAGCACCACGTTGAATGAGAGTGTCTCCAAGTTCTAGTACTGATGCAGTCAAAGATGTGTGCGGCCTCCTGGCACGCATGAGATTGTGTAGGTATGCGTGACCGTGTTGCGATGTAGATGGACACATCGCCCAAAGAGTCACCGTGCTTTTGTTCAATGCCAGATCTCCGTTCTACAGGTGCTTATGAATATCTGTGATGCTCTGGCTTACCAGTAAAACAATCTACATGGAAGCTCGCTGCTTGTAACGTACTTTCGTCGAAGACGCCATTTTGAAGGCTACATATAGGGCCGCCACCTGTCGGAACTTCGTGAACCTAAGGGTCTGAAGCGGTAATGTTCTACGACGTCCAACAACAAATTCCACATTTTTACTACCGAAATTGGCCGAGAAAAAATAATGTGTTAGACTATGTATTGAACATCTATCGTGAATTGTAAGTGGCTGCTGATGAAATGGTTCCACTAAAATAAGAGCTGCCTGGTAAGTTACAATACTTTCAGTGATATAACTGTTATGTTCTGGATTTAGACCTAATGTAGGTTTTTTATGGAATTTGTCACTAATTGGAGGTATGCAACTACTTAAGATGAAACCACGACTTCTGTCTGCAAGGACACTACGAGTTACACAGAGATGTGATTGTCAACAACGATAAGGCAGGTGGGATTGGCTGTTAACCGTGGATTGGATCCCACTGTAGAATAAATCTGGCAACTTAATTTTTTCGTAAAATCACAAGCCCCAGTGTGTACAGAGCTCTTGGCAACCACTGTATTGACGTTTCAGCAGAGCTCTGATATTTTTTAACGAAAAATTATAGCATCTTACTTGGTTAAGGAACATCGAATTACCAGACTTGAGGTTATGATTGGAAGCTACTGAATAGACTGCCTGTTCGATCCTGTGGAAGCTTGTCTACAGGTACTAAACACCAAAAAACGGTATCATTGTAATTTGCGACAGAGACTTCCCAGTGGCGTCAGCTAATGAATAACTCACAGAAGAACAGCCGTGAGGTGGGTTATAGTGTTTCTTAATTTCTCTACTGGGCCACTAACAACATACAAAGGTGGACTGTTGTTCAAGTAAGTCATAACTGTTAACATAAACTACATTATGTCGGCCTTCAGTTTTAATTATCTGGCTGTAAATTGTGCGATGGTTGTTGATACAGATGCCAAAAAAGGCGATTTAACTCTTATACATAAGAGTTATTTTGAAGTTGGAGAATTTTTTCTTAGTTTAGAGAATTGTCCTCGGCAATACCATCAAGTATGGATATTGGTGAATAAGGATTGATTCACGTGAATAATGTCATTTCGTACGTCTTAAAAAAGGAAAGATTTAAATAACATCATAATAGATCAATTGCTCTATTAACAGTGGATAGAAAGGAAAATTTGAAATGCAAGACGTGTAAGTCAAATAATAAAAACTGGATTACGCAGTGAGAACAACAGCCACGAAGAAAGAATGTCTACTGTTATTTAAAAAGAAGAAGCCACTGTGACTTTATAGGTAAAGTTTTTATATTGAACTAAACACAGTGCATGGAAAAATCTGGATGTAAGTGAAAAATATAAGATATCAACATTCACTATCAGTGCCAATAGTAAGTGTCCGTACATTGGAGCACCAGTCGAAAATAATGGATTTGAGTACGTTTAACGTGGTTATAAAAGATGAGTCCCATTCAGAATTGCATGAAAATGATGGTTACATTGCGTCTGAATGTAACGGGCAGGATGTGATGCACCTAGAAAGAGAACAGTCGTTTATGGAATTTAAAAGTTATTGAGTAAGCATATTTAGTGGGAACTCGTTTGCAAACGCAAACTTAAAGATTTATACTGAACTTCCCCACGAATATGGAGGAGATGGATTGTCGCCATACACACAGGGAGATGTGAAATGTTATATCAGCAGTATAATGCAGAAAGTAAGAGTTAACATAATTGAGTGCTCCAGGTGAAAAGAAATTCAAGAAGGAGCAAAACTAATTGTTAGAGTCATAAATGACTAAGGAGAAATATATATGTGGCAGAATTCGAGAAAATACACTCCTGGAAATGGAAAAAAGAACACATTTACACCTGTGTGTCAGAGCCACCATACTTGCTCCGGACACTGCGAGAGGGCTGTACAAGCAATGATCACACGCATGGCACAGCGGACACACCAGGAACCGCGGTGTTGACCGTCGAATGGCGCTTGCTGCGCAGCATTTGTGCACCGCCGCCGTCAGTGTCAGCCTGTTTGCCGTGGCATACGGAGCTCCATCGCAGTCTTTAACACTGGTAGCATGCCGTGACAGCGTGGACGTGAACCGTATGTGCAGTTGACGGACTTTGAGCGAGGGCGTATAGTGGGCATGCGGGAGGCCGGGTGGACGTACCGCCGAATTGCTCAACACGTGGGGCGTGAGGTCTCCACAGTACATCGATGTTGTCGCCAGTGGTTGGCGGAAGGAGAATGTGCCCGTCGACCTGGAACCGGACCGCAGCGACGCACGGATGCACGCCAAGACCGTAGGATCCTACGCAGTGCCACAGGGGACCGCACCGCCACATCCCAGCAAATTAGGGACACTGTTGCTCCTGGGGTATCGGCGAGGCCCATTCGCAACCGTCTCCATGAAGCTGGGCTACGGTCCCGCACACCATTAGGCCGTCTTCCGCTCACTCCAACATCGTGCAGCCCGCATCCAGTGGTGTCGCGACAGGCTTGAATGGATGGACGAATGGAGACGTGTCGTCTTTAGCGATGAGGGTCGCTTCTGCCTTGGTGCCAATGATGGTCGTATGCGTGTTTGGCGCCGTGCAGGTGAGCGCCACAATCAGGACTGCATACGACCGATGCACACAGGGGCAACACCCGGCATCATGGTGTGGGGAGCGACCTCTGGTGATCGTCGAGGGCACACTGAATAGTGCACGGTACATCCAAACCGTCATCGAACCCATCGTTCTACCATTCCTAGACCGGCAATGGAACTTGCTGTTCCAACAGGACAATGCACGTCCGCATGTATCCCGTGCCACCCAACGTGCTCTAGAAGGTGTAAGTCAACTACCCTGGCCAGCAAGATCTCCGGATCTGTCCCCCATTGAGCATGTTTGGGACTGGATGAAGCGTCGTCTCACGCGGTCTGCACGTCCAGCACGAACGCTGGTCCAACTGAGGCGCCAGGTGGAAATGGCATGGCAAGCCGTTCCACAGGACTACATCCAGCATCTCTACGATCGTCTCCATGGGAGAATAGCCGCCTGCATTGCTGCGAAAGGTGGATATACACTGTACTAGTGCCGACATTGTGCATGCTCTGTTGCCTGTGTTTATGTGCCTGTGGTTCTGTCAGTGTGATCATGTGATGTATCTGACCCCAGGAATGTGTCAATAAAGTTTCCCTTTCCTGGGACAATGAATTCACGGTGTTCTTATTTCAATTTCCAGGAGTGTACATTGTTCCTATTAAGAAAATAACTATCTGGAGAAAGAGCTGGATGATTCGGGCTTAGATTTAAGATAGAAGTTAAATCTTTAACTGAATGTTAATAAATGTAACGAGAGAATATAAGGAGAATGATTTTTCTTCTGTTTGTAAATGTGCGCAGAGGTGACAAAGTCATTGGATAGAGATATACAAATGCACAAATAATTGCAGTGTATAAGATATAAAGGGGCAGTTCATTGGCAGAACTGTCATTTGTACTCAGGTAATTCATGTGTAGAGGTATCTGACGATATTATGACCGTACGATGGGTATTAGCAGACTTTAAAGGCGGACGGTAGTTAAATTACGTTTCATTTCGGAAACCAGTCGGGTAGCTGAGTATTCCGTGATCTACAATGCCAAAGGTTAGCCTAAAATAACAAATCTCAATCATTAACTCTCACAACAGACAACGCAAAAGCTGCCGGCCTTCACTTAACCACAGAGAACAGTGGCTTTTACGTAGGGTTGTCAATGCTAACAGACATGCAACACCTGAGTAAATAATCGCAGAAATGAAAGTGGGACGTACAACATCTGCGAAATTTCGCGTTAGTGGGCTTTGGCACCAGACGGACGACGCTAGTGCTATGGTAACAGTACGACATCGCCTGGGACGCCTCTCCTGCGATTTTGTCCGTACCTTTGGATTGTAGACAAAACCTTGGCCTGGTTAGACGTGTCCCGATTTCAATTGGTAAGACCTGATGGTGGGGTTCGAATGTACGGCAGACCCCGTGAAGCCGTGGACCCTAGCTATCAACAAGCCACTGTGCAGGTTGGTGGAGGCTCCGTAATGGTATCGACCTACTGAAACGGCCAGTGACTGGTTTCGTTACTTGGAGACCATTTGTAGGCATTGATGGAGTTCATGTTATAGACGACAGTGCGCCATGTCACCGAGCTGCAACTGTTTGCGTTTGGTTTGAAAACCTCTGGACATTTTAGCTAATGATTTAACCTCCCAGATAGCTCGACAAGAATCCCACTGAATAACTATCGTAAATAATGTTAAGGTCATTTTGTACAGAAAATACGGCAGCGGCAACACTTTGGCAATTGCAGACATTTATAAAGGTAGCATGACTAGACATTCCTGCAGGTGACTTCCAACGTCTTGTTGAGTCAATGCAACGTCGAGTTCCTGCACTTTGCTGGTGAAAATGAAGTCCTACACAATTCTGTGGGTTATTTCATGACATTGTCACCTCAGCGTATATCCAAGAAAAAAATGTTCTAATCTGTGTTAAATCTTATGGAACTTAACTGCTAAGGTCATCAGTCCCTAAGCTTACACACTACTTAACCTAAACTATCCTAAGGACAAACACACACACACCCATGCCCGAGGAACGACTGGAACCTCCGCCGGGACCAGCAGCACAATCCATGACTGCACCGCCTTGACGGCTCGGCTAATCCCGCGCGGCTGAATATGCAAGAATGAACGAGGTTTTCGTACCAGACCACTTGTCTTCTGCTACCCAGTAAAAAAAGTTTATTTTTTACCATGATCTCTAAGTGTCACTTGAATGTTGACATGCAAAGAAGATGCCAGTAGATAGGGTCAGGTGAAATTGTTTGACACATTTGGTACGTAATGTGAAACAAAGCGTCTCTGTCCATCCACACTCGTTAGTGCATTGAAGGTGCTATGGGTACGACTTGTTTGTGCTGATTGCAGCTAAAATTTGGAAAACTAAATTACGAAATTGTGTCAAAGCCCATGAGAAAATGCACATAACGACTATTCCGAGGGATATATTTTGGCCCTGAATGCTAATATGGCGGCACATTATTAGAAGGTGTTCGGATATTTTTGCTCAGATAGTGTACGCAGAATATAAGCTATGCAAGACATAGTATGTCTATCCTTCTCGAATAAGTTTCTGGAATGAAACTGGCAGTCAGCAGAACATTGAACGAAATAAATTCTCGCACTGTAAGCCGCTTGCTGGGAACTGCTTTATTTGGTTTAGCAGTTTAGTGGATGGCGCGACTTCTCATGACTGCGGTGCAACGGCTGCGGCTTGCAACTCTGGCCAGTGTGGTTGAAATGCGCTCTGCAACACTCAGTGGCTGTGGCACTTGCTGTGGCTGATTTGCTGACAAAGTCGAAACAACCGTCCCATTTTTCTACGGTGCAGCCTGACTGGTTGAGGATCACGAGCAGTAATTGTAGCTATGGGTTCTCCGCGAACTTTCAGCGATGTCTCATGGGTGATCTGTAATGCAATTGTCATGTATGTGTTTTGTTTTCGTGCGTGTGCGAGTATGTGTGTGTGTGTGTGTGTGTGTGTGTGTGTGTGTGTGTGTGTGTGTGTGTGTGTGTGTGGCAATAGACTTCCATCTGTGGTTCTGTGTCCAGTGAGAGGAATGGTTTGAAATATACAAGTCACCATTTTCTTATTCTGACTCGGGGTTGTGGTAGCTGTGCTCTGCTCATACAGCTGCTTCAGTTTCCAGTCCTGTACTCAAGTGTGTGTATACAGGATATGAGTGCACTTATGATATGTGAAACCTCAAATGCAGTCACGCTGGCAACTCCACCATACATAAATGTAAGGTACTTCGAGAATACTGGATGCCACCTGTATATTAGTTCCTAACCGCTGGTGAGAGGCAGGTGAAATGCCCTGATATTTTAAGAAGAAAATAGTAACTCCGATCCCAAAGAAAGCAGGTGTTGAAAGGTTTGGAAATTACCAAACTATCAGTTACTAAGACAAGGCTGCAAAGTAGTAACACGAATTCCTTACAGACGAATGTAAAAGCTGGTAGAAGCCGACCTCAGGGAAGATCAATTTGGATTTAGTGGGAACGTTGGAACATGTGAGGCAATACTGACCCAACGACTTAGCTAAGAAGGGAGATTAACGAAAGAAAACTACGTTTCTATCATTGTAGACTTAGAGAAAGCTTTCGACAATATTGACTGAAATGCTCTCTCCAAATTCTGGAGGTTACAGCTCTAAAATACAGGCAGCGAAAGGCTACTTACAATTTCTACAGAACGCAGTTGGCAGTTATAAGAGTCGAGGGGCTGAAAGGGAAGTAGTAATTGAGAAATGAGTGTGATAAGGTTGTAGCCAATCCCCGATATTATTCAATCTGTATACTAAGTAAGCTGTAAAGCAAAGAAAATAAAAACACGGAGTAGGAAAAGCAATAAAAACTTTGAGGTTTCCCTACGACAGTGCAGTTCTGTCAGAGACAGCAAAGGACCTGAAAGAGCAGTTGAATGGAATGGACAATGTCTTGAAAGGAGGATATAAGATAAACATCAACAAAAGCAAAACGAGGATAATCGAACGGAGTCTAATTAGCTGAGGTGATACTAATGGAATCAGACTGGGAAATGAGTAGTTGATGAGTTTCGCTATTTAGGGAACAAAATAATTGATGATGGCCTAAGTAGAGAGGGTATAAAATGTAGACTGGCAATGGCAGGGAAAGCGTTTCTGAAAAAGAGAAATTTATTAACATCGAGGATACATTTATTTGTCGGAAAGTCTTTTCTGAAAGTATTTGTATGGAGTGTAGCCATGTATGGAAGTCAAACGTGGACGATAAGTAGTTAAGACAAGAAGAGAATAGAAGCTTTGGAAAGGTGGTGCTACAGAGGAATGCTGAAGAAGAGATGGGTAGAACACGTAACTAATGAGGAGGTACTGATCAGAACTGGGGAGACGAGAAATTTGGGGTACAACTTGAGTAGAAGAAGAGCTTAGTTGGTAGGATGGTAGGACACATTGTGAGGCATGAGGGGATCGTCTTTTAGTATTGGAGGGCAGCGTGGAGTGTAAAGGTCGTAGACCAAGAGATGAAAACAATAAGCGGATTCAGAAGGGCATGAAGAAGCTTGCACAGGATAGAGTAGCATGGGGAGTTGAATCAACTTAGTCTCTGAAGACCACAACAACAACAGCCGTCCGTATTATAACTGATATGTGCCTAAAATCTACTAAAGGAACTCTGCACCAGCACAGTGTGATTATAACGTAGACTGAGAGTACTTAAAATCTGTTATCCTTGCATGATATGTCAGTTTTTCTGACCAAACAGGTAACACTTTTTTCACTTTAGTGCTGTTTATTTAAATTTTCTGACGGAGAACAATTATTTTGGAGGAAATAATTCGATGGTAATAATTGTTGGGTAATAAACTACAGTAGAGTAGTTGGGCAACAATCAATATGACAACTTATTTTTATCTTATTCTACCTGGGATATTGGCTGCTCTCAGCTGCTAACATTTCGGGGCGTTCCTATCACTATGTCGTAGAAGGCACGACTGAGGAATCAATCTGATGATTAGTAGGACAAGGAAATAGTGATGGTTACCTACTTGTTTTTTTCGTCTGGTCACTCAAAATCTTTATTTTTTAGTAATAAATTATTATAACTAGGTGATAAACAATGGAGGTGAAAATGACAGGTTATAAATTACACTAGTTAATTGGGTAATAGATTATAATAGTGACACGAGTGGACGTAATAAAAACTACAGGTGGGAAGGAGTCTAGGTTATGTGGTTGCCTCGTAGTAGATGGTGCACCTCTAGTCCAGGAATGGGGAATGGGAAAGAGAAGAGTTGGGACGAGAGAAGAGGAAGACAGTGGCGTTGGAGAGAGGGAGGACATTGACCTCTCATCTTGTTGATAAGGAAAACTATTATTTGTCCATAGACGCCCACTGCTCAAGAGTTCCCTTATCTTCTACTACTTCATGATGAGTAAATTGTGGACTTATCTTCTTCCAAGATGACTACACTCATATTCATACAACTGTATTAATACGTTACACACGTGACTCACACTCATGCACCACTTAACCCCCACTTACCACTGACCTGCCAATTCAAAATTCCCGATCTGAGTTCTGGAAAATGTCTGGGGCTATCTGAGCAACGGATCCATTGTAGCAATAAACAGTTAGGTTGCTCTACAGGATCTAGTCGTAAAAGGAGGGGGGGGGGGGGGGGTTAGCTCGACGTGGCCTTACTCAAGAAACTTGTATAATGTTTACTTCGCCGCATTTAGGCTAGTGTTAAGGCCAGTGGTAGTATTACATGGTACTTGAGTGATCATTCCTGAGGGTATTTAGTATTTTGTCGCTGTGCATATTTTTGTAGCCAGTATGTATCTGATTAGGAAGCCATGCGTGCACTCATTGTATGGTGGTGAGCTACAGAAATTCTTTGTCACTAATTTTACTACCTTCTTGAAGGTCAGATGCTCTGGGGTTTAATAACCCTTTTTAAGATGAATAAGTACCGAGAACCCCTGAACATTTCAGTTCAGACCAAACATTTGTTGATACCCACATTTACCGTCATAAGAAAGGAACGAAAGAGACATCAGGACATATCCTTTCAACAGGTGAAAAATCTCGAATAGTTCGTGCATTCTCTCCTAACAATAAATATACCACATGAGTTGAAACCATTCCACAGGATGTTCACCGTAGTATATTTGTAACATTGTTATAGAATGTTACGTTTGAAGTCCCATGTGTGGAACGATAAACGGTCTCTTATTGCTTTTCATGTCTGTTAACAGATTCAACTAAGTACTCCTGTAACACTCATCTGTCATAAAATCACATGTATTTAAACATTTATATGATTATACTATGGCTATACGTTGCACGTAGTAAACTTCACTGTTAAAAACTATGAACTCTGTGCCTTTCTAACACGGCAAACTGGAACACAACAAATAATGGATCAGAAATCGCTACAAGAAATTGTTCGTTTCAAAATTTTAGAGCAGTATGATAATTCAGTTACAGTTTCAATTTTCTACGAGATCGGAACATTCAGTACATCGTTGTTACAGGAGAAACTGAAGTGAAATGAAACGTAGAACTCAGTGTGTCGTCATGGTAACTGAACTGTAAGACTTCCTTCGCAGCAGGCAGAAAAGCACACTTAATCATTGATGTAGGAGTGAATGAACTGAGAAGCGAAAAATTATGATGGAAACAGAAAGAGGGACGGCGATGAAATGTTCGCTCTTTTATTTCTTTTTTTCGCAAATTCCATTAAAAGAGATCCTTTAAGGATGTACAGCCTACTTTAATGAATATAAATTCGGCGACCGTCGATGATCCTCTTATTCGTTCGATTACCCTTTGAGGTCCTTAGACTTCGGTGATTAAAAGTTTCCGTGTTATAAGAGGCACGGTAAGCCGGAACATCTGAGGCGAATTGGCTCACGCTTCCGTAAATTTGTAAGGGAGACTGAGCTTATGTCTCTAAAACGGCATCGCGCTTTATTCACCGAGAAGTATTCTGTGCTCCAAGCGGAAAAGAACTCAATTATGTTGCCATTAAAAATATTTCCCTATTAACTACCATTCTCGAGGCGTTGCCCTCTCCTCATACAATAAAAGAAAAGAACTCATAATATAATTTTCTACAATTTTCAGAGGCTACTCTCTCGTGTACGTGCAAGAACATTGATGGATATGAATGGCTTCAAATTATATATCCGTAGGTAGTTATATGTAAATATGTCCTTCGAAAGATACTGCGTAACGTTACTTCTGACTCAACTTTTTTATTTTGTTCTCGCGGAAGTTAATAGTTAGCACGAGGCAGCATCTCTTCGGCGTGTCAGAAGAGCTACACGTTAAATGTACGATGAAGACAATATAAGTAGTCCACTGTCTTTCTCCAAGAACGTTCTTTACACATCTCTAGCCCATCTCTAGGACAACTCTTATGGCTCGCGTGGTGATTAGAGACTAATCTACTTCCACGAGTAATTACATAACGCCCCGACCTATGTATTCTATGCTCTACAATCTGAATGTCTATGCTGTTGCATACTGAAAAACGCGATTTGGACAAAAACAATTAAAGAAGTCGTCACAGAACACATAATCTTAAGCAAGTATGCATAACGATAAATATATTTGTTTATAACTGAGCATCAGCCTACAGACAGACGGGACGCAATGTGAATGATTTCTTGAGACTGTAATTACTGAACTTGAACTCGTAAGGATTCGTCAAAGCGATAGGATCATTATATTTTCTAAAAGCAATTTCTGCACATCCTATTGAAAATTGGGATGTCTCATTTCCGTATACTATGCACAATACACTGAAGCGCCAAATAAACTGGTATAGGCATGCATAATCAAATACAGAGGCATGTAAACAGGCTGAATGCGGCGCTGTGGTCTGTATCGTCCGCATAATACAAGTGTCCGGTGCAGTTATTATATCGAATAGGCGGCCGGTGTGGCTGAGCGGTTATAGGCGGTTCAGTGTGGAACCGCGAGACCGCTACGGTCGCAGTTTCGAATCCTGCCTCGGAGATGGATGTGTGTGATGTCTTTAGGTTAGTTACGATTAAGTAGTTCTCAGTTCTAGGGGACTGATGATCTCAGATGTTAAGTCCCATAGTGCTCAGAGCCATATCGGATACTGCTGCAACAATGGCACCTTGTCAACATTTAAGCTAATTTGAGCGTGGTGTTTTAGTGAGCGCTCGAGCGACGGGACACAGTATCTCCGAGGTAGCGACGAATAGGCAATATTCCGTCACGACAATTTCACGAGTGTACCGTGACTATCAGGAATCCGGTAAAACATCAAATCGCCGACATCGCTGCAGCCGGGAAAAAGTTCTGCAGGAACGGGACCAACGACGACAGAAGAGAATCATTCAACGTGACAGAAGTGCAAACCTTCCACAAATTACCTCAGATTTCAATGCTGGGACATCAACAATTCTCAACGGAGAATTCTCCATTCTCAATGGAGAGACGTCTACAGACGTTAAAGTACCCTCTGGCATACCACAGGGGAGTGTTATGGGTCCATTGCTTTTCACAATGTAAAAGACCTAGTAGATAGTGTCGCAAGTTCCATGCAGCTTTTCGCGGATGGTGCTGTAGTATACAGAGAAGTTGCAGCATTAGAAAATTGCAGCGAAATGCAGGAAGATCTGCAGCGGATAGGCACTTGGTGCAGGGAGTGGTAACTGGCCTTTAATATAGACAAATGTAATGTATTGCGAATACATAGGAGGAAGGATCCTTTATTGTATGATTACATGATAGCGGAACATACACTGGTAGCAGTTACTTCTGTAAAATATCTGTGAGTAACCGTTCGGAACGATTTCAAGTGGAATGATCATATAAAATTAATTGTTGGTCAGGCGGGTGCCAGGTTGAGATTCATCGGGAGAAAATGTGGTCCATCAAAAAGGGAAGTGACTTACAAAGCACTCTTTCTACCTATACATGAGCATTGATCATCAGTGTGGGATCCGTACCAGGTCGGGTTGACGGAGGAGATAGAGAAGATCCAAAGAAGAGCGGCGCGTTTCGTCACAGGGTTATTTGGTAAGCGTGACAGCGTTACGGAGATGTTTAGCAAACTCAAGTAGCAGACTCTGCAAGAGAGGCGCTCTGCATCGCGGTGTAGCTTGCTGTCCAGGTTTCGAGAGAGTGCGTTTGTGGATTAGGTATCGAATATATTACTTTCCCCTACTTATACCTCCCGAGGAGATTACGAATGTAAAATTAGAGAGATTCGAATGCGCACGGAGGCTTTACGGCAGTCGTTTTTCGCGCGAACCATATGCGACTGGAACAGGAAAGGGAGGTAATGAGAGTGGCACGTAAAGTGCCCTCCGCCACAGACAGTTGGGTGCTTTGCGGAGTATAAATGTAGTAAATGTAGATGTAGAACAAGGGTCAGCGTGTGAACCATTCAACGAAACCAGCTTTCGAAGCCGAAGACGCAGCCGTGCACCCTTGATGACTGGATGGCTCAAAGCTGTACGCCTCGCCTCGCCCGTTGACGACTAAATATACACTCCTGGAAATAGAAAAAAGAACACATTGATACCGGTGTGTCAGACCCACCATACTTGCTCCGGACACTGTGAGAGGGCTGTACAAGCAATGATCACACGCACGGCACAGCGGACACACCAGGAACCGCGGTGTTGGCCGTCGAATGGCGCTAGCTGCGCAGCATTTGTGCACCGCCGCCGTCCGTGTCAGCCAGTTTAACGTGACATACGGAGCTCCATCGCAGTCTTTAACACTGGTAGCATGCCGCGACAGCGTGGACGTGCAGTTGACGGACTTTGAGCGAGGGCGTATAATGGGCATGCGGGAGTCCGGGTGGACGTACCGCTGAATTGCTCAACACGTGGGGCGTGAGGTCTGCACAGTACATCGATGTTGTCGCCAGTGGTCGGCGGAAGGTGCACATGCCCGTCGACCTGGGACCAGACCGCAGCGACGGACGGATGCACGCCAAGACCGTAGGATCCTACGCAGTGCCGTAGGGGACCGCACCGCCACTTCCCAGCAAATTAGGGACACTGTTGCTCCTGGGGTATCGGCTAGGACCATTCGCAACCGTCTCCATGAGGCTGGGCTACGGTCCCGCACACCGTTAGGCCATCTTCCGCTCACGCCCCAACATCGTGCTGCCCGCCTCCAGTGGTGTCGCGACAGTCGTGAATGGAGGGACGAATGGAGACGTGTCGTCTTCAGCGATGAGAGTCGCTTCTGCCTTGGTGTCAATGATGGTCGTATGCATGTTTGGCGCCGTGCAGGTGAGCGCCACAATCAGGACTGCATACGACCGAGGCACACAGGGCCAACACCCGGCATCATGGTGTGGGGAGCGATCTCCTACACTGGCCGTAAACCTCTCGTGATCGTCGAGGGGACACTGAATAGTGCACGGTACATCCAAACCGTCATCGAACCCATCGTTCTACCATTCCTAGACCGGCAAGGGAACTTGCTGTTCCAACAGGACAATGCACGTCCGCATGTATCCCATGCCACCCAACGTGCTCTAGAACTACCCTGGCCAACAAGATCTCCGGATCTGTCCCCCATTGAGCATGTTTGGGACTGGATGAAGCGTCGTCTCACGCGGTCTGCACGTCCAGCACGAACACTGGTCCAACTGAGGCACCAGGTGGAAATGGCATGGCAAGCCGTTCCACAGGACTACATCCAGCATCTCTACGATCGTCTCCATGGGAGAATAGCCGCCTGCATTGCTGCGAAAGGTGGATATACACTGTACTAGTGCGGACATTTTGCATGCTCTGTTGCCTGTGTCTATGTGCCTGTGGTTCTGTCAGTGTGATCATGTGATGTATCTGACCCCAGGAATGTGTCAATAAAGTTTCCCCTGCCTGGGACAATGAATTCACGGTATTCTTATTTCAATATCCAGGAGTGTATTTTCCCTGGTTGGAATAGTCTCGTTCCAAATTGTATCTATCGGATACACTCGTACGGATATGGAGACAACCCCATGAATCCATAGACCCTGCATATCAGCACAGGACTATTCAAGCTGGTGGAGGCTCTGTAATGGTGTGGGGCGAGTGCAGTTGAAGTGATATGGGACCGCTGATACGTCTAGATACGACTCCGATATGTGACACGTACGTAAGCATCCTGCCTGATTCCCTGCATCGATTCATGTTCATTGCACTTTCCGACGTACTCCAGTAATTGCAGCAGGACAATGCGACAGCCCACACGTCGCGAATGCTATAGAGTGCCTCCAGGAACACTCCCCAGACATGAACATTATTAAGCATATATGGGACGCCTTGCAACATGCTGTTCAGAAGACATCTCCACTCCCTCGTGCCCTTACGAATTTATCGACCGCTGTGCAGGATTCATACTGCCAATTCCCTCCGGCGCTACATCAGTCATTACTCGACTCCATCTCATGTCGTACTGCGGCATTTCTGCGTCATAGCGAGGGCCCTACACGTTATTAAGTGGATGTCACTGTTTCTTTGGCACTTCAGTGTATATCATTATTACATAAACACACTGCTTAGTCTCCCTCAACAGTCTACAACTCGGAATAGCGTCAAAATACCTAGATCAATGATGCTTTAAAGGCGCTTGTTCAAATAGCGGGATATTTACTATTAATGAAGTGAAATAAGTTTGTATGTGAGAAGAGGCGACATATTTTACTTCGCTTGGGTCTTGCCCGGCACCAGTGATTCGAGTTCGCTATCGATTTACTATTTCTCCAGTACGCATCTTAGGTCGAATCCGGCTTAGGAGAAAGTGATGGGTGTGTGGTGTTTCTGGGTGGGAAGGTAGTTGGTCTCAGACAGCAGAGTTTCACTGTTAGAGCCGAGGTGTTTGTGACATCGGGTCTCTTTGTGAGACCTGAGTTGGGCTCTTTGAGCCAAGTTGGTCTGCGAAAGCCGCATCCGTCCGAATCAGGAAAATTGGCGTTGGACGAGTGGTTGTGTGGAGCGTGTCGGTCGGTTGTTGGGGTCTGCCTTCCTCACGACCGCCAGCTAGTGAGGGCATCCTGTTGCGGAAAGGGGCAACGTTGTGGTCGTCCGATCGTTGGTTATTGAAACCGCAAGTCATCGGGATGCATGGACTGCCGCTTCATGTTGCTTGCAGCCTCGTCTGCCTGCTTCACCCCGGACGGATCTGCCGGATACGCCTTCCGACTGTTAGTTTAAAAATTGTTAGTTTAAAAATTACCATCTCATGCCACCTCTAGCACCGATGCAACGCCGGCACCTTACACAGGGTGTTTATTAAGTGTGACGTCGTTTGACGGCCGTAGTCTCAAAACTGTGGCCTTGAGATTTAAACTGCAAATTTCACCTGAACCTTTAGTCTTTCCTTTTCTTCTTTCTTTCTTCTTCACGGATGGATCACTTAGGACCACGCGTAATCAACATTTGTTGGCCTTCCTTTTCGCCCAGTATTCCTTGATAAACAACGAATGGGCTAGCATTCGTTGCGAAGACCACGTATGTCGGTTAGCTTTTCTCTCTCCTTCTTCAAAACCCTATGTGTTTGTGATTTTTCTGATTTCATTTCCATCATGTAGATTTGTATACCCTAATTCTCTCAGGTCTTTTTCCGTCTGTTTGTACCAGTTCGGTCTTGTAGTTTTGTTCTTTAAAAATGTATGGATTTTGTGCGTTAATCAGTTTGAGTCTATTCTTTCTAAATGCCCCATGAAATGGATTCTTCTCATGCGCATTGTGTCTGTCATTTTGGAGATATTTTTATATATTTCTGCATTGGGTTTTGGATAATACACACCATCTTTAGTTCTTGGTTCTAGGATTTTCCTATTTTTTTTTACTTTCTTTCACTTCTAATTCCTCCTTTAGTGTTCTCTGTTGAAGGTTTAGTGTCTCAGATGCGTAGAGAGTTCGCGTTTAATTACTGTCGTGTAGTGTCGTATTTTGCAGTTCCACGAGAGACTCTTTGTTGTAAGGGTTTTTGTTAATTGAAAAGCCATTTCCATTTTCTGGACTCTAGATCTGACAGATTTCTTTTCATTGCAATTTTGTGCAATCCATTCACCTAAATATTTAAATTCTTTTACTCGAGAGATGTAATTATTACCAATCTTGAGATCAGAAGACGTATCTTTGAGGTCAGTCACATATTTTGTTTTTTAAAATGAAATTTGAAATCCTATTTTTGCTGCCTGCTCTTGTAATAATTCCAGCTGTTTCTGTGCACCGACAATGTCTTGTACGATCAGTGCCATGTCATCAGCAAATGCTAAACAGTCTAAATGTATGCCCTTACGCCTTGGTCCCAGTCTGTGTGCTGGTGCACCTACTTTTCTCCATTCTCTAACAACTTTTTCAACTTTTCTAACAACTTTTCTTATTAATATAGTTAAAAACATTTTATATCGCTCTAAACTATGGCCTTATGATTCACACGGAAAATTTCACCAGCACTTTTAGGTGGCTGGCGGTTTTCTTGTTATTATTAAAAGCTACTTATATTTTCTTTAAAATGTGGTCTTAAGATTTAAATTGCAGTATTTATTTCTGTGATTTTATGTTAAAGTTTAACTTACCAATAAATTATTTCCAAGAAATAATAACCAGTGATTTATGGGACCGGTCCTTCCTGATTGATCGATTCAGTATGACAGAATTATTGGATTACGCCCACGCTGACTTAGCATTTTTGATACAGAGAAAAAGATTATTTTCAAGAATACAGACTGACAGCGGAAAACTAATACTGCTGTGGAACAAAAAAATTCGAACATGCACATATTTAGGAAACTCAGCCTATAATTTAGGATACCAGTTGCCTCTCTTTACCTCCATCGACAACAGAAAATTTTTTCCAGAACATTTTTGGCATCCAAACATATTCGGCTCATTTTAACATACAACTCACCTCTTTCTCCCGAACATTCCCCAACTGTAACTCTGACACCCATCAGTCCATTGCTGTAAGTCGCTGATACCCACCCTCCCCCAGCTGTTTATTGTCATACGGCACATTTAGAGGAACACATTGTCGTTATCTCTAAGTGTTCCTCTGTCACTGTATCTTGTCTCACAGCCACAGTCTCCTTCGTTCTGCCCTCTTCGTTCTGTCTCTTCTCGCTGTCATTCTCTCCCTCCTACTATCTCTTCCTATTACTTTCTCATTCATTCTTTCCCATTGATATTGTGTATTCTCATCATCACTAGCTCTCTCTTCCTCGTTCCCACTGACCGTTTCTCATTATCACTGGCTTTCGTCCACTAAAACCTTTGGCACTGCCTCCTTCACTATTTTTCTAACACTTTTCTTCAACTGTCAACTATGTTCCACTGCCATTTCCTCCTATCCTCTCACATTGCGATTGTCTCTTTCGCTCTTTCTGTACCACATCCACAGTCAACTATCTTCCGGTATTGATTAATTTTCCATCTGTTTCGCACTGCCATTATCTCCTTCTCTCTCAGCATATGAATGCACTAATATATTGGCAAAATTTTTAAAGGTGCTTAGGACGGCAGTAAGAGGTTTTTCCGTCGGACTCTTTTAGAAAGTGGAGTATTCAGAATGAGATTTTCACTCTGCAGCGGAGTGTGCGGTGATATGAAACTTCCTGGCAGATTAAAACTGTGTGCCTGACCGACACTCGATCTCGGAACCTTTGCCTTTCGCGGGCAAGTGCTCTACCAACTGAGCTACTGAAGCATGACTCACGCCCGATACTCACAGCTGTACTTCTGCCAGTAACTCATATCCTACCATCCAAACTTTACAGAAGCTCTCCTGCGATCCTGCAGGAGAGCTACTGTAAAGTTTGGGAGGTAGGAGACGAGATACTGGCAGAAGTAAAGCTGTGAGTACCGGGCGTGAGCCGTGCTTCGGTAGCTCAGTTGGCTACGGTTAGAAGGCTGCGTGCTCTCTGTAATAAAAAACTGAGTCAAGGAACCTACGATTAATTTCAAAGGATGTCGTGTGACGTCCGCCCCGACCAAACGCAACGAACTATATCGAACAAAACGAGTAAAAAAAAATGTTGGTAGAGCACTTGCCCGCGAAAGGCAAAGGTCCCGAGTTCGAGTCTCGGTCGGGCACACAGTTTTAATCTGCCAGGAAGTTTCAGGAGAGTATTCGTTTCATTTGTGCTCTGGCAGGGGCAAATTTACGCTGGCTACTACAGGGCATGTCACTGAAATGAAAATAACTTTATGGGTCAGTGAAATTTTGAAAGGTGACTTACGTGACATTGAAATAACGCAAAACTAATTGTACAAAACCGACCAGATTTTACTGTAATAAGAATTCTTCATTTGCTTCGGTACTACCACATAGGGTTCTCAGAAGGCTTTTGATGATTACGGCAACGATTTACACATATTGATCTGTGCTATATAAATTACGGTTTCTGCCTCTCGCTGTATTATACTTGCTTGTTTTACCAACACAAGTGGGTAATTATGAGTTTCAGTAACACGGTAACGGATAAAGGTATTAAAGAATTTTTTTAGGCTATTCAAGATCGGGTTCTAAGGGATATATAGTAAAAACTTCAGCCATTTGCTGTACACAGCTGTCTTGGAATACGCGGCTCGGTTTTGGTACCCAAAACCCATGTTCTTGCGGTGTTCCCCGATAACGGATACAGATTTTAGAAAACCGGGATATGACACTTCTAGATAAAAAATGTTCAAATGTGTGTGAAATATTATGGGACTCAACTGCTAAGGTCATCAGTCCCTAAGCTTGCACACTACTTAACCTAAATTATCGTAAGGACAAACACACACACACCCATGCACGAGGGAGGACTCGAACCTCCGCCGGGACCAGCCGCACAGTTAATGACTGCAGCGCCTGAGACCGATCGGCTAATCCCACGCGGCTTTTCTAGATAACTTCCGAGATAAAATATAGTTAAAATTTGAGCTGTTAATTATTGAGATATTTGCTGCTGACGGCGAAAACAATGCTTAAAACATTTTTTTCGGCTTTTCTCAGGAATCGCCCCCCATAGACCACATCTAACGAAAAATATACTAACCGAATTGCTCCATTTGCCAAAGCTGGAGGAAGTGTGTAATATTTAAGTTTTAACCCGGTATTGTAGGACAGTTAGAGAAAGAGGATCCTTCTGATGGGTATAAAAATAGGCCATAGCTCAATGGCTATCTAAAACACACCTTTCAATCAGAAACAGAATACCAGGTATGAGCACCGAAAAAACAACGTTTTTATGTGCAGAGTTTCGGAAATTATTAGTGGTACATGCTGTCGTGTGGGTCTCAGTCACGTTGATAACAAAAAAGCTACGTGATGTCTATGTAGAAGTAATGTGAATTTAAGTTCTAATATAAAGCTATGAAATTTCTTATTCTCTAGACACGTCTTTCCGAAAGTCAGTAAATCATTAACAGTGCAGGAGGCGATGATATGCTTCTATGCATAAAACAACGGATTGAATACATACTAATCGGTCCCGTAGATCACCTTCCAGCATTCTAAAAACGGACGACCTGTGAACCTCTGCGATTCTTTATCGATTAATACAATTTTGCGTTACAACCCATTGCATGTTCTGTCCGTGGAATGATTTGAATATTTATACCACATTACTTAAATGACTTTAACATTGTCTGTAAATCACCATGGAAAAATAATTGGATGAATCTCAGCCAATATATCCGACAATGGCGACCTTCAAACAGACTCGCACTGACTCCATAACACAGTGTGCAACCGTCATTAAAATCCACTCGATGTCGTAGCCCAGACAATCAGTCAACGTTTCCCATTGGCTGAAGACGCCAGCATTACACCAAAGTTGCCAACTTGCTTCACTGGTACCACAAAAATCTCTAAGAGCTTGCTCGACTAATCGAAGCTGGCTGTAGGATTCCCTTCTGTATATTGCGAAGATCATCTCCCGATTTTAAAAAGTAAAGCTTGTGGACACAAATGTAACTTCAGTTCAACAAGTAACTTTCAATTTGAAATATACGTTAGTTGGGAATAAAGTGGCCAGTTCCTTCAGACTCGACCTTCAGTCTCATTTGCTAATATTCATAAATTATGCAGATTTTTGCTTGCTGTTGCTTTACCTTGAATTCACAAACTTGTATTTTCTGCTCTCATACGCACTAGATCAGTGGTTTCAGAATGTGTGTGGTGTAATTATCCCCTGACAGAAAAATTGAATTTTCCGAGGGATTAAACCGTAAGGATTCTACTCTGTTCCGGTCACGCGATTAAATTATTTTCTAAAAATCGTTATGATTATCACTATTGCATGAGACTGCAATACTGATTATGAAAGTTACTCTTCTTTTTCAGTTACTAGGATTAACGTGTGAGGCAGTTTGGTAGAGGTTACTGATATCTCAGATGACGCACCAGTATCAAGACAACTTAAGGGGCGGGACAAAGGTGTAGACTGTTTACGGAAAGGCATTTGTTGCTTCACAACAGTTGGTAATCCTTTGTTCTACAAGACATTCTTAGAAGATCAGTAACACAAATCAATAGTAACTATTTGAGATTCATTTCAGGGCTACAAACCAGAAAGACGAAATTTACAATAAGGGAGCCCTGACAAAACAGGATGTTGAAGGCAAATTAGCACATGTTACATTAGGCAGTTTAAATAACCCTTCAAGCAGTTGCAATATTTTTTTAAAAGGACAAGTAATGCCTCTTTATAATAATAACTTCAACACACAAAAATATAACTCGAGAGCGCTTAAGGAACTCCCAGAATTTTAACTAGTAAAATGTGACTTCTCTGCAATTACAGAAAGAGCATTACCATAACGATTTGAAAACCACTCATTAGATAGTAAACTTCAAAGACAGAAAGTGGCCCTTATTTAGAAAAAATTTACAACTTCAGGATTACGATTAAAATAACTTAGCTTTTGGCACTAGCAATTTAGAAACCGAAGGGTAATACCCTTTTCTTCAATTTACACGTTCAGCATTTTACAAAACTTGAGCTACTTTTCAGCAAGAGGAATGGTAGCAATACCCAAAACTTTACAAGTTCAGCATTTGACAATCTAAAGGCCCTCAGAAATTAGTACCTTCTCAAACAGGAACTTTAACAAAATTTTTAAGATGTACATGTAGAATATTTCACCACTCTGTAGGGTTTCTTTGCCATAAGCATCTTTTCAAACAGGAAAGGCAACATTACTTTATATACACATTCAAGTATATCATCCATAAAGGGAATTCACACAGAGGGCGAATTTAGCAGCTCGAATACGCAGTGACAGAGAACAACCTGCAAACTAGCCTAGCCTATGTACAGCAACGGAGCACATGTGCCAAAACCCATGAACGTAAGTACCTTACCATAAAACATGGTAGGACGATCTGTTACCAGAGAAAATCACATCATCAGACAGTGACTCTCAAATCCAGATACACAATGTGATCAAAAGTATCCGGACACCTAGCTTAAAATGACTTACAAGTTTGTTGCGCCCTCTATCGGTAACGCAAAAATTCAATACGGTGTTGGCCCACTCCTAGCCGTGATGACAGCTTCCACTATAGCAGGTATACATTCAGTCATGTGCTGGAAGGTTTCTCGGGGAATGTCAGCCCATTCTTCACGGAATGCTGCACTGCGGAGAGGTATCGATGTCTGTCGCTGAGGCCTGGCGCGAAGGTGGTGTTCCTAAACATACCAGAGATGTTCCATAGGACTCAGATCAGGACTCTGTGCATGTCAGTCCATTACAGGGATGTTAATGTCTTGTAACCACTCCGCCACAGGCCGTGCATTATGAACAGGTGCTCAATCGTCTTGAAATATGCAATCGCCATCCACGAATTGCTCTTTAATAGTGGGAAGTAAGAAGGTGCTCAAAACATCAGCGTAGGCCTGTGCTGTGATAGTGCCACACAAGACAACCAGGGGTGCGAGCCCACTCCATGAGAAACACGACCACAACGTAACACCGCCGCATCCGAATTTTACTGTTGGCACTACGTAAACTGGCAGATGATGTTCACTGGTCATTCGCCATACCCACACCGTGCCATCGATACGCCACATTTTGTACCGTGATTCATCACTTCACACAACGTTATTCCACCGTGCAGACATTCAATGTTCACGCTTCTTACACCAAGCGAGGCGTCGTTTGGTATTTACCGGAGTGACTTCTAGCTTATGATTAGCCGCTCGACCATGAAATCCACTTTTTCTCACCTCCCTCCTAAATGTCATAGTATTTGTTGTGAATCCTGATGCAGTTAGGAAGTCCTGTGTGAAGGTCTCGATAGATGTCTGCCTATTACACATTACGACCCCCTTCAACTGTCGGTGGTCTCTGTCAGTCAACAGACGAGGTTGGCCTGTACGCTTTTGTGCTGTACGTGTCCTTTCACGTTTCCACTTCACTATCGCAACGGAAACAGTGGACCTAGGGATGTTTTGGGGTGTGAAAATCTCGCGTACAGACGCGTGACACAAGTGGCACCCAATCACCTGAGCACGTACGAAGTCCGTGAGTTTCGCAGAGCGCTCCGTTCTGCTCTCTGACGATGTCTGATTATTTCTGTGGCCGCTTATAAGGAGTACCTGGCAGTAGGTGGCAGGACATTGCACCTAATATGAAAAAGTATGTTTTGGGGTTGTCCGGATAGTTTTCATCACGTAGTGTAGTCAATTTGGTGCTACAGCGCAGAGGCCAAAACTCCTGTACAAATAGCCCCCCACTTGGACGACCAACCGCCGTTGAGGCCCCGTAATGGCACGCTCAGCGTTCGTCACATGTTCCTCTCTCTCACTGCCCTTGCGTTAGTCAACTAGCTGCCTCCAAATAGCCAGCTACAGGAGTATCGAAGTGCCACCCAGCAGCGTGACAGGAGAACGGATTGTGTCAATAAGCAAAGATACAACAGCTCGGAAAACGACCCGACACGGGTCACTTACAGCTTATGAAACGAATGTATGTTAACCATCTGTCTTACCCAGTATACCCGCAAAACACATATTTTGTACTTTGTGGCATGTATCTATGACAGTAAAGTTACACTGCTTACATATCGGATTGAAATACACTCCTGGAAAGGGAAAAAAGAACACATTGACACCGGTGTGTCAGACCCACCATACTTGCTCCGGACACTGCGAGAGGGCTGTAAAAGCAATGATCACACGCACGGCACAGCGGACACACCAGGAACCGCGGTGTTGGCCGTCGAATGGCGCTAGCTGCGCAGCATTTGTGCACCGCCGCCGTCAGTGTCAGCCAGTTTGCCGTGGCATACGGAGCTCCATCGCAATCTTTAACACTGGTAGCATGCCACGACAGCGTGGACGTGAACCGTATGTGCAGTTGACGGACTTTGAGCGAGGGCGTATAGTGGGCATGCGGCAGGCCGGGTGGACGTACGGCCGGATTGCTCAACACGTGGGGCGCGAGGTCTCCACAGTACATCGATGTTGTCGCCAGTGGTCGGCGGAAGGTGCACGTGCCCGTCGACCTGGGACCGGACCGCAGCGACACACGAATGCACGCCAAGACCGTACGATCCTACGCAGTGCCGTAGGGGACCGCACCGCCACTTCCCAGCAAATTAGGGACACTGTTGCACATGGGGTATCGGCGAGGACCATTCGCAACCGTCTCCATGAAGCTGGGCTACGGTCCCGCACACCGTTAGGCCGTCTTCCGCTCACGCCCCAACATCGTGCTGCCCGCCTCCAGTGGTGTCGCGACAGGCGTGAATGGAGGGACGAATGGAGACGTGTCGTCTTCAGCGACGAGAGTCGCTTGTGCCTTGGTGCCAATGATGGTCGTATGCGTGTTTGGCGCCGTGCAGGTGGGCGCCACCATCAGGACTGCATACGACCGAGGCACACAGGGCCAACACCCGGCATCATGGAGTGGGGAGCGATCTCCTACACTGGCAGTACACCTCTGGTGATCGTCGAGGGGACACTGAATAGTGCACGGTACATCCAAACCGTCTTCGAACCCATCGTTCTACCATTCCTAAACCGGCAAGGGAACTTGCTGTTCCAACAGGACAATGCACGTCCGCATGTATCCCGTGTCACCCAACCTGCTCTAGAAGGTGTAAGTCAACTACCCTGGCCAGCAAGATCTCCGGATCTGTGCCCCATTGAGCATGTTTGGGACTGGATGAAGCGTCGTCTCACGCGGTCTGCACGTCCAGCACGAACGCCGGTCCAACTGAGGCGCCAGGTGGAAATGGCATGGCAAGCCGTTCCACAGGACTACATCCAGCATCTCTACGATCGTCTCCATGGGAGAATAGCACCCTGCATTGCTGCGAAAGATCGATATACACTGTACTAGTGCCGACATTGTGCATGCTCTGTTGCCTGTGTCTATATGCCTGTGGTTGTGTCAGTGTGATCATGTGATGTATCAGACCTCAGGAATGTGTCAATAAAGTTTCCCCTTCCTGGGACAATGAATTCTCGGTGTTCTTATTTCAATTTCCAGGAGTGTATCTTCGCCGAGTTGTACGCAGTTCCTGAATTGAATCAGGAACTTCTTCACTATTCATTTCGCTACAATGAATGATGGAACTGCACAGTTAACACTGACTGTGTACTTACAGCACGTTAGATTATCGAATTAAGGGAGAATCAGCAATATTACGCATAATAGTTATTTGTTTATGATTCTGTAATATGTTGCACCAGGCATAAGTTATTTGTTTACTGTCCTGCAAAAAAATGCACCAGTAATTAAGCTCCACTTTCTTTGCCGTCCTCGGGCGGGAGATAAGTTGGACCCTATTCATAAGCAGCTGGAAACGGCCTTAATCGCTGGTAAGCTATTCCAGGCTACTAGGAATAGGAGTGCTGGAAGTGTTAGCAAGAGTTGTGTACCGAGGGTATCTAAGGAACCTTAAGTATTAATACCCACGCCTGTGAATTCCGAGCCGGCGGGTGCGGCCGAGCGGTTCTAGGCGCTTCAGTCTTTAACCGTGTTACCGCTACGGTCGCAGGTTCGAATCCTGCCTCGGGCATGGGTGTGTGTGATGTTCTTAGGTTAGTCAGGTTTAAGTAGTTCTAAGTTCTAGGGGACTGATGACCACAGATGTTAAGTTCCATAGTGCTCAGAGCCATTTGAACCATTATTTTGTGAATTCTGTCTCGACTACAGGAAATACAGGGCCCATCATTATACGTCCACCTGAGTGTGAGTGGCGTCTAAGATGAACGTGTGGGCTTCCTGTAGAGAGGATACAGATATAAAGGAGAAGTGAAGATGTTGCACCTGTCCATCCAGCCGTCAGGCTACAGGTGCTGTCTTCCATTGAAATTGAAACGGACCAGTCAGACTCGTTCACCTGTAGCGAATCCTGTTGTCTCCTATTCAAGAGGCACCGAACGCATATCGACAGGCGCCTGTTAATATTAGGCTCTTCAAACATGTAATGGTACCCCTTAGAAGAGCAGGATGCAAAGGATAAGGAAGAACACCAACTACACCATGTATGCCTGGAGGTGTCACTCAGCATGCTAAAGAGGTTGTTCGTGCAGGGTACGGGGTAGAACCAACTGCAAATCGTCGCGCACAGTAGCACAAATGATGGCTATCGTTTGGGCTACGAGATCACACTCATCATTCCAGCAACTAAGAGTAAAGGCTGGGAACATCACAATTATTCACGGAGTTTCAGCGAAACTCGTAGTCTGCGAAACTGTCTCAAAAATAGAGTGGAAGGATTGAATCAATGACTCACGACGCTCAGTGCCAAGATTGGCTGTGATAACGTAGACTTGACCACAGGGTCACGTAAATGGGTACACGTCATAGCCAACTACCCTGGTAGTGTGTGGGTTGCAGCAAGGTTGTTTTTCAGATTAGGCAACGCCCCATCCAATCCAAGTAACGATAGCTGCAGAAAACCGTGATGTATCTATGTAAGTTCCAAAGAAATTACACCTTCTGTTGAGTGTATTAAAACCATAGCGGTTAACTACCGAAGAATGTGCCAGCAAGTGCCAGAGTTTGAAGTGCTCATAAAAAGCACCGAAGCTCACGTAATACTAGGAACAGGAATCTGATTGATACCTGATGCTGGAACTCGTGAGACCACTGGGAAAAATTTAAGCGTATACCAAAAGGATAAGAGAGGTAGTGAATTTCTTACAGTAGCCTATAAACTCAAATACACTGAAATAAATATTGAAGCTGCTTGTGACAATGTGCAGGCAAGAGTACGGTCGACCGTGCGACTGGTCGGCTGCACTAACGACGATTACACAGCAAGGTAACTGATGGACTTGTAATCACGGTTAAAGGGTAATCGTGATTACGTTGTCTCTGTGCTGCATTAACGCTTGTTAGCAAAACGCTTTCAGCTAACCGGGAATTTGACCGCAGTTATCTCCGTGTGTTACAAAGGAAAGCGCCCATTACACATGCAAATCGCTGTCTGTGGTATTTACGTGTGCTCTTCAGTTCGTTATTGTAACGTGAGTGTTGTTACTGCGCCATGGAGAGCAAGAAAAGAAGGCCTAATTTCTCAAAATTTGAAACTCATAACCTTTTGGAGATGGTCTGTTGTAATGCGAAATATTTAGAGTGCAGTACTTAGAAGACTCTGAACTCGTTGATGTATTGTACAGCGAATAATGCAATACAAGTAACAGAAATTAGTCATTAACTCAATGTATTCATCGTCCCATTTTCGGTTTCTAATTGAATATAGTTAGAGTATAATAATATAATATCAGTTCACACGTGTATAATATCCGTATTCTGAATGTTGCACTGACAACCATCACTGAAGTAATGTACTTCATCACTCATATTTGAAGATCGTGATCCGTTTCATAATTTCATTTGGATGGAAGACGTTTCGTCATTTCTTTTGAATGGAAGAGAAGTTTGTTTTCGAAGCTGCTCATCATCATTGACAAAGAAACTTACTCACAAGATATAAACATGAGGCAGTCCATAACACCAAGATATAGGGATGTAACACCAAACTTTCAATGTGTAGCGTGTTTATTTTCTGACACAGACGTTAGTTACAAATATTTCTGGCCAGTAGCAGCAGTTGGAAATAAATTTAGATAACTTCACTTTCACTGGTGGCAGTTCAGCATTCTCATTTTCTTCTTCCGCAATTCTTCTTCGTCAATGCCCCGACCCAACAGAACCACTCAGTAAATCCTTGATGTATGAGAACAGAAGAGCAATCCCGAACTGTAACATCGCAAAGTTCTTCACTGCCTTGACACTCTTGTCAGTTTCAGCCTTCTAACAGCATCCTTCGCAGATCAAGACCTTCCTTTGTAAACGGCACCATTACTTTGCCGCTATATTCTTTTGTCTGTTTTACTACCTCTTTTCCCTTCATGTGTAACGTGTGGGAGTTTAGGGCTGAGCAGTCGCTGCAGAAGTAGTACAGCCTCTGAATGGCACTGCCGGCATTCTAACCTCTCCGAGAAAGTCACGTGTCGCTAGCCTATATCCATTCTGTTGAAGACAATTTTTGATTGTGGTCCAGATAGTTCAGAGTTTTTTAATTCCGTTTCCATATACATTTTACCTTCAAGATTTTCGTCATTGCAAATATTAAATATGTAGCTTATATATTTGTCCGTTAACCGGAACACAGCGTTATTTTTCGCTTGAGGTTAGCAACTTTCTTGTGGTCTTCAGAAAATGTTGTTGATGCATTGTATGCAGACCTTGTTATTTAAGCAATTTTCTCCATACGTGTACCGATGAGGCACATCAGCAACAAGGTTCCATTTAATGCAGAGATTAGTGTCACTGAAACCGATGACAAAGAAAAGCTAAATGGTTCTGGTGACATTATTGGCCACCTTGTATCACATGGGTCTCACATCAACCTTAAAGAGCATTACTACCGATGCTTTGCCGAACTGCATTCCATACCGTTCCGGAATGTTTAGTTTCTATGATATATATTCTTTCATGTATCCTTCTTTCTTCTAGAATCGACTTTGGTGTAATGTTTTTGGATTTTAATACCTTTTTGTACGGCAGCTTCGCTCAATATAAACCTCCCTTCTATTATTTAGTTTAAAATTTGTTTCTGTTTATTGATCGACGGTACTACACTTTCCGGCCTACGGTGACCGTACAGTTTTGTTGTAATGCATCCTGAGTTGTTATTATTATGCCCGATGTTCATTTGACATACAATGTCACCGCTTTACAACAGGTATCTGTTAGTCCCATTCCTCAGATTTTTCGATGCATTGCTGCTGTTTCATCGTCACTGGAAACAATGCCCCTTCCCATAACAAATTTCCCAAGATGGAAATTATCGTTTTTGCCACCAGTAATGGGATGAGGAGAAGGTGTGCTGTGTAGTAGGCAGTGGATAAACTATACCTGTTGCTAAACTGTGTTCTCTGGAACTAGTCTGTGCTACGTTGACTATTTCCAGTCAATGCTTCCTTGATTTTCCTTGTCAAGTCCCACCTGTGTATTGCTATCATTTTTAAGAGTAAAGTTGTCAATGCCATTCCTAGAGCCTCGTGTTCACTAACATGGTTCCCCCATTGAATGCGAAAATAGGCCAGCACCTTTAAGTTTAGAAATTTTGTTTTGTTTTAATGGTTTCAACAGATGTTTACACCTACGTATCGGTACACAGTCTGAAGAGTGTATCTATTAAAGTCATTTAGTCGATATTTAACTACGACAAACTGTATCAAAACTGTTTTAAATGTACCAGTTGAATTTGCCCTTCATTTCATTAGAAGCCTGTTCATGGGAGAATCTGGGTTGTTCTGTTAAGTAGATATTTCATCTTCGCGTTGATTTAACCTAATAACGATCACACTGCTTCTTTAGAACGGCTAAATCTCTCGTCAAATATGCTGCCCACATAACCTTCGAAAGGATTTTCTCTTTTCATAAGTACACCAGTACGGATGTGGCGACGATGTACATGGTCAAGACATAACATTTTTCATATTCTATGCCATCTAAAATATCAAAATGGGCCGACATTTTAATATGGCAAGTGTTTACTTTATTCTCTAACCCAGGTTGGTGTAGTCGAATTCTGAGTCGATCAGGCCTACATGCCAACTTCACTATAGTAGGCTTCTAATCGACGATAGTGGGGTCGGCCCTCAGTATCAAGCAAGAAATAAAACTGTAATAGGATCATTCTATCGATCACCAGGCCCACATCAAGATGTAACTGAAAACTTTGGAGAAAAGCTCATTTCGCTTATACATGGAATCTCTAATGCTACTGTAGTCATTGGACGTCAATTCAAACATACAACAATGAATTCAAACAATTATAATTTTGTTGCTGATGTGCATCACAATATATACTATGAAATATTACTAAATGCCTTCTCTGAAACCTGCCGGCCGGAGTGGCCGAGCGGTTTTACGCGCTACAGTCTGGAACCGCGCGACCGCTACGGTCGCAGGTTCAAATCCTGCCTCGGACATGGGTGTGTGTGATGTCCTTAGGTTAGTTAGGTTTAAGTAGTTCTAAGTTCTAGAGCACTGATGACCTCAGATGTTAAGTCCCATAGTGCTACGAGGCATTTTTTCTCTGTAATCTAACTAGAATAGATAGTTCGCAACGTCAATCAAAATAGAAATATGTTAGATCTAATGTCAACAAATATACGTGACCTCTTTAAGGACGTCCACATTGAAACTGGTATCAGTGACCATGAGGCAGTTGTAGAAACAATGATTACCAAACAACATAGAGCAAATAAAAGAACTAAAAAGGTTTCTATGTTCAGTAAACTAGACAATGAATCAGGAGGAACTTGAAACCTTTAGCTCAGAACATGAGCATTTAGAGAAACTATGCCTCAGATTTACAATAATAATTGACAATGCACTCCATACATATATATCCAGAACAACAGTTCATGATTGGAGAGATCCTGCATGGTATACAATCATTGTGAAGAAATTTCTAAAAGAACAGAGATTACCGCAAAGCAGATATAAATGAAGAAATGCTGAGAGAAAAGCCTTCAGCAATCGACAGATCAGTCTGTGAAGACTTCATAGACTACCGCAGCAGAATACTGTCGAAATATCTCTTACAACTCGTATGAATTAGCCCCTCTGACACATACAGTCCATCATGGATCTACTGAATGAGCAAACGTGCCCAGTGGCTGAAAGGAGGCACAGATCACACCTATCTAGAAGATGGGCAGCAGAAGTAGTCCACATAACAATGTCTTTGACATCCATTCGTTATAGAATCTCAGAACATGTTCTGAGCTCAATCATAATGATGTATCTCGAAGAGAACTAGCGCTATATTGTTGTATATTCTTTACTTCAGCTGTGTAGTTCATAACTAATAGATTATGGTTAGGGTATACACTTGCAAATCGGAATGTCTTACAGTTATAAATCTGGTTTCTGTATCTCTCTCGAGTCATAAAATAATCATTTTTTCAAGTTCATTTCCATTTATATAATCCTCTTACATTGTTCCTCAACCAAGCTTTTAGCGAAAATTATTTTATATTCTGTGTGAAATCCCTTTCCCGGGTCTGTGTTCTCCTACTATTATTCCTTATTTTTATTTTCCGGTTATAGCATTCCTATCCACCATGACAATTAACTTTCGTCTCTCTTAACTACCTGCATTAATTCCTAAGCCTCCTTAAGCAGCCTCAGAATCTTCATCTTTTGCAAAGCTCATAGGCTTTTATAATAATAGTACTATTGTAGCGTGTCTTGTCTCTACACCCATCTTGGCTGTCGGAATGCGTTCACTATGATATTTTTTATAGTATACTCACATTTTTTACTTCCTTATTCATTACGAAATTTATCGTGCACTGCCCCGACTTGAGTATGTTTTGATAACCCTATTCTCATTTGAACACAAGTCCTGTTTTCCATTACATTGAATCCCAGTAATTCATGCTATATCTAATTTTCACATTTTCCTTTTTACATTCCCTGACCTATTTATACCAGGGATCTATCTTTCCACACTCATACTAGTAAAATACTAGTTTTTTCCCCTTGATGTTTTCATGAGCAGTCCCTTATCCGTGGCTCCGAATCGTGAATTAAGCTCCAGCGAATTTTACCCAAGAAGATGGCATCATCATTTAATCAGGCAACTGAACTGCATACCCCCGGAAAAAATAACGGTGGTAGTTTCTCCTACCTTTCAGCAGTTCGCAGTACCAGTACAACAGATCAGTATTAGGTACTGTTAAAGGCCAGATCAGTCAATCATACAGACTGTTGCCCCTGCAACAACTGAATAAGCTGCTGTCCTGTTCAGGAAACACAGGTTCATCCGAACTCTCCACAGATACCCCTCCTATTTTGTTGCACCTACGGTACAATTATGTATATCACTGAGACATGTAAACGACAACATCTTAGTGAAGTTCTTGGTCCATGGGAGATTTATAGTATTTTCATCATGAATGCTAACGAGAAAGAATTGATTCTCTTAAACACCTGCAGGCTATCTGTTGTGTCAGTCATTAGATAGGCAGGAGAATTTTAGAAGACATAAGGCACGCATGATTTCGCCAAAATGAAAACGATTATGTGCTCTAGCTGGACAAACTTACCAAGATATGACTATTCTTCATGATACTTGCATTTTCACCAAACAAACTGAATTTCTACCTAATCGAAATTGATTAATTACAGAATCGTGATCTTAATTTACAGAATGTTTCATGTTTCTCACCCGGTAGTTCATAACATCACCCCTATCTAACAAAAATAACAGACAGTTTTAAACAAGGCTCTAATAAAAATAATAGACAGTTGTAAACTAGGCTGTCTCTCAGGAACCGTTAATAAGTTTCAGAATAGAAATAATGTTGCCAGCCGTTTGTAAACACCTGTATGATACATTGCCCTAGGTTTCGACACCTCTAAGGATGTTTTCATCAGAATGAACTTTTAAGAATTCCGTGAAATAATAAATAGAAAAATTAAATTGGACAGAAATGTTAACCGAGATGACAATGGGCATGGCGTACAAAGCTTACTTATGTAAAGTTACATTGTGAGAAAGCAATGTCGAAGTTTCTAGCGGATATGCTCAAGTCAAAAATTAAAATTTAACACGTTCCAGTCTAGGTCAATGTACTAAACAGTTATCTGCAACTGGCTGGCTGTATGATTCCTATATTGAATAATAAGAGACACTATTTATGTCTTCTGGACACAGGAAATGTATTGTTGGTACGCTGATGTGTGCTGGTCAGTTTGTAGAAGACAAGCCGCACGAATTTCCGTTAAATGTACAGCCTTACGATGACGTACGATGACGCAATGAATTTGCCGACCACGATACTGTGCAAACTGTCCACCACAATTAACCATCAGATATCTACGCCGGCTCTACGTCGGACAATCTCCGTACGCATGTAAATTGGGCATAAATTTGTCATCTCGTCAGTATGTCTAATACTGGTTCATCGTAAGTTACTCCCGACAGGCGCTAGCATTGGGATCTTGTACGTTAGAATGTCACTATTATTAGGAAGTCAGGGGTTGCTGTATCTGTTTACATTTTCGTACTTTAAATTTGCCTTCAAATGGATTTTAGGAGGCGAGAGTTATGAAACTGAAGAAGGCAATGTATAATATTGTGTACGTTCATAAAGTAACACTGTTTTTCTATAAGATTAAAGAAGAAAGCACATACAGATAACAGAGGCCTTACTTAAGAATAATATATTCTCCTTTATTATTTACAACAGTCTGCCAACTCAAGGGTAGTTTTCCGATTCCGCAGCTATATGTTCATTGATAGTGAGTAGAAAAAGCGAAAATCTGGGGGAGCAAGATCAGGTGGATGCGGAATAACATCCCAGTTCAACTACTGGATAATGTTGTTGGTCTAGAAGATTGCATGGGGGCCTTGTCGTTGAGTAGCACTACTTCACGCAGGCTTCTTGATAGTAATTGGTGGACTGCGACTGAAAGACGTCTCTGTTGTCGACCATAAATGTCAGCAGTGACGGTCGCACACAGGGGGAGCAATTCGTAGTGTACCACACAGCCGCTGCTGCACCAGATGAATGAAATTTTCACTCTGCAGCGGAGTGTGCGCTGATACGAAACATTCTGGCATATTAAAACTGTGTGTCGGACCGAGACTCGAACTCAGGACCTTTGATTTTATGCTCTACCGACTCAGCTATACAAGTACTACTCAGGACCCCCTCTTCACTGCTTTAATTCCGGCAGTCCTCTTCTCCTACGTTCCAAACGACCGGCTCTCCGAGGTTCGGAGGAGAGCTTGTGTAAAGTTTGCAAGGTAGGGGCGACGTACTGCCGGAACTGAAGCCATGAGGCAGTGTCATGAATCGTGTTCGATAGCTGAGTCGTCCGAGCACTTGCCCGCGAAAGGAAAAGGTCCCGAGTTCGAGTCTCGGTCTAGCACACGGTTTCAATGTGACAGAAATTTTCATCATCTTCTTTGTAAGCCCGCAGCTCCTTGTTGGGACACAACCATTCCTTTTTTTTGTGTGTAAGCAATGATGGATATAAAAGAATGGTCCCGAGTTCGAGTCTCGGTCTAGCACACGGTTTCAATGTGACAGAAATTTTCATCATCTTCTTTGTAAGATCGCAGCTCCTTGTTGGGACACAACCATTCCTTTTTTTGTGTGTAAGCAATGATGGATATAAAAGAATGGTTCAGGAACTGAATTACAATTCAAGGTGAAAGGATACACATGGTACCATTCCCTGATGACATTGCCATTAAAAGCGAAGAAGAATTTCAAGATGTGCTGATCGCAATGGACAGTCTAATGGGCACAGAATATGGATTGAGATTAATCGAAGAATGACGAACGTAATGAGAAGTAGCCAGAAATGAGAACAGCAAGACACTTAACAGCAGGATTGATGGACACCAAATAGATGAGTTTGAGGAATTCCGCTACCTTGGTAGCAAAATAACCACTGACTGACGGAGCAAGGATGGCATCAAAAGCAGATTAGCACTGGTTAAACGGGCATTCCTGGCCATGAGAAGTCTACTAGCGTCAAACGTAGGCCTTAATTTGAGTAAGAAATTTTTGGGAATGTACGTTTGGAATATAGCATTGTATGGTAGTGAAACATGGACTGTGGGAAAACGGGAACAGAAGAGAATCAAAGCATTTCAGATGTGATGCTACAGAACAAGTTTGATAAGGTGAGGAATGCAGAGGTTCTGCGCAGAATAGGAGGGGAAATTAATATATAGACGACACCGACAAGAAGAAGGAGCAAGGACATAGGACATCCGGGAATAACTTCCATGGTACTAGAGAGAGATGTAGAGGGCAAAAACTGTAGAGGAAGACAGAGATTGGTGTACATCCATCACAAAATTGAGGAAGGGAGTTGCAGGTGCTTTTCTGCGATGAAAATATTGGCACAGGACAGGAGTTCGAGGCGGGCGTCAAAATGTGATGTGAAACATGTTACTCCGAAGAGAATTCGACAGAGCGCTCTAAAACCTAAGTCGAAACTAGGTTTCAGGTGTAGACGACATTCTGATAGACTATGGAAAACTATAGACAACACCGACAAGAAGAAGGAGCAAGAAGAAAGGACATCCGGGAATAACTTCCATGGTACTAAAGAGAGATGTAGAGGGCAAAAACTGTAGAGGAAGACAGAGATTGGTGTACATCCATCACAAAATTGAGGAAGGGAGTTGCAGGTGCTTTTCTGAGATGAAAATATTGGCACAGGACAGGAGTTCGAGGCGGGCGTCAAAATGTGATGTGAAACATGTTACTCCGAAGAGAATTCGACAGAGCGCTCTAAAACCTAAGTCGAAACAAGGCCTCAGGTGTAGACGACATTCTGATAGACTATGGAAAACTATTCCATATGATGCGCAAGATGTATGAGGCAGGCGAAATACACTCAGACTTAAAGAAGAATATAACAATTCCAATTCCAAAGAAAGCAGGTGCTGATAGGTGTTAATATTACCGAACTATCAAGTCAGTAATTCATGGCTGCACAATACTAACACCAGTTCTTTATAGAAGAATGGAAAACCTAGAAGAAGCTATACTTGTGGTAGATCCATTTAGATTCCGGGGAAATGAAGGGACAAGCGAGGCAATACTGATCATACCACTTTTCTTTGCAGACACGTTGCTATGGATACGAAAAACCACGTTTATCGCATTTGCAGGCTTACAGAAAGCTTTTGACAATGTTAACTGGAATTCTCTCTTTGAAATTCTGAAGGTAAGAGTGGTACAATACAGCGAGCGAGGCAGGCCGGGGTGGCAGAGCGGTTCTAGGAGCTACAGTCTCGAACCGCACTACCGGTACGGTGTGTGATGTGTGTGATGTCCTTAGGTTAGTTAGGTTTAAGTAGTTTTGAGTTCTAGGGGACTGATGACCATAGAAGTTAAGTCCCATAGTGCTCAGAGCCATTTTTTAAACAGGGAGCGAAAGGCTATTTGCAAAACGTACAGAAACCAGACAGCAGTTGTAAGAGTCGAGGGGCATGACATGGAAGGAGTTATTGAGAAAGAGGTGAGGCACGGTTATAGCCTATCCACGATGCTACTCAACTTGTAAATTGACTAAGCAGTAAAGGGAACTGAAGCACCATCTGGAGATGGAGTTAATGTTCAGGCAGAGTAAATAAAACCTTTGAGGTTGTCGATGACATTATCATTCTGTCGAAGACAGAGACCACAAAGGACTTACCACAACAGCTGAATGGAATGAGCAGCGTGTTGGAAAGAAAATGGAAGCTGAACATCACAAAAGAAAAACAAGCTTAATATAATCTAGTCGAAATAAATCAGAGGGTGCTAAGGGAATTAGAGTAGGAAACAAGATTGTAAAATTAGTTTTTGGGGAGCAAAAGACCTGATGATGGTCAAAGCAGCAAGGATATAAATTGTTGAGTAGTAATGTCAAGGAATGAGTTGCTGAAAAACAGAAATGTGTTAACTTTGGCAATAGATTTAAGTGTTAGGAAGACTTTTCTTAAGGTATTTGTTCGCAGTGTAGACACGTATGGAAGTGAAACATGGACGATAAAGAATTCAGGCAAGAAGAGAATAGAGACTTCCGAAATATGTTGCTACAGGATAATGCTGAAGATTAAATGGGTAATCGCGTAACTAATTAGGAGGTACCGAACAGAAATGGGGAGAAAAAATGTTGTGGCACAGTTTGCGTAAAAGAAGGGCTTTGTTGATATGACAGAGTGCCATTCTGTTCCCTTATTTTTGACAGGAGTTACTCGCATGTCAGCTAATGATGAGACGATGTGTTAAGCGATGGCCTTTACATGCGGTTATCCCCCTGTAATACAAGCACTCAATAACACATTAAGGTGCTAAGTATTGGGACGCGATGATTCAGGCAAGAAGAGAATAGAGACATCACCAGTTTTGTACTGGAGGGTATTTTGGTCAATTGGGGGGGGGGGGAGGTAAATTCATAGAGGGAGACCTAAATATGGGTACAGTAAGCAGATCAAGAAGAATAAGATACAGTAGTTAATTCATGAAGAAGAGGCTTGCCCAGGATAGAGTAGCAAAAAGAGCTGCCAAACCAAACTTCCGACTTGGGGGCCACAACAACAACTGTGTGAATAACTACATAATACGTTATTTCATTTAATGGAGCACGTCGTACCAAAGCTACTTCCTTTTTAATTATAGAACAGTGATGTTTTGCAGCTAGTATATTCACTTCATGAGCTTTCATAGTACTCACGTAGTGCTGAAAGGAAGTAATCAACAATCCCGTAGTGACTAAGTATTAATAATTCATGACATGCAATGTGTACAAATGAAATCATCGCGTCCCAGTACTTAGCACCTTAATGTGTTATTGAGTGCTTGTATTACAGGGGGATAACCGCATGTAAAGGCCATCGCTTAACACATCGTGTCATCATTAGCTGACAAGCGAGTAACTCCTGTCCGAAATAAGGCAACAGAATGGCACTCTGTCGAAATGGACGAGTACGTGACATATCTTCTCTATTAGTTGCTCTTGACATCATGCCCGCCGCGCGGGATAGCCGCGCGGTCTGAGGCGTATTGTCAGGGTCCGCGGGGCTCCCCCCGTCGGAGTTTCGAGTCCTCCCTCGGGCATGGGTGTGTGTGTTGTCCTTAGCGTAAGTTGGTTTAGGTTAGATTAAGTAGTGAGTAACCTTAGATATAGATGACCTCAGCAGTTTGGTCCCATAAGACCTTACCACAAATTTCCAAATTTTACCTCATTCTCATGGAATCAGGACTATGACCAAATAAATTTCTTGTTCTTGTACATGACTTAAAATTAATGTAATAAAACACCAGTTTCTTCAGTCAGTAGCACAGAATTTTAGGAGCAAATTTTCAAAAACTTCATGACGCTTACAGGAGCAACAAGGAACTGCCGATATAGCGAAGAAGAAAAATAAAGACAAAACAACCTGCAATTATTTAGTGTTGCACAAAACAAAATAGAGGAAAAACAACAAAGAAGAGAAAAATGTTCTCGGATTTACAACCACGTCAATTGCTTAAAACTACACGAGCTTTCGGGCAAGCACTCCTTGGCCATTGTCAATTGGTATGACTGCCAGTGGAGTGTTGGTGTGCCATTATATAGGATAGCTGCCGGCTGTGACGTCATTGGTGCCCATGATATTGCCATATATGGGCATGTTTTGAGTCGGCGTTCGATGTACCCTCTTCAACCGCGCGATCGCTGGATCCCACCCAGCGCTGAGCTGCAGTCCACCGTCTCTATTCAGGGCGTTTGAGGTAATTTTTATTTCCATAGCTTCCTTTATTAAAATGTCGCAGAAGCCGTTAGTGCGAGCCACGACAGAGGTACCGTAAAATTTTATATGATGACCGTTTTCTAACGCATGCTCAGCTAACGCAGATTTCTCTGGATAGCGTAGGCGATAATAAGTCTTATGTTCTTTCCTGCGTTGTTCCACAGTGGCACTGTTTGTCCGATGTACGCCCAAAAGGTATTTCGTAGACTCCAGGTGTTCTGAGACCTACTGCGTTTTTAACTGGTCTCAGTAACTGACGGATTTTCGTTGGAGGCCTTCTGACTGATTTGATCTTTGTCTTTGAACAGGCGGCTTATCTTGCCCGACACAGAGCCACAGAATGGCAGCAAAGCAAGTTTCTTTTCCTGCCCTTCGTCCGTGGTCTTATTCTGATATTTCCCAGAAATCTCATCTTTCACTTGATGGGCGCTGTAGCCGTTGTTCCTGAAAACCTTGAGTACGTGACTCAGTTCATGGGGCAGTCGTCTGATATTACACTTGCACGACGCACCAGTGTTTGTAATACATTGTATTTCCTCAAGCAACGTGTTCTAATCCGGTGGCCTTCAGTTCCCATTTCCCGACAGCGCCGGCCACACATGTCTGCATGCCGAATGTTGCGTTCCTTCAACATTGCAATGGGTATGAGCTACCATACTATTCACATAACCACTTACAACATGTATATGATTGTTTGAATGCGATGGAAATACTTATTGTCAGTTACTTAGTTGTAATAGTACAACGCTATTGGTAAGAGGATAACTTCCACATTTAGTTATTTTACAAGATAGTTCCTTGTGCAAATATTGTTTTATTTTCAGTACCTCTTCTCTTTATTAGCGTATACCTTCAGTTTTACGACCTTCGTTAAATTTCACTGATCACGAACGATAAAAAACAGTATTTAATTATGTCATTTATGAATGCTGGCATTTGAAGAAACGTTTTAATGATGGTTAAAGCCATAATGGCACAAGAACTAATCAATAACGTTTTACACTATGTATGTCAACTAATTCGTGTATACCCTCTTGAAGCGGCCTGCCAGAGAATGTGTCGCCAAACGTGTACTTCATGTGGTTTCCTAAAATCTAACAAGAGAGTGGTACAAAACTAGGATGTCAGACGATAATATTATCTTAACAGCTATTTCTCAGCTCATTGTGTAATGGAGAAACTCGACAAGCACATCAGACGGCGTCTGACCACTCTGTACACTGGATGTTTCACAATTCCTGTTACAGGCGACTATGGGCTGCAGATGCCCGCCAGGTAAGCCGTGCAGTCTAACGCACTGCTTTCGGGGAGGGATGGCTTGCGGGTATCAGGCACGAATCCGCCCGGCGGATTAATGTGGAGGTCCGGTGTGCCGGACAGTCTTTGACTGTTTTTTAGGCGGTTTTCCATCTGCCTCGGCAAAGCGCACTGGTTCCTCTTATTCCGCCTCAGTTACACTATCTTGGCAATTGCTACGCAAAAACTTTCTCTATGTACAAGTACACCATCATTAGTCTACCAGGCAAACATTGGTGTTACACTCGTCTGGTGTGAGACGTTCCCGGCGGGCGGGGTCCACTGGGGGTCGAACCGCACAATAACCCTGGGTTCGGTGTGGGGTGGCTAAGAGTTGAGTAGCCGGATGTAGACTGCTATGAGTCTATGTACCACTGAGGCTACAGCGGGGACAAAGCCTCTCCGTCGTTTCTAGGTACCCAGTTCAATACAATACAATACAATGGGCTGTAGATCGAATTAGCACATAAATTTATGGTGAGAAACTCATGATCGGAAACGTAGCATTCGGATACATAACAAGATAGTAGATCCCACTTCTGGCATTTTTCTCGCTTCACGGCGCACACAAAGTGAAAAGAGAGCACCTTTATCTATCCAAGTTATAATTATGAACTCACATAGGACTTTCATCCGACTACAACGACTGACATAAACTGGTAGTTTCGCTGCTGGAATGGTCTCGACTTCAAAGAGGACGTTATTCGCCACGTAGAGGATAACACGACATGCCGTGGGTACTGTAGAACACAAAGGTCAGACCTTGTTATCCTGTTGTGTGTGCATTGTAATGCGCGAGTTTTGAAAGTGATCTGAAATTAAAATTTACTTTACATCCCCAAACTGTGTATTTACCGACAAAAACATTACCTTTTAATACCTCTCTACAACCACTGCAAGTCTGCTATATGAATTGGGCTACAAGCTGTATGCAGTAGAGTAGTGGCGGCACGGGTGCCATTTTTATATCAAACTGATATGTAAACTAATTAAATTGATCAACTAATTCCCTCACCCCCAACCACATCCACTCACATCTACAGATGACGTCATGTGTTTTCGTCGGTCTGCAAGTGGGCCCTAGCAGCGACCCCCACCCCTGCCACTCCCACTCCCGCCATCCTACACTATTGGAGGTAATTTCGAATTCCGGCAGGAATTTTTTGGTCCCAAGGCTGTGCCGAAGCCTCACCCCCTACTCCTCAAACAGAAACTGGCGGGAAATTAAGAACTGGCGGTGTCCTTTCTGAGGATCAAAAAATGGTCCTTGTGAACAGAAAACACAACACAACACAATGTAAATGGTTGTCCCCTATCTGTGACTTCAGTCTTGGTCCTTCTGGATGGAAGCACAAGTGCACCCTTCTACACATGGAGCCTTTTCTTAGAATCAGACAAATTCTTTACATCATAGTAAAACACTCTATTCTTCATGACTGATTTCGGTAAAAGTATGTTACCATCATCAGATCTTAATGTAGGTTATTATAAATATAATTTATAAGTTATCTTCATGCAGGTTATTACATTTATAATAAGTTAAAAATTATATTTATAATAACCTATATAAAGATCTGATTATGGTAACATACGTTTACCGAAAGAGGTCATCCACAATAAGTATTATAATGGGACCTTGGTTGGGAATATTGTCTTCTCCTAAGAAATTAAATACAAGTCTCTCCTTTATACTTAGTGTCAGTAAACATAGAAACTGCCCACATGAAGGAGAGAAAGAACAGATCAGTACTAATTACGCAATTAAAATGAAAATCAGCCCTAATTACACATATATATGTATAGCGCTACACAAGGTCCGCCTAAAATCGCAATACAGCTAAAAAATTAGCAATACAACTGGTGTTAGCCTGCTGGGAAAGAATTTCACAATGCGTCTCGAAACTAGTGTGAGACATCAGCAAATCTGCACTTCACCTACAAGCTGGTGTGAAAAAATTCTTTTCAGCGAAAAATATGTTTAACTGACGAGATTCTGGTGTTGGACAAAGCAGGGTTTAATAACGGTTTACCTGTAAGCACACATCTGAGGACTGTATCGAGCGCTGGGTGATGTCAAAGTTCACTACTGGTGCCAATCACCGTGCAGCCCAGGTAATAAAGGACAATACACGCTACCACAACTGATGTAAAAAATGCATCGCTCTTACAATTACACATCCAAATAACGTGAAAAAAACACTGATCGTAATGAACAGGTCATGATGTAAAACATGTACTGGTGATTGTACAAAAATAGTTGTAATAACACAACTACTGCAAAATTATGCAGCTGTGTCTTCATCGATGGGCGCCCTTACTCTGCCCCTCATGCCTTCCTTTTTCCTCCCTCCCTCCCTCCCTCCCAGCCTCCCTCTCCACAACTCTGAAACAACAAAGAAATTCCGGTTAAAGATCCAGATCGCTTTTTCTAATGGCTAGCTGCTCTGCCGAGCGCATCACGGCTATTCAGTAGGCCGCCGCCTCAGTCAGAGTTCACTGACCACACCACGCAGTCTTCCATGCACCCACAGACACTGACTGCCTTGACGCGATGGTCGTTCGTCAACGCAATAGCATGTCTACTAAACTAAACGATAGGAGATAAAAAGACATCGGCTCCAAGTACAAACAACTTGTTTGTGTAAATTATAGTGACTCAGCTCAAACCCCACACGCCACCCGTATGGTCAGGGAGCGCACCTATGGCGGCCACCTCACGCAGTCTAGGCACGCCCTCAGGCAAGCCAACAGACCTGTCGTTGTGATGGAGAACACTTTTATTTAACATCAACACAACTCTTCCTTGCAATCTGTTGTATGTATTTCTCAGAAACACTGGAACCCTCTGGAACAACCACAAAATTCTGGTGAACGCTCCAGATGCCTTTTTCAAAAGTCGGCTTCTTTGAAAACAGGAAGCCTTCTGCCTAAAGCCACCACAGACCAAAGAGCAACCTCACAGCACAGTGTCTTCAGCTCAATGCATCGCAGCAAGCATCTGTTCGAGGGGTCAGCGTTATCGACGCTGACAAAAGCCATCTATGTATGCAATAGAGCGCCACGCAGGGATTCATCAGAACAAAACATTCATGCATGAGGGCTGTCCTGACTGTGGGGTGTTTGTTTAAAAGAACAGCCACTACCTACTACAGAACACGGCCATCATGCTTCTAGTAGCCCAGCCGATCTGAACACTGCACTGAATGTGAGCAGTCCACTTTCTCCTAGTTTTTTGAGCAAAATCGGTATACTTTTTACATTGAACAGCAGAATACAAATCGCATCTCATTATTTTTCGACATCCGACGAGTGTTCTCGTTATTTCAAAACCGTCGTCGGAGTAAGGAAAAAGCGAGAATTTAAAGTCTGAAGAAAAAACATCTATGTTAAGGATTTTCTTTTAGCTTGATACAGAAATTACGTGACGTGAGAGCATCTCTCACTTTCCAATCAGCATCTGTAAATAAACTGTCATGCACGTGTGTATTACAAACATTTCAGGCATGTGAAATAACACTAGAGAATAAAATCTTATATAACATTAGCTCACACCTCGGGAAAAAAAAACACAATCATGTTTGTGTGTAACAAGAACATTCTATATTTCAAATGGCTCTACGCACTATGGGACTTAACATCTGAGGCCATCAGTCGTCTAAGAACTACTTAAACCATAACTAACCTTAAGACATCACACACATCTATGCCCGAGGCAGGATTCGAACCTGCGACCGTAGCAGCAGCGCGGTTCCGGACTGAAGCGCCTAGAACCGATCGGCCACAGCGGCACCCTGCTATAGTTCAAGAGGACGTTGCGGTTTTGTACGCAATGGCAAGTCCCATTTTACCAGTGCGCTGCTGTTTACAAAACAAATAGTGAGAGCCCTACAAGATTTTACTGTCTCTCTCTCTCTCCTCCGTTACATCGAAACCTGTTTGCACCTGCAAGCTTAGATTCGACATTTAGACTACATAATTTCCCTCTATCGACATGTCTGTAAACCTTCGAGCATATAGTAAATACTTGTGCCCTAGTTTTATAAGCAATTTGATCACCACAGCCTGTTTCCAGCACTCTACTCACATGTCGGGGAGCGGTGGGCGTGGGGGGTTTGGGGGGGGGGGGGGGGGAGGAACATATTCATTTCTAGGTTCAACAACGAGCTATACCTCAAATGGTGTCTGCTTTATGATTAGAGGTTATGAAGTATGGAATAACACAGGACTTGCGGTAACACCTATTTTTTAAACACGCAGACGACAATAATAAAAACAGTCAAGATTCCAGAAGAATAGGTACGTCCGATTTCTGTTAGTTTTATGAGCAAAATAGCTGCAGTTATGAGAGAACTGTATGTAACCAAACCTGTTATGCCACTCCTCATAACAGAAAACCATATAAGATTTTACCGTTTCCCTCTCTGCCGATATTTGGAAAAAAACAATTACCATCTGCGTGCTGACATCGAGCGTATTACATACACACGCATCCCCCCATTTGAGACGTGGCCAGTGGCCGAAAACGGTTGGACAGATCTGCGTAAAGTATTGTCGAGTGTACTGGAGGAAGGCCATATCCAGCACACTACCAATCACAAGAGAGAGTTCCTGAAATGGTTCGTAATAAGCTGTTTAATACAGTTGTTTTTTTCGGCTATAACACACCCACCCAAGTAGGGTATGACTACACTTTTGCACACCGCCATGCACTTTGTTTTTCTACCACGACTTTAAGGTCTGTGTCGGGTGCTAAACGATATTAACACGTTTAGATCCTTTGGGTCTCACAGAAAGCTGAACATTGCATGGTGTTAACTATGCAGCCCCCGCAACACACAGGTTGGTAGAAATAAAACACAGAGGCGACGTTTTTTACGAATAAAAATGTTGAAGACATCGCAATGTATGGAAACTGGAAGAGTGTGTATGGCGTTTCCAACAGCTATCCGAAGGTGATTACCTATACAGTTAAGCTCATGTTCCACAGCGTTTGGATAGCGGATGTGTCGGTATTCCGTTTCGGTGAGCATAGTTTCCTCATTTCATCATGCACATTGTTACTGTTGTATTGTTGGTCATCGTCAAAAGCGCCGCTCACAACACGTGTGACATAGTAGAAACAGAAAGAGATACTGTTATCTAATTATCGCAAAAAATTTAAAAAATAAAGATAAAAACATCTGGAGGGGATTGCAGCATATGGAAATAGGATGTGTGTGCAGCATTGAGAAACACTTCCAAGTGACCATGCCAAGGGGATGACCTTACATTTAATCCTGTGCTCCACAGTGACAAGTAGCAGACATCCAGTGTTCCACCTAGGGTCTCTCCATCTCAACCAAGTGGTGTTAGTCAATCATTATGCGTTTATCAACAGGGTACCATTGGAAAAATGGGATGGGAAAGACACTGTTGATATGGGACATTGTACTGAATATATCCACTTGTATTGACAGTGCGATCAATTTTAGCAATTTCACCTGGAGTTCCGTAACTTCAACTTCATCCAATTATACAGCAGAAAGCTTCCTAATTTCTGCATCACCGCTAAATCACCCCTCCATTACTTTGCAGCTATAATCTACTCAACATAAGAACTAACCTGATGTAAACATTGCACTATGTAATCATCCGCGTTTGCTGAAACCTCATTGGATTTTCGTTTACATGGAACTGCAGCCACGCCGTCTCAAGTACTGTCAAGTACGACAATAAAGCTACATGCGCCGATCGACTTAGCGATATCACGGGACAACTGCTTTACCGGCGCAATTAACTAGGACAGCACCGGCCTGTCAGCTGGTTCAGCTAGCCTGCAGTGACGTGGCCAGCTGTAGTTCACATGTAAAAAGAGACGAGCAGAGGAGCAATACATTTTCGAATGTTATTTAATTTTTAAGCAGAATGAAATAATTCACCGCAAATGCCCCACAATACGCTCCTTAGACGACTAGACGAAAACGCATCACGTTATCTTTCTTAGTTGATACTCTACTGTAATTAAAAACAATAATGATGAAAATTCAGGACTTAACCACAAAGTAATTTTACTGCATAAGCTGCGTGTAACGGAAGAGAGTGTTGAAGGATTTCACAGTATTGTTAAATATAGAAGACACTTGAAGTATTACTTATAGTCAGTCGTCTGGTAATCGCTGAACTCCTTCCATATCTGATTCCGAGGGATACGTATCGGTATTCGAACTGTCATCTGTTACGTTGATGACGAGGCTATCAACAACAGCATGCACCAAAGCATCCAAGCCCCAGAGTTTCTCATCTTCTTCAACAACGTGCTGTTCTGCACCCAGCCAGCGTTCGGTAGAAAAGTGTCACGAACCTTCGAGCATTAGTTTAAGTACGTCTGTCATCTTAAATGTCTTGTTATTTCTGGCGACAAAGCCCTTCAGCTGGCACTAGATTAGTTGTATCGGTTCAGATTACAGCGGTACGGTAGTAACCTAACTAGAATGTGACCTGCCGACTTAGCAGCTTAATCAACAATGTATTGTTCTACAGTATGACGTTCAGCCTGTTCCACGAATTCAACCTTAATTGAGGTAAGATCAACGTTGGCTCACTATCAACCACTTTACAATGTCTTGATTTTTATAAGATTTTTGTAGCCTATGCTAAAATTTCTACATCTACATGGATACTCTGCAAATCACATTTAAGTGCCTGGCAGAGGGTTCATCGAACTACCTTCATAATTCTCTATTTATCCCATCCCGTATTGCGAGCGCAAAAAATGAACAATTATATCATTCCGTACGAGCTCTGATTTCCCTAATTTCATCGTGGTGATCGTTCCTCCCTATGTAGGTCGGTGTCAACAAAATATTTTCGCATTCGGACGAGACAGTTGGTGACTGGAATCTCTTGAGAAGATTCCGTCGCAACGAAATACACCTTTCCTTTAATGATTTCTAGCCCAAATCCTGTATCATTTCTGTGACACTTTCTCCCATATTTCGCGATAATACAAAATCGTGGTGCCTTTCTTTGAACTTTTTCAATGTAGTCCGTCAGTCCTATCTGGTAAGATTCCCACACCACGCAGCAGTATTCTAAAAGAGGACGGACAATCGTAGTGTAGGCAGTCTCCTTAGTAGGTCTCTTACATTTTCTAAGTGTCATGCCAATAAAACATAGGTTTTGGTTAGCCTTCGCCACAACATTTTCAATGGGTTTCTTCCAGTTTAAGTTGTTCGTAACTGTAATACCTACGTATTCAGTTGCATTTACAGCTTTTAGATTAGACTGATTTATCGTGTAACCGAAGTTTAACGAGATCCTTTTAGCACTCATGTGGATGACGTTACACGTTTCGTTATGTAGGGTCAACTGCCACTTTTCGCACCATTCAGATATTTTTTCTCAATAGTTTTGCAGTTTTTTAAATCTTCTGATGACTTTATTAATCAATAAACTACAGCGTCATCTACAAACTACCGAAGACGGCTGCTTGGATTGTCTCCCAAATCGTTTATGTAGATAAGGAACAGCAAAGGGCCTATAACACTACCTCGGCTAACGCCAGAAATCACTTCTGTTTTACTCGATTACTTTCTGTCAGTTAATACGAACTGTGACCTCTCTGACAGTAAATCATAAATCCAGTCACATAACTGAGACAATATTCCGTAAGCACGCAATTTCACTACGAGCCGCTTGTGTGGTACAGTGTCAAAAGCCTTCTGGACATCCAGAAGTACGGAATCGATCAAAAGCCCCTTGTCAATAGCACTCAACACTTCATGTGAATAAAGAGCTGGTTGTGTTTAACAGGAGTGATGTTTTCTAAACATATGTTTTTTGTGTCACTAGACCGTTTCCTTCGAGGTAATTCATAATGCTCGATTTCAATATATATGTTCTAAAATCCTGCTGCATATAGACGTTAACGATACTGGCCTGTAATTAAGTGGATTACTCCTACTACATTTCTTGAATGTTGGTGTGACCTTAGCAACTTTACAATCTTTGGATACGGATCTTTCGTCGAGCGAACGGTTGTATGTGGTCGTTAAGCAAGGAGCTAATGCATCAGCATTCTCGGAAAGGTACCTAACTGGTAGACAGTCTGGACCAAAACACTTGCTTTTATTAAGTGATTTAAGTTGCTTCACTACTCAGAGGATATTTACCTCTACCTTACTCATGTTGGCAGCTGTTCTCGATTCAAATTCTGGACTATTTACTTCGTCTTCTTTTGTGAAGGCATTTCGGAAGTGTGTGTTCAGTGACTCTGCTTTGGCCGCACTGTCTTCGATAGTGTATCCATTCCTGTCGAGCAGAGAAGGAATTGATTGTTATTGACGCTATCATACTTCACATACGGCCAGAATCTCTTTCGATTTTCTTCCAGATTTTGAGACAAAGTTTTGTTGTGGAAACTGTTATAAGCGTCTCGCATTGAAGTCCTCACTAAATTTCAAGCTTCTGCAGATGATCTCCAATCTTGGGGATTTAGCGTCTGTTTAAATTTGGCATATTTGTTTCGTTGTTTCTGCAACACATTTCTAACCTGTTTTGTGTACCAAGGAGGATCAGCTTCGTCGTTTCTTAATTTATTTGGTATAAATCTCTCAATTACTGCGGATACTTTTTCTTTGAATTATGCCACATCTGGTCTACACTTATATTATTAATTTGGAATGAGTGGAAATTGTCTCTCAGGAAGGAATTTTTATCTGTTTTTTTGAATAGGTATATTTTTCCCTTATTTTTCGAGAATTTGGTGATTACAAAGTTCAATGTCGCTACGAAAACCCTGTGTTCACTAATCCTTGAATCGATTTTGTTAAGATGAGTTGTCCATTACAGTAATGCTGGAGGGTTCTAATTTGGTTAGAACATCTGTAAACCACTTAAGAAACACTTCACCATTCATTTCTTCGTGATAGTCGGCTGTTTTCTTAGATTCAAAAATTAAGTCACCACCTTCCATAAAACCGCATTTGCTGCCTATATGCACAATAATTAACCTCTTTCCTTTTGCCGTCCGGTTCTTTACCTCTTGTGACAAACCTGCAACATAAACTTGCCTCTTGTCGGCAACTGTTGTGTCAGTCCATACTTCTTGTGTGACATGTCCCACATTAAGCAGTATCTCAACAAGGAAATAATATTAGGTTCTTCATGCTTAAATTCTCGAATCGGACGAAGATAGCGCCTCCTCCATAAAGAAATATCATCTTTGTCTGTTACTATACTAATTCGTTTCCTTTTTTCAAATGGGAAGTCAATATCTCGCATTAGTTTGTAAAATGCTGTCCTTTTAAAAGTGGGCAGATCGTCATCGTCATTTACCAGCTTAAGTATCTTATCTATTGCGGGAGCCTCGTTTCTCAAGAAAAACGCATGAACCTTTGACCACACAGGACTTTTCACAAAATCATCACACATTCATAAGACTCACCATTGACGTTTCCGTTTCTTCCCTGCAGTGGAAAGTTTGCCGGTATTTTGTTTTTCTTTCAGTGTACTCAGAACACTTGACACAGACATAACACTACATTGAGATGTCATTTCCGCAGTCTGCTGTATCACTAGCGACGGATACTTTTCTGTAAACGTGTTGAAAACATTCAGGACAATCTGTTTCTCACCACTCTTTAATGGTGTTCCACGCGCGTATTTCACGTTGGAGCTTGTACCAACCTCAGCCATTTTCACACCTCGTATTAACAGCGCGACAAATAGAGCACAACGGTAAAGAGACCGCGACTGTGCACGATTCTTGAAATAAAAAATACATAACTAAAGCGTGATTAACAAATCGTTGAAGGCTGTTTCTACGATACCTATCTACATCTGTGGTATAAAACTATGGACATAGTCCAAATAAAGAGTATTTGGTTTTCCATTTCTGCTTTAAAAAATTAAATTACTATGTTGTGTTAACGTAAACCACTATCATGAACAGTCCTTCATAAAACATCGCTAATGAAGAATTTGTATTTGAACTGGAAATAGGAATTTCCCGTCCAATATGAAATTAGAACATGTGCATTATTCATAAAAAGTGTTGATGAGTTTTATAATTACGAGATGTTGGTATTTCAAATTGAATGGGAAAAAAATTATACTGGGGAGACTTAATCCCACGCACGTCCAATCAGTCACGCTACCGACTGTGCTACACGTTCAATCTGATTTTGTTGTCAATGCATTACATACAACGCTGGGAAAGCTTCAAAGCCTGTTGTTTCTATACATGTATGAAAAATATAAAGAACATCCTATTTCTCGGCGGGTTCCACGCGCGTGTTTCACTACGGAACAGAAAGCAGCCTCCGTCATTTTCGTACTGCACGTTAACAACGCTACAATCAGAGCACAACGCTGCATAGACCATGACTATGCACGATTTTTAAATAAAAACTACGTAGCTAAAGCATAATTAAGAAATACGTTGATGGCTGTTAACGTTTCATTTAACATAATTTAGTAACAAGATATCTAATACATAAGTAGGACCTACTTCCAAGAGCGTAACGACACCATTGCACGTGTGCTACGACTTCTGACCAATCATCACGTTTGTTTTTGTTTACAACAGGTTTATTCTTATGATGAATGAACTACACAATGTACCAGGCTGAGAATGCAGCGTCCTATGCCGATGCAATTGAGCTATGTACGTATGTCCAGTGCACTGACCATTTTCCCTGTGCGGATGTGTGTCACAGACTATTCCACATTCGTAGTATTAAGTCGGAGATTCACTGAATAGCTTATTACTAAGATAAAATAACTTATTACTAGGGTAGAAAATAGGTGAAATCTACCGTTTGTGGATGTCCTGACATGATCGTGGGTACCTATCAGAGTTGAAAGGTGTGAACAAAACTAGCGATGCTCATCTGGTAAGCAATAAGAGCAACAGCCGAAATCAACTCTGAATACATATCAGTTCCCTCTTGCAGAACCCTTCACAGTTGAGTGGAAGTCAGATGAAGGAGAAGAACAGTGTCAGACATTAATTTCCGTCAATTGCGTTGTTACATGAACCTGCAGACAAGCATTCTAATGTTCCATGAAAGTACAGGAATTTGTTTCCGAACTACGAATTTCCAGTCTGCACCAATTGTTTGCCCTCCTCTATGTACTAGACGAATGTTCCTATACTTTTCACGATATTCCTATCTAAAATGCATGCATGTAGATCATCGGGAAGAGGGTGAACTCTTAGGACTTTTTAGTAGGCTGGTGTATGGGATTCTCCAATGTCCTCGTATAAAATCAAACAACGCTAGGGTATGTAGGCAATATGACGATATAAAAGTGGAAATATATCAAAACATATGAGAGAATGTTATAAAATCGATAAAAATCGAGGAAAACCTGGTATAATCACGACAAATTGATGTGCATTACGTAAAACTGAGGGGAAATGCCACGAAATACGCACAATCGCAAAGAAACTTGCAAAACTACTTTAATTGACAGAGAAGACATAAAGTTAGAGAAAAATTACCATGAAATGAGGGAAATTGAGATGGAATATGGGGGGCGGGTTACACTCAAGATCTAGAAAAGTCTAAAAATTAGGCCTCTTCCCTTTTAACCCTTCTCCTTGTAATTAGCATCAACGCATCTCCTATAATCAAACATGTATTAAAAATAAATCTTCATTTGTGTGGCCACCGTATCAGCTGTTGCTTTTCAATTCTTGAGGGTATTTTTTTTTCAGTCGTTGCAACTACAAAGATGTAATTCTTTTTCACCAGATGCGTTTCACTTTATTGAGGTAAAGCGTCATTAGTGGTCCGTACTTAAGTTTTTACAATTTGACTTGATTTTAGATCGAAAAACAGAGTTTTAAAACTATGTTGATTTGTACTTACAATGATTTTCACTTGATTTCTAGCTTACATCTGAAATTGCCGTCTACTCGTATATCCTTGCTTTTCTACGTTACGCCCTGATAATTTTGATGTAATTATTAGTTGTTCTGTAGCACTAAGAATTTCTTATGTTTTTTACGCCACTTTTTTATGCACAAAAATGCATCCGGTTTGTGTTTTGCAGTGTTGCCCACATGACCTTTACACTACTTTGTCTCTGACCTACAACCTATTTTTTATTATACTATTATTCTATTTCATTCTAATTATTGTGTTTCTGTGTATTTATATACTGTGTAACAATAGGGAAGGAATAGTGATGGAGCTTTTTTTCGGTTCAGGGGAGGGAGAAACCCTGATGGGTGGACATAACTACGTAGCAGTGTGATGGACTGTGAGTTAGAGGAGAAGGTAAGCAGGAAGAAATGAAATGAAACTACGGGGGGTGGGAGGACGGGTGGAGGTTGAGGGACGTACTCCCTCCATCACTGTTCCTTCCATACTCTTACACAGTATATAAGTACACAGAAATATATTTCAATAGAATTACGCACATACAATAATCTAATTTAAAAAAAGTCATAGGTCAAGACAAAGTAGTGGAAAGATTTTGTAGGCAACACTACAAAACACAAAGCACAACACATACATAGAAGTACATAAACCAACAGAATACAGTGGTGTTCATAAAAGTGTGGTGTGAAAACATGCGCAATGCACAGTGCTGAGAACAAGTAAAAATTACACCAAAATCATTAGTGTCAAACGCAGAAAAGCAACGATGTGCTAACACACAGTATATCCCGATGTAAGCGAGAAATCAAGCGAAAATTACTGTAAGCAGAATTCAACATATTCTTAACGAACCGCTTTTCAACGTAAAATCAGAGGCAAATGTAAAAACTTCGTAGCAGGCCACTGATGATGCTTTATCTCAATAAAGCGAAACGCTTGTGGCGAAGAAAATTTACACATTTTTGTACTTCCAACGACAGAATAAAAATACCCTAAAGAATTGTAAAACAACTATGGACACTATGGCAACACAAATCAAGAATTTAATGTCACCTTGTCAAGCTCTTCCAGTTGGCCTCTATTACCAGTTTAAGAAGATTCAAAAAATGGTTCAAATGGCTCTCAGCACTATGGGACTTAACTTCTGTGGTCATCAGTCCCCCAGAACTTATAACTACTTAAACCTAACTAACCTAAAGACATCACACACATCCATGCCTGAGGCAGGATTCGAACCTGCGACCGCAGCGGTAACGCGGTTCCAGACTGAAGCGCCTAGAACCGCACAGCCACACCGGCCGGCTAAGAAGATTCAATTTAATTTGTATCAAACAGTTGAAACCATCACATAATCATCTTTTGCCAGGATACATAAATGTAAAGATCAAAAACAGTTCGAAAGCAGCAAAAGTTCCCACACAAGTCACCAAAATGCATGGCTGAAACTCGAAATTAAATCACAATTTACAAAGAAACAGACTTTAAACCAAGAATTATACGAAATTCAGCTTCAGCTAACACAAAAATTAAATAATCCGCCATTTTTGCTTCCACTGTGGAAAATGTCTATGGCTACACCTGCAGAGCTATAAGTGAAATGTGACTAAAGCACAATAAGAAAACTGAAAATTTCAGATTGCACCATACAAAACCCATAGTACATCCACATACACCATTTTTATCATAGGGTCGTTAATCTTACCGATATAACACTAGAAACAAAAGAGAAACATCTCTTAGAAAAAGGTCTGAAACGCAATGTTGACTTACCAGCAAATGAACTACAGATAGAGAATCTCATTATAGAATCTGAATATATTCTCACTATAGAATAAATATGTGAAAACAGTAATGTAAACAGAAGAATAACTAGGGAGTTAATAACACAGTAAATTAAACGCATAACAACACAGATTAGAAAAGGACACAATAAATTCAAAAATGATTCTGATGATACAGAGCTTAAAAATCTGAAGAAAAAACTGGAAGCAGAAAATGTCATTATAACGAAATCTGTCAAAGGCAGCAGTGTTGTCCTCATGAAAACAAAAGAATACATATGAAAAACAGAAGAATTAACCAGCCATAACAACATGAAAAAGTTATAATTGAACCGAAGTAACAGATTTAAAACACACTCAAAAACGTGGAGTACACATTTACAGACAGAGAGAGAAACGGGGACTTCTACAAAAAAATCTTCAAGCCCTCAACATGAGATGTCAACCAAAGGTCCATAAAGAAAATTATCCAGTCCATCCAATAGTAAATTTCAGAGCAGCTCCTACATGCCTATTAGCAAAACGAATGCAGTCATAGCTCTGCTGTAAACCAGATAATGATAGAAGAATCAGAAATAGCTCTCAGCTTGTAGAACATATAACATGCACTAAAATCCCCAGCACAGCAAGACTGTTGTCCTTTGGTGTAGAACGTATTTACAGTTGCATCCCTGTTAATAGCACCTGTGAGGCCGAGCGGCACTAGGCACTTCAGTATGGAACCGCGAAACCGCCACGGTCGCAGGTTCGAATCCTGCCTCGGGCATGGATGTGTGTGAATGCCTTAGGGTAGTTAGGCTTAAGTAGTTCTGTGTTCTAGGTCTTGCAACTAGGGCTGCCGGCGCGCCGTAACGCACGGAGTCTCGCACTGGGGCGTATCGCTTCCAGTCGGGCGTGCCACGGCAGTCCTCACAGGGGGAGTGACGCGTCTCTCATAGCCTCTCCTTCCCAAGTCGCTCTTTCCGCCTTCCCGTGGTGCCAGATGTTAAACTTGGCATTTTGCCTTGCGACAAAAGGGAGAGCTGCAACCCAACCCGATGCGAAAGCGAAGGGTGCATGGCAAAGGGAGAGCCGTGTCGAGGGACCGAGCACCAATCCCTTTCTATTCGCAGGGCATAGACCAACAGGATCTCTGCATGCCGGCGATCTCGTGTGAAGGCGTGGGATCGCGGCACGTAACAGCAAGGGTGCTTCGCCGCGCCCTTGGGTAACTGGGGCGTGTTCTGCCAAACCCAGGAGGTGGTGACATCGCCTTGGCCAGGTTAGATGGGTCCAGACCGCCGAACATCTGGGGGGCCGGCCCACCACCTCAGTAGGAGTGGGTCCATGGCCGAGAGGTGGAAGCGGCGGAGGGCGAGGGGTGCATCTGCCTCTCCGGAGTGCGGGGTGCCGTTGCCGCGGTCCGTCGTGTGCAATCGCCGACGACGGAGTCACCGAGTGGGACCAGTATGCTGGAAAGAGTGCGCTGAACCCAGCAGCTCTGGAGTGCCCTTGACCTAGGGGCGAGGTCGGTGGGCAAGCTGCAGAAGTCCCCCCCCACATGCCAGAGGAGCCAGTCTGGGACAAGAGACGGGCTCCCACCCTTCTTTTATCACTCATACAATATGGCGACACCAGAGACGAGTGATTCGAGTGAGCCATTGCGAGCCTCTTTGATGCCTGGACCAGCTCCTCAGGACGAGTTGGGACAGGCAACTGATGAAAATGTGCTACAAAGACACACGAGGATCACGTTGCTCCTTGAGCAAAATATCATAAATGGCAAGATTAGTCAGGCGGCATTGACAATAACTAAAACTGAGCTGGCGGCGTGGGCCATCGCCAACGCCAAGCTTGAGGCCCGCGTAGAAGAACTACAAAAATAAAACGATAGATTAAGGAAGCAACCTGTTAAGACCTGGGCGGGAGTGGTTGCACAAACGCCACCAAAACCGCAAACAACTAAGGATACTATTGCCAGAGTCACCAAACGATCAGACACAATGGTCTTTCTGAGGACCCTGCCTGGTTACGACACTAGCGTGAAAAAGAGACAAGAGTTGCTTAATACCCCAATTAATCCTATAAAAGACAGAATCAAAGTTAACAAAGTAATACAAAGTAAGAATTCGGTAATCGTCTAAGTTGCCTCGGAAGAGGACAAAGAAAAATTACTAAACAATGCCAAATTAAACTCTGTGGTCAAATGCGAGCCACCGAGGAAAAGAAACCTGTTAGTCATCTTATATGATGTACCAACGATCATGACGAATGAGGAATTACAAAACACTATCATGGCACAAAACTTTGAGGATATGTCAGATGAAGAATTTAAAGAAAATTTCAAACTGAGATTCAAAACGGGGCCCACAGTGATGTGCTTCATCACGTCGCCGAGGTCTCCGCTCAAATGTGGAGAAAAGTAACAGCAATGGGAAAAATATACATCGGCTTTCACGCCATAAATACACGAGACTATCTTGCGGTACCGCGTTGCCACAATTGTGGAGACCTCGAACACGATCTGAGGCACTGTACCGGGGGTCAGCCTGCTCAAAATGTGGCGAGGATGATCACGTGAGGAAAGACTGTAGCGCTGCCGCAGTCTGCATCCCTTGTAAGAGACGGGGCAAGAAATCTTGTGGCACCACTGGACGTAACTGCCCCACCTACAGACTCCTGGAACAGAGATTAATCTCAAGGATAGACTATGACTGATCAAGCTAAAGGAAACAGGATGCCCAAAAGAAAATCCTCAAGCAAAATGAGGAGAGATGCCATGAGAGCAAGTGCCTTCAAGTTATTCTTGAGGTCGCTCACGGGCGCCACAATTAAAACCAATGACACAAGCACTCAAACAGACTCTACCACAACGGACAGAGGGACTCAAACTAAGCCTCTTACAGTCCCGTTCCCCTCCTCCCAAAGCCGGGAGACAAGGCCGACTAAAGATCAACGGCAATGGCATCCTGTAACAGAGACTGCGGCAACCTCAACAGCGGAGAATAGAACTACAAAGAAACCAGTTCAGGAAAACAAAATAACCAGCTCAACGGAATCAGCTACCACAATAGATCCTATCGTGAGATTGCCACAGGTCGACCTAGTCAGAGTCTATCCTAATCTTGAATTCACGATGCAACTTGCAAGACTAGAGCACCGACTACCTTGACGACTGCCTTGAGACACGTGGTTCGGGTGGGACATGAATATGGTAGGAGAGTCACCTTCTCGGTAATGGAGGCTGTGGACAGAATACAGCTAAGGTCAGTGAATCTCCCCACCGACTTAGGAGCCCTGTGGGACCTACTAAAGGAAGTTTTCGAAAGACGTGGCGAAAAATTCGACCTGGACGACATCTATCAACAATCAGTTTTGGCAAATGGACGCATCACTTTTGACTGGAATAAGACATGGCCTAATGGCAGAATCCACACATACTTTCCATAAATAATTAAATGACGAAAATCACCATTGGCCAACTTAACACTCATAACAGAAGACTAGTGATGCACTACCTACGTAAGGAAGTGGAGGAGAGGAGACTAGATGTGGTCTGTCTGCAAGACCCGTACTCCCTAAATGGGAAAATAGCTTTCTCAGCTGCGACCTGGCAAGTTGTATGCAGAGTGGGAGACCCAAGATCGGTAATAATAATAACCAATAAAATTCTAAGGGCCACAGTATTAACACAGTTCACTACTAGCCACTACAACGTCGTGGAGCTGCAGTCTCCATCAGGAGCAATTGTCTTCATCAACATGTTTTTCCAATATGGTGATGACATTGAGAGACATTTGGCACACCTTTCCACAGTTATCATCGCGTTGCGGGGGCGGAAAGCAATTATAACTGCTGATATAAACGCCAAATCCCGCTTATGGCACAAGGGCCCTAATGGAAAGAAGGCAGAAGAGACTATCATGGCCTTGCAGCTGGTGGTGGCAAACAAGCCGGGCAATCCTCCGACCTATGCGGCGGGAGGTGGCCAGGGCACAAACATTGATGTGACCCTGGCTACGCCCAATGTTGCGCATCTCACCCAGCAGCGGAAAGTAGTAGAGAACGTCACCACTAGCAATCAAAATCTTACCACCTTCAGTATAGGAGACAAGGAGAGCCGCTGGGCCATGGGGTGGGAAGTACAATACAATTACAAAAGAGCCGATTGGGAAAGACTCGCTAGGGAGTGCGACATTCCTGCACTGCCAGAAGCTGACGGACACCTGGACATTGACGTAGACAACAGAGCCGACGAACTGGCGACAGTAATAACTCGAGCGGTGAAAGCCACTGTACCTACTAGGAGGAAGGCCATGGCGGCCTCTCTGTCACCATGGTCAGCTGAACTGGAGGAGATGCGCCGGTCTGTTAGAAGGGTCAGGAGGCACTACCAGCGCAGTGTCGTCTGGCTAGAAAGACAAAGATGGTTGCAAATATACTGGGAAGCTAAACACAATATCCTAAAAATACTATGTGAAATAAGATCAAAAAGTTGGGAACACTTTGTTCTGAACCAACTAGTTTTAGACCCATGGGGAGTCCCCTAGAAGCTGGTCCGAGAGAAAATCCGCTCTCGGATGGAACTCTCAAACGTCAGGCGTGGGGATGGGATGATGAAATCTTGGCAGGAAACTGCTGAGGTCCTTCTCCAGTCCCTGCTGCCTGACGACACAGAGGGTGGAGAGTGAGGCAAACAACGGCAGCTGCGTGAGAACAACAACAATGTATATGGAAATGATACAGCAGTTTACCCATTCTCTGAAGAGGAGGTAGCTGCCCATATAAAATCCCTGAAGAGAGTGAAAGCTCCCGGGCCGGATTGCGTTGTGGCGGAGGTGGTGCAATTCCTGGCCCTCCAGATAGTCGCCTCTCTAAATCACCTGTATAATGAATGTCTCAGGCAGAACAGGTTCCCTCGACTCTGGAAGAGGGCAAATGTAATCATAAAGAAAGGAGCTGACAAAGACCCAGCAGAAACAAAATCTTACCGACCACTCTGCCTGCTTGATCTGCTTGGGAAGGTTCTGGAGAGACTACTGGCTGACAGACTGGCTGCGCACCGAGTGCTGTGCGGGATGAACAGCAGGCAGTTCGGCTTCAGGCCTGGGCGATCGGCATCTGATGCAATTGCCCTGGCAGCCGCAGTCTGCAGCTCTACCCAGTACAAGTACGTTGCCGGCATCATGGTGGTCATAAGTGGCGCCTTCGACAAGCTGTGGTGGCCTTCGCTCTTCTCCTGTTTACGGGAGAAAGAGTGTCCAGGGCCGCTAAATGGGTGTCTTAGGAGCTATTGCGAGGATCGGGAGGTCTGGCTACCATCCCCTAGCGCAAGAGTAAGAAACACTATCACAAAAGGATGTCCGCAGGGCTCCATATTGTTTCCCCTGTTTTGGGATATCCACATGGAACCCTTACTAGACAAACTGCAGCAAAGTGAGGAAGTGCTATAGGTAATAGCCTACGCAGATGACTTCCATCTACTGGTCGGCGGCTGTACCTGGGAAGACATAGAGCCCAAGATAGAAAAAGCAATAGAAATACTACAACTATGGTGCCGAAACACAAAGATGGAAATTTCACCAGCCAAGTCCACATACCTTATTCTAAAGGGACAACTAGTTCGCAATCCAACTGCCAGGATAGAGGGCTCACCAGTTCTCCGGCGACGTGAGACTCTTTATCTTGGTATCATCATTGATGAAAGGTGGTCCTTCGACAGGCACATCGAAACTGTAACTGAAAGAGCCCTACAAGTACTCAACAACCTCATCTCCATTGGACACAAACGATTTCATCTCCCACCACATCTCGTCAAATAGCATACTCACCTCTATAGTGGGTTACGGCTCGGGAGTCTGGGCACACAGGCTCACGAGGGTGGTGCCCGCCATGACAGTGAGAAAAGTGCAGAGAAATATGATTATGAGATCAGTAGCGGTATACAGGACTACACCGGGAGGAGCCCTGTTAGTCATAATCGGGCTCTGCCCCTTGGATATCAAAATTCGGGAGCAGGCTGCTTGGTACTGGGCAAAGAAGGGAAATTTGGATAAAATAAAGTCTAGGCAGCAGAACTATGAACAAAATTGAGATTAGGCTAAGAGGGGATCAACTATGGCAACATTCGTGGGAAGGTGAAGAAACAGGGCGCAGAACCTCTGATCTCTTACCAGGTGTTAGGGAAAGGATGGAAATGACATATTTCGAACCAACCCAGGGGCTAATTCACTTTCTCAATGAACATGGACCCTACTCGACATGCTTATGTCGATTCTGGAAAAAAAGCGACAACTGCGTGTGGCTGTGGGGTTCCGGAGGGTACTCCTGACCATGTAGTCTACGAGTGCCCCCTTTTCAATGATGTGGCCTCAAAAATGTTACGTGACCAACTACCGCACAATGACACTTATAGACTGCTCATACAACAAGACACTTTTCAGACTGTTAATGAACTGGGTAACACGGTATCACAGAAAGCCTTAAAAGGCTATCTGGGAAAATTAAACTAGCACCTATAAGAGAACTACCTAAACACCGATAGACTCCGGTACCCTATTCCCAAACCGCCTGGGCGCGGAAAGGCCGGCTTCCTCAGTCTTGAATCCACCGCGCCTCGGGATTTAGGGGGAGTGGGGTACAACCTTAACGACTGGACAACGAACCTGATTCGACCCTGGGATATGTTTAGTTGTAGGACTTAGTTTTTAGACACTATCCTTAGGAACCTGCAGCGATCAACATGCCCAATGGGGTTAGCTCAATGAGCAAGGATCTATAGTAAGTTTACATTTGTAACGCTGTAGGCCTTAGTGGCTAGTCCATAGTTTAGGTTACCCGCTTAGTAGTGAATTAACACACTAATTTGTACACTGCGTTTTCCTCATAGCTTACACACTAACTAGTTACTAAAATTAACATAGAATAGCTGCAAATTATATCACTGTAACACTATTTCCGGCCCACTAATCACATAAGGCAGTAGGCTACATTGTATAATTAATACGTTTTTCTGGAAAAAAAGTTCTAGGTAACTGAGGACCTCAGATGTTGTCGCATAGTGCTCAGAGCCATATTAACCATTTTTTTATCTTAACAACACTCCGTCTTTAGGCCGCAAGTGGCCCATCGGGACCATCTGACCGCTTTGCCATCCACAGTTGAGGATGCGGATAGGAGGGGTCATGTTTTCTATGCAGTTCACTTTGCAAAAAGCCATCTCGAGCATTCTCCGAAATTTCTTTGTTGTTGCAGAGTGCTCCAGTCTTTTCAAGAAATAAGTTTATTACATTGCAAGGAAGAGTTGCATTGACGTTAAATGTGTTCTCCACACAGAACTATTGGAGAGGATGGGGCCGTGCTTAGTCTGTGTGAGGTCGCCACCACAGATGCGCCCTCTGATCACGGGGATGGCATGTGCGGATGGGGCTGTGTTGCTATGTTTTAGACTAACAAGTTGCACTTCAGGCAACCCTCCTTTTATTTCATATTGTTTACTTGACTATACACGCTTTTGTATTGGCGAAGGATCGTCGACTCAAAGCAGACAGCATCTGCGGGTGTATGGCGGACAGCAGGATGCATCCAGCGGCCGCTGATGGGTTGGAGTGGGCCGGTGAAAACCAGCGAAGCGCTCGGCGGAGAAGATAAACCATATGAGAAAGCGAATTAGAGCTTTCTCCGGGATTTCGTAGTTGTTCTAGAGGAGATCACTCTTCCAGAGAAATACCTTCAGCAGATTGTAGGAAATGTTCTTTTGTTCTTGCCTTTCGTCTACCTGTGGTTGATTTCCACTGACTGGAGACAGTATTTCAATGTCACCAGAAGGATCTTTCTGTGCACCATCAGCGGCAGGGTAGAATAGACATCTACCCCTGCCTACGCAGGGGGACAGGAAGGAAAGGAGGGATGTGGGGTGGAAGTGGGTCAAGACTACCTCTAATATGGATAGTCTGTGAGTGCCCTTCGAGGAGTACGCAGCTGCAGGATTTAGCGACAGTTGGTTTTTATGTCGATTTTTCCCAGTCACCAGTACATATGTGGCATCATAACCTGATCATTATGAGTGCTGTTTTTTTTCACGATAATTTCGATGTGTAATTGGAAGAGTGATGCAGTTTTCCCATCAGTTGTGGTGGCACATGTTGTCCTCGATTGTCGAGCAGGCTCCTGTAGCAAACTGTGACATCAAACGGCTCTAGATACTGTCCTCCTCTGTAAGCTTGCAGGTAATACAATTATTAAACTCCTCTTTGTCCAACACCAGCATCTCGTCAGTTGAATATATTCTCGCCACAGGCTTTATTCTGCAAGCTTGTAGGTGAAGGGCAGAGTTAGAACATGTCTGCTACTAGTTTCGAGTCTTATTGTAAAACTTTTTAACAGCCGTATAAGACCGGTTGTATGGCATCGTCAATTTTTGAGATGTATCGCGATTTAAGGCCGTTCTTATGTAGCGCTATACATGTAGTTGTGTAATTAGTGCTGATCTTTATGACTGCATGATTAGGACCGATCTTCATTTTCCAATCCAAAATTAATAAAGAACCTTCCTCTACTGCATCTGGGCATTTTCCATGTGTTGTAGGATGGGCTTGGGCTCTCCATCTACAAGGACCATCGTTCGAATTTTGGAATGGGCACCACCATTTTTAATTTACCACTAGTTTCAAGCCCCTCTGGTGGTATAGCGGTGTTAAGAGGGGGGGGGGGGAGGTCTTTCCAAAATTAGAAATTGCAGCCGATATGGTAGGTTGGTGGGAGTAACAGGTGAACGGATGGGTGGGGTTCATGTCTGGAGCCCACGTGGAAGCTTACGTACACATTACGTGATCTGGCGTGGGAGTGGATGTGGTCCGAGGGGAGGGAATTAATTGATTAATTTAATTAATTTGTGTATCAATTTGATGTGACAATTGCATCAATGCCGCCACTACCCTACTATTGCTGTATATATACATTGCCAGATAAAAAAGCGAAGTGCAAAGAAGACATTGTCGGATGGCTTTGTAACTTTATACACACACATACCATTGGCCCATGTCTACGTGATTCAATTTGGAATTCTCTTTGGCATGTGGAAAGTCTCCCATGCTGTATTAGTGCTCTCTGAATTCTGATTCAGAGGACATTTGGATGTGACAATAAATACCTTTCCCTGCCTAGGTGGTCATTAACAGAAGGAGGCAAACTGCTGCGTTTGGAGTGGTGACGTCACCTGCTGATGAACACTGTGTTCAGTGATGACTTACGGTTCCGCACTCTCCTGGAAGACCATCGGTGGCGCGTCTGAAGGCAACCTTGGATGGGTCCCATTCTTTCAATGTTTTGTAGTAGGGACGTTACACCTGGCGTCATTATGTGAGGTGTAAATGGGTAGCGCTTCACGTCACAGCATTTACTGATTGAGGGAACTTTGACGATGGACACCCATTGTCTCCCTGTGTCATCTCTCATAACGACAATGCTGGTCTACACATGGCACGTGTCTCTTTGAACAGTCTGCGCGATGAGATACTAATGGGCCAGCAGGCATTCCAGATCAACCAGAACAAGTCTGACAATAGGTTCAATGTTATCTCTATCCCTGTCTCACTACCAGAGATATTTAGGTCCATTTATCACAGTTGTGAGCCACGTTTGAGCATGCTAAATTCGACACTATTTTGCGATCACTAAAATAACATCCCTCAATATCTCTGCCTTCTTCGTTCATCACCTTTCCTTCTCCCCTCTATTCATATCCTCATCACCACTCTCTCTTTTCTATCTCTTCCTACCCTCTCTCTCAGTCCTTCTCCTCCCATTTCCCTTCTCGATCCATCTTCTCCTCCCTCTCTATCTTCCCTCTCTCTTTCTCTCTCTCGGCCAATTTTGTCCTCCTCACTATCTCTGTGTATCTCATTCTCCCCATCTCTGACTGATCCCGTCCTCTGTTAAAATTAAAATTTAAAACAGTCTTGAACGCAATTTCTTTATTGCAGTGAGTCACTGGTTTAGACTCTTTCATAGAGTCATCTTCAGACTCCAGAGCGGTGGATGGACACTGCCAGACGAGTTCCGTCGACCCTCGACGCTCGTGTACCTGCCGTCCGCTCTCCCTCTTCCCTCTCCCCATTACCCTAAAGTGAGGTCGCTTTTCTTACCCCACAATGCTTCCCTCTAGATAGCAAGTAGTATGTGTGTCAAACGTGCTTGAAACCGTTCCAGACTTTTAGTAGGAACTCCATGCTCATGGATTTACCGACGTACATACATGTCACATACATTCACATGTTTGTTAACATTTCATGCACATAGTTCATGCACGTAGTTCAACTGCATCTCTAGCATATTTCACTGTTTTGTTTCGTTTACATGCAGCTCAAAAGGTGGAGTGTCATATTTCCTGAACAATGTGTCGTGTAATGATATAATTTTGTAGTTACACTTAGCGGGATTGTGGGCACTCTCTACAAAAATTGTAGCGAATAGAACTAGTGGTAAAGCAGAAATAAATTTAAACATCATGCATAACGTGGCTGAAATTTTCAAATTGAGCAGGTCAATAACGCCTTTGTCATCATCTTGCCATTATACATCCAGTTACTCGGCTTGGCATTGCTTGATAGAGTTGTTGGATATCCTCTTAAGGGACAACGTGTCACATTCTTCCCAACTGGTGCGTTAGAATGCCAAAGTCTCGAGCTGGTTTTAGGGTCATGCCCAGAATGCTTGAAACGTTTTCATTTGGGGAGAGATCTGGCAAACTTGCTGGGCAGGTAGGGTTTGGCAAGCACGAAGCCAAGTTTTGCGATTGGGCACAATAATGCCGAGAGGGCCCTACTCTGATGTAGAATAACATTGACGTACCACTTAGGTGAAAAAGTGTCACGAATGAAAACTAGAGGCATCCTCCTCTATAGTGAAATGGCTCCTCAGAATATCACTCTTCGTTGCTGCGCATACGGCGGTATCCCACCACTGTTAGGAGGGTCTCCAGACACGTCTTACGCTGGTAACCTCACAGACTGTAGTAAAACTGTCTTCAGTGATAACTTCCGCACCGATATAGACCACATGCCCAACGAAGACATTTCTGGAGACGCCCAGGAGAGTAATAGGATTCCCTCCTTACTGTCGCCCACTACACTGCCCAACATCCAGGATTTATGGTATGGGGTGCCATTTCATGACAGCAGGACAACTTTGGTTGTCATCCGCCGCTCCCTTGCAGCCTGGCTGTACGTCAGTGATATTCTTGGTGCAGTATTGTTGGCTTTCATGGCAAGACAACTGGGACTTAAATTACAGCGGGATTATGCCCGGCCGCACATGGCTAAGGTTTCTACTGCTTTTCTTCATGCTTGGAACCCCTTAGTTGGCAAAGCAAGATCGGCAGATGTCTCTCCAATTAAGAGCGATTGGAGGGTATGGGAAGAGCACTCCTACCACCTCAGATTTTGACGATCTGTCGTGCCAACTGGACAGAACTTCATATCTCTGAGGAAAACTTCCAAAAAATCCATCAATCACTGCCACGCCAAATAAGTGCTTGTATAAGAGCCAGAGATGGACGATTAAGTTATTGACTTGCTCAATTTAGAAAGTTCCATATGTCGAATAAATCATACAATCTTTCTGAAACTGTAATCAGTCGTTCGTGTCATGTACATCACATCTACGGATTTCCATCCTATTGGGATATATCCTTCTTGGTGCATCATTTCTTTGCCTTATTTACATTTAACCACATGATTGTGTAATATTTTCCTAACAGGAGCAGTGCAGGGGCAACCAAGGCATTTTCAGTGAGAGTAGGATTACATCAGGGATCTGTCCTCATCCCTTACCTCTTTGACGTTGGCATGAACAGAGAGGCACACTGGAGCATGATGTTTGCCGATAATGTTGCAGTCTGTGAACCCTCCCAGGAGACACTTCAAGACAAGCTCGGACAGTGGAGAGAAGCTCTAGAGGAATGGGGAACGAGAATAAGCAGGGTGAAAACAGAGTATATGTGTACAAAGGATGCCAAAGATCTGTATATTAACCTGCAACGAGAACAACTCACGCTGGTGAAGAAATTTAAATACCTAGGCTCTTACATGCAAAGTGATGGAGGACTGGAGCCCCAAATACAACTAAGGATAAATAGTGGACAAATGAAAAAAAAATGGTTCAAATGGCTCTGAGCACTATGGGACTCATCTGCTGTGGTTATCAGTCCCCTAGAACTTAGAACTACTTAAACCTAACTAACCTAAGGACATCACACACATCCATGCCAGAGGCAGGATTCGAACCTGCGACCGTAGCAGTCGCATGGTTCCGGACTGCGCGCCTAGAACTGCGAGACCACCGCGACCGGCAGTGGACAGATGAACTGGAGAAAACTGAGATGAGTACTGTGTAATAAGAAGGTTAGCTGCAGAATGAAAGGGAGGCCTTACAAGTCTCTGGTGGGGCCAGCGATGCTGTATAGTGCAGAAACTGGGCCAATTACAAAAGACCAAGAGAGAAAGATGGAAGTGGTGGAAATTAGAATGTTAAGGTGGATGAGTTGGGTGACCGAAAGGATAGACTAAGGAATGAGTAAAAATGGTTCAAATGGCTCTGAGCACTATGTGACTTAACATCTTAAGTCATCATTTCCCTAGAACTTAGAACTACTTAAGCCTAACTAAACTCAGGACATCACACACGTGCATGCCCAAGGCAGGATTCGAAACTGCGACCGTGGCGGTCACGTTGTTGCAGACTGAAGCGCCTAGAACCGGTCGGAGGCGGACGAATGAGTACATCTAGGGAACAAAGAAAGTGGAGACCATAGACATGAAGATCGAAGAAAGTAGGCTAAGGTGGTATCAACATGTGCAGAGAAGAGGGGAGTACTACGAGTGGAGAAGAGGTGATGACCTCGAAATCGAAGGAACAAGGAAGAAAGTAAGACAAAAATTTAGACGGAAAGACATGGTAGCAGGGGACTTACAGCAGAAAGGATGGCTCAGAGAAGAAGAAATGGATAGGTATTTATGCAAGAGATGGATCCAGCAAAACAAATCCGACCCCACATGATGTACGAAAAGGCTGAGAAGATGATGAAGAAGCTGATGATATTATTTATCGTTGTTGAAGTATAAGAACAGTAAAAACTGGAAAATTGTTTGGTCACCCATTGCAGTCCATAGTGAAACGAAGATGAGCTCAATAGTAACCCATAGCTCATGGTACGTACATCAGTATGAATTTAACAGTATGTGTTGTACGTTTTTAATAAATGAAGAAGGTAATGAATGTATACTATGTAAACTTTAATTGCAGCTATCACATTTGTGTGTCTCGAGTAGCAGGTAAGTAAAGAAGCTATTAATTCCCTCAAGGGTGTCTACAACACTGTAAATACACTGTATAAAATACTGATTAAAATTAACGGCATTAATCCTTAATGTTGTTGTAGTTGTTGTGGTCTTCAGTCCTGAAACTGGTTTGATGCAGCTCTCCAAGCTACTCTATCCTGTGCAAGCTTCTTCATCTCCCAGTAAATACTGCAACCTACGTCCTTCTGAATCTGCTTAGTGTAGTCATCTCCTGGTCTCCCTCTACGATTTTTACCCTCCGCGCTGTGCTCCAATACTAAATTGGCGATCCCTTGATGCCTCAGAACATGTCCTACCAACCGATCCCTTCTTCTGGTCAAGTTGTGCCACAAACTTCTCTTCTCCCCAATCCGATTCAATACTTCCTCATTAGTTATGTGATCTACCCATCTAATCTTCAGCATTATTCTGTAGCACCACATTTCGAAAGCTTCTATTCTCTTCTTGTCCAAACTATTTATCGCCCATGATTCACTTCCATACATGGCTACACTCCATACTAATACTTTCAGAAATGACTTCCTGAGACTTAAATCTATACTCGATGTTAACAAACTTCTCTTCTTCAGAAACGCTTTTCTTGCCATTGCCAGTCTACAGTTTATATCCTCTCTACTTCGACCATCATCGGTTATTTTGCTCCCCAAATAGCAAAACTCCTTTACTACCTTAAGTGTCTCACTTCCTAATCTAATTCCCTCAGCATCACCCGACTTTATTCGACTACATTCCATTATTCTCGTTTTGCTTTTGTTGATGTTCATCTCATACCCTCCTTTCAAGACACTGTCCATTCCGTTCAACTGCTCTTCCAAGTCCTTTGCTGTCTCTGACAGAATTACGATGTCATTGGCGAACCTCAAAATTTTTATTTCTACTCCATGGATTTTAATACCTACTCCGAATTTTTCTTTTGTTTCCTTTACTGCTTGCTCAATATACAGATTGAATAACATCGGGGATAGGCTACAACCCTGTCTTACTCCCTTCCCCACCACTGCTTCCCTTTCATGCCCCTCGACTCTTATAACTGCCATCTGGTTTCTGTACAAATTGTAAATAGCCTTTCGCTCCCTGTATTTTACCCCTGCCACCTTCAGAATTTGAAAGAGAGTATTCCAGTCAACAATGTCAAAAGCTTTCTCTAAGTCTACAAATGCTAGAAACGTAGGTTTGCCTTTTCTTAATCTAGCTTCTAAGATAAGCCGTAGGGTCAGTAATGCCTCACGTGTTCCAACATTTCTACGGAATCCAAACTGATCTTCCCCGAGGTCGGCTTCTACCAGTTTTTCCATTCGTCTGTAAAGAACTCGCGTTAGTATTTTGCAGCTGTGACTTATTAAACTGATAGTTCGGTAATTTTCACATCTGTCAACACCTGCTTTCTTTGGGATTGGAATTATTATATTCTTCCTGAAGTCTGAGGGTATTTCACCTGTCTCATACATCTTGCTCACCAGATGGTAGAGTTTTGTCAGGACTGGCTCTCCCAAGGCCGTCAGTAGTTCCAATGGAATGTTGTCGACTCCGGGGGCCTTGTTTCGACTCAGGTCTTTCAGTGCTCTGTCAAACTCTTCACGCAGTATCGTATCTCCCATTTCATCTTCATCTACATCCTCTTCCATTTCCATAATATTTTCCTCAAGTACATCGCCCTTGTATAGACCCTCTATATACTCTTTCCACCTTTCTGCTTTCCCTTCTTTGCTTAGAACTGGGTTTCTATCTGAGCTCTTAATATTCATACAAGTGGTCCTCTTTTCTCCAAAGGTCTCTTTAATTTTCCTGTAGGCAGTATCTATCTTACCTCTAGTGAGATAATCCTCTACATCCTTGCATTTGTCCTCTAGCCATCCCTGCTTAGCCATTTTGCACTTCCTGTCGATCTCATTATTGAGACGTTTGTATTCCTTTTTACCTGCTTCGTTTACTGCATTTTTATATTTTCTCCTTTCATCAATTAAATTCAATATTTCTTCTGTTACCCAAGGATTTCTACTAGCCCTAGTCTTTTTACCTACTTGATCCTCTGCTGCCTTCACTACTTCATCCCTCAAAGCTACCCATTCTTCTTCTATTGTATTTCTTTCCCCCATTCCAGTCAATTGCTCCCTTATGCTCTCCTTGAAGCTCCGTACAACCTCTGGTTCTTTTAGTTTATCCAAGTCCCATCTCCTTAAATTCCCACCTTTTTGCAGTTTCTTCAGTTTTAATCTACAGGTCATAACCAATAGATTGTGGTCAGAGTCCACATCTGCCCCTGGAAATGTCTTACAATTTAAAACCTGGTTCCTAAATATCTGTCGTACCATTATATAATCTATCTGAAACCTGTCAGTATCGCCAGGCTTATTCCATGTATACAGCCTTCTATTATGATTCTTGAACCAAGTGTTACCTATGATTAAGTTGTGCTCTGTGCAAAATTCTACCAGGCGGCTTCCTCTTTCATTTCTTTGCCCCAGTCCATATTGACCTACTACGTTTCCTTCTCTCCCTTTTCCTAGTACCGAATTCCAGTCACCCATGACTATTAAATTTTCGTCACCCTTCACTATCTGAATAATTTCTTTTATTTCATCATACATTTCTTCAATTTCTTCGTCATCTGCAGAACTAGTTGGCATATAAACTTGTACTACTGTAGTAGGTGTGGGCTTCGTATCTATCTTGGCCACAATAATGCGTTCACTATGCTGTTTGTAGTAGCTTACCCGCATTCATATTTTCCTATTCATTATTAAACCTACTCCTGCATTACCCCAATTTGTTTTTGTATTTATAACCCTTTAGTCACCTGACCAGAAGTCTTGTTCCTCTTGCCATCGAACTTCACTAATTCCCACTATATCTAACTTTAACCTATCCATTTCCCTTTTTAAATTTTCTAACCCACCTGCCCGATTAAGGGATCTGACATTCCACGCTCCGACCCGTAGAACGCCAGTTTTCTTTCTCCTGATAACGACATTCTCTTGAGTAGTCCCCGCCCGGAGATCCGAATGAGGGACTATTTTACCTCCGGAATATTTTACCCAAGAGTATGCCATCATCATTTAATCATACAGTAAAGCTGCATGCCCTCGGGAAAAATTACGGCTGTAGTTTCCCCTTGCTTTCAGCCGTTCGCAGTACCAGCACAGCAAGGCCGTTTTGGTTATTGTTACAAGGCCAGATCAGTCAATCATCCAGACTGTTACCCTTGCAACTACTGAAAAGGCTGCTGCCCCTCTTCAGGAACCACACGTTTGTCTGGCCTCTCAACAGATACCCCTCCGTTGTGGTTGCACCTACGGTACGGCTACCTGTATCGCTGAGGCACGCAAGCCCCCACACCAGCGGCAAGGTCAATGGTTCATGTAAGTACAAATGATAATGTTTTTGTAACGAAGAAAAGTTTACTGCAGTTTTGGAAGAGAGAGATGGATTAAGAAAGAAAGAAAGAAGATGAGCTACTAAAAACTGTCTGTCAAATATGGCGTTAATGAACGTGTTATCACCACAAGTGAAAAGAGGTAACACAAGTTTTTTACAACTAGCGTACATCTAGAGACATGGCTGCGAATGAATGACAGCAACGATTTAATAGACAATCACACATATTTTCAACTGAGTTAGACGCCACCCTCACGAGTTACGCTTTCTTATCTCTTTCACACTTTGCAAATGGTATTTAACTAAAGTAGAACGCAGATTTTTTGCTACTGGTAAAGTGAGTAGCTTCAGCGATCCATCTCTGCGCCATGTACCGTATTACCCCAGTAGCATTCCTGGGAGGGACGAAGTTCCTCCGGGGATAAACTGCGGGTCGAAGTTGAGCGGCCGCGCTAAGCCCCTCATGAATTTCCAGCACCCAACTTAGCGCCGCCGATCACGACGGTCTTCCAGCTGCGCGGGCATGGGGTGGTGGTCTGGGAAACCGATTTCAGCCGGGAAAGAGGGTTTTTCTTTCGAGCATCAGATGGCATTTTGTTCCTAACTAGTGCAGACAATGACAAATGTACTGTAGTATACACTTTAATTGGTTTTTAAGTAAAGAGAACTAAATGTGAATTTTACAATATTCAGAGTACTTTAAGGGCAGGACATCAAGTATTTGTTCGCAGCTGGCAGTCACAGCCAAAGTCCTAACGTAATTTAGTGTGACATGTAAAATATTATCCTGTCGTCTGCAATTTAGAGAACAAGGATAGGCACACGTATGCCTTTTGCAACCCATAACCTTTATATCAGTCCTCTTGGTTACATCGTAAACCTTCCTCAAATATACTTAGACTCACAAAAAAACTAGAAAATCTTGAAAGACTGTAGATGGGACGTTCGTATTCACATATCATGTCCATTAGTACTGATAGGTGTGGTGTAAAATTTTGGTATCTGAATCGCTTGTTAGCGATGTTGTAAAGCAGTATCTACATCTACATCTATCGCAGAGGTTAGGTTAGTAACTCTGATGCGCGCGAGGCCACAGTGGATCAGACAATGTAAGCTGTGGAAGAGTGAGGCAGCAGTGATAATATTAAGTTGTGTTAGAGTGAGGAGGCAATGGGAATGTTACGTTTCAAACATGATTATATCAAGATCGTAACGGAAACTGATTTGAGAAGGACCAAATGTAATGGAATGTCAGACGTAAATATTACAATGATGTTACTTTTTTTCACTATTGTTGCCTCCATCGGACTAACTTGGTTATTACACTGAACGTTGCTAGATTTGAGAGATAGGAAAGTGTATTGTTGGCATGTTAAGACGTTCGTTAAATCTAAACTCAGCCATGAGCACTTCTTCACAATATACCAAAAACTTTGTGTTGTCATTTATGCGCATATTTCATTTTTGTAGCAACCTTTCTGTTACTATTTTTTATTGAGCATCTAACCATGTGTCTTCTAAAAGTACTTCGATTTCGAACTAACAGAGAACTTATTGCATCGCTCGATTGTCTCTGTGTAGCTAAAGTAACTTGCAGATTTAGCATAGCGGTGCGCAGGACAGGGCAATGCTGCAACCCATTACCAAGATTTGCGCAGAATACAGTTCAGGACTAAATATTTTGATTTTGTTTTATTTACTCAATCAGGGCCACTTGTATCATTCAGAGACAATTTTTGTGACCAGTTATGCAAAACTAATTATTGTAGGTTTCATGTCGATGTTCGTTGTTGAGGAAGTTTATACTGTTTAAAATTCTTGCAATCAGATTGATTACTTTTACAGTATGAAATACTTGCGTTTTCATTACGTCAACTAATTATTATTACAGTACAGCTTTGCTTCCACCTTAATATGGCGCTAGTTTAATTACGACAGTTCACATATTATTACAGCTCAGATGCTACAATCAGAAAATATTTTATTACTTAAAGAGAACATTCAATACGTTCTGCAGAAAGGATTAGCTTTTCAATGACCTCGGTTCAGCATGTGTCCTGTTGCCAAACAGGCACAGCGCCCGCCATGGGACCTGAAAACTTGTTCCCTGCGTGACAGCATCAGCCCTTATAAGGCGCCATGGGCATCATGTTATTGGATATCCATGCTGCCTTCACCTGTTTAAAAAGTTCATCTGTACAGGTCTGCATTGGATCACATCGCTGCACACATCGTTTCATGATACCCCACACATTTTCAGTTGGCAACAAATCTGGACCAAATGCGTACATCCTGTGACACCAGGAACGCATGTCTTCATGCAGGAACAGGTGACCGTGCATTGTTATCCTGGAAAATGGTGTCCCGGTTGTTGCCCAGAAAGCCTATGGCTACTGGCCACAGAATGTCATTCACGTAGGTCACACGGGTCACAGGACCCTGGACACTCACCATCTATAATTGGGCTGGTTGTACCCCATACCACCTCTCATGATAAGGCCTTGAGTGGGCACTGTATGTCGTGTGCGAATGCAGTCACTATGATGGCGTTCCCCCTATCTGTTGCGATCCAAAATGGGCCTATCATTTTGAAACCAACTCTAACTGAAGACATTCCTTTCCCCAGTGACGTCGTTCAATTCACCATTTCCGTCTATCAAGTTTCGGGACATTCGTCAGAGGTCGACAGAGAAGTGGACAACGCGCACGTAACCCATGACGTAATAAACGTAGTCGAACTGTCGCCCGTAACAGTGTACGATGAGTTACACTGTTCCATTATTGCGCCAGAGCTGAGGTGTGTCGATGTGTCGATCGTCTCGGTGTGTGTTCTGGGTGGTGCGACCTGACCGGTCTCGTCGTGTTCTGCGGCCTACCGTGAACCATTGTGCACACAACCGTGGCACTGCCGATACACTTTGTCCTCACACAGGGACCAATTTCGCGTATGGATGCATCACATTCGCTCATACCAATAAAGCACCCTCTTTCACACTCACTGATTTGACGGTGCGGTTAGCGCATACGTCTGCGACGCACCTTGCACGTCACACGGATCCATTACCTTCGGTTTATGGCAACAACGAGAGCTGCAGGCCCATTTTACCTGTATGTGGTGTTAAGACGCGATATTGATGTTGACCTTGACCAAGCGGGCGGACAAGGTTCAGATACTAATCACATCTGAAGAACATGTTCTGTGAATGTCAACGTCCTATCTCTAGTCGTTCAAGGTGTTCTGTTTTTTTCTGAACATCACTCTATTTCATGAATCTTAGATCTATGACATCTCTGCCGAGTGATGTGGATCAGTAGTAACGTATGTGTACGTACCCACGCTGTCGGTGGCAAGTATGAAAATCGAATTATTAACATTCGTATCGCTAGGTGCGGTTCACACAGATTCAGTTACATTCATTAACTGATCCGTGAGAACGTTTTGCGGATTATTTAAAGCTCAAGAAAGTGAAAAAGGAAATGAAGTACTGGGTGCTACAGTACAATGGCGTAAATATCAAACATATTTCAGTTGTGGTTTCTCTAGAGCACTTCCAAACAATACGATAACAAATTTCACCAATCCTGCAGAATGAGTCCAGAGAGTTTCCACTTTTTGAAGTAACTGGTATCAAGTACTCTGCCAAAGCAGGAAGCAAATATCCGACTTGCACTTCTCCTCTTCAGGAGCTACCCATTACAAAAGGTATGCTGGTAAAAATGTCACTTCAGAAATCTCATAACAAAAATCATACTTTTAGTAAGACCGCATTTATGATACTTTAGTCAGCGAGGTTAATATATAAATAATGGTTACAAACTAATTAATAAATTGAAGTTTGTATTCGTGCAGCTGTTCAGTTGCGCGAAGTAGTATACAGATCACATTGAGGAGTACTGCACATGAAACTCCCAGTCGTAGCATCCTCATATTTAGTGTTAAGATGGCAGAGTGTATAGCCCGTCTGAAACTGGACACACATCAGGCACGAAAACGGAAAGAAGGTGTACAGAAGTGTGAAAAAGAAGCAAAATAGAAATAGTGAACGGTCCAAGGTCAAGTGAGCAGCATCGAGCGTACTAGAAGTGTCATGCTGTCGTAGTTATGTGGTCACGGTGCTGGACTCCAAGGGCGGAAATCCGTGTACAACGTGCACAAATGTCGCTGGTACCACATTTTTCGTTTTTTACAAAATTGTGAACGGTCCGTCCCGCCATTGACGTGTCACTTTTTGTGTCTGTGTCGTGGTGTAACGTCCGTTGGTAACAGTGAGTTGTAAGGAAAGTACTTCCATTCCAGACGTACGTACCGCCTACATGTTCTAAGCAAGTACCAAGTGTTACAAGTCTTACGTTCCGTTTTGGAAATTTTGGTTCTTGAATTCCTTTGTTATAATATAGTTAACACTCGTTTATTGGCTGTTTTCATTTATATGTAAGGTCTATACGGCATCTCGGCTGATCTCGCTATTCATCACATTTGCTTGTGACGGTAATATATTTTACCACATCAGTCATGCACTTGCCTAGACTACAGAGGGACAAGAGGCACCTCAACGGCCAAACGGAATGTTCATTATTTTGTGAAAAAAAACTGGGGCACATGGGAGATTAGCACAAGAAGCTCCCGCTGTGCAGTCCAACACCGTGACCGGACATCTACAGCATCGAGATCCTTGCAATTCCCTCATAGTGCACATCTTGAGTTTGGACCATTCTCTGTTTCTATTTTGCTTCTTTCTTTACTGTTCAGTACACCTTCTTCCTGTTTTCGTGCCTGATCTGTTCAGCTTTTAACATGCTGTCCATTGGGCCATTTGACCCCTAAGTCACAGTAGAGAGCGGTGGGGAGATTCCCTTGTAAGAAGAAACTTTGCTAGATCAGTCTTCATCGATGGTGCAGCAATGGGTGGTGAACTCTGCATAGGGATAGATAATTTGTATGAAGAAATGTAAGAAGCCCATGATCGAAAGGAATATGCCGACGTTTCGTTCACGGCTTCGTTCAGCACCTCATTCATAAGTAAAGGAATTCATTTATCAGAGCTCTTTCATGCTTGTCACCACATTTTTTGAAACCAAGGAGCAAGATTGCAGAAAATATCATCAGTAATTTCCAGCTTCGGTCTGTATCGGCAGCATACGAAGAGGTGAAACAAGAGCCAAGTCAGCCTTCTGCAGCTGTAGACTACAGCAGGCGGCAATAGCTGCGCTTGTGGCATGTATCGTCAATCTCATCTCGGACACACTTCGATATATCTAACGTATTTTCTCTAGAACGGAAAGAGCTATGTCTCCTCTTCCACCCTTAATATCAGTTTCAATATGTTAACTGTTTTACGTACGCAGTAATGTAGGGCATAAAAACTACCAAACGTAACTTGCACAGTGACTACATTTTCCACGGCGACTCTTTCAAAATATACGTAGTGTGTATTTTACTTTGTATTATCACAACACTTATGGGCAACAAAGAAAAGAAAATCTGATAATTATCAAGCTGTGACATTTGGCTATAAGGTAAAGGATTTTTTAAGAACTATTTGCTCAAAATTGAATGAGAAATACTGCAATCAGAGAAAATACACGAATTCCAAAACAGTGGTTTTTACCTTCTATGTGAAATATAAAATGTTACTGAGAAACTAACTGCAGGAACTGATGTAGCTTTGCTTCACCTGTATAAAACAATTTTTTAAGCATTTCGAATGACTTGAAATTTCACTCCATGTGTACCGATCGATACGAGTTGCTACCAGTACGCCATTTTGTCCTGAGTTGGGCGATGCAACAGAGGTACATATGTCGCATCACCCCAGGTTCAATCGCGGCTTATGGCTAATTTTCACTGGTGAAAACCTGATACTGAATACGAACCTTCACAGAGACATACTGATGACTCCAAACCTGCCACCTTCAGAATTTGAAAGAGAGTATTCCAGTCAACATTGTCAAAAGCTTTCTCTAAGTCTACAAATGCAAGAAACGTAGGTTTGCCCTTCCTTAATGTAGCTTCTAAGATAAGTCGTAGGGTCAGTATTGCCTCACGTGGTCCAACATTTCTACGGAATCCAATCTGATCCTCCCCGAGGTCCGCATCTACCAGTTTTTCCATTCGTCTGTAAGGGATTCACGTTAGTATTTTGCAGCTGTGACTTATTAAACTGATAGTTCGATAATTTTCACATCTGTCAGCACCTGCTTTCTTGGGGATTGGAATTATTATATTCTTCTTGAAGTCTGAGGGTATTTCGCCTGTCTCATACATCTTGCTCACCAGATGGTAGAGTTTTGTCAGGACTGGCTCTCCCAAGGCCGTCAGTATTTCCAGTGGAATGTTGTCTACTCCAGGGGCCTTGTTTCGACTCAGGTCTTTAGTGCTCTGTCAAACTCTACACGCTGTATCGTATCTCCCATTTCGTCTTCATCTACATCCTCTTCCATTTCCATAATATGTATAAACCTTCTTTATGCTCCTTCCACCATTCTGCCTTCCCTTCTCTGCTTAGAACTGGGTTGCCATCTGAGCTCTTGATATTCATACACGTTATTCTCTTCTCTCCAAAGGTCTCTTTAATTTTCCTGTAGGCAGTATCTATCTTACCCCTAATGAGATAAGCTTCTACATCCTTACATTTGTCCTCTAGCCATCCCTGCTTAGCAATTTTTCACTTCCTGTCGATCTCATTTTTGAGACGTTTGTATTCCTTTTTGCCTGCTTCATTTACTGAATTTTTATAATTTCTCGTTTCATAAATTAAATTCAATATATCTTCTGTTACCCAAGGATTTCTAGCAGCCCTCGTCTTTTTACCTACTTTATCCTCTGCTGCCTTCACTACTTCATCCCTCAGAGCTACCCATTCTTCTTCTACTGTATTTCTTTCCCCTATTCCTGTCAATTGTTCCCTTATGCTCTCCTTGAAGCTCCGTACAACCTCTGGTTCTTTCAGTTTATCCAGGTCCCATCTCCTAAGTTTCCCATATTTTTGCAGTTTCTTCAGTTTTAATCTACAGGTCATAACCAATAGATTGTGGTCAGAGTCCACATCTGCCCCTGGAAATGTCTTACAACTTAAAACCTGGTTCCTAAATCTCTGTCTTACCATTATATGCCCTATCTGATACCTTTTAGTATCTCCAGGGTTCTTCCGTGTATACAACCTTCTTTCATGATTCTTAAACCAAGTGTTAGATATGATTAAGTTGTGCTCTGTGCGAAATTCTACTAGGCGGCTTCCTCTTTCATTTCTTAGCCCCAATCCGTATTCACCTACTATGTTTCCTTTTCTCCTTTTTCCTACACTCGAATTCCAGTCACCCATTACTATTAAATTTTCGTCTCCCTTCACTATCTGAATAATTTCTTTTATTTCATCGTACATTTCTTCAATTTCTTCATCATCTGCAGAGCTAGTTGGCATATAAACTTGTACTACTGTAGTAGGTGTGGGCTTCGTATTTATCTTGGCCACAATAATGCGTTCACTATGCTGTTTGTAGTAGCTTACCCGCATTCATATTTTCCTATTCATTATTAAACCTACTCCTGCATTACCCCTATTTGATTTTGAGTTTATAACCCTGTAGTCACCTGACCAGAAGTCTTGTTCCTCCTGCCACCGAACTTCACTAATTCCCACTATATCTAACTTTCACCTATCCATTTCCCTTTTAAAATTTTCTAACCTACCTGCCCGATTAAGGGATCTGACATTCCACGCTCCGATCCGTAGAACGCCAGTTTTCTTTCTCCTGATAATGACATCCTCTTGAGTAGTCCCTGCCCGGAGATCCGAATGGGGAACTATTTTACCTCCGGAATATTTTACCCAAGAGGACGACATCACCATTTAATCATACAGTAAAGCTGCATCTCCTCGGGAAAAATTACGGCTGTAGTTTCCCCTTGCTTTCAGCCGTTCGCAGTACCAGCACAGCAAGGCCGTTTTGGTTATTGTTACAAGGCCAGATCAGTCAATCATCCAGACTGTTACCCTTGCAACTACTGAAAAGGCTGCTGCCCCTCTTCAGGAACCACACGTTTGTCTGGCCTCTCAACAGATACCCCTCCGTTGTGGTTGCACCTACGGTACGGCTACCTGTATCGCTGAGGCACGCAAGCCTCCCCACCAACGGCAAGGTCCATAGTTCATGAGGGGGGGGGGGGGGGGGGAAACAGGCTCCTATGATTATAGTACTCGTTCAGGAACATCCAGGAAAACATCAGAACAACAGTAAGGGTATTTAATATATATTGGCCACGACATCTTGGTAGATGATTGTTGCAGTGTTTGTATTTTTATGGGTTGCTTTTTTTCATATGACTTGTCAAGCCAATGGCAGCACGGCATCTCTTGCCGTAATTATCATAGGTGTATCTGGCTGCTGAGGCAGGAGCAGTGGTAGCATTGCGAATCTTTTTCTGCCTTAATATGTCTAACAAGCCTTAATATGTCTAACAAGTGTTCATAATGCTTCGACATTCCAGATGATACATCATCACGCCACTCTGGTCTCATGCTAGCCCGTGCCTTCCATCTGTTGGTGTCGATCCCAAAGCTCTCCATATCTCGTTTACAGAAGTCCTTGAACCTCAATACAGGACGTCCTACAGGTCTTTTGGCTCTCCAAACATCACCTCACGTGGTAATCCGTCAGGATCCATACGGTGGACGTGTCCCAGCCAGCGGAGTGACCAGTAAATATGATAGATTCAAAAGTGTCCTTGAACTGACTAGTGAATTAATAGTTGCATTTTCAATGTACTGTTCAAATTTAATTAACGTTTACAAAACTATGAAATGCATTTTATAATGTATTTGCTTTGTATTGACCTCAATCGCTTGGTGCTTCCGCAATTATGGAGGACAGTGTGTATACATTAGCCCCGATATCCTCGCAAATGTTTGAAGATTATGCATAAGTCTGTTATCATCTTTGTAGCACACTTTTACACGCTTCAGTGCAAATATTTTTAATATACAGTCTTTCCCAGGCAGAGTGATAAGAATCCAGGGAAGTGACTGGAGCGATTGTTCGTAACAAAGAGGTGTAATAAACATGGGATTGATGTGGACTTCACCATCTTTGATAATGCTAAAGAAATATCATCTACTGTACGTTGTTTGCTTCCCGTATTTCGTGAGGAGTACACGCTAAAACAAGAACAACATTTCTAGTGTAATAGGACTTTAAAATGCGTGTCTTAAGAGCTAGGAGCACTTGTTCAGTAGAAGAGAAGTGTTTCGCAGCAGCTAAAATGAAGAAGAATTAATAGCTCTTAACGTATGCATTTAGCAGTCCACGCTTATTAGAGTTGTTAGCTTCGAATGATCATTCTTGTTACACACCTGAGTACTGACATTCGTCCAGCGACACTGTCTAATAATTGTCGACAAGATGAACCCTTGATGTATCTGAAATAGCCAATCCTACAGCTATTGGCTTATGAAACATTAGGTTGAGTTACTTTAGTTCAATGCAAACTAAATTTCCATTAAAGAAAAATGTCCTTTGAAATTTAGGTGTTGCAAGCAGTGCAACTGCCCCGTATCTGTCTGCCCAGTGTATCACTATTTTTATTTCTGTCATCTTCTGCGCATTCTGCACAATTTTACCAAATACGCTGTTATTCATAAATCTGAAAAACTTCAACGCAAAGTCATTTCGTGCACTTACAGAATTTGGACATTAATCTCAATTTATGGATTCACCCAAAGACTACGTCCAAATCATAAAACTCTATGATTCCTTTTAATGACTATTAATGGTGGAACCCTGATTTTCGATTTCTGTAGTAAATTACATAGTTATTCTTATCACGCGATGTAGAGATCTTTGATTTATTACTGTCCGATGGTGATGCAATTTTTTTCAGGATACAAAGGCAAATCTGAATGAAAAACCTTGAATACTTTCAGGATACTGGAGTTGTTATCCGTGTCAGATTCACGTGGTATTCTCTTTCCATCGAGAGTTTCAATATTTTCTGATGAAACCCAATCAAAATAATGAAAACTGGAAGATATATATATATATCCATTTCAGGTCATAACTTTTTAAATAATCTGGTGTTTATTCATGATTATTTTTTCAGGACATTCTGTAACACCGATTGGAATCGTTGGTCTCCGCTGTCTCATCGAGTTGCGAAGGTACTGATGTGCAAGCAGGGTCCAGAACGTGAAAATATCTTTCAGCACACTGTTACCAGTACCAACATATATTTTCAAACGTGTGCTACCGAGATGGGGGTACTTTACTACACCACAAAAGAATTAAAACCGTCAATTTCATTGATTGTGGTTGACATTTAGTTGTTGTTGTTCTGGTCTTCAGTCCTGAGACTGGTTTGATGCAACTCTCCATGCTGTTCTATCCTGAGTAAGCTTCTTCATCTCCCAGTACCTACTGCAGCCTACATCCTTCACTTATATATACAGTACAACTGCATGCCCTCGGGAAAAATTACGGCCGTAGTTTCCTCTTGCTTTCAGCCGTTCGTAGTACCAGCAAAGCAAGGCCGATTAGGTTAGTATTACAAGCACTACTGAAGAGGCTGCTGCCCCTCTTCATGAACTACACGTTTGTCTGGCCTCTCAACAAATACCCCTCCGTTGTCGTGGCACCTACGGTATGGCTATGTGTATTGATGAGGCACGCAAGCCTCCCCAATAACAGCAAGGTATATTGTTCATGGGGGGGGGAGGGGGAGGCTTTTAGTTAAAATATACTATTTATACTATATATTGTTGAGCAAGTAAGGTCCTGAACTTGAAACAATGGAATAAAAATTTCATTGTAGAAACAGACAAGTGAATTTTTTCTTTAACTAAAAATTTACATTTATGGAATCCGATATAAAAAATAATCAAGAAGAATATAGACTTTTTTCAAAATTTTAAAATATGTAGTAATTGAAAAGATTAAAACATCCCGCCTTGGTATTGCGAGTGTTAATACAGAGAATGGCAGTCCTCTAAGGTACTGCTGAAGATGCTTCATACAAGACAGTGATATAGTGTTGTGTATAGTGATGTAGATATTTAATTACAATGCCATGATATTTTTGAAGGTATTTTTCAAGTTCTCAGTCTCTATGTGCTTCATACTGTCATCCACTTTTCACATACAAATGCTAATCTTATCGTCTTTAAGGAACTACTAGTGCAAACATCATTTATATCGTGCGTTTGATATTGCAATTATTGTATGCTCCCATCATTTCTTGTCTAGGCCCATTTTTACTACGGAAGGTTACCTATTCACGAACGCTATAGCAGAAGTCCCGTTTACTTGTACCTTGCCCTGGTAAGGTCGTTTGTGTAGACTTAAATCTTTCTTACACTTAATTAGGCCCTACCTTTTTAGTATATTCTTCCGTAATGCTATTACGCTTGTGTTGTGTGGTGTCGTTGCAATCAATAACAACAGAGTCGGGGTCCGAAAATATCTGGTAAAACATCGCTAGTTTTTGGCCGAAACAATAGTGCTAGATGACGCTGTGTTAAATGATGCTCGCCTACGTGGTCTGACCTCCATCGGATGACAACAAGAGACACCTCCGCCGACTGCATGAAAGACAGAACCGTGACAGCTAAAACAGTTCAGTTGCTCCTGGGCAGGAGATTGAGACATCGCATCCTGCCTTCCAGACTGTGTGTCTTGATGTTTTAGCCGGAACATTGGACTTTTATTTTGGATTGTATTGCAGTTACGTAAAGATAAATTTATCTGCTATCAGTGAAGATAATTGTTCGGCCTTGGGCAGATCTCTGAAAGCGACAATTTCCTGCGCCCCTACTCCTGCCCAACTGTCCTTCTGTATTGGTATCCCATACAGAGATATCGCAATTTGACTTCAACGCTGATATCAGTGCTCCAGGATGGCTACTTCTATCCGCATAATGGGATGTAGAGCAGGTTTTTTGGATGGAATCTTCCTGTATCGCGGCAATTGCAGAGTCACGAACACTGGCCTACTAAAACTTTCGTTATTGTCAGAAGGCTCAAGTAGGTAGTACTGCTTTGAAGACCAGAATCACCAGGTGCTAACCATTTGTAGCAGCAGCGACTGTTATCAGCGAGACAGGGGAACGTTGAGACAGCATGTTGGCAGTTGGCAGTAATGACGGCTTTGTTGACGTGGGAGAGTAGTCCATGAGGCACTCTGAAAGCAGCCACCGATTCGAACCGAGGATTCTAGAAGGCTAGCTTGCGTGTCGGACGATGGCTTCCAAAGAGAGGTCTCATATAGACAATACCAGTTTGAATCCCGGAACCAGCAGGCCAAGCTGACAGCTCCGAAACCAGCGGCTCCCCGTTGTTGATGTGACCACTCAGTGCACTTTAGGTGCTTGGCTGCATATCCGACAAATGACTAAAGCGTACACTGCACAGGACGAATGAAAGGTGCCGATGCAACGAGGCTATTTGTTGAATGGGGGGTGGGCGGAAAATATACTCAAGACCCCAAGAAACTGGTAGATATGCCTCCAGGAGATAGAGATCTCTTCTTAACATCACGTTGCAAAGCATCCCCCCCCCCCAAAAAAAAAGAAAGAAAAGATAATGTTTCAAATGGCTCTGTGCACTATGGGACTTAACTGCTGTGGCCATCAGTCCCTAGAACTTAGAAGTACTTAAAAGTAACTAACCTAAGGACATCACACAACACCCAGTCACAAGGCATCCCACATATGCTCAATAATGTTCATGTCTGCGGAGTCTGTAGACGAGTAGAAATGCTTAAACGCAGAATAGTGTTCCTGGAGCTACTCTGTAGCAATTCTGGACGTGTGGGGTACCGCATTGTCCTGCTGGAATTTCCCAAGTCGGTCGGAATGCACACTGTACATGAGTGGATACAGGTGATCAAATAGGATGCTTACATACGTTTCACCTGTCAGAGTGGTATCGAAACGTATCAGGGGTCCCACATCACAACAACTCAACACGCCCCACATATTATAGAGCCGCCTCTAGCTTTAATGGTCCAGTGCTGACATGCAGTGTCCATGGATTTATGAAGTAGTCTCCATACTCGTACACGTCCATCCACTTGATACAATTTGAAAAGAGACTCATCCGACCACGGAACATGTTTCCCGTTATCAACAGTCCAATGGCGGTGTTGACGGGCCCGGACCAGGCGTAAATCTTTGTGTCGTGTGGTCATCAAAGGTAGACGAGAGGGCTTTCGGCTCCGAAAGCCCATGTCGATTATGTTTCGTTGAATGGTTCGCGCACTTACACTTGTTGATGATCCAGCACTCAAATCTCAAGCAGTTTGCGGAAGGGCTGCACTTCAGTAACTTTGAACAACTATTTTCAGTCGTAGTTGGTCCCGTTTTTGAATGATATTTTTCTGGTCGCAGCGATACCGTAGATCTGATATTTTACCGGATTCCTGATATTCACGGTACACGCGTGAAATGGCCCTACAGGAAAATTCTCACTTCATCGCTACCTAGGAGATGCTGTGTTCCATCGTTCGTGCGCCGACTATAAGACCACTTTCAAACTTACTTAAATTTTGATAAAATGCCTTTGTAGTAGCAGTAACCGATCTAACAACTGCGCCAGACACTTGTCCTGTATAGGCGGTTGCTGACCGCAGCGCCGTATTCTGCCTGTTTACATTGCTATATTTGAATACTCACAGGTGTTTCTTTGGTGCTTCAGTGTATATACACTTCAGTAATAGTTTCGCATCATCCCGAAACGTCGAGAAGGTGTGTTGGAACGTTCGTTGTTCCTGCACCAATCCCAACGTCACCTTTGAAGTTACTTGTAAACAAACACATAGCCACCATGAGCACTACCTACGGGTAGAACACTGCACTCGTATGGGTTGCAGCATTGCAGATGTAAGGGAAGCACCAGTGAGACGGAATTAGAAAAGTCTGTAGAACAGTAGTGCGAACAAATATCATGCCACGAAACCTGATCGTGACAGGAGTTCGGATCGACTTCAGCAAGTCACACGAAGAACAATTGTAAACAAGGAAAATTACTATACGTGTGCACCGGAGTGAAAGTGATGAGGTGTGAACATGCCATCGATTCCAATTGACAGTGTAATACCCATTTATAAAAATTATTTTTCTGTAACATTTTCTGTGAAATTTTGCTTCCAAAGTGCAGTGCCGTTGTTCATATTTGCATTAAATCTGTCATAAAAGAAGGTACTGTTACCAAATTTTTTTTCAGAGCAGCTAGGAGAAGCCTGGCTGTTCGCATTGGTTTTGCTGCTCCCAGCTATCATAATGTAAGCACTGTGGGCTGTAGCTGTAAGTCGTTTTTAATGTACGAACTTATTATGTGTTACAGATGTGTTACATCTTCGTTAATCTACTGTATGACACGTTTACCTCAACTTTTACTCTATTGCGAGTTCTGTTCTTCCCCATTTCTCGCATGAGAGACGCAAAACTTCGATGTGGCGCTGCTCCGCCATTGGCGAGATTGCATCACTAATTTACAAAATTCATTCTTGTTTATTGTACGACCACATCCTGTAGTCATCCCTGTTTTTCAGATCAATCATACAGCTTAGAGCTCTTATCAAATGGCGATATGCAAGTCATACTTTTCAAAACTCCATCGGTCCCAAAACCAGACAGGAGCATTTACAGACTTCATTCACTTTATATTGTGAAATATGTTAGCTGGCGGAAGTTTAATCCAACGCACACCGGCGACGGGGCCAGTGCAATTATTACATAACGCCTATTGTATACAATAGTAGTTGTTCTGATTGTGGTATTTATTTTTCTTTTTTTATGGTCAAGCGATCGCTTGGTGTATTATTGTAAGGATACATAAACCAAATGGAATCTGAAACTGAAAGAAACAGAATAAACAAGTAAATGTGTAAATAAATCCATAACATTCCGGAAGCGGAATGAAAAGAATTAAGGTATGAGAAGGTTTATTATTGCGCCTTGCTGATTGAAGTAGTGAGTGCTATGTTGCGAACGTTATGCTTTTTTGTTGAAATCGATCGGCAGTACATTGCTTTTCCATCTAAGATAGTTACGCACTGTCATACAATACAAAATAGTTAACAGTGGCAGTTAACAATTCGCAGTTTAGTTAGTACAAGATGGACGACCTAGTAGTGCGTCGCTCGTAGTGGAGTCTTCCATTATTGAAGTGTACGCAATGAGTTGCGTGGTCATTCCGCAGCAGTGTTAATGTTTTTTATTGGTAGTGAATTACATTTAATAAAAACGATTTATTGCGACTCATAAATACTTGGTTATTGTGGTAAAAATCGATAACAGTCAGAAACGGATTCTACTACGTCCATTATAATTATCCGGGCTGTTATGCCGTGGTCGGTTCATGAATTGTGTCAATTCCCAACGTTTCGTCCCCGTCTTCGGAAGACATCTTCAAGGGGGTCTGTAGCTTGATGGAAGGTTCCAAACACCCACTGGCTCGCTACTGACTCAGTAGCGAACCAATTTTGTGTGTTGGACCTTCCATCGAGCTACAGACCCCCTTGAAGATGTCTCCCGCCGACAGGGACGAAATTTTGGGAATTTACACAAATTTCATCAACCGACCATGGCATAACAGCTCGGATAATTGTAATGGACCCGACATGTCCGTTCGTGAAAGTCTATAGGATTCTACTACCTCATCTCCAGACGAGAGCAACGAGGTAGAAGCAATTTTCAACATAAAAAATGTCAACGATACGGTGAGTGAAATCAGTATGCAATCTGAAGGCGATGCATCACATCCAGACGTTCAATCATCCGTAAGTAACAGATTGCGGGCACAATGGTTCCACATGCAGCCGGCCTTTCAATTCATCCAGCACGAGCCTCTGGTGCACTTGATTTTAAGGACGGGAGAAAGTAAACGGCTAAAGCTGACACCTGTATTTTAGTTCCAAATAGCATGTGTTTATGATGTTCGTTTGCCCTCAGTTTTTGCAAGTGTTTTTGTTTATTACTAATAACTGGGTAATAAACCGAAATATCGATTGGCCATAGCAGTAGCGCAAAAACTTCTCGTTTTTAAATAAACGTCGTTGGAGGAACGTGTAATTTTTATTTATAAAATTTGTAGTGCTTTAAATTATTCCGTTATTGCAGAAAAAGAGAAAAACTATCAGTGCTATTTTAATAATAATGCCGACAGAAACGAGAGACACATGGAATAATAGTTGGTATAACACTGCTGAGACAATTATCTTCTTATTGCATTAAATTTTGGGCATACACCCGCGCTAATAAAATTTATTCACCTAATGTTTAGACCGCTTATCGTGCGGTTCTCCTCTGACTAAGTCTTAATACTTGACGACAAGATGCCAAGCGGGACCTTAGATGCTCCACTAGGTATCCGAGTTCAGACGCTATTCAGCAGCCTGTGACGAAGGCGTACAACCATTCTATTAGCTTACCGATGTATGTTCAGCGGTGATGACACCATCACTACTTCCCTGCACTTTATCCCAACACCCGGATTCCATGCTTTGTCCGAATTATAACCAGTATTTATATTTATAATATTATTAGGTAATCTAATACCTATAGCTTGAGAACACTGTAGTTCATGGAATTCCCCGTATCAATACAATGTTCGGCCACAGCTGATTTGTCTTGCTGCGATTAATATGTGTATCTTGCATTTGAGAAATGTGTGGAACGTCGAAGATACACTGTCTGTAAGTCGGGTGCGAACCACCGCGGTGGAGCATAAAAAGCCTAAGCAGCGCTTGGCAGAACAGGAAAGTTTCCGCCAAGCACCTAGTACTATGGCTAACAGAACACATCTCCCAAACTGTGAACTACGAAATTCAACAGCCGCCATCTTCGTTGACTCGGAAAAAGCGTTTGACGAAGTGTGGCATCAGAACCTAATATGGAAACGCTTAAGACAGACCACTATCCTAGCAACCTATGCCAAAATTGTAGACAGCTTCCTGTCCAACAGACACTTCGTGGCCGAAATTGACGGAAAATACTCGTCCATACGACCGCTGAATGCAGGAATTCCCCAAGGATCAGTTCTTTCGCCAACCCTGTTTAACATCAGCACAAACGATATCCCACTGGAGCCAGAAGTGAACATTGCCCAGTTCGCTGACGACACGGCCTTTTTCACAAGCGCTAAACAACACCTCACCAACATCAAAAGGCTACAGCGGCAAGTATCCCTAGCGGAAGTATGGTGTCGCCAAAATAGACTGCAACTAAACGCAGGCAAATCATCTGCAGTCTACTTTACGAGAAAAAGACCTATCCTTGAGGAAAACCTGAGACTAAATGCACAGGAGCTACCCTGGAGAGATGAAGTTTTTAGGCGTCACATTTGACCGGAAGCTGCTCTATTACTGGCACATCAAGGAAAGGAAACAATAACCTCAAAACCTAGCAAAGGTCCTCTTCTCCATATTTATAAGTAAAAACCTAAAACAAGAAACAAAACGAACACTGTACAAAACCACAATCTTGCCGGCGATGACGTATGGCTGCACATCATCGGGCACCGCAAGCAAAAACACCAGATACCAATTACAAATAGTCCAAAATAAAGTGTTGCTCTGGATCCTAGGCGCCCCACCACGGACACGCACCAGAGACCTCCACGAGATTATGCAGACAGACGTGCATGACGAAACAGTCAGGAAATTAGCAACACGGCTCTATAACAAGCTAGATATCACAAGAGACAACTGTAGACATTTGACTAACGTGGGCACCAGCAAACCTAAACAATGTCACAAGCAACGCGTGCCACGTAGCATAATTGAAGAGCCAGCAGACTAAACTGACACCAAGTAGATTAGAGTAAACATAAACGCTGTGGATAGATTAAAATCAGTAGCCACCTCTAGTGGAATAGAATAAACATATATATAGATAGATTTGAATCATTAGGCACATCTCTAAACAAATGTGTAGAAAGTTCATAGATCATAAGGATATGCAGGCACGACTCAAATACTACTCACTAAAATAAACTAGTACTCGGATCCGAAACCAAAACAAAATACCACAGCCCAACGGCGAATCGCCTCGGAAGAACCATGAAGACCGATCCTTAATGAACTGATCAATACGCCGCGAAAAGTTGAGAAAGATCAATAACCTAACTGATACGTCGTGGTATGGCTTATTGTATGGAGTGAGAGTACATGCGATGTGCAATACTTGCCCGTTTGGGAAAAGTTGAAAAAGACCATTAATGTATGTGATACCTCGTGGCATGGCTTGTTCGATGGAAAGTGTGTCGAGGCAGCGTGCAACACTTGCCCCTTTGTTGTTTTTCACATTCGTCGTCGGGCATCAGTTGTATTACAGAATAGCAACTTCCCTGGTCGGAAAGTAATTAAAGAAGTGTAGTGTCAGTGGAGTGATAACTGGAGAAGCCACAACAAACTTGGGACACAATACAGTGTGACAAGAAAACTTTAAAGTTCGTTCATAATTAGAGTAAAAATAGGAAGCTATCGACCTGCAATCTGTGCCTACAAAACATGCCTTTATCTGCTTGTAGCCCTTGTAAACGGACAAATTAACTCGAAATAAAGTTTTTCGGATTAAGTTTTCACCCTTGAGCACTGACTATCCTTAGTGTTCAAATAGTGATAAGCCACCCAATTTCAGTTACCTATGAGCAGAGTTCCTAGAAATTAGAATCAATATAATAATAATGGGGATTTTTTGGTCAGCCTTTTATTACTTTTCGAGAGAAGAAGCAAAAGGTGGACATACTAAATTTTCTTTTATTTGCCTATTACATTTAATATTTTGATTCTAAGTATCTTGAACCTGAGAGGACCAAATTTTTCAATCTTTGTTCGATTTCTAAGTTTATTACTGGAAATTATAGGAATAAAAAGTGAAAGTAGGTTATTTCAGAAATTGAATGATTTGAACAGACCAGTTAAACTGTCGTTGAAAAAACCGTTGGTTGTTATAGCGTTAATCGCCATCCCTGCTAGATATGGACCAAATGTTGCAAAACTAATAACTAATGCGACCTCTGAACTATGCGTTATGAGTACTTAAGATGAAATAACAAAATGTGAAAATAAAATAAAGCTGGGATATTCAGTCTTAATATTTAAATTATCAACAATCACATATGAAATAAAGTCAGTATGGCCATTAAAGATAATACGTCATTAACGTTCATTCAGTCTTAATATTTAAATTATCAACAATCACATATGAAATAAAGTCACTATGGCCATTAAAGATAATATGTCATTAACGTTCGTTGAAGTAAAAAAAAAAGTATCATTCACAGATATCAAACGTTTGCAAATAGAAAGGAACTAGTTACCTTTACTACGTTTTGTGACAACCAGATGAACATAAGGTAGACAATAATAGAAATTACATCTCACACCATCCATTTGCTATGCCACAATAAACTGGCGATTGTAATAATGCGGAAATATATGAAAACTACTTTTCTGTCTTGCCATTCACAGACGAAGATTCGTTTATGAATGTGTAAATGTTAACTCAGGATCCATAGTCGTACAGAATGCAAGTGCAGAGCTATTACTGAATAAATTTGTCAAGGATGTGAAGTGTGTACCTTCTGACCAGAAACGTAATAGAATTTATATAAAAGCGGCGCCGAAATGGCCGTACTACCTTAGATGACTCCCGAACACAGTGCAGCGTGGATTGAATATTGACACGTTTAGTGGAAGTCCTCAGTTAACGTCCACCCGACAACGAGTATCCTCGAAAGGCCACATTAAAATCAAGCACTATAGTCACATGTTATACGGAAATGTAACTTTTCATAACCAGCTCTACGAACTGGGAGCTGTGCTTGCTTTTTGAATAACTTCATGCTGTGATAACGTTGTGCATCACATCAACGTCCCATGCAACAAACATGACGAAAGGCATCACAAGAAACTGCCCATTGCTTAATGTCGTATAATCTGGGGTCGGTCGTAAAATTTTTGTATACTTCCACGTTCCGCAACACTTTGCACGAACACACAACAGTTCACTGTTCAGATCGGGAACGTAATTCAAATAATTTTATCGATAGATGATTCTGCAATGGTACGCGAACTAATTCATGGACCATTCGACTACAAGAAAAAGAAGAACTAACAGCTAAACAGTGACTTGCATTATGACATTTAGGCTTGTATTAGAGAAACCACAAAAAAACAAAAACAGTAGCCAAGCTATTCGCCATATTACATTCCGAACTTGAGCGGACAGTGTGAGCAGTATTCCGCCAGTGACAAATAAACATCGCTAAACTGGCGCAGTATGACACATCGTAACTCTTAACTGGGATCATAAAGAGAGCAACATTCTGTCGCAAATTAGTTAAAAAAACTTAAAAAACCAAGTAGTAATCACTAAGATCCCGTATTCTTCTTAAGATACAACAAAAATATGGAAATTCGAGACGAGTTACCTCAATAAAATAGTGGTCTAAAGAATGTAGTTTGCCGGAATTACACCCCATTCCATATTTTCCTGTCCAGAAATGCGAAATCGTGAGCGTATTTAGCGTTAAGTCACTTGGAATTAGGATGCAGGTTTGTGTGACTGTTATGCCTAGGACCGCAGTGGTGGGGGGCAAACTGCCAGTTCCTAGTAATTGATCCTTTAAATCCTAATGGTCCGATAGGCCTAAATTTTCTTACTAAGCAAGCACTTAGTGAAATATTTGCGATTTATTGTGTATCGGGCATAATTAGATAATTATTATTTCATTAACGTCAGAACCAGCGCTTTCGTATCACGGCCGATACACAGATTAACTTTAACGTCATCGGCATTAATAGTATACTTCAATAAAAATTTATTGCACCAGAGAGGATGAATAGGGTATATTGCTATATACGTATATTCTATTCGTTTATCGCCTATGCACGCCCTAACTTGGCTACTGGTACCTTTCAAGATTTGAATTATGTAATCTTGCTACCTAGAAAGGAGACTCCTTTAACTTCAACCATTTATCGGTCTACATTATCCTTAAACCATTCTCCGTGTTCCGCCTTCCGGCTTTGCTTCAAAGTCATCCTCACATCCTGCCAGAAGTGCTCCGTCGTTTGTGAACCTCAGCTCTGCCAAGTGTTTCCCTTAAACTCTTTCTCCAATCTGCTAATATATTGTTCACTTTATTTATAATTTTTACGGTACACATGCTGAACAGCTTAAGTTGTAACACTGATTTACTCTCTTCTTAACATTAATTGCTTTCATACTCCCACTAGAGTTCTTTGCATGTAGTAAGTAATTCGTACCTCTCTTTGTACATGTTAATTACGTAATTTGGGACTTAGAGAGACTTGTATGGACTGTGTTAGACTCTGGGAGACCTATACGTATTTTATTTGGATCATGCACTGTCCCATTGCTGTAAAGATATGAGTGATAAGGCTACGAGTTTGTCGAATATGAGCCACGTAAGCCTGTATCTGGACGCAGTTGCCCATATTAGGTAAACAAGGATTGCGCCATCGAATGCCCGCCAACCAGTAGAAACAAACTCGCCGTTATTCCTCATACAACAATGGAAATCACCCATAGGAGACAAACGTTGTACCACTATAATGGACCATCTAGTAGTCTAATAATTGACAGATGATGAATGGTGAACATCGTCAATACTAGGAAAATTAACAATACATACATAATTTTTTTCTTTCTGTTGCAAGTTACAAAAATGAAACAAAAATGCCCAGTCGACAACCCATATCGTTCAATTTGAGAAAAGGTACTATGCAATTGTTTTGAACTTCTGGACACCAGTGAATTTATGATCAGAATGTAATATATTATACTCAGTTCGACATCAACACTTCACACAAGGCACAGGTGGCAATAAGAAGGTGGACTCTGTTCGATAAATAGATATTTATGGGCTTTTTAACCTGCAGCGTTTCCTTGAGGCAGCGCCATATATCAAGTAAAATGCGGCCTGGGAGGTAATAAATATCGACACGTTTCAGCGCCTCTCTCAAGGGGTAAGAGTAACACCGAAAGCTCGGCAGCGAAATAAATTTGGCTCTTTTCGAACGTCGATAAATGTTTCAGCCAGGATAAATAATGAGATAAATATTCCGCACTTTTAAAACACTCTTTGGCACAACTCAATTCTATAACGAGTAGTCAAACGCTTTTTCCCTGCAGATAGCTAGAAGCTTTTAGGATGCGGCAAAGAAAATAATTAATTCCCATGTGAACGAAAGAGTCTGTAGAGAACTGTGAAAAATAACCCTCAATTCTTTTCAAAATGTGATTCAGGTGTAATACATATAGATTTATGAGCGTAAATAAGGTCTTGGTAACACGTGAGTTGATGTCAGTGTCTTTTAACAGGTATCTGCATCAAAGTGGAACTCCTACTCTATAAACCGGAAGGTAGAAAATATATATCTCATCGAAGTCTCCCTCCACTGTTACCGCTGTTACCAAAAAGGCTATGAACGAGATCAGAAACAAGAATAATTAATTGTCGAAAAATTCTTTTTTTTGATGATGTTCCCAGACCAGTACCACTTGTATGTGATCGAAAATATACTTCAGTTGTTGTTGCAACCATTTCGAACCACTGGGAAAAGAAAAGCCTTTTATCGCTAGTAACGGCTATAGATAGGCCTCAATAGATATTTTCTCCAAGTTCCCAAAACAGAGATATTAATATGACGGAGGCTTAACTGTTTGCAAAAGCATTTCTTTCACACCGCATTAGTGACTGCTATGGGAGCATTCTCCAAAAAAAACAATCCTTCCTCCTGATCCTAATTCAGTGACAAATCATTATTGCCAATTAAGCTTTCAAAACTACAGTACTGGCCATTAAAATTGCTACACCACGAAGATGACGTGCTACAGACGAGAAATTTAACCGACAGGAAGAAAATGCTGTGATATGCAAATAATTAGTTTTTCAGAGCATTCACACAAGACTGGCGCCGGTGGCGACACCTACGACATGCTGACATGAGGAAAGTTTCCAACCGATTTGTCATACACAAACTGCAGTTGACCGGCGTTTCCTGGTAAAACGTTGTTGAGATGCCTTGTGTAAGGAGGAGAAAGGCGTACCATCACGTTTCCGACTTCGATAAATGTCGGATTGTAGCCTATCGCGATTTCGGTTTATAGCATCGCGATATTGCTGTTCACGTTGGTCGAGATCCAATGACTGTTAGCACAATATGGAATCGTTGGGTTCAGGAGGGTAATACGGAACGCCGTGCCGGATCCCAACGGCCTCGTATCACTAGCAGTCGAGATGACAGGCATCTTATCCGCATGTCTGTTACGGATCGTGCAGTTAGTCTCGATCCCTGTGTCAACGGATGGGGACATTTGAAAGCAAAAACCATCTGCACAAACAGTTCGACGACGTTTGCAGCAGCATGGACTATCAGCTCGGAGGCCATGGCTGCGGTTACCATTGGCGCTGTATCATAGACAAGAGCGCATGCGATGGTGTACTCATGGACGAACGTGGGTGCACTAATGGCAAAACGTCATATTTTCCGTTGAAACCAGATTCTGTTTTTCAGCATCATGATGGTCGAATCCGTGTTTGGCGACATCGCGGTGAACGCACATTGGAAGCGAGTATTCATCATCGCCATACTGACGTATCACCCAGCATGATGGTATGGGGTGCCATTGGTTACACGTCTCGGTCACCTCTTGTTCGCATTGACGGCACTCTGAACAGTGGACGTCACATTTCAGATGTGTTACGATCCGTGGCTCTACCCTTCATTCGATCCCAGCGAAACCCTAAATTTCAGCAGGATAATGCACGACCGCATGTTTCAAGCCCTGTACGGGCCTTTCTGGATACAGAAAATGTTCGACTGCTGCGCTGGCCAGCACATTCTCCAGATTTCTCACCAATTGTGACCGAGCAACTGGTTCGTCACAATACGCCAGTAACTACTCTTGATGAACTGTAGTGTCGTGTTGAAGCTGCATGGGCTGCTGTACCTGTACACGCCATCCAAGCTTTGATTGACTCAATGCCCAGGCGTATCAAGGCCGTTATTACGGCAAGAAGTGGATGTTCTGGGTACTGATTTCTCAGGATCTATGCACCCAAACTGCGTGAAAATGTAGTCACATATCAGTTCTAGTACAATATATTTGCCCAATGAATACCCGTTTATCATCTGCATTTCTTCTTGGTGTAGCAATTTTAATTGCCAGTAGTGTACTTCCCACGATGCCAATTATTTAGAATCCAATTCTTTTCTTATAACGATAATTCCACACAGAAGAAATCAACCGAAATGTTTGTTGCGTGACGAACTAGTTAGAGCAAGATACATTCCACTTCTAGGTCGTTCATGTGTGGTCTTCATGAGGCCTCATATAGCTTCCATGCTTCGCACAGCTGACAAGACATATTTATTTACATAACTTCCGTCGGAATTGGAACAAACATGTACACTACCTCTTCAAAAGTACCCAGACTGCTATTAGTGGACATTAATATTCGATACGTCCACACTTCACATTAATGACGGTGTGAACTCTGTTGTGGACATTAACAATGACGTGTAAGAATGTCTGGACTGAAGAACTGAAACCAGAGAAAGGAGCGATGTTAGATGATAGACTCTGGAGTTACGGGTAAATCATTCCACAGATTTTCCACTGGATTCAAGTCTGGGCTGCATCACTTATTAGATGAATGTTGCATCCACAAACCATTGATTCGCAGGTGCTGCTTTGTGGTAGGGTGTGTTGCCATGATGGTATATACAATGACCCTCTTTGAAGTGTTCATATACGGTAGGTAGCACACAACGCTGTAAAATTTGTTCATATCCATTTGCATTTCGGGTTATCTTAAGCGCGATAACACAGCCACTCCCCATTGAAGAAGACCAGCCCCGATACCGTAGCGCCACCTCCTCTACTTTACTATTTCACTACACGTGGTGGCATCCAAGGTTCTCCAGGTATTCACCAACCCCGAACTCTTCCATAGGATTCCCCTCGTGTACAGCGTGGTACATCACCCACAATCACTTGTTTTGAGTTATCAATTATACAGTGGCATCTCAGATACCACGACATCAATGCGTCGTTAAGCATTGACTATAAAAGTATGTGGTTTACGAGAAGTGGCCCGACCAATGTACTCCATTCATTTCAACTCCCAATGCACAGTCACTTTGTTAGTAAGACTGCTGGAAGCACTTTCAGACTCACAAGTGATACTTTCCGCTGATTTAATACGATAAGGTCACCAAAACAGCTGCTTATAATTTTAAAAAATGTTTATTTACGGTAGATTGTTTAGGCATTTATCGCCATTGTCAATTACGTCTAGTCAGATGTGGCGTCCATATTACATCTTTAGTGAACTGTCTTATAAGTGTCACTATTTCAATAACATCGAAAATGACGTAGTAGACATAAAACAAAACGTTGAGCGTCGCAAGAGTGTAACTGCCAAACAGCCGTCACACCGTAATTAACGTTTTATTTTCAATATAGTATGTCATTTACCATCTCATTAAAACACTGACAGTTATAATACAGTCTACTAATAACATAATACGGATGTCATATCTTTCTGGACGTACTTGACAATGGTGATGAATGCCGAAACAGTCTCTTGTAATTAAAGAATTACTATTATGAGTAGTTATTTTGTTGCGTTATTCTAATAATCATGTCGTTACCAGACTATATCATGCTGCTGGCCCTAAAGTAAGAAAAGTAATACTATTTTGTCTAACCAAGCTCCGCAATGCTGGGCGGTCCCCGTGCGTAAGAACGTTGTCTTGGCTTAGCTGCAGTTGTTACACGACGCTCCAATTCGTCACTAGTCGAACTGGAAAACTTTACAAAAGTTGGAATGTGCTTGATGGATCTGTGACCCAGATGACATTCTATATCTAGTCCACGTTCGTAATCAGTGACCGGCCCATTCTGCTGTTAACGCGTTTCAAATGACAACGCAATATTCCTCTTCACCTTTTGTAGTAGTGGGACCGTCTTTGGTGACATATAGTGGGAAACACGGCTTTACACAGCGATGCACGGTTACTTTTGGACTGATAAAATGGTTCAAATGGCTCTGAGCACTATGGGACTTAACATCTGAGGTCACCAATCCCCTAGAAACTTAAGCCTAAGGACATCACACACATTCATGCCCGAGGCAGGATTCGAACCTGCCACCGTAGCAGTCGGGTGGTTCCGGACTGAAGCGGCTAGAGCCGCTCGGCCACCGCGGCCGGCTTTTGGACTGATGGCAAATCGTACTTTTACAGCGCGGTTACAAAAAATGGTAATAATTGTATTATAACACAGCGTAATGAACTGCTAGTAATAAACCCATATTCAGGAAAAATTGAACACCTTCAACCGATAGAGATAGAACGTTCGTAATGACAAGTTATGTACAACAGAATGTTCCGCAGAAACGATTATCACGGACCATCTAGGACTGAAGAGAATCGATCAAGGTGACAGAAGTGTTACAATTCCGCAAATTTCTGCAATTTCAATATTCAGCCATCTAAGAGTGTCAGCTTTCGTACCAGTGAACGACACATCAACGATATTGGCTTTCAGACCCGAAGGCCCATTCGTGTACCCTAGATGACTGCACGACTCAAGGCGTTAGGCCTCGTATGGACCCGTCAACTCGGACATGGGATTATGATGACACGAAAAATGTAGCCTGTTTTGACGAGTCTTGTTTCAAATTGTACGGGTATGGAGACATCCTCGTGAATCCATGGACCCTGCATATCAACAGGGTCAGTTCAAACTGGTGGAGGCTCTGTAATGGTGTGGAACGTGTACATTTTGAGTGATATATTGAAAGGTGGCTACACTGAGTCACAGCGCCAGAGATTGCGCCAAAGTGTATTATTCAGCCGCCTCCACTGGCAGTTGCAGCTGAGAAGTTGCTATGGGCAGTTGTAGTTCTGAGGTAGCCGTAGTTAGAGTACTAGTTATGAGCATGTAGTGTGCAGTTGTTCTGTTGGGCAAGACACCATATGTTGTTGGATAGGGGATGTTGTAATGATCAGAGTGTACTTTTCGTGAATATATATGAAGGTAAAGAAACTTTTTATTTCAGATGTCTTACATAAAAATGCCTCTTGGTCACACGTTCAGTCAACAAAGCATCTGGCTTGTGTTCATGTATTAGAGTGTAATTCTCGTTTCTATGTGCAATCATAGTATTTCTGTTTTTTTTATTATTATTACTTCATTGTAAATTGCGTTTAAAGCAACGTGTCGTATTGAGGAAGAACCGTGACAGATGTGTACGTGGAATCACACTTCCACACACAAAACTGTTACACTTATGCTTTCTTGTTTCGTAGCTTTTATAGTTGCTGGGGACGTAATTAATTAATCGTGTTAACGGAAATTTCGCTTCATTCTTTGTTGTTATTCTATGCAGTCAGATTGCGTACTAATATTATTCAGGGCCAACCGGTTACGAGACTGCGTAACCGGACAAACAGCGACAAAAATTAAAATTATTTGAATTATATTTAATTAAGCCCCCATGCACGTGGCGACCGCTGCTTCGGATCGTCCCTTGGAATTCTTTTCATAGTAAAAATAGCAGACAGTAGGATCGTTGTAGTAATTAGTAGTTTAGTAATTGTAGTCTATATTGCATGTGTAGATTTGGTAATTGAACATTTGTAATTGTCTTGTCATTCTCTTAATGGTATTTTGGCAGAATTTAATTTTTGATGTTTGTATATGGGTTTGGCAATTTTGTGCAACTATGAAGATTTTAATTGTTCGTTAGGCGTGTTTGGCTTGAAGCATTTCGTGTGAATGGTATTGTTGCTGATAGTGTTATGTTCTGTGTAATTTTCGTATTGTGACGAGTTTTGTATGTCTTGTAAATGATTACGCGATCGATGAAAAAGGCGAAAATGGTGGATAGTGAGAATGACGAAATTGTTTACATGGCGAACTCGCCAACATATGAGAAGAGTATGATGAATAATGAAGTAGAAAACAATTTAATAAGTTGGAAAAACAGTCCGGATCCAGTTCAAAATTTTTCACAGTGAAAAAATTTTCTCAATTCGAGACTAACTACAGAAGATTCTGGAATAGTGTCGAACACAGATAGTTTTACAGCTATGACGAAGGAAGTTCGTTTTGGGGGAAATGTTAGGGGCGTAAAGAACTTCGAACCAGTTAATATGGAGCAGTTGATGAGTGCAATATTAAATTTGGGATCTGAATTAAAAATAGTGGCAACACGGTTAGAAACTGATATGGGAACAATAGAAGCACGTTTGGACTCGCTGGGGTCGCGGTTGGGATCTGAATTACAAACAGTGGGATCACAAATAGGAACAGTTAGGGCTGATGTGGGAGCAGTGGAAACACGGTTAGACTCACTGGGATCACAGTTAGGATCTGAATTAGAATCAGTGAGATCACAAATAGGAACAATTAAAACTGATATGGGAACAATGGCAACACGGTTAGACTCACAAATAGGAACAATTAAAACCGAGATGGAATCAATGGAAACACGCTTAGACTAACGAATAGGGATACGTTTTAAAAACATGAAAGATGAATTAAAGAAAGAAATTAGAGAAGAAGTACAACCAATTTTGAATGCTCACAATAATAGATTACTTTCAATAGAAATCAGACAAAAGGAACAGGATAGAGAACAGGAAGAAAGAGATCGCGTGATAGTACAAAAATTTCAGAGTTAAATTTACAACGAGCACACGATAAGGAAGAAATATTTAAAAGAATCGAGGAATTTGTACCAAATGACAGAATAAATAACCTAACACAACAGTATGAACAGTTAACTACTAAATGTGCCAATACTGAAACCCCAGTGGCGATACTTACGGAAAACGTAAATAAACAGAAAGGAAAAATAGGTGACTTATCGGAAAGAGCTGAGAAGATTTAAGATAAATTGAGAAGTCTTAGTTTAAATGGGGACAGAGATTCAGACAATACAGCTCCATTGCCATTTGCAGAAACCGAAGAATACCAGAACATAAATAAACACGTTGAAAATCTGGGAAAAATTAATGAACGCGTTAAAAGGAAATTTGAGGCGTTACGAAAGCAAGTCAAACAAATTGAAAGGCAAATCGTAGGAAAAGACAGCAGAAGAATTTTAGAATCCTAGATAGCAGAGGGCTTTGAAGAATATAATTTATTTAATTTACGAGAAGCAACAGGAGAGCGCCAGGCGCGCGAACTTGACAATAATCGACATTGGGACGGGGACAGAAGCGGTAGGTCTTTGTCGCCAAGACGCGAAAACTTTGACTATAAACACTTATTAACTGTTCGGAAATTTAAGAGCTTTCGCAATTCTAAGAATGACATACATCCATGTTCATGGTTAGATCAAATTGTGTACGCACTTCCAGCAAATGGACCACAAGTCACAAACTGAAATTTATGTGCGGCTATTTAAGTCCTCAGGGGATTCGCTGTAGCGTGCACAGGGCCCCGAGCTGTAGTGGTGCTATTTCCGTTCTAGTTTTCTGCACCGCTGCCTACTCTTTTACTATTCTTTGTATCTATCAAAACAACTCTTCAACTATCAATCTATCAAGAGAGTCGGTAAAGAATAACCGTATATGACTATTTCACCCAAAAGTGATTTCGGAAATTACCGTTTGGACTTACTGTATCTTCAGCAGCATTCATTCGTAGTTTAAACGAAATTTTACCTGTTTATCTTCCTGACAATATTAATTCATATGTTGACGATATTCTTATTGCTAAACGTTCTTGGAGTGAGCACAACAAAATTTTGGATTCAGTATTACGTATTTTTGCAAGAGTTGGCATTACAGTGAACTTGGAAAAATCTGAATTTAGTCGTTCTCAGGTCAAATTTCTTGGTCATATTATTTCTACAGAAAGTATTCTTCCGGATCCAGAGAAACTAGACGCTATTCGTAATTATTCTGTTCCTTCTACAAAACGTGATGCGTGATGTTCTTAGTTTCCTTGGTGTCTGTAATTTTCTTAGACGCTTCGTTAGATGGGACGATTTGGCCACAACTCGTTTATGTGAACTATCTGGAAAGTATTGTAATTGGTGTTGGGATGAGGAACCTCAATCAGGATTTGAACAACTTCGTGATGCTTTAGTTGCTGCTCCACTTCTTTCACATCCGGATTTATCTAAAGATTTTTGTTTGGCGACGGACTCATCATATAAAGGCCTAGGTGCACACTTATTTCAAGAGATAGAAGAAAACGACCTTGTAGTACAGAAAACTATTGCATTTGGAAGTCGTGTTCTCTCTAAATCAGAAAAGAATCATTCGATTATGGAACTAGAAGCTTTGGCTGTTGTTTGGGCCTTGACAAAACTTCGCATCTTTTTGTATGGCAGACATACTAAGGTTTATACCGATCATCGAGCTCTGGAATTTTTTATGTCAGCAAAATTAACACATGGAAGATTGTCACGATGGGCGCTGTATCTACAGGAATTTGATTTTCGTATTGTTTACATACAGGGTTCTTCAAATATTGTTGCTGATGCTTTATCACGTGCACCTATGGGTTTGAAACAAAGTGCTGAGGAGGACTGCCAAGAAACCAATTATCGTTTGATGTATATTCAAGGTGTAGCGTTTCAAAATTTTATTTTGTCTTCGCCCCAGGACATCGCTAAGGAGCAAAACAAGGGTCCAATTTGGAAGGACATTAAGGAGAAGTGGAGGAGAAAGGAAAGTGTAGCGATTAGACAGTATTATTTAGTTCGGAATGATATCCTTTTTAAACGAAAATCGGTCGACAACTCTGTTTGGTTAGTTTTTATTCCTAATGAATGGGTTAATAAATTGATTTGGTATACACATTTCAGTTATGCACACTTTGGTCTCAGGAGATGCTTTCATAAATTACGAGAAAATTGCTACTTCAGTAATATGGAAAAACGTATTCGATCTGTTCTTGCCAAATGCAAATTATCTCAAAAGGCTAAGCCGCCAACTATTTCTCACAGAGCACCGTTGTTCCCTATCATTCCAGCGAAATTAAAGGATATGGCTGCAGTCGATTTGTTCGGTCCAGTGGTTCGTTCTACTAATGGTTTTTCGTACATTTTCGTAGAAGTGGAAATGACATCAAAATATGTGTGTTTTACACCTTTACGCAAAGCAACAGCTCGTTCAGTATTTAAAGCTTTCATCAAACATTTTCTTAAAGAAGTGGGTCATGTTGATAAGGTTATATCAGATAATGGATAATAGTTTCGCTCTAAAATTTGGCTTAGTACTCTACGCCGTCGTAAGATTAAACCAATTTTCATTTCACTTTTTCACCCTCAATCTAACGCTTCAGAGAGATGGATGAAGGAAATCAATTGTTTCCACTTTATAGTCATCTGAATCACAGAACGTGGGATCAGTATCTTCATATTTTTCAAATCACTCTGAATGAACTCCCTAATGATTGAACTCCCTTACCGCCTATATTGGTATTAAAAAATAAAGCACCGATAAATCGCATTTCTGAAATCGTTCCTTTTCCGCCTTCGCGGAAACTGTGGCATTCTGAAGTTGTCAATCTGGCTCCACAAAATATTGCATCTGCGGCTGCTAGAGGAGAGAAAGCAGCTAAACGTCCTGGTCGTTTAAAAACCTTGTCAGATGGTCAAAAGGTGTTCATTAAGTCTCATCCTTTGTCTCACCAAGGAAAAGGCTTGTGTCGCAAATTTTTTCTTCTTTATAACGGTCCATATAGGGTTCGCACAATTATTCTTGATAATACTGTCGACGTAGAAACTCTTAAATCACGGCGCTCTAAGGGAATACATCACATATCGAACGTTAAAATTTTTGTGGAATGTCATACTTTTGAGAAACTAACAGTTATACGTAAACACACGGAGAGTACAAGGATACCGCGCCGTGTTCTGGCGGCGGCACATACTCAAAGCAACAGTCAAGTTTGCGCGCCGCACAAGGCAGTCGTTGACCGCAAACAATTACTTCCTACGTCACGCGTACCTACAGCTGATCGAGCGCTCAATGCGAATCCATTAGCAGCCGTAAACAAATACACAGTCTAATTTCTCCGAATAAATTCAGTATGAAGCTATAGTGATGTGATGAATTATGTTATTAAGGTTCAGTATTTTTCAGGATACGGTTGTATAAAATATTTAAGAACTTTAGCTAAATTCTGTGTGTGTCCGACGTTAAAATGATTTGCTATCGAGATAATTTCAGGAAGAATGTAATTTCGAAGAAAAAAGTAATAAACTAAAAAGGTAACTATTAATTAAGTTTATTTTTCAGGTAACATTTTTCCACTTAGGTACGTCCTTTAGACGTAGTTTGCTGCTCGCGATTACGTGATTTATACTTTGAGTTAACTGATTTTGACAATGATTGATTAATGAACAGGGTTGTTAATTTTGTATATTATGCATCGCTTTGCTGCACTGCTTTTTCACTGAAGTCACATTTTTTTTATTATGTGCCTGCTGTGCTTATTTATTTAAATTATAATTGTCACCTGATTATTCATGCTGATATGGTTATGTATGTAAGTCATACTTTGTGATTTATCTGCTTGCGTCTTCATGTTTACTTATTAAGATTACATATGAACATTTATTTACTTATGCTGATATGATGCTATTGACCTGTTCATTATGTGAGATATATTTGCTGCTCTGCGTATGGATAGCATATTACAAATTTCTGTTTTGTTGTCATAACTACTCTTTAATTTGGTATATAGAAATGCTGATATACGGTGTACGAACATGGAGTTTTGGTCACACCATGGTATTAATTATAGATAGTTCACTTGACAGAGCCTCGTTGTAGGGATTGTGCTACATCCATTTGTTGACATTCTGTTCTCTAATGGTATATTTACTCGCTATTGCATGTTTTGCTTACGCTCAGTGCTTTATATTTTAAGATAAAAAAATTAACTGCTATAATTCTACGAACAAAATTGGTACAAGAAACTTCATCGAAGTCACATGAGCTGGTGGTTTTATGGAAGCTGTATAAATTTATACTAATAGGAAGGAAGCTAACGACATGACATACCAACACTAGGTTTAGACCATTGACAGTTATTACACTGCATTCTTCGTGAGCAATTGAAATAGCAAATGACACTTGACACAAGAAATACTCCACATGTTTGCTTCTGTTGTGCCATGATTCTTGAAGTGGTGTAAACACTGTGAAATATTACGATCATTCACACTCCGTACTCATACTTACTTACTGAAAGTTATTCAAACCAAGGGCTGTTAGAGGTCATGTATGCATTTCTCTTATTTAATGATGGTCAAGGTAACCAAAATGTATTTTATAATTCATAATGAGTAGAAGATTTGGGTCAGGTGGATTACACAGAGGTTATGTGTGGACATTGTCTTCGAATTGTATGGGATGATGAATTGAAGTTTGCACTAGTACTTGTTCGAGGAGACTGACTAGAGGAAAAAGTTGTTGTGGAAGTAAAATGATATTAGAGATAAGGTTTATATTTATCGACGTATTCAAGAGGTATTATTAAGGTATTGAGATTGTGTGAAGTTGATGATTATTGGAGTTTTGGTGGCTACGAGGTAAGGTAAATGATATTGGTGATAAGGTTTATATGTATCGACGTATTGAAGAGGTATTATTGAAGTATTAAGATTATGTGATGCTGATGATTATTGGAGTTTTGGTGGATAAGAGGTAAAGTAAGTGAGGAGCATATTTTTTTTTTGTTGGTTTATACAGAACAAGAAGGATGAAGATGGCAGACTAGAACACTCAAGCGGAAGGAAGATTGTCTACACACACACTTTTTAAATTAATAAGCAGTATATACTTTTTTTTGGAGAGAGGAAGTATTTGCATATCTTGGCACACTGACAGTTGTTCAGCAACCGTACATTTTGATTTGGCTTAGCAAACAATGGTCTTTACATAATGACTATGACGTTGACTAACTATTATCGACTGTTACACATTGCTGCCACTACTACTTGATACACATGTCGATCATCAAATCTTTGACAGAATTGCATTTACACAGTTAACACTATTCAATTACACAGTAGTACTTAATATGTGGATGAGAGATGAGTGAGTGTGTTTTCCTTTCCTAATCCCAGGTAATTGGTATCGACCTATCTCCTAAATATTATTTTACTTATTTGTTGTGGCTTGCTCTGACACCCATAAATATTATAGGTTTACTGATATTTGTGTATTTGTAATAGTTAATATGACAAATATCTGTTACCATTTGTGTGTTTATTATAATTTCTATGTTTAGTGTGAGAACATTGATAACAATTTTGTAAAAGCAGTTGTGTGTCCATTCAAACTGTTGTTCGTGCCTACACGTATTAACATTAGTGGGTGCCACTTGGAAATGTGTAATTTGTGCTAATGAACTCTGATGAACTGTCTGATTAGTGATAGTCAATATTATGGACTGTTACCTGCACCTGTTCAACATTACTGGGTGCCACTGATGGAACTGCTTCTACTAAAATGATGTCACTTGTTGGTGTCTGCACCTGCTCAACATTACTGGGTGCCACTGATGGACTGCTTCTACTGAATGATGTCACTTGTTGGTGTCTGCACCTGTTCAGCACTGCTGGGTGCCACTGATGAACTGCCTCTACTGACATGATGTCACTTGTTGGCGTCTGCACCTGCTCAACATTACTGGGTGCCACTGATGGAATCGCTTCTAGTGAAATGATGTCACTTGTTGGTGCCTGCACCTGTTTAACATTGCTGGATGCCACTGATGTAACTGCTGCTACTGAGATAATGTCACTTGATGTAGTCTGCACCTGCTCGCCATTAATGAGTGCCACTGTTGGAGCTGTTTAAAAACTGCTGATGAAATGTTGTGAGACTGATGTTTGCACCTGTTGACCATTGCTGGGTGCTACTGTTGGAACTGTCAACTACTCTGAGGAGTCCTACTTGTTTATGGAACTATTGAAAGGATTGTATGTGAATTTTTGTATAAACGGATTTTTTGTGAGTTTACTGATTATGAAATGTTATGAGACTCTTACCTGCACCTATTCGTCATTGTTGACGCTATTGATTGAATTGTTTAACCACATGATACTTGCGTAAACTATTATGTAAAATCATATCTATGCAAGCATTTGTATTCCTTGCTGTATTTTATATATTAGGTTATTGAAGGGTTAGTGCAAAGCCAAAATTTATTTAGTTACGTGGTATTTACTTATTTAATATTATCATTTATTTTTGACTGTATTTTTTGGACGAATTTGGTGGTATTTTCACCACCAATGCTGGCAAAAATACCATCAAATTGTAGCCCGTGGAGGAGGGGCATATGAAAGGTGGCTACACTGAGCCACAGCACCAGAGATTGCGCCAAAGAGTATTATTCAGCCGCCTCCACTGGCAGTTGCAGCTGAGAAGTTGCTATGGGCAGTTGTAGTTCTGAGGTAGCCGTAGTTAGAGTAGCAATTGTGAGCATGTTGTGTGCAGTGGTTCTGTTGGGCAAAACACCAGATGGTGTTGGATTGGGGATGTTGTAATGAACAGAGTGTATTTTTCGTCATTATATATGAAGGTAAAGAAACTTTTTTATTTCAAATGTCTTACATAATAATGCCTCTTGCTTACAGGATCAGTCCACAAAGCATCTGGCTTGTGTTCATATATTACAGTGTAGTTCTGGCTTCTATTTGCAATCATAGTATTTCTGTTGTTTTTTAATTACTTCATTGTAAATGGCGTTTAAAGCATCTTGTCGTATTGAGGAAAACCCGTGCCAGATGTGTACGTTGAATCACACTTCCACACACAGAACAGTTACACTTATGCTTTCTTGTTTCGTAGCTTTGCTGGGGACTTAACTAATTAATTGTGTTAATGAAAATTTCCTTTCATTCTTTGTTGTTATTCTATGCAGTCAGATTGCATACTAATATTACTCAGGGCCAACCGGTTACTGCGTAACCGGACAAACAGCAACTAAAATTAAAATTATTTGCATTATATTTAATTAAGCCCCCATGCAATATGACCCCTAATACGTCTAGATACGACTCTGAGAGATGACAAGTACGTAAGCACCCGGTCTCATCATCTGCATCCATTCACGTCCATTGTGGATTCCGACGGACTTGGGCAGTTCCTTCAGGACAATGCGACACCCCACACGTCCACTACAATGTGGTTCCAGGAACGCTCTTCTGTTTTTACGCACTTCCGCTGCCAGAAATCTCCCCATTATTGAGCATATCAGGGATGCCTTGCTACGTACTGTTCCGAAGAGATCTTCACCCCCTCGTATCTTTACGGATATATGCTTAGCCCTGCAGGATTCAAGGCGTCAGTTCCCTCCAGCACAACTTCAGACAATAGTCTAGTTCATGCCACGTCGTGTTGCGGCACTTATGCTGCGGCCCTGCACTATGTTAGGCAGGTGCACGAGTTTCTTTTGCCATTTAGTGTAGTGACGCTAGGAAAGACTGGAATGATCTCATATTTGGAACTCATGCAGCGATTACAAACTGGAAACAACTAACGTCACCGTCGTGTTCAATTACAGTGAATGGTATGACGGTTAGCACGATGAAGAGTGAAAGGAACGCCGCTGAGGGAATTCAAGTGCTGAGGCCTTGATGCTGTTTAGTGTAGAACGAAACTGGTAAATAACTAATAAAGTAATTAATGAAACGACTCTATTACCCGGAAAGGGCACAGCTTTATCGATGACTTTATGTAACCAGCTCTGTAGCCATTTTTTACTTTTTCCTGCGGCATTTTTCGCAAAGAGAACTTTGAAGCTCATACTCCTCAACTACAGGCGACGTACCTGCAGCGTGGAGACGTCAGTCCATGGTTGGCAGTACCAGATCATATAATACAACCTGCATTAGATGTAACTGAGCAGGTACTCAAGAATCGACGAAAAACAACTATTTGCCACGATTGAAAGTAGACTACTGGCCATTAAAATTGCAACACCACGAAGATCACTTGCTGCAGACGCGACATTTCACCGACCAGAAGAAGGTGTTGTATTATGCAAATGATTAGCTTTTCAGAGCATTCACACAAGGCTGCCGTCGGTGGCGACACCTACAACGTGCCGAGGAAAGTTTTCAAGCGATTTCTCATACACTAACAGCAGTTGACCGGTGTTTCCTGGTGAAACGGTGTTGTGATGCCTCGTGTAAGGAGGAGAAATGCGTACCATCACGTTTCCGACTTCGATAAAGGTCGGATTGTAGCCTATCGCGATTTCGGATTATCGCATCGCGATATTGCTGTTCACGTTGGTCGAGATCCAATGACTGTTAGCAGAATGTGGGATCGGTGGGTTCAGGAGAGTAATATGGAACGCCGTGCTGGATCCGAACGGTCTCGTATCACTAGCAGTCGAGATGACAGGCATCTTATCCGCATGTCTGTTACGGATCGTGCAGTTACGTCTCGATGCCTGAGTCAACGGATGGAGACATTTGAAGGCAAAAACCATCTGCACAAACAGTTCGACGACGTTTGCACCCGCATGGACTATCAGTTCGGAGACCATGTCTGCTGTTACCCTTGACGCTGCATCACAGACAGGAGCGCCTGTGATGTTGTACTCTACGACGAACCTGTGTGCACGAATGACAAAACGTCATTTTTTCGGATGAATCCAGGTTCTGTTTACAGCATCATGATGGTCGCATCAGCGTTAGTCGGCATCGTGGTATACGCACAAGGGAAGCGTGTATTCGTCATCGCCATACTGGCGTATCATTTGGCGTGATGATATGGGGTGCCATTGGTTACATGTCTCGGGCACCTCTTGTTCGCACTGACGGCACTTTGAAAAGTGGACGTTACATTTTAGAAGTGTTACGACCCGTGGCTCTACCCTTCATTCGATCCGTGCGAAACCCTACATTTCAGCAGGATAATTCGCGACCGCATGTTGCAGGTCCTGTACGGGCCTTTCTGGATACAGAAAATGTTCGACTGCTTTCCTGGCCAGCACATTCTCCAGATCTTTCACCAATTGGAAACGTCTGGTCAATGGTGGCCGAGCAACTGGCTCGTCACAATACGCCAGTCACTACTCTTCATGAACTGTGGTATCATGTTGAAGCTGCATGGACAGCTGTACCTGTACACGCCATCCAAGCTTTGATTGACTCAATGCCCAGGCGAATCAAGGCCGTTATTACGACAAGGGCTGGATGTTCTGGGTACTGATTTCTCAGGATCTATGCACACAAACTGCGTGAAAATGTAGTCACATATCAGTTCTAGTACAATATATTTGTCCAATGAATACCCGTTCATCATCTGCATTTCTTCTTGGTGTAGCAATTTTAATGACCGGTAGTGTGACACGTGTGGTCTTCAGTCACTTGTACTTGTCCAGAGCCGAGATCCAAGCGCAGCTTCTCACAAGCGAGGGAGGCACCTCTACGTATTAGAAGAGCTGCATGCTGATTTATCATGCGTAACATATTGGCAAGTCTCGCTGAAATTATTAACTCTTGTTATCTAGAACCGGTTGCTTAGAATATTACTACCGATGCCCATAAGTTTTCTCCTGACAACCATTCTTCTGTAGTTTCTCAGGTAGCTAGACCCACTTTTATCATGGCGGCGAGCAAAATAAATATTAATTGTTTCCAAAGAAGGTACCATCCATGAAGAACTGGGCCACGTCGATCTTGAATTACTTCCAAAAGTGATAATTTTCTGATCCCTAATTCCTTCATCATTGTGGTAGCAAGACAAATCAAAAAATATATTTTATGTATAACTTATTCTAAACCTAGAGTGACCAAATTTTGCGTTTACTGCCACAGGAAAATGTTTTTGCCTAATACGAAATGGCTTGGTGAAGAAAATGTGAATCATCGTAATGGAAACCTATATGGACATGTGGTAAACAAATATTACACATTCAGCCGACAAGCTGGCCGTCTCATTTCTTCATTAATTTGTTCAGACGGTCATTTATAGTGCTCCACAGACCATATCAGAAACGGAAACCTACCTGTATATGGAATGATTGAAGGTATAAATTAACAAAGGGCAGGGAAATGGCAGTTCTCTATGTATTTAATAACAGTAAATTATCACTACAATGCTTAATTCTATTCATAGTCCTGTGGAGGTTAATTGCCTGAATGTTAATTTTATGGCAAAGAAGGGACACTTCCAAGACGAAAAAAGAAAATGTCTTGGTAACAAATTCAGAAATATGATACAAATTTCGTTAGCGACAGGTAACACATTTTGGTAACAATAGAGGTTTCTCCCCACAACAGCAGCAAATCCAGTCGGTTAGCATACCCAACCAACAATGAGGTTTGCAAGGTCAACCAAACTTTAATGTTTCGCCGCCTACACGTATAGGGTGGGCCACACCAAATAGTAACACACAGCAACAAGGAAATCATTACGTACAGGAAACACATCATTTCAATTACTATCGCAACGTGCCGTATAGCAATGATTATTATGACAGACGTAAAAGTAAGTAGCACAGTTTTGAGCGTTACAGTCGGTCTAATCAGCAGGAGATTATTATGAATGAACCAGACAGTCGGTATCATCCCGAACCTAACACGTCAGGAAGGAATAACAGAACAGTACAAATAGTCGAAATGCCACAGCATCCTCCCGCAAATAACAGCACGGCAGAAAGAATTTGACAAGATACAGTACAGATTGAACCTTCCAGCAACGTAAGCAATACTTTTGATACACAGACTCTTGTTCACGAAAATGTTCTTACTTTTGATGACATCCGAGACACACTTTTGCATGAAAAACCAGTTATTCAAAAAGCCACTTCCCCCCCTGTAACTGAAGTAAAGTTTGGAGCATCCAGATTTTCAGCAGTAATCGATTTTGGATCACCTATGTAGTTATAAATCAGGAAACTTTCAACGAATGTAACAAAGATAATATCTATCCTAAGTTACCATTAGGCAAAACTAAAGTAAAAGGAGCAGTATTTGGTAAAGGAGTAGATGTAAAATTACAGACACACTTATAGTTTTGTATTGCAGGTCTTACGTTCCACTCAAATTTTAGGATTGTTCCCTTACTGACAACAGACGTTATCCTAGGTACGAAATTTTTGGTACAACAAGACGCAATTATTTACTTTCCAAATTCCTATTTAATGTTAAAGGATGAAAATTTGCAAATGGCATTAGAATTTCAGCACTCATTATCTGCAGAAGAACAAACAATTAATCGAACAGAGGTCGTTTCTACATCGCGTAACATAGACTGTTATTCCACATTGTTCACCGATACGTACGTGCACTACTATAATATACCAGAAGAAACTGACTATGACGTTATGCAAATGATTTCTGATAAAGTAAAACCAAGCAGCGCAAATACAGACGACGAATGTACGCAACTACACAAAATTCTTTTACAGCAAGCTCCAGTTTTTGACAACATCCCTGGTACTATGTCTGGTTTCATGTATGAATTTCAAGTTAAACAGCACGACGCTTTTAAAGCCAAATATTATCCCATTCCATATATTCACAGAGAACAAGTTAAGAAAGAATTGCAAGCTATGCTTGACCAAGGAATTATGAAACTGTCAGTTAGTCCGTACATAAACCCGCTTCATATTGTTAAGAAAAAGGATGGCTCACTTCGCCTCGTACTTGATTCGCGTCACATCAATGACATTATTATTAATGAAACAGATCGCCCCCAAACACTAGAAGAACTTCTACAGGAATTTCATGGTACTACTGTTTATTCCACATTAGATTTGAAATCGGGATTTTGGCAAATTCAGCTCCATACGAACTGCAGAAAGTACACAGCATTTCTCTGTTTTGGTGATTGTTATCAATTTTACAAATTACCGTTCGGTTTAACAATTTCTTCAGCAGAGTTTATTCGCCGTTTGAATACTATACTTCCGATAGAATTAAAAGACAGTACCACAACGTATGTAGATGACATTCTTATTGTAGAAGCTGACTGGTCTGAACACAATCTGATTCTGGAACAACTGTTGCAAACTTTTCGTGCACAAGGACTGACTGTTAATCTTAGCAAATCACACTTTGGCAGAACTTCTGTACAATTTCTTGGACTTGTAATTTCAGCAGAAGGCATAGCGGCTGACCCAAAAAAACTTCAAGCTTTACGTGGCATTACTGTTTCCACGACAAAGAAACAATTACTCAGCTTTCTGGGATTGGTTATTTTTTCCGTAAATTTATTCATTACTCTACTTTAGACACTCCTAGATTATGCCAATTGGCGGGTAGAAACGCTATTTGGTCCTGGGATAGCCTAGCACATTCTGAATTTGTGAATTTGAAACATGCCTTGTATGCACTATGAAATCTTTAAGATATAAGAAACACCGGTTGACTTTAACATTTTTGCCGTATGATATCTCAATATCTTGACTATTCTACATTTTTTGCTACTACATTATGATACTGTGTGTACAATTTTTGCAATTGAAAACTGTTTTTGACATAATACGTTTTCTGTAATGCTATGTTGTATGCTTAGTTATACGTGGTGCATTCAAGTTCTAAGGCCTCCGATTGTTTTTCTCCGGTCTGGAAAGATATAGAAACATGGGCATTGTTTTTAAATGAGGCCGCATTCATTGTCAATACGTCCCAGAGATGGCAGCACCGTGCGGGAGATGGAATTTTACCGCCAGCGGCGAGAATGAGAACTGTTTTAAATACTTAAACTTACTTGAACAGCGTGCAGTCATTCGTTTTCTGAATTTGCGTGGTGTGAAACCAATTAAAATTTATCGACAGTTGAAGGAGACATTTGGTGATAGTGTTATGGATGTGTCGAAAGTACGTTCGTGGGTGCGACATTTTAATGAAGGCAGAACATCGTGCAGCAACAAACCGAAAGAACCTCGGGCTCGAACAAGCCGGTCTGACGACATGATCGAGAAAGTGGAGAGAATTGTTTTGGGGGATCGCCGAATGACTGTTGAACAGATCGCCTCCAGAGCTACCATTTCTGTAGGATCTGTGCACACAATCCAGCATGACGACCTGAAAATGCGAAAAGTGTCATCCAGGTGGGTGCACGAATGCTGACAGACGACCACATGGCTGCCGGCGTGGCATGATGCCAAGCAATGTTGACGCGCAATGACCGCGTGAATGGGAGTTTCTTTTCGTCAGTTGTGACAATGGATGAGACGTGGATGCCATTTTTCAATCCAGAAACAAAGCGCCAATCAGCTCAATGGAAGCACTCAGATTCACCGCCACTGAAAAATTTTGGGTGACTGCCAGTACTAAAAAAATTATGGTGTCCATGTTCTGGGACAGCGAGGACGTAATCCTTACCCATGGCGTTCCAAAGGGCACTACGGTAACAGGTGCATCCTACGAAAATGTTTTGAAGAACAAATTCCATCCTGCACTGCAACAAAAACTTCTGGGAAGGGCTGCGCGTGTGCTGTTTCACCAAGACAACGCACCCGCACATCGAGCTAACGTTACGCAACAGTTTCTTCGTGATAACAACTTTGAAATGATTCCTCGTGCTCCCTACTCACCTGACCTGGCTCCTAGTGACTTTTGGCTTTTCCAACAATGAAAGACACTCTCTGTGGCCGCACATTCACCAGCCATGCTGCTATTGCCTCAGCGATTTTCCAGTGGTCAAAACAGACGCCTAAAGAAGCCTTCGCCGCTGCCATGGATTCATGGCGTCAGCGTTGTGAAAAATGTGTACGTTTGCAGGGGGATAACGTCGAGAAGTATCGCCGGTTTCATCGATTTTGGGTGATTAGTTAATTAGAAAAAAATCAGAGGCCTTAGAACTTGAATGCACCCTGTATCAGTAGAATGAGTATATGATTTAAATGCAAGATATTAATTCATATTGATCGTTTTCAGAAAGCAATACCGTGTTAAAGAGATAAATTAAACAAACCACAGTGGTTTACTATGGAATGGAAATTTCACCATCGGAATGAACGAAAGAAAATGCAATATCTTGTCACGAAGAGTAAATGGATCAGAATTAACAAGCATTACCCAGAATATACTATACACACTGTATGATAGCAGTTTTGACTAATTACTTTTCTGTCAGAATACGAGGCGGTTAATGCAGGCTGTCTGACAGAACTACAAATGTTAATTTTAGTGATGAAATAATCTAGAAGTAAGAAACTCTATACTATATGAAGTAATGAATGATAATGAATAGTTGTAAGAAGTAAATGGTAATATAAATATGCATAATGAAGTGTCTATTTTTTGCACATGATAATAAATGATGATGAATAGTTATATGAAGAATATGGTAATGTGAATAATGAAGTATTTCTTTGCAGATGATGATAATGATGAGGCTTATATATTTTGTATTAGTTAATAAGTGCGATGTAGTTATCTAAGTATTTGTAGCAGTTCTTTTTGACAGTATGTCGTTTGTCGCATACTACACTCCTGGAAATGGAAAAAAGAACACATTGACACCGGTGTGTCAGACCCACCATACTTGCTCCGGTCACTGCGAGAGGGCTGTACAAGCAATGATCACACGCACGGCACAGCGGACACACCAGGAACCGCGGTGCTGGCCGTCGAATGGCGCTAGCTGCGCAGCATTTGTCCACTGCCGCCGTCAGTGTCAGCCAGTTTGCCGTGGCATACGGAGCTCAATCGCAGTCTTTAACACTGGTAGCATGCCGCGACAGCGTGGACGTGGACCGTATGTGCAGTTGACGGACTTTGAGTGAGGGCATATAGTGGGCATGCGGGAGGCCGGGTGGACGTACCACCGAATTTCTCAACACGTGGGGCGTGAGGTCTCCACAGTACATCGATGTTGTTGCCAGTGGTCGGCGGAAGGTGCACGTGCCCGTCGACCTGGGACCGGACCGCAGCGACGCACGGATGCACGCCAAGACCGTAGGATCCTTCGCAGTGCCGTAGGGGACCGCACCGCCACTTCCCAGCAAATTAGGGACACTGTTGCTCCTGGCGTATCGGCGACGACCATTCGCAACCGTCTCCATGAAGCTGGGCTACGGTCCCGCACACCGTTAGGCCGTCTTCCGCTCACGCCCCAACATCGTGCAGCCCGCCTCCAGTGGTGTCGCGACAGGAGTGAATGGAGGGACGAATGGAGACGTGTCGTCTTCAGCGATGAGAATCGCTTCTGCCTTGGTGCCAATGATGGTCTTATGCGTGTTTGGCGCCGTGCAGGTGAGCGTCACAATCAGGACTGCATTAGACCGAGGCACACAAGGCCAACACCCGGCATCATGGTGTGGGGAGCGATCTCCTACACTGGCCGTACACCTCTGGTGATCGTCGAGAGGACACTGAATAGTGCACGGTACATCCAAACCGTCATCGAACTCGTCGTTCTACTATTCCTACACCGGCAAGGGAACTTGCAGTTCCAACAGGACAATGCACGTCCGCATGTATCCCGTGCCACCCAACGTGCTCTAGAAGGTGTAAGTCAACTACCCTGGCCAGCAAGATCTCCGGATCTGTGCCCCATTGAGCATGTTTGGGACTGGATGAAGCGTCGTCTCACGCGGTCTGCACGTCCAGCACGAACGCCGGTCCAACTGAGGCGCCAGGTGGAAATGGCATGGCAAGCCGTTCCACAGGACTACATCCAGCATCTCTACGATCGTCTCCATGGGAGAATAGCAGCCTGCATTGCTCTGAAAGGTGGATATACACTGTACTAGCGCCGACATTGTGCATGCTCTGTTGCCTGTGTCTATGTGCCTGTGGTTCTGTCAGTGTGATCATGTGATGTATCTGACCCCAGGAATGTGTCAATAAGGTTTCCCCTTCCTGGGACCTTGAATTCACGGTGTTCTTATTTCAATTTCCAGGAGTGTATAATGACTGAATGTTTTGGGAAAGAGAGGTAGAGTACATACATATTGAGTACCCGTTTCATTACCTGTTATTTCCAAGTTTTCTACTTTTCAGCATAATATACATTCTTTTCTTTCTGGTCAATAACCCATTTTGTATTTTTTCGAGGAGAAGCTTTTCACGATATTTTAACATGCTCTAAATACTTAGGTATGAAACCTGTTCTAATACTTGCATTTTTTTTACCCATTTGTGTGTGTCATGCATGAATGCGATCATATGTACTCTACTTGGTTCATAACCTTGCTACAGCTGACTCATAACGAATGACGTTATTAAACCTTATTTCCAGCAATAATTCAAAAGCAAATATTTTCATGCCCCAGCAATTAATTACCGATCCCAACGCAATGAATTGATAGGAAAAAATAAAAAGAAATTATTACTGCTCCCAACAATTACCGGTATACAATTAAGTAATGCTACCAGTTGAAGATATATTTCTAGTCCAAAATATAATCGAAATTTCTCAGATGTATTGAATCCATTATATCTATGTATTATTGGACTACTGAAATTGAGTAATAGCTACAGTGCGTTACATTTTAAATATGTCCTATCTCACTTGAATGATGAGTTCTGAGTAATACTGAATGATATTTTGTAATAATGCATAAATGCTATACCAATGATTACTGTAATGAGATGTACAGGGTGATTCAAAAAGAATACCACAACTTTAAAAATGTGTATTTAATGAAAGAAACATAATATAACCTTCTGTTATACATCATTACAAAGAGTATTTAAAAAGGTTTCTTTTTCACTCAAAAACAAGTTCAGAGATGTTCAATATGGCCCCCTCTAGACACTCGAGCAAAATCAACCCGATACTCCAACTCGTTCCACACTCTCTGTAGCATATCAGGCGTAACAGTTTGGATAGCTGCCGTTATTTCTCGTTTCAAATCATCGATGGTGGCTGGGAGAGGTGGCCGAAACACCATATCCTTAACATACCCCCATAAGAAAAAATCAAATGCTTGCTGGATGTGTGCTACTTTTCATCACTCGTTCTTGGCCGTCCAGAACTTTTCCCTTTGCACAAACACCCATTCTCGGTAAACTGTTTATATCAACGTTTAATACACCACCTATCAGGAGGTTTAACACCATACTGCGTTCGAAATGCACGTTGAACAACTGTCGTCGATTCACTTTTGCCGTACTCAATAACACAAAAAGCTTTATGTTGAGCGGTCGCCATCTTAGCATCAACTGACGCTGACGCCTAGTCAACAGAACCTCAAGCGAACAAATGTACAACTAAATGAAACTTTATACCTCCTTTAATTCGCTGACAGATAGGGCTTAGCTCTGCCTTTTGTCGTTGCAGAGTTTTAAATTCCTAAATTTGTGGTATTCTTTTTGAATCACCTTGTATTTTGAATGATGTTTTGTAACACTGCATAAATGGTATACCAATAATTACTGTAATATGATGACTTTTGCATAAATGCCATGCCAATAATTAACTCTTGCTCTGAATGATGACTTCTGAATAACGCAAGAAAAATGCTTTGTAAGTGGACAACGAATGACACTGCTTACTGTAATGAGATGACATATTTATATATGAATACCAATTATTACTGCAATCAGATGAGTTATGAATAGTGTTTTGTAATACTCAATACTTGCTACATGTTTAGTAATTGGCCAATGAATGCTGATGATTACTATAATGAGATGACATGATGCCAATAATTACTGTAATGAGATGAGTTTTGAATGATACTTTGTGATTCTGCATAAATGCTATGCCAATAATTAATTCATTTGGAATGATGACTTCTAAATAATGCATTAAAACAATGCTTTCTAGCTGGCCAATGAGTGCCAATAATTACTGTATTGAGATGACTTATGAATAATGTTCTGTAATACTCCATACATACTGCTTAAATGCTGTGTAAATAGCCAATGAATGCCACTAATTATTCAGATCGGTTGTTACACTGGTGTAATTCTATGATGACTACCATAAGACATAATGTATCCTTCACCTTCTAACCTAATTACCAGTAATTACTGCAATATCCGTATGTCCTGTCCATCCTCATGATCATGGAGCACTATATTTTGTTTTTGCACTAATTGTCTGTTGATGTGAGAGTACGGATTCTACAAGAATGTGGGGTTGACATATCAAGCTGTCCACCACCTTGAACGATGGAGGTGTTATTATGGTCCTACTGTTTTGTGTACCAAATGTACTACAAAATGATAACATTGAGTATTAATACAACATTTCAGTCTCTTGCCTACACTGATAAATACTTCAGGGAAGAGAAATTCTTATTGTCTCACTCGGTGTTACGCTTCTGTAGAAAGATATGGACTTTCAGTGCAGCTATGTGCAACCTACTGTGCTACAACCATGATGCAATCCTTCCCAATCCTTTCCTGGATCTTATAAAATGCTAAAGACTTTTACAGTGCGTGTGAATTTTATTTAATTTGTTAATATTTTCAGTTCTTGTACAATGCTAAAGACTGTTATAGTGCGTGTGCAATTTTGTTAATGTTTTCAGTTATTGTTAAATTATAAAGACTCTTACATTTTACTCATTTGTTAATGCTTTCAGTTCTTGTAAAAAAATTCTAAGACATATACAGTGCGTGTGAACTTAATTTTATTTGTTAATATGGTCAGTTATACTAAATATGCTAAAGATTTTGACAGTGCGTGTGCACTTTATTTCATTTGTTAAAGTGATCAGTTCATGTAAAAATGCTAGATACTTATGAAGTACATGTGCACTTTATGTCATTCGTTGATATATTTTGTACTCATTGCGTATACATTTTGTCATTTCTTAATATGTTCTGTACTAAGTGTATGTGCACTCTATTTCACATGTTCTGCACTTATCAATAATGTTAATACTCTGTGACTGTAGACTTAGTAACTAAATACATTACAGAAAAATTTGTTGCTCATGGCAAGTCTAATAAAATTACCATCGCTGCCAAATTTTTGCCCCCCCCCCCTCAGTGGAGGGTTCTGTAAGAGGTCCATGATTAAGGAATTTGTTGAAACTTCCTGGCAGATTAAAACTGTGCGCCCGACCGAGACTCGAACTCGGGACCTTTGCCTTTCGCGGGCAAGTGCTCTACCAACTGAGCTACCGAAGCACGACTCACGACCGGTACTCACAGCTTTACTTCTGCCAGTATCCGTCTCCTACCTTCCAAACTTTGCAGAAGCTCTTCTGCGAAACATGCAGAACTAGCACTCCTGAAAGAAAAGGTCCCGAGTTCGAGTCTCGGTCGGGCGCACAGTTTTATTCTGCCAGGAAGTTTCATATCAGCGCACACTCCGCTGCAGAGTGAAAATCTCATTCTGGAAACATCCCCCAGGCTGTGGCTAAGCCATGTCTCCACAGTATCCTTTCTTTCAGGAGTGCTAGTTCTGCATGTTTCGCAGAAGAGCTTCTGTAAAGTTTGGAAGGTAGGAGACGGATACTGCCAGAAGTAAAGCTGTGAGTACCGGTCGTGAGTCGTGCTTCGGTAGCTCAGTTGGTAGAGCACTTGCCCGCGAAAGGCAAAGGTCCCGAGTTCGAGTCTCGGTATGGCGCACAGTTTTAATCTGCCAGGAAGTTTCATATCAGCGCACACTCCGCTGCAGAGTGAAAATCTTATTCAAGGAATTTGTTGTTAGCGTACTGGAGCAGTTGTAATTTCGATGGATTGCTCACGCGCTGCCTGCGATATGTAAGCTATAAGAGAATTTCAGACCAAAGAGCAGTGTTGACTGCAGTAGGAACTGTGTAGCAGTTGAAGTAAGATTTGCTAGCGAGCATTCTGGTGTATCGGGTTGGCTGGGCTGGTCGTGGTGGAGCGATGGCGGAGCCTGAGCGTTATAGTATAAGGTAAAGGCAGCATCGCGCATATGTCGTATTGTTATATCAAGTCCCTTGTAAATGTTTTAAAAATCTCTTAATAATAATCTTTCTCTTCAAAAGTATGTTTTGATAACCATTAATTTCAATTTTAATAATTTACAAATTTCTCTAATCCATGGTCGTCCCGATTACTTTAAGAAAAATCTGTTGTTTCTTTTTGTATAAGACAAATCTATCGGCCAGCATTGCACAGAGCTGCTCCAGATAAATTTCTTATAGGAGCAGATATATATGCGTTATCCGACGACTATACTGAGGTAAGAGACCGAGCGAGGTGGCGCAGCGGTTAGCACACTGGACTCGCATTCGGGAGGACGACGGTTCAGTCCCGTCTCCGGCCATCCTGATTTAGGTTCTCCATGATTTCCCTAAATCGTTTCAGGCAAATGCCGGGATGACTCCTTTGAAAGAGAACAGGTGATTTTCTTCCCAATCCTTCCCTAACCCGAGCTTGCGCTCCGTCTCTAACGACCTCGTTGTCGATGGGACGTTAAACACTAACCACCACTACCACCACTGAGGTAAGAATTTTCAATTTATTCAGTATGATCTTTCAGGGCCATGACACAGCACTGCTGACGTCCAAAATTTACCAGGTTAAGTTGACAGTCAGTTACAAGTTACAAGTGAGCGACAATTTTATCGAGAGGTTTGTCACATTGTATTATAGGTAGGCTATACTTAATGCGAACGACATAATTATATTTTTTACTGTTGAGAGGTTTAGGAATTTTTCTGTTTGGAGGTTACACTAAATGTGAATATTATGTATATTTTTTTATTGTGGGGAGGTTACAATGGGTCGCAGTGAAACACTTCGCTGCTGTACTAGATGTCTGTGTCCGAAGAGCTGACAGCCTCGTCCAATAGTTGGGCTCACTAAAGGGGTGTGTCTGCTCGGTTCCTTGCTGCCTACCAGAATACTATAAAGGGCAACGAAGGGCCATCTGTGTGGAACTGCTTGTGGTTTATGAGGCTGATCATCACAATTTTTTGTCGAATATCATGACAGGCGATGAAAAATGGGTTCATTGACTGAAACCGGAAAGACACCACCTCTCCTCCAAAAAAAAAGTTCAACGTAGCGTCCTCAAGTGGTAAAGTTACGTCGGCCGTCTTCTGGCACTCTGATGCGCTTATTCTGTTTGAAGCCCTAGCTGACACCGAGCGAGGTGGCGCAGTGGTTAGCACACTGGACTCGCAATAGGGAGGACGACGGTTCAATCCCGTCTCTGGCCATCCTGATTTAGGTTTTCCGTGATTTCCCTAAATCGTTTCAGGCAAGTGCCGGGATGGTTCCTTTGAAAGGGCACGGCCGATTTCCTTCCCAATCCTTCCCTAACCCGAGCTTGCGCTCCGTCTCAAATGACCTCGTTAAACACTACCCACCACCACCACCCTAGCTGACGGTGCAACGATTAACATGTTTTGTGCTATACTCGGAAAATTGAGGGAACGAGATCAGCGTATTCGTCGCCACAAAAAAATCGCGAACTATCTTCTCCTTCCCCATGACCGCAAACAAATCTGTGAACCCGAGAATGCAAGAACGACCAGTCTAACTAAAGCTCCAGAAATGTCACCGTTTGGGTGGTAAGTACTTTGATTGTGGTACAAGCACTGTACAGTATAACTGGCCACGCTTTCCAACCCGAGTTTTGCGATAATTAGCCGAGCTGGATTAGCCGAGCGGTCTCGGGCGCTGCAGTCATAGACTGTGCGGCTGGTCTCGGCGGAGGTTCGAGTCCTCCCTCGGACATGTGTGTGTGTGTGTTTGTCCGTAGGAAAATTTAGGTTAAGTATTGTGAAGCTTAGGAACTGATCATAGTAACAGTAGAGTCCCATAGGATTTCACACACTTTTGAACATTTTTTTGCGATAATCAAACCAGTCCATCCTTGAACTGCCTCAGTGAACCGCAGCGTAGGATTTCTTTCTACCAGTTGTGTGTAGATGCTCTTGTAGTTTTATATCACTTGGCAGAGCCGTAGCAGCGCCGTCAGTTTCTGAAAGTGTGGTATTACTGTCTATGTTTTACGTAATGAAGCAGGTAGACAATTTCTGTGCAAATTATTTTTACACAGGATGCCTTCGTGATGCGCTTATTTAAGAAACAGCGTAAAATGAACTTGTTCGCACTGATTATAAGCTAACTAGTAACTGTACGAGTGCACGGTAGACCGCAAAAGTGGATCAAAAGGCATCCTATAGTCGAGTGCTGACTGTGGCGCACGGTCTTGGAACTTGAGTTCATATAAGCTCGTACAGCTTCGGTTATGCCGATGCTATTCATTTCTTTATCGATATCAACATTTGCTGGCCTTGTGAAATTACTGAAAGATAGTGTTTATGACCCATAGACTTCTCCTAACGTCTGAGTGGCAAAAGGCAGCTTTTGTCAGCAAATATTTATTACTAACCATTACTAGATCTGCACAACAATAAAGGTTCTATGCGAACGTATATCATTGCTGATGTGACTAGGAATTTCTCAATTGGCTTCTCATCCCACTGCTGGATCATCAAGTGCCAGATGGCCAACCGCCTCTGCTGACCAACGTGCGAACTACCGCTCGCTCCTTACTCTGTACGTACTACGGGGCTTATACATTCACTTCATGCATGTGGAATAGCAAAACTGGAAACAAAGTATAATGCGCTCTTATCTACAAATGAGGGATACCGTACAACAGGGCGCCACAAAACTTCATTTGGATTTTCTTCCGCACACATCCTATAGCCCAGATCTCGCACGTTCCGACTTCCATCTATTTGACACACTGAAGGATGCAATCCCCAGGAACCAGTATCGAACTGATGGGGAGGCTATTGAGGCAGCAAGACGCCGCCTCTGGTGGGGCCATTAGACTGGTACCATGTTGGCAAACAGGCACTCCCAGTAAGGTAGCGTAAGGCCATTGCATTAGACGGGGATCATGTTGAAAGAAGAGGGTTTTGTAGTCAGAAGGGAATACCATGGCGTATTGGAAACCAGATTCCTTCTTATTTCCCTCTTTTCCTCACCTGCAATCTTCATCAACGATTTATGGGTCTACTGTGCCTTCAGGAGATTGGAAACGTGAATAAAACCAACCTGACTTCAGAATAAGAATGTCTTGCATTACTTATTGATCGTCCTTTAATGTTTAATTTTACTGCCTCACAACACAACTCTAATTTGTCAACACTTTTGTCTTTTAGGTCAACACAATGGGAGATGCTTCATAGTGCATGAGACTCTGAAGTGTTCATCGTGATCACATTATGCACCTATTGACTTCATTTCAAATTGTTATCCCACTAGTTCCCAAGGAATTTGACACCCTATGTTCCATTTAGCTAGCGGCCCAACATGTCTATTTCTATTGCTCATAAGTCATCATTTTCGGCTTTAAAATGTGTATTATGTGCCTTCATGGGATTAAGACCATAATGAGATTTTCACTCTGCAGCGGAATGTGCACTGATATGAAACTTCCTGGCACAGTAAAACTGTGTGCCGGACCGAGACTCGAACTCGGGACCTTTGCCTTTCGCTCTACCATTTTTTCCCCAAGGAACCGCTGCAGAAACAGGATGACGGGTAGGGCAGGGGTCGACATCCGAGGCCTGGCAATCCCTTCTCCACGCCCGAGCAACGTATTATAGGATAGCAGGATCAGGAAGAGGATGTAGAGGGTTTGTCTATGTGGTTCTATTTATTTATCTGTTTAATTTTTTAATTTTTATTGTTTAATTGTATTTATGGATTGATTTTTTTCCTTAAAAAATATCCTACAACTGCCGTAGCCCAGTGTCCGAGTTCGTCTTCTCGTCTGTTGGGAGGCGTTCCCCCCTATTCCGGCCGTAGAGGATCAACATTCTCGAGGATTCTTCTTCATTTCAGCGTCTTCTACTCGGAACGCCCCAGTGAGCACGAAGATCAGCAAATAAAAACCTAAGTAATTTGCGATACGGGTTCTGTACTTCGGGTGGCGGCTGAAAGCTGCATGTGTCGTTATTAGTAGGCACCAAAAGTCGAGTGCGCCTTTGTGAGCGTCGCAAAATATGTAGTGTAGGGCCATGCCTTTTACCCAGTTAATGGCGTTCGTCCTGGTCGATGGAAAGTATGCGCAGTCGGGGTGCAATATATCATCAGGGGAAATAGACTCGGCAATCGCCGCAAGAATAACGCCAGCATGCTCTGCGTCAGTAGTCAGCACTCTTTGGTCGCGTCCCAAGTCAGGCGGTGCGCATCCGAGTCAACGACAGAGCATGTCGGAAGCAGGGGAGTCGTCTGGCAGATGAAAGGAATGTAGCCTCTGACGAGTAGCGAATCCCGTTCACTACGACGTACCACAATGAACGCACCGTCGTAGGTAGAAAAGGCGTGTGTATCGCTCTCCACACCGTCTTCGAGGCAACTTCAGTATGTCTGTGTGCGATGGTATTGATAGGTTGGTGCTGTTGATGGAGGCGATGATAGTCTTTCTTTCTGGGATACGGTTCGTCGGAAGGTCTGTCCGTAAGTAGCTGTGGTCAATCAAGGACGCTCTGATCTGGGCGAGTGTCAGTGAAATGTGTCCTACAGAAACCGGGGGATGCAGTTAGTGTGGTTTCGCTTCAGCTATCAGGGTGAGCCTCAGAGTGTCGTGGGCAGAGGTCCACATGTGACGCATAGTGTTGAGAAAAAGCCACCGCGAACGGTTATATACATGAATTAAACTGATACTGCCAGCCCACTGCGGAAGTATCAGGGTGGCGTATCGGACTTCAAAAACAAAGCAAGCGCTCACGAAATATCCATACGTTGATTGAAATCTGTCGGCCACTGTAACTGTCAGGTGAAGGACATGCGCGAAATAGTTCAGATTGGAGACAAGCTAGGTGTTGACTTAATGTGTTCTCAGGTGCATATCCATGTGACGCTATTTGTTGTTCAAAAATTGCTCTGAGCACTATCGGACTTAACATCTGAGGTCATCAGTCCCCTAGAACTTGGAACTACTTAAACCTAACTAACCTAAGGACATCACACACATCCATGTCCGAGGCAGGATTCGAACCTGCAACCGTAGCGGTCGCGCGGCTACAGAGTATAGCGCCTGGAACCGTTAGGCCACTACGGCCGGCCTATTTGTTGTACTGCAGCAAAGCACATGTCTGGTGTAGGAGCCGGCTATACGTAGTCGCACCGTGCAGCGAACATTGCTATAGAATTGCACTCCTCAATATTTCTGTACCAGCACCTTATGAAAGGGCACCGCCGTTGCGTGGGAAAGCTCACCTCCGCCATTGGGGTATTTTGTCTTCTTCACGTTGATCACGCTCCTAACGACACCCCCCCTCCCCACAAGGGGCAGACTTGCACTGACCGTCCAACAGCGATGTGATCAGACTGGTAACCTTTGACCATCATAAGGGAGCGCGCTCTGTGGACCAGTCAAAGGACCACCTGTACAGACTCTGTAGAGGCCCATGTGTTCCAAAACTACGAGTAGGACGCCGTGGTCGACGCGGTGGAATGTGTGGACAAGATCGTCGGCGACAACAGCACCTCATATTTTCCAGCCGGCCATCAAAGTAACTGCATAACGATATGCTCCTAACGCTGCATGAATGTTGCTGACACCACGTAAACATGTCTGATTGGAGTGGATGGCTTTCCAGATAGCGGTGTGGAGACGCCCACTGAGGATGCAGGAGAATGCCTTGTAGTCGTTGTTGAGGAGTGTGAGTGGGCGAAAGTCCTGCCACCTACAACCACTATTCGATTTCGGTACTGGGATCAAGATGCTGTTTGTGAATTCCACGCGGACAGTGAAATTAGAGCAGATCAATTCTTGAAACACTTGGAGCCACTTGTACCCATGAGGCCATAAACTGTGCAGTAGGATTCCAGGGGTAAACCGTCTGGCCCCGGCGATTTGTTCGGTGATCCACATCCCAAGGCCAATGTCAGCTCGTCGGATGTAATGGGCAACAGCAGTGCATTATCAGGGAAAAAATCGTGCAACAGCTCATCACAATCATGTACATTTCACTTATCTTCCATGTACAAGGTCCCTCAGTGTCGGGCGAACGTGTGCACTATGTCCGTTTGCGTCACCACGCTCAATGTGATAGACTGATGCCAATTCGTTGGGTATGCAGCCTTGCACTCGCTCACGGATGTGGACACCTTCTAGCTGGTCTGCCGTGATGCGAAGTAGACGAGCTTTAAAGCGTTGTACGGACATCGGACGATCGGGAGACGACGGTTGCGTCGCCAGCTCACGTAACGCTGTATAGTAAAATTACGAAGTTGTTCTTTGCCAGTTCGATCTGTCACGACACTAGGCCATCAGAGTCTTTCGGAGTGCAGGTTTGACACATCCCAGCCACCACAGCAATGGGGAAGCATACATGGGCAGGACCCTGAAACAACGACGCCACGTCCTGTAACAGAGACCGGAACGGTCGCTGGGTTGTAGTGACAGAAACGCGGTGGGACCCGCGAAGCGGCCTGCGAACACAACGCGAGAGGACGGACACAACCAACGAAGGACTTTACGACACAAGAAGAGCAGACAACAGAGTAACGAACCAAACAAGACAACAAAGTCCACTCATAAAGAAAATACGAAAGTTAATACGTTGCCTAATGCAAGGCGATGTGTCCTGAGACGCATGCGAGGTTAGACTAGCAGGCTGAGCTTTTTTTTTGTTTATTGTTATTTTAATCACCTTATACAAAGGTGGGCTGTCGGCAGCATAGTACGCTGCTCTTCAGCCGCTTGTGGTACAATAAATATGACATAAAGGAGGTACAGATAATACAATAAAAATGGCAGGCAGAAACTGTAGACACGAAAATCAATAAACATGAAGACTGGAAGAGAAAAAGCACTAACACCCGTTGACACGGCGCACAAAACACGGACGAATGCGACGGCACAGGTGACCAGAGGTGGCGTGACGGCGAAAGAACAGTAAACACAAAACTAAGGCACACACACGAGACACTGAAGGCGATGATCTCCAGCGCGCGAATGTCCACTGAGCGTGTACGAGTCCGGGCACCTGCCAAGAGAGGAGGAGGGGGGTGGGAGAGGGAGAGGGGAGAGCAGAGGTGCCACGGGCGGGGAAGATAGGGGGAAGGGAGGAAGGGGGAGGGGAAGCCTGGGGGTAGAGGGGTGGAATAAGTGGGGTTGGGGGGGGGGGAAAGGAGAGATTAGTGAGGGAGGAGAGGGAGGGTGCCCAAAGGAGAAGACAAAGGAAATGGGAGGGGGGATCAAAGTTAATAGGAGGGGTAGATAGAGGGGAGGAAGACATCGTCAGGGAGGGACCTTGGGAGAGTCTATAATCTCAGCGACAGGCAGGCGCTTAAGTTCTCGATCAGGGACGCCGCTATTGGCCGTTGTAACCACTTGTTCCATTGTGGCTCCCTCACTCTAAATGCGGGCCAGGAGGCGCGCGCCGCCACAGCTTACAGGGCGATGGTACAGAGTCCTCTGTGTGTCTTTGACGTCCATGACGACTGGCGGGGATTCAAATTCCGCGGCGTGCGGTACAGGACCAAGTGTCAGTAACTGCTTGCCAGCACGTTTCTTCACGAAGGAGGGTTACGTTCAGCGTACCCGGGCCCCTGCTGCACCTTGTGAGTTGTCGGGGTCAGGTGATAGTGCAGATATACGCGAGATGATCTCTGAAGGTCGTCGGCCAGTGTTCTGCATCACGAGTTGCTCTGCAGAGAGCACGTGAGACGTATATCCGGTCCAGACTATTGGCAGAGCGGCTGGTAAAGTGCGTAGGCTATATCGGCCCTGGTTCCCATGAAGTAAGACCCACGTGTCATGGAGCGTGATTCCAAGCACCAGTGCTTGTAGAGCTGGGCATGGGGCGTAATGCGGCATCTGGTCCTCGGGCTGCAGGCCTTCTGAACTACACAAGCACAACTCACGCCTCGTCCTCACAGCTTCACATTGTCTCCTACCTTCCCAACTCCACAAAAGCTCTCTTTCTAAACTTCTGGATGAAAGGATACAGTGGAGAAATGGCTTTTCCACGGCCTGGGGAATGTTTCCAGAGTGAGATTTTCACTCTGCAGTGATGTGTGCGCTGATATAAAACTTCATATCAGCGCATACTCTGCTATAGGTAGGAGACGAGGTACTGGCAGAAGTTGAGCTGTTGAGCTGTGAGAATGGGGCGTGGGTTGTGCGTGGGTAGCTCGGTTGGTAGGGCACTTCGCGTTTCGATCCGACACACAATTTTAATCTGCCAGGAAGTTTCAAGACCTAACCAATTTCTTTCTGGCTCTGATAGACTGTTTTACGTCATTAAAAAATCATCCCTGGATAATAATTTCTAAATTAAAACAAGCATCTAAGGATATGTTCGTTGGTATGCAAACAACAAACTAAACTACTGGCCATTAAAATTGCTACACCACGAAGATGACGTGCTACAGACGCGAAATTTAACCCACACGAAGAAGAGGCTAGTGATATGTAAATGACTGGCTTTTCATAGCATTCACACATCTACATCTACATGTACATCCATACTCCGCAAGCCACCTGACGGTGTGTGGCGGAGGGTACTCTGAGTACCTCAATCGGTTCTCCCTTCTATTCCAGTCTCATATTGTTTGTGGAAAGAAGGATTGTCGGTATGCTTCTGTGTGGGCTCTATGATTTTATCCTCATGGTCTCTTCGCAACATATACGTAGCAGGGAGCAATATACTGCTTGACTCTTCGGAGAATGTATGTTCTCGAAACTTCAACAAAAGCCTGTACCGAGCTACTGAGCGTCTCGCCTGCAGCGTTTTCCACTGGAATTTATCTGTCATCTCCATAACGCTTTCGCGAATACTAAATGATCCCGTAACGAAGCGCGCTGCTCTCTGTAGGAGCTTCTCTATCTCTTCTATCAACCCTATCTGGTACAGATCCCACACTGATGAGCAGTATTCAAGCAGTGGGCGAACAAGCGTACTGTAACCTACTTCTTTTGTTTTCGGATTGCATTTTCTTAGGATTCTTCCAATGAATCTCAGTCTGGCATCCGCTTTACCGACGATCAACTTTATATGATCATTCCATTTCAAATCACTCCTAATGCGTACTCCCGGATAATTTATGGGATTAACTGCTTCCAGTTGCTGGCCTATTTTGTAGCTAAATGATAAGGGATCTATCTTTCTATGTATACGCAGCACATTACACTTGTCTACATTGAGATTCAATTGCCATTCCCTGCACCATGCGTCAATTCGCTGCAGATCCTCCTGCATTTCAGTACAATTTTCCATTGTTACAACCTCTCGATACACCACAGCATCATCTGCAAAAAGCCTCAGTGAACTTCCGATGTCATCCACAAGGTCACTTATGTATATTGTGAATAGTAACGGTCCTATGACACTTCCCTGCGGCACAACTGAAATCACTCTTACTTCGGAAACTTCTCTCTATTGGGAGAGACAAGCTGCGTTTTGTTATCTAGGAACTCTTCAATCCAATCACGCAATTGGTCTGATAGTACAAATGCTCTTACTTTGTTCATTAAACGACTGTGGGGAACTGTATCGAACGCCTTGCGGAGGTGAAGAAACGCATCATCTACATGTGAACCCGTGTCTATGGCCCTCTGGACGAATAGCGCGTCTTTTTCGAAACCCATGCTGATTCCTACAGAGTAGATTTCTAGTCTCCAGAAAAGTCATTATACTCGAACATAGTACGTGTTCCAAAATTCTACAACTGATCGACTTAAGAGATGTAGGTCTATAGTTCTGCACATCTGTTCGACGTGCCTTCTTGAAAACGGGGGTGACTTGTGCCCTTTCCCAATCGTTTGGAACGCTACGCTCTTCTAGAGAGACAAGGTTGGCGGCGGTGTCGACACCTACAACGTGCTGACATGAGGAAAGTTTCCAACCGATTTCTCATACACAAACAGCAGTTGACCGGCGTTGCCTGGTAAAAAGTTGTTGTGATGCCTCGTGTAAGGAGGAGACATTAGTACCATGACGTTTCCGGTCGATTGTATCCTATCGCGATAGCGGTTTATCGTATCGCAACATTGCTGCTCGCGTTGGTCGAGATCCAATGACTGTTAGCAGACTATGGAATTGGTGGTTCAGGAGGGTAATACGAAACGCCGTGCTTGATCCCAACGGCCTCGTATGGCTAGCAGTGGAGATGACAGGTATCTTATCCACATAGCTGTAACGGATCGTGCAGCCACGTCTCGATCCCTGAGTCAGCAGGTGGGGGCGTTTGCAAGATAACAATCATGTGCACGAACATGGATATCAGCTCGGAGACGATGGGGGTTACCCTTGACGCTACATAACAGACTGGAGCGCGTGCGATGGCGTACTCAACGACGAACCTGGGTGCAGGAATGGCAAAACGTCTTGTTTTCGGATGAATCCAGGTTTTGTTTACAGTATCATGATGGTCGCATCCGTGTTTGGCGACAATGCTGTGAACGCACGTTGGAAACGTGTATTCGTCATCGCCATACTAGCGTATCACCCGGCGTGATGGTATTAAGTGCCATTGGTTACACGTCTCGGTCACCTGTTCACATTGACGGCACTTTGAACAGTGGACGTTACATTTCAGATGTGCTACGACCCGTGGCTCTACTCTTCATTCGATCCCCGCGAAACCATAAATTTCAGCAGGATAATGCACGACCGCAGGTTGCAGGTCCTGTTCGGGCCTTTCTGGATGCACAAATTGTTTGACTGCTGCCCTGGCCAGCACATTCTCCAGATCTTTCACCAATTGAAAACATCTGGTCAATGGTGGCCGAGCATCTGGCTCGTCACAATACGCCAGTCACTACTCTTGATGAACTATGGTATCGTGTTGAAGGTCCATGGGCAACTGCACCTGTACAGGCCATCCAAGCTCTGTTTTAGTTTATGCCCAGGCGCATCAAGGTCGTTATTACGGCAAGAGCAAGTTGTTCTGGGTACTGATTTCTCAGGATCTATGCACCCAAATTGCGTGAAAATGTAATTACTTGTAAGTTCTAGTATAATATATTTGTCCAATGAATGCCCGTTTATCATCTGCATTCCTACTTGGTGTAGCAATTTTAATGGCCAGTAGTGTAGTTTACATACAGGTAGGAAAAGGACATGGTGTAAACTGATATAATTTGTGTTTCCGTTGTATAGCCTTACACTGCATGTACAGTGTGCGCTGTGATCCAGAGAGTGAAAGCGGCGTTCCACAGGAAGCCATGTGGGCGGCGCGGCCAATCATCCCGCTCGCCACCGCAATTAATTTCCTCGTCTCCGTGCAATTATTTTGCTGAGCCCTCTGGCTGGAACCAATCTGGTCCTGTCATTGCCTGACGTCTGCTCGCGTGTCCTCGTCGACCTGCTCTGACTAGGCCATGGAAGTCAATTTCCAGTAGAATTCATATGTCTGACCGCGGTACCGCCCCTAAAAACTAATCAGTTTCATTAAATTTCTCACATAATAGCGACAAAAACGCTTTTCTTCATGCTCAAGTTGTATTTGCTGGACCACAAGTAAGATAAATGACGAAATATCCTACCTCCCAATATAAAAAATACCGAATTAGCTGATTGGACCTCTATTCTGATGTGCTATTTGGGAAACTATGTTTCCATTGTGAGTGATCTGTTGTACAGCTACCAGAACATGAGCTGTAGAATACCACTTAAATTTCACCCTGTACTTTCCCACATCGAGTCCTTTACGGATAATTTGCTAGGCATGATCGATGGGAAGAGTGAATGCTTTTACCAGGACTCCAGTATAATCAAAAACCATTGTTTTCTGCGATAACAGCCTTCCATTCTCTATAGGATAAGGCCGACTAGCACAGCGTGGAGTAATTAGCTGCCTGTACGTGTTGTTTAATGAATGGACGTGAACCGGGTTATTAGAAAGTAGTCAAATTCCTAAAGCGTATTGATTACTATTATAGAAGAGATGACTATTTTTAATCTTGCCTCGTGCCTCCAAGCAAGTTTGGCGCCCCTTGTACTGGTTCGCTGCTAGCGTAGCCAAGCAAAATATTAATCTCTGTGCGCCAACAAACATTTCGATCTGCGGGATGGTACGACGCGAAGAGTATGTGGATACTGACTACGAACTGGGCTTCGTCAGACGCTACCAAAGTCCCGACACGACAGACGAGCAGTTTCGTTCTAGCTTCGAAGTATTCGGTAATGAGAACGCATGTCCAAGATAATCTCCCATTAGTGCTAAAACACACGATGCTACAGAGTCTCTCCATCAATCGTTTGGTGTGACAGATGGCGTCAATGAGAACAACTTCAGTTGGACACAAAGTGTTCGCTGATGCTTATCATTCACACTAGGCGACCATTAGTATTCGTCGACGAGATTCCACCTAACTGTCAAGTCCTACTAACCACAAGCGCTGTATGCTTTCCACTCCACTAAACAGATGGCCATTGTCAACAAGAATACCTTGAGAATGAACAAGAATACCATGAGAATGAGCGTCTCTGAAAGGCGAAAGCTATTTTAGAAGCGAATCAGGAAGCTGGACTTAGAGAAAATTCCTTCGGAATTTAAAAAATAATATGCAGCAAGTGGGAAACGAACCACATTTGGAACTGCTGTGACAAAGCAAAACGCCTACAGCCATCTTTATGATTTTATTTATTTTGTAGCTACCAGTTTCTGCTCTTCAATGCGCCACTTTCAGGCAATTGTTGATGATAAAGGGGTTGACATGATCCCTACACATACCGCATCAGTGGCCAAAATAACTGGTTACGCAGACTATCTGAAAACTATCTGAGTCGGCATTTAGCAGTCGACTCAGTTGGCCGTTGCTGGGTGGAGTGCTGACGCCGAATTTTTCAGATAGTCTGCGTAACCAGTTATTTTGGCCACTGATGCGATATGTATAGGGATCATGTCAACCCCTTCATCATCAACAATTGCCTGAAGGTGGCGCATTGAAGAGCCGAAACTGGTAGGTACAAAATAAATACAATCATGAAGACGGTTCGGCGGCGCTGTACTTTCCGTCCCATTTCGACGAACCTGCACCTACCTGTGAATATTGTCTCAGCATATCATCAGTAGGAAAGCCGAGCGAAACCTACTGTACTTCTATGTGAACCAGGCTGCAACTGACGTCACTAATGTACGTTTAGGGAGAACGTTTTCACGCAAATGAAAGGTTGGAAATGTTCTCCTCAATTAATATATTCTGAAACTTAGGTGAACAAGTAAGGCTGCCTAGCCCGTGCAAGTAGTAACACAGTCACTCACAATCGCTTTCACTTACATTCGCAAGTTTATGGTGTTGCATTTCCCGAAAACGTAATAGCTACAAAAATAGTGATTGTTTTTTATTAAGAATGCTCGCCAAATATTAATTCTGTCGGTACCAAATGAAGTCAAAGTTTTAGCCACCGACCCGCTCAATACGCCACGCGGAGTATATGTCTTCTCTCGCCACAAAATTCTCTTAAAAATTACGAAATTTCTACTGGCCCATCGGAATAGTTATGCCATCACTTCACAACACTTTTGATGTATGAAACACTGGTAGATCCGGCAACTTATCATTTCCATAGAAACTATTACTACATACGTCCGAACTGGTTCATTGTTAGGCTCCGACTCTTCTCCAGAAAGCTCTAAGTCTTCTCTACCAGCAGTGAAAGAAGAATATTGCTTTGCCATTGGTCAGTTTACTCAACAGCCAATAACAAAACCACATTTTCCCGCGTCAATCCGCGCATTTCATCAATAACCAATCGCAAAATAGTAAACCTAACGCTGCACTTTTTACCGACGTAATTATGTAATATGATGAAGTTTTGTTTATGCATAAAGTTATTTACTATTGTTATTTATACCTGAATTAACTTTCCCTTTACCATAAACTTACTTTACAAATCTATTCTGCAAAAATCGCCTTTATCAATATCCATACTTCTTGGAAATGTTCCCACAGTAAATCCTACTACACAAATCGTTAAATAATTATCTTCATATTAACCTTAAACCACACTCACGCATCATTCATACTGCTAAAACACATTTATAACATTTTACCTAGACAAAAGACATAATAACAATTTATGAAAATGCTACAACAGTTTATGAAAAGTATTAAATTACTTTAAGTGCACTCTAGTGTACACAATCGAAACTAAATCTGTCCCCCATCCAATATTGTCCTCTATCGGCTGATACATAAACTACGTGCGCGTCCAATCTCTCGTCACCATCTGTCATTATCCATCTCTGAGACACATCTCCCACTTAACCGCCTCCATGGCAGGATCGTTATACGGCCCTAGGTCTCAACGGCTGTAGGCGTTTTTTTTTTTTTTTCTCGCAATAGTAAACAGCCGCTGTTCCCAAGAACTCGTGGCAGAATGATGGACATACAAAAATATTTGAATCTGGTTTATAGTGTCTACATGTCTGGAACATCCCACAAATTTCCAGAAAAGCATTATCTAGAAAATAGCAAGGGCAGAATTACCGCACAGTCACAGTAAGAGCTCATGTAGCCAACTTAATGACAAGAATAATTTCCGGAAGAATGGAAAAGGAAACTGAGGATCTATTTGGTAACGACTAGTTCATCTTTAGGTAAGGTACAGACTCAATAGCGGCAAATGTGTTGGTGTAGACAAAACATTCGACAATGGCAAATGGTGTAAGTTGTCAGAAACTCCCAGGAAAAATAGGCGTAAACAGTAGAGAAAGACATGTGAAGTAAAACATGTAGAACTATCATGAATGGAAGATAATTATATAAATCCAAGAATCGAAGTGTTTGTGTTGGAGATAGGTGTAGGACTGGGATGCAGTTTTCGCCAGCTTCTATTCTAGAAATTAATGACAGACTTAAAAGAAAAATTCGGTTATCGGATTAAAATACAAGATGAAAGAATGCCAATGGTGAGATTCGCCGATGACAGTGTTACCCTCAGTAAGTGTGAGATAGAATTTCAGAACCTCTTGAACAGAATTACCTGTCTAATGACCGCAGAATGTGTGCTGAAAGTAAACCGAAGGAAAAAGAAAATAATTATGTGCATAAAGGAGATTAGCTATAGAACTAACGCAAAGATCTGGGAGAAGGCGTGAATGAAGTGAAGGGATTGCGCAACTTTGGAAGTTAAATAACACATTATTGACAAAGGAAGGTGGACATACGAGAGCCAACTAGCACAGGTGAATGGTGCACTCTTCATCAGAAGAAGTGTACTCGTATCAAAGGTCGGCCTTGATTTGAATAATGCACTAATGAGGACGATCGTCAATAGCACGGCATTGTGTACATGTGAACCACTCACTGTAGGTAACCTATAAAAGAAGAGAATGGAAGCAATTGATTTGTGTTACAACAGAAGGATGGTGGAAATTGGTGGACTTCTAAGAAGCGAAGGGATCACATGCAGGTGTTAGTCTCACTTGAAGAGCCAGGCACCAGACGGGAATTCGAGGTAAACCGCAACAAATAGTCAGAAGGCGCATCACTTCCTCTTGAGAATCCAAAGCGACAGAGAGACCCTTACAACCATTATACTGGGTAGTCCATTGATCGTGACCGGGCCAAATATCTCACGAAATAAGCGTCAAACGAAAAAAACAACAAAGTACCAAACTTGTCTACCTTGAATGGGGAACGCAGACGGCGCTACGGTTTGCCCGCTAGGTGGCGCTGCCATACGTGAAACGAGTATCAACTGCGTTTGTTTTAAAACAGGAACTCCCATTTTTACTACATATTCGTGCAGTACGTAGAGAAATATGAATGTTTCAGTTGGACCACCTTTTTCGCTTTGTGACATATTGTGCTGTAATAGTCACATACATGTGGCTCACAATTTTAGACGAACAGTTGGTAACAGGTAGGTTCTTTAAATTAAAATAAAGAACGTAGGTACGTTTGAACAATTTATTTCGGTTGTTCCAATGTGATACATGTACCTTTGAGAACTTATCATTTCTGAGAACGCATGCTGTTACACTGTGGTTACCTGTAAATACCACATTAATGCAATAAATGCTCAATATGATGTCCGTCAACCTCAAAGCATTTGATAATACGTGTAACGACATTCTTCTCAACAGCAAGTAGTTCGCCTTCGGTAATGTTCACACATGCATTAAAAATGAACTGATGTATGTTGTCAGGCGTTGTCGGTGGATCACGATAGCAAACATCCTTCAACTTTCTCCACATAAAGAAATCCGGGGACGTCAGATCCGGTGAAAGTGCGGACCATGTTATTGTGCTTCGACGGCAAATCCATCTGTCATGAAATATGCTATTCAATACCGCTTCAACGGCACACGAGGTATGTGCTGGACATCCATCATGTTGGAAGTACATCGTTATTCTGTCATGCAGTGAAACGTCTTGTAGTAACATCGGTAGAACACTACGTAGGAAATCAGCATACATTGCACCATTTAGATTGCCATCGATACGATGAGGGGCCAATTATCCTTCATCCCACAATTCCGCATCATACATTAACCCGGCCAGGTCGCTAATGTTCCACTTGTCGCAACCATGGTGGATTTCCGTTGCCCAGTAGCGCATATTATGCCTGTTTACGTTACCGCTGTTGGTGGCTCTGAGCACTATGCGACTTAACATCTTAGGTCATCAGTCCCCTAGAACTTAGAACTACTTAAACCTAACTAACCTAAGGACATCACACACATCCATGCCAGAGGCATGCGACCGTAGCAGTCCCGCGGCTCCGGACTGAGCGCCTAGAACCGCGAGACCACCGCGGCCGGCCGCTGTTGGTGAATGACGCTTCGTCGCTAAATAGAACGAGTGCAAAAAATCTATCATCGTCGGTAATTTCTCCGGTGCCCAGTGGCAGAACTCTACACAACGTTCAAAGTCGTCGCCATGCAATTCGTGGTGCACAGATATATGGTACGGGTGCAGTCAATGTTGATGTAGCATTTTCAACACCGATGTCTTTGAAATTCCGTATTCTCGCGCAGGTTGTCTGATACTGATGAGCGGATTAGCCGCGGCAGCAGCTAAAATACCTACTTGGGCATCATCACTTATTGCAGGTCGTAGTTGACGTTTCACATGTGGCTGAACACTTCCTGTTTCCTTAAATAACGTAACTATCCGGTGTACGGTCCGGATACTTGGATGACGTCGACCAGGATACCGAACGGCATATATAGCACACGCCCGTTGGGCATTTTGATCACGACAGCCATACATCAACACGATATCGACCTTTTCCGCAATTGGTAAACGGTCCATTCTAACACGGGTAAGTATCACGAAGCAAATACCGTCCGCCCTGGCGGAATATTACGTAATACCAGGTACTTATACGTTTGTGACTATTACAGCACCATCTATCACAGAGCGAAAAAAATGGTCCAACTAAAACATTCATATTTCTTTACGTACTACGCGAATATGCAGTAAAAAAATAAGGTTCCTATTTTAAAAAACGCAGCTGAAATCAGTTTGACCTACTGCAGCGCCATGTAGCAAGCGAGCCATAGCGCCATCTGGTTTTCCCAATCAAGCTAGACGAGTTTCGTTCTTTGTAGTTTTTTTGTTTGACGCTTATTTCGTGAGATGTTAGGCCTTGTCACTACCAATTGACCACCCTCTATACGTATAACACTGATACATATGTGTAAGATACCAGCTACCCGGCACGCCACCACATGGGTGGCGTTAAGTCGCTACGGCCAGACGTCTTGACTGGCTTAGTTTATTTCTTTGGTGCCAAGTGTAGAACGAGTGAGTGATTATTACCACTATCATTTAATTTACACGATGTAATCAGCGAGCGCCAGGAAAGTGTCTCAAAGCTGAATGTTACGTGTTCCATATTAAATTGGCGTTGGGATGACATGACAATAATGGGTGTACATTGTGATGTAAGTAATAAGTTTACAATTAATATAAATATTGTATGCGAATCCTGTGTGTATGTTTATATATTAATATAAAAAATACGTATTTCACTAACTCTTCTCCCTTCCCTCCCCTCTCCCCCCACACCCTTCACCCCTTCATACAACCAACAAAACCATCCCTCTTCCCTTTCCCTGCAATAAGTATAGATTACTTACTACACATTTCCCTTTAGTTCTTTCACCGTTCTCGCTCCTCCTTGGATTTCCCTTCCTCCCCCCTTTCCCCTTCAAATACAAAACACATCGAACCTTCTATGCTTGTTATACATATTGATTTGACGTTATACATAATTATTATATCTAGAAAACAGGATTTTAATTTGTTTTGGTAGCTGTCTGTGTTAAATACTGTAACAAACGAAAGCTTAATGGGAAGCATGGGACTGTCATTTTGTAGTGCGTGTACAAGAATAATTTGGTTGTTGTAATGCGGTATTGAGACGAAATTTTGTTTCTTTGTTATCATACTTTATCGACTACACTCGGTTATTTAATTTTAAAGCTGCAAACAATATATTTTAGTGTTCCGTTTCGTATACCGGTGTTTTCATTTGTATACCAGTGTTTGGCTCCTGTTTATATTTCAACTGGAGACTAGTTTCGTTGATACCATGTAGTTCCTTCTGTTACACATTATGTAAGTCCTGTTTTGTTTCGTGTGATTTCTGTACTACGCTCATGCTCTCTAGTCACAGAATGGGTTACCAGGCAAATGGAGCAATGGTATGTAGTGTCAGTTTTACATGAGAGCACAACGTGTTTTGACATTTTCTTTTGGAACATCGTAAAATTAAGTTCTGCATACCATATGAAAGATTTCTCTGCTTGATACACCTACGGTGAGGTTATTATATATGTTTATCTCATGGGAGTTTGCGCAGTGATAATGATTAAATATACATATATGTGTTTAATTTTCATCATGTGCCCCTTTTCTCACCTTTTTTATGAATAGTTTCCTCTTTTTATTTCACTGTAATGTCACTCGCCTGAAGAGCGGTGGATTATGTCCCTGCCAACCCTCCACTGCCCATATGAGGCCGGGGAATGAAATCAGATTCAAGGAGAAAAAAAATTTTCAGACATGTAAATTTATATCAGACTTACGATTTCTGTGTCACAGCGACACATTGCAAGAATCTTTGGCATTTTTTTTCCTGGTGTACTTTTTATCCATTCTACATTGGGACATAGAATGAACGGTTGGGCAAGCATGTGCAAAAGTCGTAGTGACTTGGTTGTGCCACCATTGCCTCGGTTGCCTGGTCTCATTATTTCTCGTAATTGTTGTCAGTGTGGTCACAATTCCCATAATATATTCACCTACTGATGTTTTTCATTTGACAGTGACTACGTAGTTTGTTGAAACCGATAATGTAACACCATATTTTACATAAAATTTTATGTATTGTGTGGCTATGCCTTCACTATTGTAGTGTCAAATAAACATTTAACTTACATTACAGCCACACTCCTTTACGACAATCATGTCAGAATATAGAAAAGCCACCCTCGTGGATCAATGTACATATTAGTGAAAACTGTATCGAAATCCCTACAGCTGTTTCTTAGACTAGCCTACACATACATCATAACGTTAGGAGATATATTATAGACACTGCCAGTGTTGGTAGCAGATACACAAAATATGAGGAAAGAATGCAGGTATGACAACGAAGCCAAATTCATGTCACTGAAGTGAAAAACATTTGTAAAATCTGGATGACGTATATAGAAAAATACGCATAATGTGGGAAAAAAATTAATTCGTATCGTGGATACAATAACTACAACAGCGAGTGATTTTCAGCCATACTAATAATAGTTGCTGGCTAACTCTGTGGTAATAGTAAGATTACGCTTATTAACCACTTACGCAGCATACAGATCCGCTTAAAATAGCATTAAACAGCTTTAAACGACGTCTTGTTCAAATTTGATTCAGTACATCACGCTCTACGTTAGTTAGAGGGACATTAGAGTTTACTGCAACAAAGAAAATGAAAAATGCTTTAAAAAATTGCCAGTAACATGAGGAGTTAGTGTTACAAACGCAAAAATGGCACACCGATATACACTCCTGGAAATTGAAATAAGAACACCGTGAATTCATTGTCCCAGGAAGGGGAAACTTTATTGACACATTCCTGGGGTCAGATACGTCACATGATCACACTGACAGAACCAGAGGCACATAGACACAGACAACAGAGCATGCACAATGTCGGCACTAGTACAGTGTATATCCACCTTTCGCAGCAATGCAGGCTGCTATTCTCCCATGGAAACGATCGTAGAGATGCTGGATGTAGACCTGTGCAACGGCTTGCCATGTCATTTCCACCTGGCGCCTCAGTTGGACCAGCGTTCGTGCTGGACGTACAGACCGCGTGAGACGACGCTTCATCCAGTCCCAAACATGCTCAATGGAGGACACTGACGGCGGCGGTGCACACATGCTGCGCTGCTAGCGCCATTCGACGACCAACACCGCGGTTCCTAGTGTGTCCGCTGTGCCGTGCGTGTGATCATTGCTTGTACAAACCCTCTCGCAGTGTCTGGAGCAAGTATGGTGGGTGTGACACACCGGTGTCAATGTGTTCTTTTTTCCATTTCCAGGAGTGTATATATTAACACAATACGTTACGATAATCGGCGTGTGTTGCACCTCGGGACTTGTTTCTTCGGTGTGAAAATTAAACTGAATTACTATAATTACAAAATTAAGCTCATTAAAGCAAGGTTATTCCAACCAATTTCCCTGTGGCACGCGGAAAATACGAACGTGCAAAGGTGCCTCATTATGCCGAGGAATACAGCCGTCCATTTTCCCGTACAATTTTCACACAGAAAAGGAGGAACAAGGTAACGTGTGACTCTAAGACGCTTAGTTTCTTTGTTGAAGTTTTTGTTTATTTCGAGCCCATAATATTGAAGTATGGTTCTTTCTTTTAATCCTCACACGAATTTCAAAATGACAGATACTTGCCGGAGATTATTATGAGAAATAGCGCATAAGAACGAAAACCATTACAAATTGGAGAATACCTATACGATTCAATGCAATTTATGCGAAAGAACTTCTTGCATTTCTTGGAGTAGTTAATCGAATGTTGCTGAAGTAAAGGATGCCTCATAGCTATTGGAAAAAATCACAGTTAATTTTCGTTTTCAGAAAATTTTTGCTATAGACTAAGTCGCTGACGTCAATCATCTGCATAATCAGGGGAGACGTTTTGTCATTGCTTGTTTCGTGCTTCATAGACACGGAAGAAAGCTTTACTTTGATTCCGCTAGAGATTGTTTTTTATATGTCTGATCCACAATGCAGTAGAGATCGTTGATGTCCTTCATTCATTTTCCTTGTATTTCAGAACGCTTTCAATGAAGTTTCCTCCAGAACGAAATAAAAAGTTACGAATAATCCAACGAAAACTGTAGTTGGACCGATGAGTTTCTAACGGATACTTGTAAGCATGCTGTTCTAAGTTGGACGGTACTGTAGAGATAAAACTGAACACTGTAGTAGTTCTCGATACACTTGAATCAAATCGTCTGTAAAGACGTATCCTGAGGGCCGTCGTTTGCATATCACGCTTTTTCTACACATCGAAGTCACAATGAAAGAACGTTGTAACCTACTGATTTACAGGAAGAACACCGTCGATTGGAACAGATTGGCAGCTGATTTATAAATTATTAAAAGAGACAGATAAGCTGTAAATTCACAGTCCTTCTCACACTGTAATTTATTTGACTAGATAACTGGTCTGTGTTACGATTCAAATGGTTGAAATGGCTCTAAGCACTGTGCAACTTAACTTCTGAGGTCATCAGTCCCCTAGAACTTAGAACTACCTAAACCTGACTAACCTAAGGACATCACCTACATCCATGTCAGAGACAGGGCTCGAACCTGCGACCGTAGCAATAGCACGGTTACAGACTGAAGCGCCTAGAACCGCTCTACCACAGCGGCTGGCTGGTATGTGTTACTCCCGACACCAAATCTTAATCCATCAGTTCATGACTACTCATTCCCTGAATAGCTGTAGTTTAGTACCTGATTTCTAAGTGGCTCCCCAATGGCCTTGTCGTAGTGGTAAAACCGGTTCCAGCCAGATCACCAAGGTTAAGCGCTGTAAGGCTTCGATAGCTTTTGAATGGTTCAACGTTTAGGTCTGCCAAGTGCTGTGGGCAAGCGGTGTGCACTCAGCCCTTGTGAAGCGAATTGAGGAACCACTTGACTGAGAAGTAGCAACACATGGGCTGACCACCTGTCCCTCTGTATCCACATCCAGTGAAGCGTAAGGACTGGCGATGACACGGGACTAGTTGGTGCCGTCTGGCCTTCAATGTCCGTTCGGACATTTGACCAGCTAATAGAGTCACGAAAATGTTACCAAGGGTGTGATTTTTAGAGTTGACTTAACTATTGAGTTCAACGGTGTCCTCCAGAAATGAAAGTCATCTTAATTCCTGAAAAAATGGGACAATTGCGCATAGATAGCAGAATATCACCTCAATGTGTTGCAACTGAGCTTCTCGATGTAGCGCCAGCACATCAAAGAGGTTATAACAGAGATCCAGACCTACACATACATGTTTAGAGGGACTTAAGAGTTACGCTGCGTGTGCTGGCAAGTAAAGTACTCGTGAGACTGTTGCGGTTGTACTACGGCATAGTTACATGACACCATGCCCGGTCGGCTGGGAAAAAACCCTGTGGGCAGAGGCTGTGGAAGCATCTGAGTACCCCCGTCCAACTTCATCAGAGGCTGGTTGCTGCTGACACTGTGCTGCTGCATATTTGAACGATACTAGCTCAGGAAGACATCCTGAGATCTGCAGCTGCTGTGACGCTGCAGGGAATGGCTCATACAGGATAGCATTATAGTCTGTAACAATAATAGCAGAACAAAATACCGAGTATAATGAAACACACACTTAATAATGACAATAATAATAATTACTATTATTGATGAATGTGACAAGTACGTACCAACAGTCTTCTCCTTCTTCTGCCTGTCTGATTGCTGCTGCTAATGGGGCTTCATGCCGAACAGCAAATGATGGCGGACATGCAATCAACTCGTTGTAGAGGTGTGGGGGCCACCTCGACTCCACTGAGTACGCAGTATAATGGCGGGTGAGAGGAAAGGACTGCTAGTAGCCGGTTGCTGTTGGCCTCATGATTCCTGTAGCGCCACGGCATACATGCGAACTACAATTGACTGTCGCTTCCATGAAAGTGAGAACACGACAGTTACGCTGGCTATGCGTCACTGTGGGGGCGTGTAAAGCACAACATATGCAAATTGCAAAACAACTGTCTGCCATCTGGGGAAGCTCGTGGTGAGGATGTTCCATGCAGATAACGCGCACTCCATTGACCGCCGAGTCTCTAACCGATTCTCTAGTGAAACTTGTTCAGAGTGAAGTGTTTGGAACGCCGTGGCTGTCAGCGGATGTAATTGCTTGAAACGACTAAGGTTCTTGTTAACTATAAAGCTGCTCATTAGACCGGCTTGCTAATACTTGTGCCTGGACCTTCACTTCATCTGATCCATTGCAATCTGCGAATTTCTCGATTGCAAGTGAAAAGCGCTCACATTTACGAAAATATCTTTAGGCTCTCCATCCTCTTGAATTTGCATAGATATTTTGGCTCTGCTCGAATCATATGTCACGATAATCACCTCGTCTCCACATTTTTCACCTAAATCTTCGAGCATTCCAAGTGTTTCATTTGCTACAGCGTGAACATGTTGGAGAACAATTAATGGAGACAAGTAGCCAACTTTTGAATTCAATTATGATCTGTCAAAATGACGCAGATGAAGCCTAACAACAAAAGAAAAGAAAGGATTCTCGACAAAGACATCCGTAAAAAATCTATCGGCGACTCATTAGCATGGGCCAATCACACTATTAAATGAATCAGCAGAAAGCATATGCATACTTGCTGTCGATGTGGAGTAATATCGTCGCACTCGTAAAAATTCCTGAAAGCGCCGTGGAGGAGGTCCATATCCTTCCTCGTTGCTGTAAATTGGAAGAGATGAAGAAGTCGTAGCTTCAGTTTCATCCGGATCGTCGGTTTATGCATTGGGGAGACTCAGAGATTATTCCATCTACACTCCTGGAAATTGAAATAAGAACACCGTGAATTCATTGTCCCAGGAAATGGAAACTTTATTGACACATTCCTGGGGTCAGATACATCACATGATCACACTGACAGAACCACAGGCACATAGACACAGGCAACAGAGCATGCACAATGTCGGCACCAGTAAAGTGTATATCCACCTTTCGCAGCAATGCAGGATGCTATTCTCCCGTGGAGACGATCGTAGAGATGCTGGATGTAGTCCTGTGGAACGGCTTGCCATGCCATTTCCACCTGGCGCCTCAGTTGGACCAGCGTTCGTGCGGGACGTGCAGACCGCGTGAGACGACGCTTCATCCAGTCCCAAACATGCTCAATGGGGGACAGATCCGGAGATCTTGCTGGCCAGGGTAGTTGACTTACACCTTCTAGAGCATGTTGGGTGGCACGGGATACATGCGGACGTGCATTGTCCTGTTGGAACAGCAAGTTCCCTTGCCGGTCTAGGAGTGGTAGAACGATGGGTTCGATGACGGTTTGGATGTACTATGCACTATTCAGTGTTTCCTCGACGATCACCAGAGGTGTACGGCCAGTGTAGGATATCGCTCCCCACACCATGATGCCGGGTGTTGGCCCTGTGTGCGTCGGTCGTATGCAGTCCTGATTGTGGCGCTCACCTGCACGGCGCCAAACACGCATACGACCATCATTGGCACCAACGCAGAAGCGGCTCTCATCGATGAAGACGACACGTCTCCATTCGTCCCTCCATCACGCCTGTCGCGACACCACTGGAGGCGAGCTGCACGATGTTGGGGCGTGAGAGAAAGACGGCCTAACGGTGTGCGGGACCGTAGCCCAGCTTCATGGAGACGGTTGCGAATGGTCCTCGACGATACCCCAGGAGCAACAGCGTCCCTAATTTGCTGGGAAGTGGCGGTGCGGTCCCCTACGGCACTGCGTAGGATCCTACGGTCTTGGCGTGCATCTGTGCGTCGCTGCGGTCCTGTCCCAGGTCGACGGGCACGTGCACCTTCCGCCGACCACTGGCGACAACATCGATGTACTGTGGAGACCTCACGCCCCACGTGTTGAGCTATTCGGCGGTACGTCCACCCAGCCTCCCGCAAGCCCACTATACGCCCTCGCTCAAAGTCCGTCAACTGCACATACGGTTCACGTCCACGCTGTCGCGGCATGCTACCAGTGTTAAAGACTGCGATGGAGCTCCGTAGGCCACGGCAAACTGGCTGACACTGGCGGCGGCGGTGCACAAATGCTGCGCAGCTGGCGCCATTCGACGGCCAACACCGCGGTTCCTAGTGTGTCCACTGTGGCGTGCGTGTGATGATTGCTTGTACAGCCCTCTCGCAGTGTCCGGAGCAAGTATGGTGGGTCTGACACACCGGTGTAAATGTGTTCTTTTTTCCATTTCCAGGAGTGTATGTCGTACATTGTCTTATTTTCTCAAGTCATACCAACGATGTGATCGGAATTATCAACCGTTACGCAATGCTGCATCCAATTACAATGCTGATTCCCGCTGGTATTATCGTATTATCAGCGGCTCCTAAAACGTCATTTTCGTCTCAAATTCTTTAGCTAAATAAATTATACCCTACTGTAAGCTGGTATCTGTTGATTATTGAGAATACTTGGTGAGAATTTATTAAAGTTGTTTAGTCAAGCAGAGGGTTAAATTTTTCGTAGGCTTACGCCTCCCTTTGTAACATCATACACAATATTGCTAAACAATGATGTCATTTTTTTACCTCGTTAGATCTGCAGTCAGAAACGTTAGGTCCATCAGTGACAATGTGTACAAATTCTAACAGTTTCTCGGGGATTTCGCATTCTCCATGAATAATATCGTTAGCTTTTAAATAACCTGGCAGAGATTTGCTATTCATAGTTTTTATGCAGTTCTCTAAATGAAAAGATACATCTTACTGTTGATTATGTGCTTCCATTTACAAATCTTTGGCGTTACTTGCCATAGGAAATATGTCGATGTATCTCTTGTAAACGTTTTTCTACGGCATTTTCCAGCAGATACTTCTATTGTCAGACGGTCACCAAAACCATTTCTCCTTTTTTTTTGACAACTAGTCATTTCTGTACTTTGTTACTCCTCCAGAAACTATTTTACTCTCTCTGAACTCATACATTTCAGTATAATATCTAGAGAATAGCTGCCCAAATAACATAACTTTGTCAATATCAGTTATTTCTCTATTGACAAACTGCTTATTTGCTTCTGTCTCGTGTTCTTCGGCCGACGTTCGTGTGATGATTTTGCTGACGTTTCGCCAGCACGAGTGGCTGGCATTGTCAAAGCTTCACCCTCCATTGCCGGAGGTGAACTGGAGCCGGGCTCGCGGCCGCAGACTATATGTACCTTGCGCGCCAACGTCCGAGGGCTTCTCCGCGGTCATTTCCGCGGTCATTTCCGGTGCGTTTCTCCTCTTGCTACCTGCTACGGTCGTTCTCTGCAGTACGGGAAGCCAGGAGCCGTTTACCTTAAGGCTTTCTTCTTTCTTGTTGAAGCTGTTCCCGTGTTTGTGTATTTCTACAGCTTCTCTGTACAAGCGGGTGTGATAGTGCTTCTCTACAGCCAGAACTTCCGTGTCGGTGAATTTTATTACATGTACCTGGTCGGTCTCACTCAGTGCGTGTTCTGCCACGGCCGATTTTTCCACCTGTCCCAACCTGCAATGTCGCTTATGTTCTTTGATCCTGGTGTTGATTGATCTTCCAGTCATTCCGACATAAACTTTCCCGCATGTGCATGGTAAGCGGTATATTCCTGACATTGCAAGTGGGTCCCTTTTATCCTTTGCCGATCTAAGACATTCTTTGATCTTCCTTGTCGGTTTGAAAATTGTCTTTACGCCGTGCTTGTGTAATATACGGCCGATTCTGTCCGCCACTCTGGGAATGTATGGCAGAAAGGCCGTACCCGACATTTCTTTTTCTGGTTTCTTACTTCGCCGGTGGTTTGGCTCTGTTACACTTCTAATATCATTTGTGGGGTACCCATTGCTCCTCAGAACACTTTCCAGGTGTTGCATTTCGCGTTTAAGGTGCTGCGGCTCACATATTCGTGCTGCTCGCGTTACGAGCGTCTGAATCATGCCTCTTTTCTGGCTCGGGTGGTGGTTTGACAGTTTGTGCAGATATCGGTCCGTGTGCGTCGGTTTTCGGTACACGCTATGTCCCAGGTTTTGGCCATCCCTTGTGACCAGCACATCTAGAAATGGTAGTTTTTTGTCCTTTTCCACTTCCATGGTAAATTTTATGTTGGCGTGGAGGTTGTTCAAGTGTCTTAGGAAGTCACCGAGCTGTTCTTCACCATGGCTCCAATGGGTACTCCACAAATGATATTAGAAGTGTAACAGAGCCAAACCACCGGCGAAGTAAGAAACCAGAAAAAGAAATGTCGGGTACGGCCTTTCTGCCATACATTCCCAGAGTGGCGGACAGAATCGGCCGTATATTACACAAGCACGGCGTAAAGACAATTTTCAAACCGACAAGGAAGATCAAAGAATGTCTTAGATCGGCAAAGGATAAAAGGGACCCACTTGCAATGTCAGGAATATACCGCTTACCATGCACATGCGGGAAAGTTTATGTCGGAATGACTGGAAGATCAATCAACACCAGGATCAAAGAACATAAGCGACATTGCAGGTTGGGACAGGTGGAAAAATCGGCCGTGGCAGAACACGCACTGAGTGAGACCGACCAGGTACATGTAATAAAATTCACCGACACGGAAGTTCTGGCTGTAGAGAAGCACTATCACACCCGCTTGTACAGAGAAGCTGTAGAAATACACAAACACGGGAACAGCTTCAACAAGAAAGAAGAAAGCCTTAAGGTAAACGGCTCCTGGCTTCCCGTACTGCAGAGAACGACCGTAGCAGGTAGCAAGAGGAGAAACGCACCGGAAATGACCGCGGAAATGACCGCGGAGAAGCCCTCGGACGTTGGCGCGCAAGGTACATATAGTCTGCGGCCGCGAGCCCGGCTCCAGTTCACCTCCGGCAATGGAGGGTGAAGCTTTGACAATGCCAGCCACTCGTGCTGGCGAAACGTCAGCAAAATCATCACACGAACGTCGGCCGAAGAACACGAGACAGAAGCAAATAAGCAGTTTGTCAACAAGTGGCCACGAAAGTCTTAACAATTTTATTTCTCTATTAATGAAATCTACAGGCACGAAATATACTAATTATGTTACTGTCTATCTGCATTCCAGCTTGATTGTTCAAGTCCTTCGGTATGCCGCTTCGATGTTTACGAGGTTATAATGCTTCTACGTTTGCCGATAAGTAGTTAAACGTATCTTACGACAGGAAATAGTGTGAATTTCGAGTTGTGTAATACTTCAATATCATTTAAAGTATCTACAATAATTTTTGTTTGTACCAATTTATCTGACAGAGGAAATAGGATACCTGTGTCTTCCAGTACTCTCTTGCTTGCGGCTGCAAAATAGGGATACCGTATTTTTATCGGAAGTTGATGAACTCGGTGGAATAGCTACAGTGGCATAATCCTGAATATACTTCGATCCCACCTCGCCGGATTGGCCGAGCAGTCTGAGGCGCTGCAGTCATTGACTGTGTGGCTGTTCCCGGCGGAGGTTCGAGTCCTCCCTCGGGCATGGGTGTGTGTGTTTGTCCTTAGGATAAATTAGGTTAAGTAGTGTGTAAACTTAGGGACTTAGCAGTTAAGTCCCATAAGATTTCACACACATTTCAACATTTTATACGTCGATTCCGAGTTATCTTATGTTGACGATACGCTAGGTGCGCCTCAGTGAAGAGTCTCCGATATGGTAGCAGGCCTCTCGTCTATCAAATTGATCCTAGTTGATGTTAATGACAGTTACGTGGAATAAAAAAGGCGTTGAACTACAAATTTTAATTTCAACCCTAGTTCATTTGACAAACTGTATATATAGACAAATACACAATTAAAAGAAAATTAACAACAATATTCGTACTGACACAGTATCAATGATAGCTTAACAATGATCAGATTTTGGAAATTTGAGGAAATAAAATAAAAATTTGTTCATAGAACAGGAGTCAAAAGAAATACTATAAAATTTACATTAATTATACACATTAGAAACATTTGAAAACTTTGTTCAAATCTGTGTGAAACCAATTGTTTTATCAGCATTTCGCCCTCCTCTACCAATATTTATTGCAACAGAATGTGCTCTAAACTCCATATTTTAAAGAGTAAGTATTATGTAAATATAATATTATTGTAAATTAATACAGCGCACAGACAAAATCGCCAGGCGAAAATTATGTTATTTTTCATGGTTAGTACCACAAATTTCCTTTGCCTACAAACAGAAACAATAATAAGCCTCCGATATTTAACACTTTTAGGAGAATAAATTCTTCAAGAATTAGTTTTTCAAAGTTTAGGACACAGTTATACTAATTTCATAAGATCAGAAAAACGTTAAGTGTTTTTCATTATATTTTTAAGTTAACGCCGTTACGCACGATAACCTAAAGACTCAAATGATCCTTTGGGTTACTAAAAATTGTGAAATTTACTAAAGGATTTTCCTTTTCGGATCACCAACTTTAAATAACAGTTTGTAAATGTTTCATTGTCGAAATGTAACAGTCCTTCATTACTCAAATCACATAAGAAACACACCTTCATCTATCATTACAAATATTCATCAAAATACACAAGCAAAATTTAACAAGAGCGTGGTATGCTTGCCAACACTAAATTCTGAGCGAAAGTCATGAGACCAATGATGTTCGTTCGCACTGCGCTTGTGGGAGAGATGCAGTTTCGGAACCGTTAATAAGTCTTCCTCTGTTATATACAACAAACAGTCATGAAGCTTTATTGGACAAAAACAAAATCGAACATTACATATGAAGTTACTGCACGCCAGCCGCTTGGAGTGCTGGAATCGGTTTGGCTGTGAAACGTTTTGATGATGCTGGCGCACCAAGCAACTGGTGCGTAGTATCAGAAGAATGGAATGATATAAACGAACAAATTACTAATTTTAATGGCTCCAGATGTTGCCTGTCTTACATCTCCAGGACAGCAAGTCACTTACTTAGCGTCCTCAGTGTTTTCTTGGTAGTACGTAACGCTAAATTTCGTGTGTGTTTTTGTATTTAAGAAGTTTAATGTCTCTTTTTGTAAGGGTAATCTCATGCAGGCTGTACTGCAGTCTCACTTCATCTGGACAACTAGGTACACAGTTCTATACACGTCAGGAATGTAACAAATTGTATATCAAGGTATCTGTCAACTCTCATAGTTGACTTTTTCAGTTAATCTTTCTAGGAAACGTAGGATGTGTGCGTGCCGTGTGCGGATGCAGGAGGAGCCGACCGCATTTCGCTAACGGTTTAATGTCGTTTGGCTACAGTCAGACTCCTTCAGGCTGATGCCTTGGGGTGTAGCAGTGGCGCAAATTCTGGGGAGTCGAATGCGATACATTAGGTATCGTTTGTTACTCCCACGGGCTCTTCTCCCGAGGCACACCGTATTTTACCCGACGCAGTGGATGCGCCCTCACATTAAGGTGAGTGGCGGGGTGTATCGCTTAGGCGTTGCTCTAGGCGGAGAGCCAATGTGGAGGCTGGGCGTCTGGACGCGCGTGTTCGTGCTGAGAGTGAGCGGGTAGCCTCTCCTCCAGCAGGGTCCGGTTAGGCAAACGTAGGCAGCGGCGTGCTTTATTGGGAGGCACAGTGTTACGTGCGTTATGGAGCCGCTTGCGAAGATAGCGTTCAGGGCTGGAAAGAATGCCTGTCGTGGTGACCTCATCAAGGAGGTGACCTTGGCTGCGCCTACAGGATGTGCACTATGTAGTCCTCTGCAACTTGTGGCTCACGTCGGTAGCAACGACGAGTGTCGCATGGGTTCTGAGAACATCCTCAGTTCATACAGGCGACTGACACAGTGGTGAAGGCTGTTGACCTCGCCCTCAAGGTGCAAGAAGAACTTGCAATTTCCAACATTGTTCCCAGAGTTAATCAGGGTGCATTGGTAGATTGGCATATTAGGTTTGGAGGGAATGTTTTCGAAACGATGATATATAAGAAAATAATTTCACATATAAAAACTGATACGTGATTAACATTCTAGAAAATTGTGTAATTGATTTTTGCGGAATATTGCAACGGCCATTATATAATGGAGAAAGAACCATTAACAAATTATGAAACAGAACCATTAATTACTTATGAAAAAAGAAAATTTTCAAGCTACATACATCTATGTGTAATAAAGATTTTCTGAAATACAATTTCCAAAAGTCACCTGTACAGAATGAACAATCAGAGTATTTTCAAAACACATGTAATTAAAAAAGCTAATCATTCATTATTAGTCTAATTCATTTTACTTATTTTTGTTTTATGATTTAAATCATTTTACACTTTATATTTATTTTTTGACACTTTACCATTTCACATCCATGTATTTTGTTAAGTGAAACTAATAAGGAAGTCATTATTAAGATACAAAATCATTCAGTAACAATAATGTGCAAAGAAATGCTTAAAACATAACGTTTTATTATATAATGCACATATCATTAACGCAGTTTCTTCACATAATTTACATGAGAGAGAACAAAATTCGCAGAATTCCAGATTATCACAGTTATTACGCCAAATATCCTGGTTTGTATAAGGCATATTTCAGTAAATTGTGAAACCTTGGCGAAGATAACTGATATACAAAAACAAAACTCAGTATTTTTAAACATAAAGTAACAATTTAAAACATAAAACCAATATAAGCAAAATAAATAACTAGACTGAAAATCAATGTTTATATATTTTAGTTAGGTTTGTGTAAAATGCTCGACCAGCAAATTTTGTACAGGTTACTTTAAAAAAATGGTATTTCATAAACTAGTTCTGTTACACAAGGATGTATTTGGCTTGAAAGCTTTCTTAATGTATGGTGTAACAGACTAAGTAACTACATTAGTAATGAATGATCAAATATTTCAATTACATATGTTGTTAATACACTGTTACCGCCTTCTTCTTAGCTTATTTTACAAAAATAGTATAGAAACCAACTTTAGTACACAGAGAAATATGTAGCTTGAAGGCTTCCTTGATGTATGCCTCCTTTTTTATAATTAATTAACGGTTTTTAATATGTCGTGCAAAATTTTAAATTATTACAAATTTCGATTACAGAGTTTTCAAGAAATTAATTACATATCAACTTTTTTAACTAAAGTTTTTATACACGTCATCCATTGATAAATATTTCATCCAAATCTATTATGCCGAATTGCTTTTCGTTTTTTTAATCCTTCATAAGTGATGTTCTTGTTGGATTATATTGTCCCTCTACATACCCGCCTAGTTTAAGCGAGATCGTTTATTGTCGTTTGGTAATATTCCCTTGTCAGCTCACTCTGTGCTTGTAGTATCACTATAGCACACGTCTTTAACTCCGTCCTCGCTACTCATACGCGTCTATACAGTGCTAGGAACTAATGGAATTCAGAAGCTCAGCCTCCTCTGGTTCGTATCGGGCTTTTGATGTCAGGAGCTATGTATTGCCACCAGCTGAGCAGCTGATTCATGCCACATTCCAAGTTTGCCTCTCACAGCGGCTAAGTGACAGCAGTTCAGACAGAACAGACAGTGTTCTCGAGAACCGTAATACTGGAAGTCCACGAAATCTGGGCTCCGAGACATTTAATCCAGCTCTTCTCGTTGCTGCCGCAACTCATATATTCATACTATAAAGTGGTTTACTATGGTCGTATTGATAATGTGTATTGGTCTTCCAATTTCTCAAGCAATCATTTGCTTGGTTTCCGTACAACGTTTGGAGGCACAATTATTTTGTAATTTATCATTAAGGCATACTGTTGCCAGACAAACTACTTATTACATTCTGTGTTTGTATTTCTCACATTTACTCTAGCACGTTGCGTTAACTAAAAGTGAAGAAAACGTTCCTGCGAAGAATAGATGTAATTAACATATAACTGCACCAGCATGCAAAAACAATTTGATTCAAAGAGATGGTTACAATTTCTGTTGGCTATGTTTCCTGCACTATACGTTGTACTCGAACAAAGGCAAGTATATTTTTAGGAGGATGTTATAACGTTCCGAATACTACCGCTAGAGCGTTCCATCACCCCACTGCCTGTAGCGTATAACACTGCACTTGCAAGCAATATGATCAATACGCAGCATTACATTTTCGGCGATCGCGAGTTCGCTAAAACCGAGTCCGCTATTGCAGTGCAGCATGTATTTAAAGGCTAAGTCAAACGTTGAATCTCCAACAACGAAGAGCACAGATTTCTAAAGCACTAAAAGATTTGATGAAGTAAGCTCTCTGTGTACAGGTAAAAGCCCAGGCCGACCATATGTGACGGAGGATAAGCTGTAGCGAGTTCCAGTGATCTTTGAACAAAGCGCAAAGAAAACAATCCTAAGGGCGAATAAGTAACCTGGACCATCGCGAACAACTTTCTGGCATGTACTGAGGCACCAGTAGGTGTACATACCGTATCATCTGCAGGTGGTACAGGCTCTTCGAGCAAAATAGAAGGCAAGGTGTGTAGAATTTTGTGACCGTATGTTCCGAAACATAGAAGAATATGAACTGTTTCTGCCTCGTCTGATGTTAAGTGGTGAATGTACATTTCATCTAAATGGGAAAGTCTACAGGAAAACAAAATCCCCACTTAACACTGAAACATGAGGGAGACAGCGCCACAGTAAATGTACTTTGAGCCGTATCGTTGACGAAGGCTTACGAACTTTTGTTTTACGGTGGCAGTACGGTTACTAAAGTAACGTATCACAAATTGCTGCAAAACTGACTTGTTCCTCAAATGAATGAAGATTCAGGAGATTACATTTATCAGCAGGGCGGAGCTCCACCCTATTGGCATCTGTATGTCCGACTTTTCATGGATGAATTTCTGGACAGATCGCATTGGGAATGAAGACTTAGCATTCACTTCTGGCCACCAAGGTCGCCCCATTTCACAACCTGCGTCCTTTTCTTGTGAGCGGCAAGAGAAAGATGCAGTTTACGTACCACGTATTTCCACAGATTTGAATGACCGAAACTGTTGTGAAATTAGTGACACAAAACATTCATCATCGTGTGTGAGACGAATTCAGCTATCGTTTGGATGTTTCTGTGCAGCCATAAGGGGTCTTATTGAATATATGTATAATTAAATGAAATTTGCCTAAGTAAAATACAGCAAATAGTTCAACAAATACAGCCAGCTGAAATTGTGTTCCCCTTTTTGATTCGCCCTATACTGCACACAGAACCTAATGATGAAATTTTCTTCCTTACGAATTAATAATATTACAGAAGAATTATTTTTGCTTTGTATTGAAAAGGAATTCATAGCCATTAGAAAACATATCCAGTTTCTCAAAAAAACAACGTATCCTCACTTACATTGTACCGTATAATCTTAATACTGCACTCTAAGATATTTAAAAATTTTCCGTTACACTAGAAACTTACATTTCCATAACTGCGAGAGCTAACGGTACAACTTTGAGAAATGTTACACTGATTCCTTGTCAGGAAAGCTGGATAACGAGACACCTTCCAGCAAAAGATCCTTCTTGTTAGAAGTCTGACAAGGATGAGAGTTCTTAGGCCAATGCTAATGTAGGCTTTCAGAGATTTATTTTCTATCAACCATCAATTAAAATATATGTCAAACTTGTCAAACACGGTCGTTGCTTGACAGAGAAAAGTACGCAAAGATGCATACTATACGAAACGTGAAACTTGTTTTTGGGTCACAAATGTGTAAGAGATGGGGCATCAGTTAAAATCTGCAAATGACATTTTGGATTCTTATTACTTGTTGAAAACTACATGTTCTGACGTCAGTAACATGCTAGATCCATAGTGAGTCCTCAGGGACGGAAAAAAGTTATTGTTCTTAAAGAACATAAGTGTACAGGTAAGTGTTCATTCCTGTGTTTGTACTAACGCGTGTTTATTATAAAAGCTCTGTAGAATCTCCAAAGATACACAGACAGTAGCAAGTGTAGAGTAAACAGCAGAGAAATGCTAGAGAGAAATCTGCTGTAGAGTGCCAAGCAAAACAGTTCGTATCAGTTCTTGTGATACTAGAGTCACTACCAAGGACCACTCCGACAGAGAGGAAGTCCACACCAATGATGCGATAGATAGCTGGTGCAGCGTGGAGGTGCGTGTAACATTCAGGGGGACTGCAGCACTTAATGTAAGCTTATTCTATCATTTACTATTCATATTCTAGCATTAAAGGTAAAAATTTTGTGTTGGACGTCTGAGAGTTAGCGTCATCTGAGCAGAGAGAACCTCTTTAGGGTGTATTTTGGAGGATATTCCCACTTCCCATATTTTACATAAATTTACTTTACAATAGACGTATTCCTTGGATCACACGGACAATGGGCTCTGAATTTAGAAAGAAGTAAGAGCTTCCCATTTACCTTAAATCAGTAAAATGACATAACGTTACAGTCTTCCCATGTTAATTATAATTACAAAATCACCTAAAACATAAAATGTAAGTCTTTCTGAGGAAATAGTGATGAGTGGAATAGAAGGAGTTACCTAAAAGAGCTGTCATTCAGTACGAAACTACATCATGTAATCTACGTGCCAGTCAATGTGTTCTGCACATGTGTACCCAGGTATCTTACTCCTTTTTGTATATTGATGTTAGCCCCTTGAGGCGTCTGCAGAGGTATTTTTTCCCTACTTTTTCTCTCATGCTTTTCATTCATTTATTCCTTTCGAAAGGCTTCTTTTTAACCATTTTTCACCAGTTATTGACACCGTTTTAATAATAATAAGGCTTCAGACCTTAACTGAATCACACAGCACTAGCAGCCGACCTAAACCTAGAAGACACAGGACGAATTTCATAATGTTAATATCTGTAGAGTTCTTCTCATTGATCTAGCTTCGGCCTATGACACCGTTCAACATCGTATAATGCTCCATGAATTCTACAGCAGGACACAAAGTTTATGCCTTCATGGAAACATTTGTCATTTTATTGTTGAATCGAAGATTGTTTGTTGAGTTGGAAGGAAGGCGAAGTCGGTGGCGAAACCAAAATAATGGCTTGATCCAAGAATGTGTTTCTTAGCGGGTGTTCTTTGATAAATACACCAATGACCAATCTAGCCCTAATGCGAAAGTTTCATTGATGGAAACGACTTTCATTTGGCAACACATGCAAAGAAGTTTGACCAAGTTAGGCAAGTGTTTAAAACAACTCTAAGAACTGCCATTGAATACCATGATAAGAATTACCTGAAAACTAATCCTCAGAATATCCTGGTCTCTGCATTCACTTCGAAAGCAGACACTTAAATTGAGAACTGAAAGTTAGTTGAGAGGGAAATGATCCGAATCACTATTTCATGTCTAAGAACCTTGGAATCGCTTCAGACAGGTCTTCAATACACCACGTGTTGTATCAGCAGTAGAGGTGGCCAATAATCTGAAGTAATCCTACGGAAAAAGATTACATATCAATAAGTTTGTTTACACTATGTACATTTAATGATTGAGTTACACATAGCTTTGAATGCTGCAGGTTCTTCTGTAGTGCTGAGTTACAAACATATGACAGTAATGTTGTTCGTAGAAGTAAAAAGTCTTGAATGATGATACACTTATGCACTTTCCTGACACATTGTGACAACTGTCTATCTCATAGACGGCAGGTGGCAGCACTAGCAGTGGAGGGAATGTAAAGCGTCTTGCAAGACGTTGGAAACAGCGCAGTCGTTGTCGTAATACGGAAACGGAGCACTTTATGCGACATACAAAAGGGCAAGATCTTTGACTTTCGGTCCACGGGTGGAAATATTTCCGAAAAGGCAAAGACTGTAAACTGGTCGCGTACCGCTATAACCAACGTATACTGTACATGGCAAAATGCCGCTATCCAAAACCGTCGCCGACCCGACTATGGTGCACCGTGGGCCATAGATGGGAGGGTTGAATGACGCCTCAGGAGGAGTGTGCTGCCAAATAGACCAGCAGCAGTTCAGCAACTGACTGCCGAGATGAAGCAGGGTTTACCAACAGTCTTTCTGAACGGCAGTTCAACAAACGATGATGCATATGGGCCTCTGCAGCTGGAGCCTGGTTCATGCACCAATGCTACCTGTTGTTCATCAGTGACTAAGACTCGAATTTACACTGCTTTACCGCGGCTAAACGTCTACTGAGTGGTGATCCTTCCCGGTGCTTTACTTCTTGTGCCCCATCGGTGCTGACGATACCGCAAACATGTAGCGTAAGGAGCTATAGTAGGTGCTTTATCAAGCGCTCCTATCAAAAGAAAGCCAGAGACAAACTCACAAGCAACGCGCTGCCAATGCCCTCTTGGCAGCAAGTATTTAGGCCACCGCCGCTGACCAGGGTACCTCCCTCACTCTCTCAGCCACTGGCTGACTAGCTCACTGACTCATTCTGGTTTGGAGCCTGTCAGTGCATTCGCAGTGGAGGCTTAGGCTACAGGAGTACATAGCAGGACTAGAGTAATAGCAAAGCCACCAATATTGTCTGAAAGAAGACTACTGTTGAAAAGCTTATACCACAACCAATGGACTCTATTGAAGTCAAGTAGCAAATATCTGTAGATGTAAGTAAAGAACCATGTTAATACAGGTGTGCATTTGCGTTGTAGAAAGAGAATGCATGCTCTCCCTTACTTCCCACAGTGCAAGTCTCTACAATCGAACAGATGGCTCAAACCCTGAAAGTATTGTCAGAAGAATCCATGACAGTAGAGGGTGAGTTATGGTCTGTGGAATGTTTCAATTACATTCCCTGAGTTGTCTCATCATTCTGGAGGGCACAATGGATGAACACAAGAATGAATGTACCTCATCACAAATATTGTCTAAGTATGGAGGTAATACCATCAAGTCGAATTAACATCATTCGGAAGGTAACTGAAGAAAGAAACCATTTTTTTTTTTAAATCTTAAGGCAATTCTTTACATGTGGACAATGACACAGAAAGCGTTCGCTGTTCAGTATAAAAGAACATAACTGCTATCGTATTGATTTCTTGACTATATATGCCTCTAGAATAAATTGCATACTACTATTCCTGTTATTTGGATTCACTTTGTATGTACAGTAAAAAAATTATCTCAACACTATCTCTTAAACATGGGTGATAAAATAGAGTGCGTTGGCAAGCCAGTAGGCCATACACCAAGGTTAACTATGTGTGTCTGTAAACAGCAGCCGCACTAAGAATAACGCTGGTGCCGGGTGTTTATAATTAAAGTGCAACTACTCACGGAGATGCAGTGTGGGCTGTTAATTATCATATGGCAGTAACAAAATAAATGGTTCAAATGGCTCTGAGCACTATGGGACTTAACATCTATGGTCATCAGTCCCCTAGAACTAAGGACATCACACAACACCCAGCCATCAGGAGGCAGAGAAAATCCCTGACCCCGCTGCGAACCGAACCCGGAAACCCGGGCGTGGGGGCAGTAACACTTCGTATTTATGCTAACGCGCTAATGCATTAATGCGAAACCAATATTCACTGAGAAAAAAGAGAATGAGTTCCAATCTAGGCCACAGGTGCAAATTTGCGCTGTACTGCATTTCATCGACATCTTCGGTGCTCCTACTGGACAAATCGTATAATCAGCGATTAATAATGAAATCAACATTATGCCATTCTCCCTCGTTTGACAGAGCTAGGTGGTGCAGTTGTTAGCACACTGGTCTCGCATTCGCGAGGAAGACAGTTGAATCCTGCCTCCGGCCATCCTGATTTACATTTTCCGTGATTTCCCTAAATCGCCCCTGGCAAATTCTGGGATGGTTCCATTGGAAGGGCACAGCCGACCTCCTTCCCCGTCCTTCCCTAATCTGATGAGACCGATGATCTCGCTGTTTGGTCTCCTCCCCCAAACAACCCAACTCTCACTAGTTTCAATTTTCCTGCTAATGCCACGTTCCTAATCCATTACATATGGGAACATTTCTATACGTCTTTCTTGTATTCAAAGAGTCAGATATGCACCTAGTGGCCGAAACTGGAAGTGTTTCTTGATTCCACATTGATATATTAGAACTTTTAGACTGTCTACAAGTTTCGCTGCTGTACGATAATTACAGCCCACACTGGACCTCTGTGTGTAGCTGTACTCTGGTTGCAGCCGTGTGGTGTATGCCTAAGCTATACTGGGTTCTGGGTTGTTATAAACTACCGCCCATTAAAATTGCTACACCGCGAAGACGACGTGCTACAGACGTGAAATTTAACAGAAACGAAGAAGATGCTGTGGTATACATATGATTAGCTTTTCAGAGCATTCATACAACGTTGGAGCCGGTGGCGACACCTAAAACCTGCTGCCATGAGGAAAGTTTTCAACAGATTTCTCATACGCAAACAGCGTTTGACGGGCATTGCCTGGTGAAACGTTGTTGTGATGCCTCGTGCAAGGAGAATGCGTACCGTCACGTTTCCTACTATGATAAAGGTCGGATTGTAGCCTATCGCTATTGCGGTTTATCGTATCGTGACATTGCTGCTCGCGTTGGTCGAGATCCAATGACTGTTAGCAGAATATGGAATCGGTGGGTTCAGGAGGGTAATACGGAACGCCGTGCTGGATCCCAACGGCCTCGTAGCACTAGCAGTCGAGATGACAGGCATCTTATCCGCATGGCTGCAACGGATCGTGCAGCCACGTCTCGAACCCTGAGTCATCGGATGGGGACGTTTGCAAGACAACAACCATCTACACGAACAGTTCGACGACGTTTGCAGCAGTATGGACTATCGGCTCGGAGACCATGGCTGCGGTTACTCTTGACGCTGCATCGCAGACAGGAACGCCTGCGATGGTGTACTCAACGACGTACCTCGATGCACGAATGGCAAAACGTCATTTTTTCGGATGAATCCAGTTTCTCTTTACAGCATCATGACGGTCGCATCCGTGTTTGGTGACATCGTGGTGAACGCACATTGGAAGCGTGTATTCGCCTTCGCCATTCTGGCGTATCATCCGGCGTGTTCTCATTGACGGCACTTTGAACGGTGGACGTTACATTTCAGTTGAGTTACGACCCGTAGCTCTACCCTTCATTCCATCCCTGCGAAACCTTACATTTCAGCAGGATAATGCACGCCCACATGTTACAGGTCCTGTACGGTAGTTTCTGGATACAGAAAATGTTCGACTGCCGTCCTGGCCAGAACATTATCCAGTTCTCTCTCCAATTGAAAACTTCTGGTCAATGGTGGCGGAGCAACTGGCTCGTCATAAGAAGCCAATCATTGCTCATGATGAACTGTGGTATCGTGTTGAAGCTGCATGGGCAGCTGTACGTGTACACGCCATCCAAGCTCTGTTTGATTCAAATCCCAGGCGTATCAAGGTCGTAATTACGGCCAGAGGTGGATGTTCTGGGTACTGATGTCTCATGATCTATGCACCCAAATTGCTTGAAAAAACATAGTCAAATGTCAGTTCTAGCATAATATATTTGTCCGACTAATACCTGTTTACCATCTGCATTTTAGTGGTGTAGCAATTTTAATGGCCAGTAGTGTAATTACGTCTAGTCTACGTGATTACCTGTAACAGTTCATAATTACGGAATTGCCGTTGTGCACTACTATCACAAGGGTTTTGATCAGTGTGTTGTTTCTGTGTCTGATCGAGGTATTGTTTGCATTTATAGCAGAAAACTGCTTCAATGTTAGCTGAAATCTAGTTTTGCAATAAAAAAGACATGATATTACGACCGACGCCGTCATTTCTTTCTCTCTTGCACTTATCCTCATTCGGAATAAGTGTTACCTGAAATCGGAATTCGTGTAGATAAAGCTCCCAACAAGCTGGCCATCCGTTCATGAATTTGGTTGACATGAGAAATTTCAGTGCCTTCTGATCTATGTCTATAATGGCATTTCTGCTACAGAAGAATGCTGAAGATTAGATGGGTAGATCACATAACTAATGAGGAGGTATTGAATAGAATTGTGGAGAAGAGGAGTTTGTGGCACAACTTGACAAAAAGAAGGGACCGGTTGGTAGGACATGTTTTGAGGCATCAAGGGATCAAAAATTTTGCATTGGAGTGCAGCGTGGAGGGAGACCAAGAGATGAGTACACTAAGCAGATTCAGAAGGATGTAGGTTGCAGTAAGTACTGGGAGATGAAGAAGCTTGCACAGGATAGAGTAGCATGGAGAGCTGCATCAGACCAGTCTCAGGACTGAAGACCACAACAACAACAACAATGGCATTTCCTCCATACAAATAGTAACTAAATTACTGAAATATTTGAATAGTAGCCAGTGACTCCAACTTTGTTTCTTTCTCTAGGTATTTCAGATAAAATTGTACTCTAAGGGCGTCAGTGCCAGTGGAGGAACTGTTATGACAATTAATCGTACTCTATTGTGTTCTGGCCTGTAAAAGTGCATGATCTCTGATTCGGATTCAAATTCCGCACAGGTTATACAGTGTCTATCGAGTGACAGAACGTTTGCCATAATCTCTCCTCTCAGGTGACTACCCAGTAACTCTAACTTTCCTCGAATTGGTGAGGATTCGGCAGATTATCCTGAAATTGCCCTATCCAAGTTTCTAATATACTCTTGCGGTGTATGTGAGATATTTTCACTGATGTGTTTATCATCTAAGTTCTGGATTTAATATACCCTTGTAATGTATGTCAGATGTTTCCATTGTGAAAAGAAGTGTTTATCATCAGAGTATTGTGCTTTGATTGGCCTCCGTCACCACACGTTTATCTCGCAATGATGCTCCTTTGCTTTGCCTGTACCGTGCCACTACACATGGAATCATCAAAACCTGCCACTCATTACCATCTCTTATCCCACTCTGTGCCTGGAGCAGTAATGGCGCTGCAACTCGCGACCACTCATTTTCCCTTCTCAAGACCTTGTTTGAATGAGACAAACTCCTCACTCACCAAGAATCGCTGGGGATCGGTGGTTCATTCCATCTTTTCCCACAGAGCCTTCACACATTGAGAAAACTAGATATTCGTTTCTCTGACAGTCAGCATTACTTGCGAAAGTGAGATGTTCGTCACCTCAACTTTCTTCTGAATTGTCACACTCTGGAGCAAACTGCATACCGTACACGTAACTGTCTTCGAAACTGCAACTAATTTTTCGTATCCTGTTTTAAAACGACCATCGATTTCCCTCTGTACCGCTGTCATGTTTTCTTTGATTCTTGTGCTCGTCACATGGACAGTCTCTTTCCTCAAGTTTTCTATCTTTCTCCTAGTACCGCATTTTCTCACTCTTTCTCTCTCTCCCTCTCTGTCTGCTCTTTTCCTCTCTACTTCGGCTCTTCTCTTTTCTATGCTTGTTTCCTATCTGCTCATGTTATCTACTTTACCCAGAATGGAATATCCTCCACGTTCCTAAGTTTAAAATGCTCTGTGCTGCTGTTGAACCGTTTATTAGATCTTACCGCCTTCGCTATGTTGACCTGCCGCTACAATTTCCCGGGTTTCAGACAACCCTGCCGCTGCTGACATCTCTCCCGCAGAATTTTCCTGTATGGATTTCTCAGGTTTCGTCGAGGTCTCTTGTCCAGAAATTTTCTGTTGAGTGCTATTGACAAGGGATTTCAGATCGATTTCGTATTTCTGTATATCCGGAAGGCTATTGACATTGTACCTCACAAGAGGCTCGTAGAAAATTGCGTGCTTGTGGAATATCGTCTCAGTTATGTAACTGGATTTGTTATTTCCTGTCAGAGAGGTCACTGTACGTAGTAATTGATGGAAAGTCATCGAGTAAAACGGAACTGACTTCTGGCGTTCCCCAAGGTAGTGTTATAGGCAGTCTGCTGTTCCTTATCTACATAAACGATTTGGGAGACAATCTAAGCAGCCGTCGTCGGTTTTTTGCAGATGACGCTGTCGTTTATCGACTAATAAAGTCATCAGACGATCAAAACAAACTGCAAAACGATTTATAAGGAACACCGGAATGGTGCGAAAAGTGGCAGTTGACCCTAAATAACGGAAAGTGTGAGGTCATTCAGATGAGTGCTAAAAGGACCTCGTTAAACTTCGGTTACACGATAAATCAGTGTAACTTAAAAGCCGTAAATTCGACTAAATGTCTAGGTATTACAATTACGAACAACTTAAATTGGAAGGAACTCATAGCAAATGTTGTGGGGAAGGCTAACCAAAGACTGCTTTTTATAGACAGGACAATTAGAAAACGTAACAGACCTACTAAGGAGACTGCCTACACGACTGTTTTCCGTCCTGTTTTAGAATACTGCTGCGTGGTGTGGGATCCCTACAAGGCAGGACGGACAGAGTACGTCGAGAAAGTTCAAACTAAGGCGAAATATGGGAGAGAGTGTCACAGAAATGATACAGGATTTGGGCTGGAAATCATTAAAAGAAAGGCGTTTTTCGCTGCAACGGAATCTTCTCACAAAATTCCAATCACCAACTTGGGTCTCCGAATGCGAAAATATTTTGTTGACACCGACCTGCGTAGGGAGGAACGATCATCATGATAAAATAAGGGAAATCACAGCTGCTACGGAAAGATATAGGTGTTCATTCCTTCCGCGCGCTATACAAGATTGGAATAACAGAAAGTAGTGAAGTTGGTTCGATGAACCCTCTGCCAGGCACTTAAATGTGATTTGCAGAGTATCCATGTAGATGTAGATCTAGATCTTTGCTTCTCAAGACCGCACTCCACTAGGCGTATGTAATTATGAAGGAATTGAGACTGAAATTTACGTTAAAAAATTTATCATTAACAAATAAACTCGCATACAAGAATACCTTCACTCAAAAATACAAAATCTTCACACGAAATACTAAAAAATTTTTCACGCACTAAAGCGAACATCGCCACACCCAGTAGAAAAGAGCATCTCAGTAAAATGCACGTACGAAACATCAATACACAACAAAACGTCTGTATGCACCACGCTAATCGCTAATATGTGCTGCCACTGCTGATTCGTGGAGACATATATGTAAAAATGGGATGAAGTGATCGCAATAATTTTTTCCACCACATTAGGTGTTTGACCTTGCTTTTCTAACTACGAGAAGCTCAGAGAAACCAAATGTACGTTGCTGGATCAAGGTCGTTATGAAAGTTCTCGTCTCTGGTTAACGAAACCAGTTTGAATCCATGCAAGATGACCGAATGTGATACTCATTGTTGTCCCAGGATAGCAAGTAAATGAAAGTAGCACTGATGCAAGACCACTGAGTGCGATGATCAGGATCCCAAGTAAAATCAAGTTGTACTGATGTTTGAAGTCAGTCGTTGTAAACGAGGACAGTGCTGATGTAGTGAAGTGAGCCAGTTGGGTATGCAACAGGTTATATTTATTTTTACTACTAATGGGAAACCAGTGGAAAACCAGTAGGACAAGCGGAAGGGTCTGGAAACCTGAAAAATGAATCAGATTAATCGCTATTCATTTGCTCTAAACACTGAACTAAATCACGATGATATTAACAGACAGCAAAGGTCTATACAACTTAATTTACAAAATGACGCTAAACTGAGTAGAGGTACCAAAAAGTGTGGAAGACTGTATGGAGTAAGATCTGATTATTTGCGCAACTCTTGAAATTAAGGATAGCATTACAACAAGAAACCCAAAATCATATCAAATGAAGTAACACAAGTTACGTGGCAAAGTAATCAAATAACGAGCTGCTCAGAATTTGGATCGGGCTGCAACTATTGCGGCGTATAACTCCTATAAACTGCTGACTCCCGCCCCCTTCTCTTTCTGACAGCTTAGAGCAGAATCTCCCGAACTGTAGTTGACAGTCCTCGACTGTCCACTTTCAAATAACTCTACACGGAGAGAACGTTCCAAGATGGCAGTTCTCTGCCGGGCAAGAAGTGTTGCAAATTCATCGTAAAGCAGGTAAAAAGGTAATAACGTTACTATCTTTGGTATAAGACGCATACATTTCTAGATACAAAATTTGTGCTGTGCCTACAGTGTCTTCATGGTTGGTCAACCGTACACACCAAGAACACTTAGAGTGAGAAACTACTATTGGGTGAACCAAATGTTGAGAAAGAACGCAACTAGCTCTCCCTTACAGGATGTGTGGTACCGCAGGGTCTCCCTCTTTGGAGTACGCACGGAAAGGAAGAAGTGTCGATCTCAGTTATTATCTGGGTGCTGTGCGGAAACTGTGGTGTCCACTTAGAACAGGGGTGCAGGCACCTACTCACATTCGATACCCGTGTGGCAGATCCTTGCCCGACTTCCACGAAATTACCTGGATTCCCTAAGGAGATTCTCTGTCCTACTGAGATTCACAGAGTATATTTCTCCCAAAAAAAAGAGGCTTTAGTGACGTTTACGGAGTCGCAGCATCACAGCAAGGTGAGTGCGAAGCAAAATAAACACGAAACAGCAGCAGAAAATAAATAAATGCAATATCTGGTAGATTTATGACTAGGTTCCGCTGAAAATAATTTGATTAGTTTACTATTCACTTCATAACAACCACCAAAACATTTATTTTTAAGACAGCATCATTGAAAACATTATCTCGACCTATTGGATGTGGTTAACTTGTTTTGGATGCCAGTTCTTAGAAACTGCAAGATATCAGCAAAGCGCTGTAGTTATTACAAGAAGTTTCCAGAATGAGATTTTCACTCTGCAGCGGAGTGTGCGCTGATGTGAAACTTCCTGGCAGATTAAAACTTTGTGCCCGACCGAGATTCGAAATCGAGTTCGAGTCTCGGTCCGACACAGCTTTAATCTGCCAGGACGTTTTATTACAAGACGATTCATTACTGCGATGCGTAAGCGCAAATTAGTTAGCCCGCAGGTTTGCGGGAAATTCCAGTTTAATACGTGATGTCCGGGAAAGTTTTGCATTTAATGTAAATTTATGTAACATTTGTTTGGTTGATTTAGCCTATTCCTTTCTTACCTCGCATGTGATGAACACATATGTATGCTTATTGTTTCAGTACGTCACCTTTAAAACTGAAATAATGGTTTTTGCATTCATACGATAGTCAACTTTTTGTTATTTTTCTTAAAAAACCGGTTTACAGGACATTCAGGGAAACAAGCGTTGAAAAGGGACTGAATCGGAGACGTTGGCTTTCCTTAAAGTTAGTCATTCAGTACATTGAGCAATGAGCATAGAAAACCAAACGGAAATCTGGAGAAGCAGATCAAGTTCAACGAGAAGAGCTAAAAAACATAGGTTCGCTATGACAGTACAATACTGTCAGAGGCAGCAATGAACTTGAACAGTTGAACAGAATGGACTTTTGTCTTGAAACGTGATCGTAACGAGGACATAAAAGAAAGAAGGACAAGGATAATGATATGTAGTCAAAGTAAATCCGGTGATAGTGAGAGAATCGGATTAAAAATGAGATACAAAAGGTAGTCGATGAGTTTTGACTTAGGGTGAAGTACAGAGGATGTAAAATGCCACACTGAATACAGAAGGAAAGTATTTATGAAAAAGCGCGAATTTTCGACATGTAATACAAATCTAAGCGATAGTAGATTTCTTTCCGACGGTATCTGTTTGGAGTGCAGCTTGTATGAAAGTGAAATTCAGATGAAGAAGACAATAGAATGTCTTGAATTCAGAACAACAGACAATGCCGACTCCTGTCAAGCGACTTTCAATTAGAACGTCTCAACTCTCTCAGGCTGCCACAAATTTTCATTGTTGTCATTCCATCATACAGCTGGTTGTTGTGTCTATATTCGCAATAGCCTATACATTTGTTGTGCTTCATAACGGCTGTAGTCGCGGTAGAGTCTGTTCCTTCCGACATTCATGCCTGTCCGAAGGAACATGGCATTGTAATGCGGAATAAGACAGGCACTGCTATATCGTGTTTATCTGCCGACTCTGGGTAGGTGACTTTCTAGTTCAATGTGTCCCCTGTAATGGAATATACATAACGGATGTACGGGTACAGATAGTAGCCGCGAGGTTAACCATTTAGCGAAGTTTGAGTCTGGCCGCGAGTCTCGTTCGGTTAGCCTAACGTTAAGAAAACCGCGCGCGACAAACGATAAATCCGGGTTTGAGTCCCAGTACGGCACAAATTTTCATTGTGGTTGCCCTTATTCGCAACTCCTAAGACATTTCTTGAAACGTGGTGCTACATAAAAATACTGAAGAATAGAGTTATATATAACGTAAATAATTGGAAGGTGCTGAACTGAAATCAGGAAAAAAGAAATTTATACCCCAACGTGACTGTAAGGAGAAATGTTCAAATGTTTGTTAAATCTTATGGGGCTTACCTGCTACGGTCATCAGTCCCTAAGCTTACACACTACTTATCCTAAATTATCCTAAGGACAAACACACACACCCATGCCCGAGGGAGGTCTCGAACCTCCTCCGGGATCAGCCGCACAGTCCATGACTGCAGCGCCCAGACCGCTCGTCTAATCCCGCGCGGCTGACTGAAAGGAGAGCTGAATTGGCAGGATATATTCTGAGGCACCAACGGGCTGGATTAGAGAACATGTTTCCCCACAAGGGAGTTATCTCTTGGCGCCCCCTCCCTCCTTTTCCGTCATCCACTTTCATATGTGTCAGTTTTTGCTAGTAACTGCGATACTCACTATATACAAATCTTGTACTTGGGCGTTCCTGTTACCCCTCTCAGATTGACGCCTCAGTCGGCCGCTACGAATTGTGACATGTCATGTAGAGAAACAGTAAACAGCTGTCGCTGCCTTGGCACTGCTCTCATTTTGGCACTCCAAACGACGGCTAGTGTAACTTCAGGTTAAGGCGGTCATGGGCGTTAGGGAAGCGTCAGTTTTGGATTGGAGGGAAGTGTGGTTGGTCAGATTCGCAGAGCGAGACCAAGGTTTAATACAGCATGCAGGTCTTAACGGATGTAAGTTGCAGAAATTATGCTGAGATGAAGAGGCTGCTGACCAAACAGCAACAGTTGAGGTTAAAAAAATCTCGCAAAATACATTAACTATGCTAGTTGTTTTCATTTTGTTAAACTTATGAGTTCATTACATCGCAGGTTGTGTTGTAAACTTTATCTAGTTGAATCGCTAAGCTGGAAAAGGGATCTGGCCCATTATTTTCAAATTATGTTTACTGGAGATAACTGATTTTCATATTTGTACCCACCTACCAGGCCTATTATTTACAATTTATGTTTACTGGAGATAACTGATTTTCATATTTGTACCCACTTTTGGTACAACGAGGGGTCAACAACAGAAGCGCTCATTAGAACCGCAATGAGCCGTGTCCAAGGGGCCGTGTCCATATAAAAGATGTATAGTGGACCTGCCCCAAGAAAAAATAGAGTAGACAATGTAAAGAAACTTCTAAGAACATACTTGACGAGAAGAAACAACTTCATAATACAATCTGTCAGTTTCCAGTGAAGGACGGACGCGATCAAGTTAAAGCATAATCGGTACTGTCTGCTGTGGTGTACTTTGCTTGTGGCTGTATTTCGGGTATGACGTGAATAAACCTATAGGCTCGAAACACACAACACTACTCTTCCGCTGCAAACAGAACACTAGTTGCCTTATCAACATGACCAGGTTAGAAAAGCGGTCTTCTTAAGTTATTCAAATTGGATGACGCGTCACACTCGACGGTTACAGTGTGTTGTATTGCTTACATTGTTACACTCTGTTGCCAGTTACTTTATGGCAACTCAATGGCACCATGCTTAAACCCCTTTGTATAGTGGAACATTATTTTTCCTTGCGTCCAAAAAAATTTAATTTCTTGGACGTAACCTCTTTTCAAATTCACTGATCAAGTGAAGTATCACACAATCCACGTGTCTCACGTTTTTTAACTCGTTAATTATTTCGAAACGCTATTTTTTGGTGGGGGAGGGGCTACTCCCATAAAATTTTCGCTGATAAATCCGATAACAAAGGCTAGCTTATGGGCCTATGTAGATCTGAAATACAGCCGTGTCTGTTAAAAACGCTACAGAACAGTCGCCTGTTCTGCCGCTTTAGTTTCGTAAGAGGTTTCAGGCTCGTCGTTCTAACCTGTCTCAGATCTCTAACGGGTTCTTACTGTCACTTGCGCGACAGCGATCTTCTATCTTCTTTTCAACAAAAATTGCTCTTTCCCGTCTAGGCCCACGGTAAAACAAAGTACAACCGGCAGGTACTTCAGTCACGCAGAGATACTGTGGGTGGCGGCGTACTATTAGGGACATGCTCCGGTCTAATGCAGAGTTTGAACTCGTCTTAAACATTAAAACAATTTGTTTATTCGTAAATGTGAGGCGTGTACATCTCCTTCGCTCCCATGGCAGTGTGGTATCTGTCTCGCAGTCAGGTTTGTCAGTAGGAAACATATGTACAACGGCCGGGTAAATCAAATGGGATAATAGATGTATAGCACCTTCAACGAGCCTGGACACATAATCAAATATTTGCTCTCAAATATTCCGTCAATTTTTCATTAACCAAACTGGATTGCAGTCGCATTTCACCTCTCACGAGCCATGTATAATCCAATATTTGCTCTCAAATACACAGTCAATTGCTCATAAGCCAAATGGAATTGCACCTCTCGCGAGCCATGGAGTTTTAATTCTGTTGCACTTCTCACGAGCCGCATACGTAATCAAATATTTGCTCTCAAATATTCAGTCAATTGTTTATAAGCCAAATGGGACTGTAGTTGTACTGCACTTCTCACGAGCAGGACACGTATTCAATTATTTGCCCTCAAATACTCAGTCAACTGTTTATAAGCAGCGGACGCTAAACTTGTACTAAATAAGAAAATACTTATATTCGGATAGTTATGAAATGAGCATGTCTCGCACATATTGCAACAGCAGTACGTCAACAACTTCGTCACGCACATATTGCAACAGCAGAACTTTACCAACGTCAGCCGTTCATACTGATTCGAGCACAAATCATTTCGGACACAGGCAATCATACATCCATTTCTAGTTACACAGGCAATCACAGATTGGATACATTGCACTCATCGATCAGGGATAAGTGCGATGCTATTATCGCATTCTCTTCCACTCTACATAATTCACCCAAAATCATCAAGTAACTTACGCACAATGCTGTTTGCTTACGTTTTGACTGTAGGCTGAATCCCCAATATTTCACTTATTTGCCGTATTACTAGAGATTCATCTGTTAGCAACAGCAATAGTGACTAATTGTCGCTGCTAAGGGTGGAGATCGAAATATGTCACAGCAGTAAATGTTATTAGTCTTAAGAAAGTACCGCAAATATCTTAGTCCAGTTATTGCAGCAGATAAAGTCCCGTTAGGTGTTCATCAACATCGACACATCTGTCACTAAACTGGTGAATTTGCGTACCCTTCGCGGAGCCGAAATGAACTTTATTTAGAATAATTCGTATAATTCTTCACCGAAGTATAAACCAAATTCCACCCATTTACTGGGATAATATTGCGTTAACAACTTAACACAGTAAGACACATATCATATTTAGAAACAGTGTGTATGTCTTGAGGCTCCAGTATTCGAGAATGAGAGAACCACCCACGGCTTCCAAGAGAAATAACACATAGTTTCAAACCTTTTGGAAACTCTTTCGTGCTGACACACCCGCCACAAAATGATGCACGGAGAAGTTTATTACTTACTACAAGTTTTCTGTTCATGCAGTAAAACTTTTGCAGCTGGCATGACGTTTTAATTTTTAAAGTGTTTTGCAGACGGTATCCAAATACGATACTGAATGCGCCTGCACGTCTGTATCATAGTAGGGCACATAGTTGTGGATATAAGATGTCATAAACATTTAAACACTGACATTCTTGAAAAACTAGATTTTGTTTAAAACTGAGAACAGGTTACCCACATCATATTCATCCAGTATTTGATAATGAGAGCATTTACCGAATTCCAACAAACATAATTTCAATTCTTTTCTCATTTCAATCCTTTTTCTAGCTTACGCGCTTAAACGTCAGATAATTATCACATTATCTGATCTGTAAAACAATCAGACGTTAGAAGCAATTTCATACATGCGGGTTTCATTATCTATGAACTGTTGACATTACGGTCGCAGGTTCGAATCCTGCCTCGGTCACGGATGTGTGTGATGTCCTTAGGTTAGTGTACACTGAGTTAATATCGTAGAGAGGATTTATGTGACCGCATGGCCTTTCGTTTAACAGACGAGCGCTAGATAAGTTCGGCAATATGCTTGCCAATCAGTCAAGTCAGTGCACACACTTTTCGAGCAAAGTTCATTCGCAGGTAAGTATAAACACGAGAACCTGACTCATATCTTCTGGAATGTACAGCCTTTCAGGCCACTGTGTTTATTTTAAAGGAATCACATTTTGAAATTGTCCCAAACAGACAAGGAAACATCACCAATTTGTCTTCATATTTCTAGGAGAAGGAAAAGCACACCCACAAGACATCAGCGCCAGCACGAAAATGTGGGCCACATGTCTGACTGAATGTACAGCTTTTAGATTTCGCTCAACCAGTTGTGTATCAAGCGCTTCGCCCCAGAAATGTCGCCAAACGCCCGACCGCGAAGTACTGTACAGCGGAGCGAGTACGCGGCTGCTGAAATACTTGTTGAAATACGGTTCTGTCCTTCGTAACATACTACGTCCAATATTTGAAAGTGCGTGTGTTGTAACCTGGGAATGTAGGGTATCCACCTAGCTAGCTTTAAAAAGAAATGAATGCTTTATTTACTTACACGTGACTCGCGAACAGGGCCGAGGCTGGCCGTCGTACCTAACTGTTGGACGACATCAGCCGATCTGTAGGTAGGACGGGACGTGTCTTCAGAGATTTAGAACAATGTATGTCCCATTTCTCCACATCATGGCCCACTACAGTGCCGCACGATCGGAGTGCTGCTACGATACCCTGTGCTGGGAGTTGGAATGGCAGTTCGAAAACGCGTGTCGTCTGCATGCCTAAGTCGGCCTGGTCGATGGTCACGCCTCGACGTTCTCGTTGGCATGACAGAAGCGGAGCCCCTGTTTAGTCTCGGGCAGGATGCGTTCTCACGTCGCGTCGTTATTGATTTTAATATTCACTGTGCTGTTCACCATCGACAAGTATTCCTCTCACGTTCGTCGCCGGGATCTTACATTCATCTCCCGCGAAACCTTCCACAAGTGTCGTTGCAGAATATAAATCGGAATGTAGATTTGCTGTAACGGTTCGCCATGTATCGTAGGCGCTTAAGCGACACGCGAACAACGGCCGTCAGACTGTAAACAAGACGAGGTCTTGCTCCACACGCAAACACAACAGCGCTTCGGCACTGTTGGCTTGGCGGAGGCAGCCCGCCACGTCGGTAACGGTAATCGGCTCTTCAGTATTATTGTAAATGAGAAAAACGTGAGAGAAGAAGATGGTGGACAGAGTCGGATACTGCGCCACCGTCACGTGTAACAGCAATGAACTTATGTACAAATCTAGGGGAAGTAAGACTGCATGATCTGAAGAAGGGACGTTGTAGTAGGAACAAGTCAGTAGCAGACGAAAAAGGGATGGATGCCATGGTAGAGGCATGGAAAGCAGCACAAGAATCAGGCGTTAGCGAATGAAGTTTTCATTCCATTTTAAAGCAAGTAAGGTGAATTCAGTATACAGGGTCGTCCATTGATCGTGACCGGGCCAAATATCTCACGAAATAAGCAACAAACCAAAAAACTACAAATAACGTCTAGCTTAGAGGGGGAACCAGATGGCGCTATGGTTGGCCGGCTAGATGGCGCTGCCATTGGTCAAACAGATATCAGCCGCGTTTTTTTAAAATAGGAACCCACATTTTTATGACATATTCGTGTAGTACGTAAAGAAATATGAATGTTTTACTAGGACCACTTTTTTCGCTTTGTGATAGGTGGTGCTGTAATAGTCACAAACGAAAAAATTCGTCATATCACGTGACATTCAACCAATGCGGACGGTATTTGCTTCGTGATACATTACCCGTGTTAAAATGGACCGTTTACCAACTGCGGAAAAGGCCGATATCATGTTGATGTATGGCTATTATGATCAAAATGCCAAACGGGCGTGTGCCATGTATGCTGCTCGGTATCCTGGACCACATCATTCAAGTGTCCGGACCGTTCACCGGATAGTTGCGTTATTTAAGAAAACAGGAAGTGTTCAGCTACATGTGAAATGTCAACCACGACCAGCAACAAATAATGGTCCCAAGCAGGTGTTTTAGCTGCTGTCGCGTCTAATCCGCACATCAGTATCAGACAAAATGCGCAAGAATCGGGAATCTCAAAAACGTCTGTGTTGAAAATGCTATATCACCATCGATTGCACCCGTACCATTTATTTATGCACCGGGAATTGCATGTCGACGACTTTGAGCGCCATGTGCAGTTCTGCACACTGGGCACAAGAGAAATTACGGGACGGTGATAGATTTTTTGCACGCGTTCTATTATCCGACGAAGCGACATTCACCAACAGCAGAAACACAAACCGGCATAATAATCACTACTGGGCAACGGAAAATCCACGATGGCTGCCACAATTTGAACATCAGCGACCTTGCCGGGTTCATGTATGGCGTGGAATTATGAGAAGAAGGATATTTGGCCCACATTCTATCGATGGCAATCTAAATTGTGCAATGCATGCTGATTTACTTCGTATTGTTCTGTTGATGTTACTACAAGATGTTTCACTGCATAGCAGAATGGTGACGTACTTCCAACATGATGGATGTCCGGCACATGTCGTTACACGTGTTGCCAAATGCATTGAAGTTGACGGACATCATTTCGAGCATTTATTGCATTAATGTGGTATTTACAGGTAATCACGCTGTAACAGCATGCGTTCTCAGAAATGATAAGTTCACAAAGGTACATGTTTCACTTTGGAACAAGCGAAATAAAATGTTCAAACGTAGCTATGTTCAGTATTTTAGTTTAGAAAACCTAAATGTTACCAACTGTTCGTCTAAAATGATGTCATATGGTTGTAAGTATTACAGCGTCATCTACCACAAAGCGAAAAAAGTGGTCCTAGTAAAACATTCATATTTGTTTACGTACTACACGAACTTGTAATAAAAATGGAGGTTCCTATTTAAAAAAACGCAGTTGATTTGCTTTTGACCTACGGCAGCGCCATCTAGCGGGCCAACCATAGCGTCATCTGGTTTTCCCTTTCAAGCTAGACGAGTTTCGCTCTTAGTAGTTTTTTGGTTTGACGCTTATTTCGTGAGATATTTGACGCGGTCACGATCAATGGACCACCCTGTATACAGTACTTCGTGGTCGGGCATTTGGCCACATCAGGCGGAGCGAGCGACAAACAACCTGCAGAGCGAATTGAAAAGCTGTTCATTCATAAGGTTATAAAAGCGTGCAGTCAGATACGTGGCCCCACTCTCAGTAGGGATCGATTGCTGCGGCAGATACATACAAGTGTCCTTTCTTACTCCTTGAAATATGAGGTGAAGTTGGTGAGAATTTCTAAATGAGACTCCTTTAAAACAAGCACCGTGGCCTGAATGGTTGTACAATTTTGAAGATATGAACCAGATTCTCGTGTACAAATCTTGTCTGCGGATGAACCTTGCTCGAAATGTTCACGCACTGACTTGATTGGCTGGAAAATACATTGCCGAATTTATGTACCGCTTGCCTCTTGAATTAACGGCCATACCCTGAAATAAATTGGTGTCAAGATATTAAGTCATTAGTACACTAGCAGTAAAACGCTCAGCCAACAGTTTATAGAGAATGAAGCTCCCATGTATGAAACAACTGAAACGTCTGTTTTACGAAGAAAGCCACGGCAGATCTGCCTGCCTACAACAGCGCATTACGCCACGGACCACTCGCGTTTGCAACCAGCGGTGCTACCGGTGACATATGCCGCTGCTTTCGCTTCTCCTGCCGACTCGCGACAACGGCAGGACACCACAACTGAGCAAGAACGTACACCAAAGGGTGGCACATCGGACGGCCCGCTGCCTCGGCTGATCATCGACTCCGCTCCGACGGTGCCGGCGCTGTCAACCGCTGGCCCATATCTCGGCAGAAAGATGGTAATCGACTTGCTTATCGTCCCTACTGCATCTTCTCGCCAAAACGACGTGATACCGTGCCTCTGTCGGAAACTGAAAGTTTCGTGTGGAAACAACGTTCTCTGAAACGTCGCAAGAGAAGGAGCTGAACGGTCTCCAGCCAAGAAGAGATTTTGCACCTCGAAGACGATGCGAAAAATGCCATCGAAACCGTCACCCCGGAACAAAACGATGTCAGCACGGCCACATGTACCGGTGTGACAGCGCCTGCCCTCCATTTCAACGAACTGACGCCGAACAGAATTAACACTGGCGAAACTATATCACAAACCACTACACCATGTCCGATGGACCAAATGGGCGATACACTGTTCTCGCACTCCACAGCATGGCATGAAGAGAGAGCGAGGACCAGTACCCGCTATGCGACCTTCACTATCGGTGCCGCCCAAGTTACCGTAGTCTGCCCTGAATAACTCTTGGGTTGGCGGAATAACATTCCACTGCATTGCTCAGGTCCTTCTCCTGACATCCCCTGACCATTACGAGTGTGCGACGGTTACAGTAAACTGTCAGTTTTTCGTCGCAAACATGAAACTTAACTCCCAGGAGAACGTTCATGCTGTGACCGTCGCTGCGTTCATCGCTTAGAGGAAATACGGCTGGAGGCAGATGTATTGAATCGCGACAGAATTTGTGTGTTCCATCGTCAATACGAGGGTCGGAGCGTTACAATTAACTATCAGTTTTGCGTCGCAAAAACGAAACTTGACTCCAAGGAGAACGTCCATCCGCTGACTGTGGCTGCATCAGTCGCTTATAGAGAAGTCGTCTGGAGACTGACGTATTGAATAGCGTCGTAATTTTTTTGTACCATAGTCAATACGAGGGTAAAACGGTTATAATTATCTGTCAATTTAGCGCCGGAAACACGACACTTGACTGCCAGGGGAACGTACTTCCGGAGACTGTGGCAGTGTTACTCACTTGGAGACAAACCAGAAGTTGACTGATGTACTGAATCGCGACGCAATTTGTGTGTTCCATCTTCATTACGAGCGTGCGGGGGTTACAATTAACTGTCAGTTTTGAGTCGGATACAAGAAACTAGACTTCCAGGTTAGGGTCCATCCAGTGACCGTGGCTGCGTTTGACCCTTGGTGAGAAGTCGGCTGCAGACTGATGCATTTAGTCGCGACATAAGTTGTAACTTAAGTTCTCATTACGAGGGTGCGAGGGTTAGAGTGGTTTGTCACTTTCGCGTCGCCAACAAGAAAAAGACTTGCGGGAAAACGTCCATCCGTGGACTATGGCAGCGTTAGTCGCTTTGATAGAAGTCGGATGGAAACTGATGTATTGAATTGCGACGCAATTTTTGTGTCACATCATCATGAAGAGGGTGCGAGAGTTACGTGACACCCAGGAGAACATCCAATCGTGACTGTCGCTGCTTAAGTCACTAGGAGAGCAGTCGGAAGGAGACTGATGTAAGGAATCGCGACGCAGTTTGTCATTTCCATCGTCATTACGAAGGTCAGAGGGTTGCAATTAACTGTTAGATTTGCGTGGGAAATGAGAAGCTTGACTCCCAGGAGAACGCCCATTTGCTCACCGTGGCTGGTATATTGGCTTATAGAATTGCCGGCTGGAGACTGTTGTATTGAATAACTACGCACTTCTTGTGTCCCATGGTTATCCGAGTGTGAGAGGGTTGCAATTAAATTTCACTTTTGTGCCAGGAACTAGAAACTTTACTCCCATTAGAAAGCCCATCCGGTGGCAGTACCTACGTTGGTCGTTTGGAGAGAAGTCGCTTCGAGACTAATGTATTGAAATGCGATGTAATTTGTGTGTTCCATCATCATCACATAGGCTTGAGGGTTACAATTAACTGTCAGTTATGCGTCGCAAACAAGAAAATTGACTCCCAGGAGAACATCCATTAGGTGACACGTTTAGTCTGATGTATTGAATCGCGACACAGTTTGTATGTTCTTTCATTTTTACGAAGGTACGGGGGTCACAATTAACTGTCAGTTTAGCGTCGCAAACATGCAACGTAACTCCCCGAAATCCGTCCATCCGGTGACTGTGACTGCTTAAGTGGATTGGAGAGACATCGGCTGGAGACATGTACTTAATCGCTACACAATGTTTGTATTTCGTCGTCAATCCTGGGGTGGGAGGGATACAATTAACTTTAAGTTTTGCGTCGGAAACAAGATACATAACACCTAGGAAACATCCATCCTTGACTGTGGCTCCAGAATTCACTGGAAGAGAAATTGGTTGGAGACTGATGTATTGAAAAGCAACGCAATTTGTGAGTTCCATCGTCTTTATGTTGGAGTGTGGGTTGCAAATATCTGCCAGACTTGCGTAGGAAATAAGACACTTGGCTCCCACGAGAACGCCCATATGGTGACCGTGGCTGCTATATTCGCTCATAGCAAAGGCGGCTGGAGTCCGATGTATGGAAGTTTTGTGTTCCATCGTCATTATGGCGGTACTACGGTTACAATAAACTGTCAGTTTTGCGTCGACGTCAAATAACTTGATTCCAAGGGGAACATACATCCAGTGACGGTGGTTGGGTTGATCGCTTGGCCACATGGAGAGAAGTCGCCTGGAGACAGATGTATTGAATTGCGACGCATTTTGTGTGTTCCATAATCATTACAATGGTGAGATTGTTAAAATTAACTGTCCGTTTGGCGTTGGAAACAGGAAACTAACTTGCAGGATAACATCCATACGTGACTCTCGCTGGTTAAGTCACTAGGAGATATGTTGGCTAGAGACTGATGTATTGAATCGCGACGCAATTTGTGAGTTACATCGTTTCTATGGGGGTGAGAGGGTTGCAATTATCTGTCAGATTTGCGTCGGAAATAAGACGCTTGACTCCCTGGAGAACGCCCATATGGGGACCGTGGCTGCTATATTCGCTTATGAAAAAGCCGGCTGGAGACTGGTATATTGAATCGGAGCGCCATTTTTGTGTTCCATTGTCATTATAACGGTACTAGGGTTACAATAAACTGTCGATGTGCGTTGCAGACATGAAACGTGTCCCCCAGAATAACGTCCATCCGGTGACTGTGGCTGCTTAAGTGGAACGGAGAGACATCGGCAGGAGACTGATGTATTGAATCGCAACAACATTTTTGTGTTCCATTGTCAATCCTGGAGTGGGAGGGATACAATTAACTTACAGTTTTGCGTCGGAAACAACATACATGACACGTAGAAAACACCCATCCGTGACTGTGGCTGCGTAAGTCACTAGAAGAGAAGACGGCTGGAGACTGATGTATTGAATCGCGATGCAATTTGTGAGTTCCATCGTATTTACGTTGGTGAGAGGATTGCAAGTATCAGTCAGTTTTGCGTCAGAAATAAGACTCTTGGCTCCAAGGAGATCGCCTATTTGCTCACCGTGGCTGCTATATTCACTTATACAAAAGGCTGCTGGAGTCAGATGTATTGAATCGCAACACCATTTTTGTGTTCCATTGTCATTATGACGGTACTAGCATTACATTAAACTGTCAGTTTTGAGTTGCAAACGTGAAACCCCCAATAACATCCATTCTGTGACTGTGGCTGCTCAAGTGGTTTGGAGACACATCTGCTGGAGACTGATGTATTCCATTTGCTACACAACTTATGTCTTCCATTGACAATCCTGGGGTGGGAGGGATACAATTAAGTTTCATTTTTGCATCGGCACCAAGAGATATGACACCTAGGAAACATCCATTCGTGACTGTGGTTTTTTTAGTCGCTAGACGAGGAGTCGCCTGGAGACTGATTTATTGAATCGCGACGCAGTTTTTGAGTTCCATTGTCGTTAAGGCGGTGAGACGGTTGTAATTATCTGTCCGATCTGCGACGGAAATAAGAAACTTGTCTCCCAGGAGAACGCCCATATGGTGTCCGTGGCTGCTGTATTCGCTTGAGACCGTTGCTGCTATATTGACTTGCTGATATTCCCGATGGAGTCTGATGTTTTGAATTGTAACGAAATTTTTGTTTCCATAGTCATTATGACGGACCTGGGATTATAATAAACTCTCTGTTTTGCGTGGGAGTCTAACAATTTAACTCCTAGGAGAACATACATCCGGGGACAGATGCTGCTTTGATCGCTTGGAGAGATGTCGACTGGGGACTGATGTATGGAACTGCGGCACATGTGATGGGTTCCGTCATCATTACGAGGGTGAGAGGATTGCAATGAACTATCCGTATTGTGCCGGAAACAAGGAACTTGACATCTTGGAGAACATCCATCCGTGACTGTGACTGCTTAAGTCACTGGGAGAGAAGTCAGCTGCAGACTGATGTATTGCATCGCGTCGTTAAGAAGGTGAGATGCTTGCAATTATCCGTCACATTTGCGTCGTAAATAAGAAACTTGTCTCCCAGGAGAACGCCCATATGGTGTCCGTGGCTGCTATATTCGCTTGCAGAAATTTCGACTGGAAGCTGAGGTACTGACTCGCAACACCATTTTTGTGTTCCATCGTCAGTATGACGGAAATAGAGTTACACTAAACTGTCAGTTTTGCGTCGAAGGCAAATATGTTGACTCAAAAGAGAACACATATCCGGTGACAGTGCTGCTTTATCGCTTTGAGAGGAGTTGACTGGAGACAGATGTACTGAACTGCGACGCTTTATGTTTGTTCCATTGTCATTACGAGACTGGGGGGGGGGGGGGGGGGGGTTAAAATTAACTGTCCGTTTTGCGTCGAAGAACAAGAGATTTGACACCCAGGAGAACATCCATCCGTGAATCTGGCTGCTAAATAACTAGGAGAGAAGTCGGCTGGAGACTGATGTAGTGAATTTCGACGAAATTTGTGAATTCCAGAGTGATTATGACTGTACGAACGTTACAATAACCTGTCAGTTTTGCGTCGACGTCAAATAAATTGAATGTAAGGAGAAGATACATCTGATGACAGTGGATGCTTTGATCGCTTCGAGAGAACTCGTCAGGGGACATGTATTGAGCTGCGACGCAATTTGTGGGTTCCATCAACATTAAGAGCGTAGGAGGATCTCAATTAACTGTCCGATTTGAGTTGGAAACTAGAAACTTGACACACAAGACAACAACCATCCGTGACTGTGGCTCCTCAATCACTAGGAGAGATGTCGGCATAAGGTTGATATATTGAATTGCGACACAATTTGTGAATTCCATAGTGATTATGACTGTACTAGAGTTACAATAAACTGTCAGTTTTGCATCGAATTCAAAGAAGTTGACTCCAAGGAGAATATACATACGGTGACAGTGGCTGCTTTGATCGCTTGGATAGATCTCGCCTGGAGATAGCTCCATTGAACTGCGACGCAATTTGTGAATTACATAGTGATTATGACTGTATTAGGGTTACAATAATCAGTCAGTTTTGCATCGAATTCAAATAAATTGACCACAAGGAGAACTTACATCTCGTGACAGTGGCTACCTTGATCGCTTGGAGAGACTTCGCCTGGAAACACATCTATTGAACTGCGACGCATTTTGTGTGTTCCATCATCGTAACTGAGTGTCGATGGGGGGGGGGGGGGGTGAGGGGGTTCAATTAGCGTCGCAAATAACAAACTTGACACCCACAGAGAACATCCATCCAAGTCTGTGCCTTCTTAAATCACTAGGAATGAAGTGGGCTGGAGATTGATGTATATAATCGCGACTGAATTTGTAAGTTCCATCGTCATTAAGACTCTACTAGGGTTACAATAAACTGTCAGTTTCCTGTCGAATTCAAATAAATTGACCCGAAGGAGAACATACATCCGGTGCCAGTCGCTGCTTTGATCGCTTGGAGAGACGCCGCCAGGAGACAAATCTATTGAACTGTGACACATTATGTGTTTTGCATCCTCATTACGAGGGCAGGAGGGTTAAAAATAACTGTCCCTTTTGCGTCTTAAACAAGAGACGTGACACCCAGGACAACATTCATGCAAGACTGTGACTGCTTAAATCACCAAGAGAGAAGTCGTCTGGAGACTGATGTATTGAATTGCGACGCTACATGTGAGTTCCATCGTCATTAAGACTGTACTACGGTAAATATAAACTGTCAGTTTTGCGTCGAATTCAAATAAATTACCCCTAGAGGAACATACATTCGGTGACAGTGGCTGATTTGATCGTTTGTAGAGACGTCGGCTGTCCGATCTACGTCGGAAACAAGAAACTTGACACAGAGGAGAAAATCCATCCGTGATTCTTGCTGCTTAAATAACTAGGAGAGAAGTCGGAAGGAGACTGATTAATGCGTCACAATTTGGTTGTTCCATCGTCATCATAACTGTACTAGGGTTACAATAAACTGTCAGTTTGGCGTCGATTTCAGATAAATTGATCCCAAAGAGTACATACATCTGGTGCCAGTGGCTGCTTTGATCGCTTGGAGAGCGTCGCCGGGAGACGGATCTATTGAAATGCGACCCATTTTATGTGTTCCATGCTCATTACGAGGGATCAAGCTTTAAAATTAACTGTCCGTTTTGCGTCTTTAACAAGGAACTAGACACCCAGGCCAACATTCGTCCGTGACTGTGGCTGTTTATATCACTAGAAGAGAGGTCAGCTGTAGTCTGATGTTTTGAATCGCGACGACATTTGTGTGTTCCATCGTCATTATGACTGTACTAGGGTTAAAATAGTCGGTTTTGAGTCGAAGTCAAATGTTTCGATTCCAAGAAGAACGGACATCCTGTGACAGTGGCTGCATTGATCGCTTGGAAATACGCCGCATGTGAACAGATCTTTTGAACTGCGACGCATTTTGCGTGTTCCATCCTCATTACGACGGTGAGTGGGTGAGAGTTAACTGTCCGTTTTGCGCCAAAAGTAAGGAACTTGATTGCCAGATGAGAGGTCGCCTGGAGTCAGATATATTCAATTGTGACGCATTTTTGCGTTCCATCACCATTAGGAATGTCGTAGGGGGGGGGGGGGGGAGGGCGGGTTACAATTAACTGTACGTTTTGCTTCAGAAGCAAGAAACTAGACGCACAGGAGAACATCCTTCCGTGAATGTCGCTGCTTAAATCACGCAACTTGTTATTTCCATTGTCATTTTGACTGTATTACTGTTACAATAAACAATCAAAAGAGACGACGCCCTTACGAGAGATCTATTGAACTGCGACGCATTTGTGTGTTCCATCACCATTACGAATGTGGAGGGGTTTAAAATTAACTATTCGTTTTGCTTCAGGAGCAAGAAACTTGACACACAGGATAACATCCATTCGTGACTGTGGCTGCTTAAATTATGAGCAAAGAAATCGTCTGGAGACTGACGTACGCAATAGCGACGTAATTTATGTGTTTCGTCGTCATTATGGCTGTACTAGTGTTACAAGAAACAGCCAGTTTTGCGTCGAAGTAAAATAATTTGGATCCAAGAAAAACATTCACCCGGTGACAGTGGCTGCTTTGATCGCTTCGAGACACGTCGCCTGGAGACAGATCTATAGAACTGCGACCCATTTTGTGTGCTCCATCACCATTACGAGGGTGTTAGGGCTTAAATTAAGTGTCCGGTTAGCGTTGGAAACAAGAAATTTGACACCCAGGACAACATCCATGTGTGAATGTGACTGCTTATATTACTAGGTGCGAAGTCAGCTGGAGACTGATGTATTGAATCGAGTTAGAACTTGTTAGTTCCATCTTCATTAAACTGCACTACGCATACAATATACTGTCAGGATTGCGCCGAAATCAAATAAATACACTCCAAAGAGAACATTCGTTCGGTGACAGACGCTGCTGTGACCGCTAGGAGTGTCATCGCCTGGAGACAGGTCTAATGAACTGTGACGCATTTTGTGTGTTCCATCACCATTATGAGGGTGGGTGGGCTTAAATTAACTATCCGTTTGGCATCGGAAACAAGAAACTTGGCACCCTGGAGAACAGCCATCCATGAATGTGGCTGCTTAAATTACTACGTGAGAAGTCGGCTTGAGAAAGTTGTATTGAATCACGACGCAAATTATTAGTTTTATCGTAATTATGACTGTAATAGGGATACAATAAACTGTCAGTTCTGCGGCGAAGTCAAATAAATTGTCACCAAGGTGATCGTACTTCCGGTGTAATTGGCTGCTTTGATTGCTTGGTGTGACGTCGCCTGGGCACAGATCTATTGAACTACGACGCATTTTGTGTGTTCCATCATCATTACGAGGTTGGGACGGTTACAATTAACAGCCCGTCTTACGTCGGAAACAATAAAATCGACACCCATGAGCACATCAATCCGTGACTGTGGCTCCTTAAACCACAAGTTAAGAAATCGGCAGGAGACTGATGTGCTGCATCGCGAGGCAATTTATCAGTTCCATCTTGGTTATGAAGGTACTGGGGTTACAATAAACTCTCAGTTTTGCCTCAAACTGTAATAAGTAGACTTTTTTTTTCGTCATTCTACTGACTGGTTTGCTGCGGCCCGCCACGAATTTCTTTCCTGTGCTAACCTCTTCATCTCAGAGTTCCACTTGCAACCTACGTCCTCAATTATTTGCTTCACGTATTCCAATCTCTGTCTTCCTCTACAGTTTTTGCTCTCTACAACTCCCTCTAGTACCATGGAAGTCATTCCCTCATGTCTTAGCAGATGTCCTAACATCCTGTCCCTTCTCCTTATCAGTGTTTTCCACATATTCCTTTCCTCTCCGATTCTGCGTAGAACCTCCTCATTCCTTACCTTATCAGTCCACCAAATTTTCAACATTCGTCTATAGCACCATATCTCAAATGCTTCGATTCTCTTCTGTTCCGATTTTCCCACAGTCCATGTTTCACTACCATACAATGCTGTACTCCAGACGTACATCCTCAGAAATTTCTTCCTCAAATTAAGGCCGGTATTTGATATTAGTAGATTTCTCTTGGCCAGAAATGCCTTTTTTGCCATAGCGAGTCTGCTTTTGATGTCCTCCTTGCTCCGTCGGTTATGGGTTATTTTAATGCCTAACTAGCAGAATTCCTTAACTTCATTGACTTCGTGACCATCAATCCTGATGTTAAGTTTCTCGCTGTTCTCATTTCTACTACTTCTCATTACCTTCGTCTTTCTCCGATTCACTCTCAAACCATAATGTGTACTCATTAGACTGTTCATTCCGTTCAGCAGATCATTTAATTTTTCTTCACTTTCACTCAGGATAGCAATGTCATCAGCGAATCGTATCATTGATATCCTTTCACCTTGTATTTTAATTCCACTCCTCGACCTTTCTTTTATTTCCATCATTGCTTCCTCGATGTACAGATTGAAGAGTAGGGGCGAAAGGCTACAGCCTTGTCTTACTCCCTTCTTAATACGAGCACTTCGTTCTTGATCGTCCACTCTTATTATTCCCTCTTGGTTGTTGTAGATAATGTATATGACCCGTCTCTCCCTATAGCTTACCCCTATTTTTTTCAGAATCTTGAACAGCTTGCACCATTTTATCTTATCGTACGCTTTCTCCAGGTCGACAAATCCTATGAACGTGTCTTAATTTTTCTTTAGCCTTGCTTCCTTTATTAGCCGTAACGTCAGAATTGCCTCTCTCGTGCCTTCACTTTTCTTAAAGCCAAACTGATCGTCACCCTGCGCATTCTCAATTTTCTTTTCCATTCTTCTGTAAATTATTCTTGTAAGCAGCTTCGATGCATGAGCTGTTAAGCTGATTGTGCGATAATTCTCGCACTTGTCAGCTCTTGCCGTCTTCGGAATTGTGTGGATGATGCTCTTCCGAAAGTCAGATGGTATGTCGCCAGACTCATATATTCTACACACCAACGTGAATAGTCGTTTTGTTTCCACTTCCCCTAATGATTTTAGAAATTCTGATGGAATGTTATCTATCCCTTCTGCCTTATTTGACCGTCAGTCCTCCAAAGCTATATTAAATTCCGATTCTAATACTGGATCCCCTATCTCTTCTAAATCGACTCCTGTTTCTTCTTCTATCACATCAGACAAATCTTCACCCTCATACAGGCTTTCAATATATTCTTTCCACCAAACTGCTCTCTCCTCTGCATTTAACAGTGGAATTCCCGTTGCAGTCTTAATGTTACCACCGTTGCTTTTAATGTCACCAAAGGTTGTTTTGACTTTCCTGTATGCTGAGTCTGTCCTTCCGACAATCATATCTTTTTCGATGTCTTCACACTTTTCCTGCAGCCATTTCGTCTTAGCTTAACTGCACTTCCTATTTATTTCATTCCTCAGCGACTTGTATTTCTGTATTCCTGATTTTCCCGGAACATGTTTGTACTTCCTACTTTCATCAATCAACTGAAGTATTTCTTCTGTTACCCATGGATTCTTCGCCGCTGCCTTCTTTTTACCTATGTTTTTCTTCCCAACTTCTGTGATGGCCCTTTTTAGAGACGTCCATTCTTCTTCAACTGTGTTGCCTACTGCGCTATTCCTTATTGCTGTATCTATAGCGTTAGAGAACTTCAAACGTATCGCGTCATTCCTTAGAACTTCCGCATCCCACTTCTTAGCGTATTGATTCTTCCTGACTAATGTCTTGGACTTCAGCCTACTCTTCATCACTACTATATTGTGATCTGAGTCTATATCTGCTCCTGGGTACGCCTTACAATCCAGTATCTGATTTCGGAATCTCTGTCTGACCATGATGTAATCTAATTGAAATCTTCCCGTATCTCCCGGCCTTTTCCAAGTATACCTTCTCCTCTTGTGATTCTTGAACAGTGTATTCGCTATTACTAGCTGAAACTTGTTACAGAACTCAATTAGTCTTTCTCCTCTTTCATTCCTTGCCCCAAGCCCATATTCTCCTGTAACATTTTCTTCTACTTCTTCCCCTACAACTGCATTCCAGTCGCCCATGACTATTAGATTTTCGTCCCCCTATATATACTGCTTTACCCTTTTAATATCGTGATACACTTTCTCTATCTGTTCATTTTCAGCTTGCGACGTCGGCATGTATACCTGAATTATCGTTGTTGGTGTTGGTCTTCTGTCGATTCTGATTAGAACAACCCGGTCACTGAACTGTTGACAGTAACACACCCTCTGCGCTACCTTCCTATTCATAACGAACCCTTCACCTGTTATACCATTTTGTGCTGATGTTGATATTACCCGATACTCATCTGACCAGAAATCCTTGTCTTCCTTCCACTTCACTTCACTGACCCCTACTATCTCTAGCTTGAGCCTTTGCATTTCCCTTTTCAGATTTTCTAGTTTCCCTACCACGTTCAAGCTTCTGACATTCCACGACCCGACTTGTAGAACATTATCCTTTCGTTGATTATTCAATCTTTTTCTCATGGTAACCTCCCCCTTGGCAGTCCCCTCCCGGAGATCCGAATGGGGGACTATTACGGAATCTTTTGCCAATGGAGAGATCATCATGACACTTCTTCAACTACAGACCACATGTCCTGTGGATACACGATTCGTGTCTTTAATGCAGTGGTTTCTATTGCCTTCTGCATCCTCATGTCGTTTGATCATTGTTCATTCTTCCACCTTCAGGGGCTATTTCCCACCCCTAGGACAAGAGAGTGCCCTGAACCTCTATCCGCTCCTCCGCGCTCTTTGACAAGGCCGTTGGCAGAATGAGGCTGACTTCTTATGCCGGAAGCCTTCGGCCGCCAATGCTGATTATTTATCAAAATTTATTCAGTGGCGGGGATCGAACCCGGGACCGAAGACGATTTGATTATGAATCGAAGACGCTACTCCTACACCACGGGTGATATCATAAGGTAACTACAAGGTGAAAATGCGTCCGGGACAGAGACTACTTTGATCGCTTGTAGAAACGTTGGCTGTAGACAGATCCATTAATCTGCGACGCATTCGTTGTGTTTCAGCATCATTTTGAGGGTGGGAGGGTTACAATTATGTGCCCGTTTTGAGTCGGAATCAAGAAGCTTGACGCCCAGGAGAACATCCATCCATGACTGAGGCTGCTTAAAGCACTAGGTGAGCAGTCGGCTGGAGACTGACGTATTGAATCGCGAATCAATTTGTGAGTTCTATCCCCATTATGACTGTACAAAGGTTTCAATATCTTGTCAGTTTTGGGTCAAGGTCAAATAAATTTTCTCCAAGGTGAACATACATCCAGGACGGTGGCTGCTTTGATCACTTGGAGTGACATCGCCTGGTCACAGATCTATGGAACTGCGACGCATTATGTGTGTTCCATCAGTATTACCAGGGTGGGAGGGTTACAGTTAACTGTCCGTTTTGCGTCGGAAACAAGAAGCTTCACACCCAGAAGAACACCCATTCGTTACTGAGGCTGCTTAAACCACTAGGTTAGAAGTCGTCTGGAGATTGCCGTATTGAATCTCGACGCAATTTGTGAGTTCTATCACCATTATGACTGTACTAGTGTTTCCATAACTCGTTAGTTTTGGCACGAAGTCTAATACGTTTTATCCGAGGTGAACGTAGGTCCGGGAGGATGGGTGCTTTGATCGCTTGGAATGCCATCGCCTGGACCCAGGTAAATTGAACTACGACGCATTTTGTGTGTTCCATTATCATGAAGAGCATGGGGGAGGGTTACAATTAACTTTCCCTTTTCCGTCGGAAACAAGAAACGTGACGCCCAGGAGAACATCCAATCCTGACTGAGGCTGCTTAAACCACTAGGTGAGAAGTCGGCTGGAGATTGACGTATTGAATCGCGACGCAAATTATCAGTTCCACCGTCAATATGACTGCACTATGGTTACAAAATACTGTCAGTTTAGCCTCGAAGTCAAATAAATTGGCTGTTAGAAGAATATTCATTCCGGCGACATTTACTGCTTTTATCGCTTATAGTGACATCGCCTGGACACAGATCTATTGAACTACGACGCATATTGTGTGTTCCATCATCATTGCGAAGTTGGGACGGTTACAATTAACTGTCCGTTTTATTTTCGAAACAACAAAATTTACACCCGAGAGCATATAAATCTGAGACAGTGGCTGCTTAAACCACAAGTCGAGAAGTCGGCAGGACACTGATGCGTTGCATCGCGACGCAATTTATTAGTTCCATCTTGATTATGAATGTACTGGGGTTATAATAAGCTCTCAGTTTTGCCTCAAAGTCTAATAAGTTGAGTACAAGGAGAAAATACGTCAAAGACAGTGGCTGCTTTGGTCGCTTGGAGAGACGTCGGCTGTAGACAGATCCATTAACCTGCGATGCATTTCTTGTGTTTCAGCATCATTATGAGGGTGGGAGGGTTACAATTATGTGTCCGTTTTGCGTTTTATACAAGAAACTTGACACCCAGGAGAACATCCATCCGTAATTATGGCTGCTTAAACGACTAGGTGAGAAGTCAACTAAAGACATGTATTGAATCGAGACGCAATTTATCAGTTCCCTCGTCTGTATGACTGTACTGTTGTTACAATAAACTGTGAGGTCTGCATCAGAGTCAAATAATTGACTCCAAGTAGAACATACGCCGTTGACTCTGGCTGTGGTGATCGCTTAAAGTGACATGGCGTGGGCAAGTACCTATGGAACTGCGACGCATTTCGTGTGTTCCATCATCATTACGAGGGTGGGAGGTTACACATAACTGTCCGTTTTGCGTCGGAAACACGAAGCTTGACACCCAGGTGAACATCCATCCATGACTGAGGCTGCTTAAACAACTAGGTGAGAATTCGGTTGGAGACATGTATTGAATCGCGAAGCAATTTATCAGTTCCCTCGTCAATATGACTGTACTATTGTTACAATAAACTGTGAGGTTTGCGTCGGAGTCAAATAATTGACTCCAAGTAGAACATACGCCCATTGACTCTGGCTGTGGTGATCGCTTAAAGTAACATGGCGTGGGCAAGGACCTATGGAACTGCGACGCATTTCGTGTGTTCCATCATCAATACGAGCGTTGGAGGGTTGCAATTAACTGTCCGATGTCCGTCGGAAACAAGAAACGTGACTTAGAGAGGTGGCCCAGTGATTAGCACAATGGACTCGCGTTAGGGAGGAAGACAGTTAAATCCCGTCTCCGGCCATCCTAATTTAGGTTTTCCGTGATTTCCCTTAATCGTTTCAGGCAAATGCCGGGATGGTTCCTTTGAAAGGGCACGGCCGATTTCCTTCCCAATCCTTCCCTAACCCAAGCTTGTACTCCGTCTCTAATGACCTCGTTGTCGACAGGACCTTAAACACTAACCACCACCACCACCAAGAAACGTGACACCCAGAACATCCATTCGTGACTGAGTCTGCTTAAACCACTAGGTGACAAGTCGGATGGAGACATGTACTGACACACGTAGCCATTTATCAGTGACATCGTCATTATGATTGTACTATTGGTACAATAAACCGACAGGTTTGCGTCGAAGTAAAATAACTGACTCCAAGTACAACATATGCCCAGTGACTGTGGCTGCGGTGATCACTTGAAGTGACATCACGTGGACACAGATCTATGGAACTGCAACGCATTTTATGGGTTCCATTGTCATTTCGAGCATGGGAGGGTTACAATTAACTGTCCGTTTTCCGTCGGAAACGAGAAACATGACTCCCAGGTGACCATTCATCATGACTGAAGCTGCTTAAACCACTAGGTGAGAAGACGGCTGGAGACTGATATATTTAACCGCAACGTACTTTATCAGTTCCACCGTCATTATGACAGTACAAGGGTTATAAAAAACGGTCAGTTTAGCCTAAAAGTCAAATAAATTGACTCTAAGAAGAATAGACATTCCGGTGACATTGGCTGCTTTGATCGCTCGGAGTGACATCGCATTGACACAGAGCTATTGAACTACGAAGCCTTTTGTGTGTTCCATCATCATTACGAGGTTAGGAGGGTTACATTTAACTGTCCGTTTTCCATCGGAGACAAGAAGCTTTACATCTAGAAGAACATCCATTCATGACTGAGGCTGCTTAAACCACTAGGTAAAAAGTCGGATGGAGACTCTCACGTATTGAATCGCGACGCAATTTATTAGTTCTATTCCCATTATGACTGTACTAGTGTTTCAATAACTTGTCAGTTTTGGGTCGAAGTCAAATAAATTTTCTCCAGTGTGAACATACGTCCGGAATGATGGCTGCTTTGATCGGTTGGAGAGACATCGCCTGGACACAGATCTCTGGAACAGAGACGCATTTTGTGTGTTCCGTCATCATTACGAGGTTTGGATGGTTACACTTAACTATCCATTTTGCGTCGGGAACAATAAAATTGACACCCGGGAACACATCACTGCGTGACTTTGACTGCTAAAACCACAAGTTGAGAAGTCGCAGGAGACTGATATATTGCATTGCGACGCAATTTATCAGTTCCATCTTGATTATGAAGGAACTGGGTTTACAATAAACTCTCCGTTTTGCCTAAAAGTCTAATAAGTTGACTACAAGGAGAAAATACTTCCGGGACAGTGGCTGCTTTGTACGCTTGGAGAAACTTTTTTTGTAGACAGATCCATTAAACTGCGACGCATTTCTTCTGTTTCAGCATTAGAATGAGGGTGTACGTGTTACAATTATGTGTCCGTCTTCCGTCGGAAACAAGAAACGTGACACCCAGGAGAACATCCGTTCGTGACTGAGGCTGCTTAAACCACAACGTGAGAAGTCGGCTGGAGACTGATGTATTTAATAGCGAAGCAATTTATAAGTTCCTTCGTCATTATGACTGTATTATTGTTACAATAACCTGTCAGGTTTGCGTCGAAGTCAAATTGACTCCAAGTAGAACACACGCCCGGTGACTATGGCTGCAGTGATCGCTTAAAGCGATATCGTGTGGACTCAGAACTATGGAACGGCGACGCATTTTGTGTGTTCAATCATCATTACGAGAGTGGGACGGTTACACTTAATTGTCCGTTTTGCGTCGGAAACAATAAAATTGACACCCAGGAGCACATCAATCCGTGACTGTGGCTGATAAAACACACGTTGAGAAGTTGGCAGGAGGCTTATATATTGAATCGCCACGCTATTTATCAGTTCCATCTTTCATTATGAAGGTACTGGGGTTACAATAAGCTCTCAGTTTTGCCTCGAAGTCTAATAAGTTGAATACAAGGAGAAAATACGTCCGGGACAGTGGCTGCTTCGATCGCTTGGAGTGACATTGCATGGACGCAGATCTATGGAACTGCGACGTATTTTGTGTGTTCCATCATCAAACGAGCCTGGGAGCATTACAATTATCTGTCCGTTTTCCGTCGGATACAAGAAAGGTGACTCACAGGTGAACATTCATTCGTGACTGAGGCTGCTTAAACCACTAGGTGAGAAGACGCCTGGAGATTGACGTATTGAATCGTGAAGCAATTTGTGAGTTCTATCCCTTTCATGACTGTACTAGGGTTTCAATAACTTGTTAGTTTTGGGTCGAAGTCAAATAAATTTTCTCCAAGGTGAACATACGTCTGGAACGGTGGATGCTTCGATCTCTTGGAGTGTCATCGCCTGGACAAAGATCTGTTGAACTACGACGCATTTTGTGTGTTCCATCATCATTACAAGGTTGGGAGGGTTACAATTAACTGTCCGTTTTGCGTCTGAAACAATAAAATTGACACCCAGCAGCACATCAATCCATGACTGTGGCTGCTTAAACCACAATTTGTGAAGTCAGCAGGAGACTGATGTATTGCATCGCGACGCAGCTTATCAGTTCCATGTTGATTATGAAGGCACTGGGGTTACAATAAACTCTCTGTTTTGGCTCAAAGTCTAACAAGTTGACTACAAGGAGAAAATACGCCCGGGGCAGTGGCTGCTTTGACCGCTTGCAGAAACGTCGGCTGTAGGCAAATCCATTAAACTGCGACGCATTTCTTGTGTTTCAGCATCATTACACTTATATGTCCGTTTTGAGTCGGGAACAAGAAACTTGACACCCAGGAGCACATCCATCCATAATTGTGGCTGCAACAACTACTAGGTCAGAAGTCGGATGGAGACATGTATTCAATCGCGACGCAATTTGTGAGTACTGTCCCCATTATGACTTTACTATTGTTACAATAAACCGTAAGTTTAGCGTCCAAATCAAATCAATTGATTCCAAGTAGAACATACGCCAGGTGACTGTGGTTGCGGTGATCGCTTAAAGTGACATCGCGTGGACACAGAAACTGCGGCGCATTTTGTGTGTTCCATATCATCACGTGGGCGGGAGTGTTACGATTAACTGTCCGTTTTGCGTCGGAAACAAGTAGTTTGACACACAGTAGAATATCAATCCTGACTGAGGCTGCTTAAACCACTAGGTGGGAAGTCGGCTGGAGATTGCCGTATTGAATCGCGACGCAACTTATGAGGTCCACCGTCAATATGACTGCACTATGGTTGCAAAATACTGTCAGTTTTGCCTCGAAGTCAAATAAATTGGCTGTTAGAAGAATATTCATTCCGGCGACATTTACTGCTTTCATCGCTTATAGTGACATCGCCTGGACACAGATCTATTGAACTACGACGCAAATTGTGTGTTCCATCATCATTGGAGAGTTGGGACAGTTGCAATTAACTGTCCGTTTTATGTTCGAAACAACAAAATTTACACCCAAGAGCACATCAATCTGAGACAGTGGCTGCTTAAACCACAAGTCGAGAAGTCGGCAGGACACTGATGCGTTGCATCGCGACGCAATTTATTAGTTCCATCTTGATTATGAATGTACTGGGGTTATAATAAGATCTCAGGTTTGCCTCAAAGTCTAATAAGTTGAGTTCAAGGAGAAAATACGTCGGGGACAGTGGCTGCTTTGGTCGCTTGGAGAAACGTCGGCTGTAGACAGATCCATTAAACTGCGATGCATTTCTTGTGTTTCAGCATCATTATTATTGAATCGAGACGCAATTTATCAGTTCCCTCGTCAATATGACTGTACTATTGTTACAATAAACTGTGAGGTCTGCATCGGAGTCAAATAGTTGACTCCAAGTAGAACATACGCCGTTGACTCAGGCTGTGGTGATCGCTTAAAGTGACATGGCGTGGGCAAGTACCTATGGAACTGCGACGCATTTCGTGTGTTCCATCATCATTACGAGGGTGGCAGGGTTACACATAACTGTCCGTTTTGCGTTGGAAACAAGAAGCTTAACACCCAGGTGAACATCCATCCATGACTGAAGCTGCTCAAACAACTAGGTGAGAATTCGGCTGGGGACATGTATTGAATCGGGACGCAATTTGTCAGTTCCCTCGTCAATATGACTGTACTATTGTTACAATAAACTGTGAGGTTTGCGTCGGAGTCAAATAATTGACTCCAAGTAGAACGTACGCCCGTTGATTGTGGCCGTGGTGATCGCTTAAAGTGACATGGCGTGGATAAGGACCTATGGAACTGCGACGCATTTCGTGTGTCCCATCATCATTACGAGGGTGGGAGGTTACACATAACTGTCCGTTTTGCGTCGGAAACAAGAAGCTTGACACCCAGGTGAACATCCATCCATGACTGAGGCTGCTTAAACAACTAGGTGAGAATTTGGTTGGAGACATTTATTGAATCGCGACGCAATTTATCAGTTCCTTCGTCAATATGACTGTACTATTGTTACAATAAACTGTGAGGTTTGCGTCGGAGTCAAATTATTGACTCCAAGTAGAACATACGCCAACTGACTCTGGCTGTGGTGATCGCTTAAAGTAACATGGCGTGGACAAGGACCTATGGAACTGCGACGCTTTTCGTGGTTTCCATCATCATAACGAGCGTTGGAGGGTTACAATTAACTGTCCGTTGTCCGTCGGAAACAAGAAACGTGACACCCAGGAGAACATCCATTCGTGACTGAGGCTGCTTAAACCACAACGTGAGAAGTCGGCTGGAGACTGATGTATTTAATCGCGAAGCAATTTATAAGTTCCTTCGTCATTATGACTGTATTATTGTTACAATAACCTGTCAGGTTTGTGTCGAAGTCAAATAAGTTTACTCCAAGTAGAACATACGCCCGGTGACTGTGGCTGCGGTGATCGCTTAAAGCGACATCGCGTGGACTCAGAACTATGGAACGGCGACGCATTTTGTGTGTTCAATCATCATTACGAGAGTGGGACGGTTACACTTAATTGTCCGTTTTGCGTCGGAAACAATAAAATTGAAACCCAGGAGCACATCAATCCTTGACTGTGGCTGCTTAAAGCACACATTGAGAAGTCGGCAGGAGGCTTATGTATTGAATCGCCACGCTATTTATCAGTTCCATCTTTCATTATGAAGGTACTGGGGTTACAATAAGCTCTCAGTTTTGCCTCGAAGTCTAATAAGTTGAATACAAGGAGAAAATACGTCCGGGACAGTGGCTGCTTCGATCGCTTGGAGTGACATTGCATGGACGCAGATCTATGGAACTGCGACGTATTTTGTGTGTTCCATCATAAAACGAGCGTGGGAGGGTTACAATTATCTGTCCGTCTTCCGTCGGATACAAGAAACGTGACTCCCAGGTGAACATTCATTCGTGACTGAGGCTGCTTAAACCACTAGGTGAGAAGACGCCTGGAGACTGATATATTTAACCGCAACGTACTTTATCAGTTCCACCGTCATTATGACAGTACGAGGGTTATAAAAAACGGTCAGTTTAGCCTAAAAGTCAAATAAATTGACTCTAAGAAGAATAGACATTCCGGTGACATTGGCTGCTTTGATCGCTCGGAGTGACATCGCATTGACACAGAGCTATTGAACTACGAAGCATTTTGTGTGTTCCATCATCATTATGAGGTTAGGAGGGTTACATTTAACTGTCCGTTTTCCATCGGAGACAAGAAGCTTTACATCTAGAAGAACATCCATTCATGACTGAGGCTGCTTAAACCACTAGATGAAAAGTCGGATGGAGACTCACGTATTGAATCGTGACGCAATTTATTAGTTCTATTCCCATTATGACTGTACTAGTGTTTCAATAACTTGTCAGTTTTGGGTCGAAGTCAAATAAATTTTCTCCAAGGTGAACATACGTCTGGAACGGTGGATGCTTTGATCGGTTGGAGTGACATCGCCTGGACACAGATTTCTGGAACAGAGACGCATTTTGTGTATTCCGTCATCATTACGAGGTTTGGATGGTTACACTTAACTATCCATTTTGCGTCGGGAACAATAAAATTGACACCCGGGAACACATCACTGCGTGACTTTGGCTGCTAAAACCACAAGTTGAGAAGTCGCAGGAGACTGATATATTGCATTGCGACGCAATTTATCAGTTCCATCTTGATTATGAAGGAACTGGGTTTACAATAAACTCTCCGTTTTGCCTAAAAGTCTAACAAGTTGACTACAAGGAGAAAATACTTCCGGGACAGTGGCTGCTTTGTACGCTTGGAGAAACTTTTTTTGTAGACAGATCCATTAAACTGCGACGCATTTCTTCTGTTTCAGCATTAGAATGAAGGTGTACGTGTTACAATTATGTGTCCGTCTTCCGTCGGAAACAAGAAACGTGACACCCAGGAGAACATCCATTCGTAACTGAGGCTGCTTAAACCACAACGTGAGAAGTCGGCTGGAGACTGATGTATTTAATCGCGAAGCAATTTATAAGTTCCTTCGTCATTATGACTGTATTATTGTTACAATAACCTGTCAGGTTTGCGTCGAAGTCAAATAAATTGACTCCAAGTAGAACACACGCCCGGTGACTGTGACTGCAGTGATCGCTTAAAGCGACATCGCGTGGACTCAGAACTATGTAACGGCGACGCATTTTGTGTGTTCCATCATCATTACGAGAGTGGGACGGTTACACTTAATTGTCCGTTTTGCGTCGGAAACAATAAAATTGACACCCAGGAGCACATCAATCTGTGACTGTGGCTGATAAAACACACGTTGAGAAGTTGGCAGGAGGCTTATATATTGAACCGCCACACTATTTATCAGTTCCATCTTTCATTATGAAGGTACTGGGGTTACAATAAGCTCTCAGGTTTGCCTCGAAGTCTAATAAGTTGAATACAAGGAGAAAATACGTCCGGGACAGTGGCTGCTTCGATCGCTTGGAGTGACATTGCATGGACGCAGATCTATGGAACTGCGACGTATTTTGTGTGTTCCATCATAAAACGAGCGTGGGAGAGTTACAATTATCTGTCCGTTTTCCGTCGGATACAAGAAACGTGACTCCCAGGTGAACATTCATTCGTGACTGAGGCTGCTTAAACCACTAGGTGAGAAGACGCCTGGAGATTGACGTATTGAATCGTGAAGCAATTTGTGAGTTCTATCCCTTTCATGACTGTACTAGGGTTTCAATAACTTGTCAGTTTTGGGTCGAAGTCAAATAAATTTTCTCCAAGGTGAACATACGTCTGGAACGGTGGATGCTTCGATCTCTTGGAGTGTCATCGCCTGGACAAAGATCTGTTGAACTACGACGCATTTTGTGTGTTCCATCATCATTACAAGGTTGGGAGGGTTACAATTAACTGTCCGTTTTGCGTCTGAAACAATAAAATTGACACCCAGCAGCACATCAATCCATGACTGTGGCTGCTTAAACCACAATTTGTGAAGTCAGCAGGAGACTGATGTATTGCATCGCGACGCAACTTATCAGTTCCATGTTGATTATGAAGGCACTGGGGTTACAATAAACTCTCTGTTTTGGCTCAAAGTCTAACAAGTTGACTACAAGGAGAAAATACGCCCGGGGCAGTGGCTGCTTTGACCGCTTGCAGAAACGTCGGCTGTAGGCAAATCCATTAAACTGCGACGCATTTCTTGTGTTTCAGCATCATTATGAGGATGTAAGGGTTACACTTATATGTCCGTTTTGAGTCGGGAACAAGAAACTTGACACCCAGGAGCACATCCATCCATAGTTCTGGCTGCTTAAACTACTAGGTCAGAAGTCGGCTGGAGACATGTATTCAATCGCGACGCAAGTTGTGAGTACTGTCCCCATTATGACTTTACTATTGTTACAATAAACTGTAAGTTTAGCGTCCAAATCAAATCAATTGATTCCAAGTAGAACATACGCCAGGTGACTGTGGTTGCGGTGATCGCTTGAAGTGACATCGCGTGGACACAGAAACTGCGGCGCATTTTTTGTGTTCCATATCATCACGTGGGCGGGAGGGTTACGATTAACTGTCCGTTTTGCGTCGGAAACAAGTAGCTTGACACACAGTAGATTATCAATCCTGACTGAGGCTGCTTAAACCACTAGGTGAGAAGTCGGCTGGAGATTGCCGTATTGAATCGCGACGCAACTTATGAGGTCCACCGTCAATATGACTGCACTATGGTTACAAAATACTGTCAGTTTTGCCTCGAAGTCAAATAAATTGGCTGTTAGAAGAATATTCATTCCGGCGACATTTACTGCTTTCATCGCTTATAGTGACATCGCCCGGACACAGATCTATTGAACTACGACGCAAATTGTGTGTTCCATCATCATTGCGAAGTTGGGACAGTTACAATTAACTGTCCGTTTTATGTTCGAAACAACAAAATTTACACCCAAGAGCACATCAATCTGAGACAGTGGCTGCTTAAACCACAAGCCGAGAAGTCGGCAGGACACTGATACGTTGCATCGCGACGCAATTTATTAGTTCCATCTTGATTATGAATGTACTGGGGTTATAATAAGATCTCAGTTTTGTCTCAAAGTCTAATAAGTTGAGTTCAAGGAAAAAATACGTCGGGGACAGTGGCTGCTTTGGTCGCTTGGAGAAACGTCGGCTGTAGACAGATCCATTAACCTGCGATGCATTTCTTGTGTTTCAGCATCTTTATTATAGAATCGAGACGCAATTTATCAGTTCCCTCGTCAATATGACTGTACTATTGTTACAATAAACTGTGAGGTCTGCATCGGAGTCAAATAATTGACTCCAAGTAGAACATACGCCGTTGACTCTGGCTGTGGTGATCGCTTAAAGTGACATGGCGTGGGCAAGTACCTATGGAACTGCGACGCATTTCGTGTGTTCCATCATCATTACGAGGGTGGCAGGGTTACACATAGCTGTCCGTTTTGCGTTGGAAACAAGAAGCTTGACACCCAGGTGAACATCCATCCATGACTGAGGCTGCTTAAACAACTAGGTGAGAATTTGGTTGGAGACATGTATTGAATCGCAACGCAATTTATCAGTTCCCTCCTCAATATGACTGTACTATTGTTACAATAAACTGTGAGGTTTGCGTCGGAGTCAAATTACTGACTCCAAGTAGAACATACGCCCATTGACTCTGGCTGTGGTGATCGCTTAAAGTAACATGGAGTGGACAAGGACCGATGGAACTGCGACGCATTTCGTGTGTTCCATCATCATAACGAGCGTTGGAGGGTTACAATTAACTGTCCGTTGTCCGTCGGAAACAAGAAACGTGACCGAGCGAGGTGCCCCAGTGATTAGCACAATGGACTCGCATTAGGGAGGAAGACAGTTTAATCCCGTCTCCGGCCATCCTAATTTTGGTTTTCCGTGATTTCCCTTAATCGTTTCAGGCAAATGCCGGGATGGTTCCTTTGAAAGGGCACGGCCGATTTCCTTCTCAATCCTTCTCTAACACAAGCATGTACTCCGTCTCTAATGACCTCGTTGTCGACAGGACGTTAACACTAACCACCACCACCACCAAGAAACGTGACACCCAGAACATCCATTCGTGACTGAGTCTGCTTAAACCACTAGGTGACAAGTCGGCTGGAGACATGTACTGACACACGTAGCCATTTATCAGTGACATCGTCATTATGATTGTACTATTGGTACAATAAACCGACAGGTTTGCGTCGAAGTAAAATAACTGACTCCAAGTACAACATATGCCCAGTGACTGTGGCTGCGGTGATCGCTTGAAGTGACATCACGTGGACACAGAGCTATGGAACTCCAACGCATTTTATGGGTTCCATTGTCATTTCGAGCATGGGAGGGTTGCAATTAACTGTCCGTTTTCCGTCGGAAACGAGAAACATGACTCTCAGGTGAACATTCATTCATGACTGAAACTGCTTAAACCACTAGGTGAGAAGACGGCTGGAGACTGATATATTTAACCGCAACGTACTTTATCAGTTCCACCGTCATTATGACAGTACAAGGGTTATAAAAAACGGTCAGTTTAGCCTAAAAGTCAAATAAATTGACTCTAAGAAGAATAAACATTCCGGTGACATTGGCTGCTTTGATCGCTCGGAGTGACATCGCATTGACACAGAGCTATTGAACTACGAAGCCTTTTGTGTGTTCCATCATCATTACGAGGTTAGGAGGGTTACATTTAACTGTCCGTTTTCCATCGGAGACAAGAAGCTTTACATCTAGAAGAACATCCATTCATGACTGAGGCTGCTTAAACCACTAGGTAAAAAGTCGGATGGAGACTCTCACGTATTGAATCGCGACGCAATTTATTAGTTCTATTCCCATTATGACTGTACTAGTGTTTCAATAACTTGTCAGTTTTGGGTCGAAGTCAAATAAATTTTCTCCAGTGTGAACATACGTCCGGAATGGTGGCTGCTTTGATCGGTTGGAGAGACATCGCCTGGACACAGATCTCTGGAACAGAGACGCATTTTGTGTGTCCCGTCATCATTACGATGTTTGGATGGTTACACTTAACTATCCATTTTGCGTCGGAAACAATAAAATTGACACCCTTGAACACATCACTGCGTGACTTTGGGTGCTTAAACCACAAGTTGAGAAGTTGCAGGAGACTGATATATTGCATTGCGACGCAATTTATCAGTTCCATCTTGACTATGAAGGAACTGGGTTTACAATAAAATCTCCGTTTTGCCTAAAATTATAATAAGTTGACTACAAGGAGAAAATACTTCCGGGACAGTGGCTGATTTGAACGCTTGGAGAAATTTTTTTTTGTAGGCAGATCCATTAAACTGCGACCCATTTCTTCTGTTTCAGCATTAGTATGAGGGTGTACGTGTTACAATTATGTGTCCGTCTTCCGTCGGAAACAAGAAACGTGACACCCAGGAGAACATCCATTCGTGACTGAGGCTGCTTAAAACACACATTGAGAAGTCGGCAGGAGGCTTATGTATTGAATCGCCACGCTATTTATCAGTTCCATCTTTCATTATGAAAGTACTGGGGTTACAATAAGATCTCAGTTTTGCCTCGAAGTCTAATAAGTTGAATACAAGGAGAAAATACGTCCGGGACAGTGGCTGCTTCGATCGCTTGGAGTGACATTGCATGGACGCAGATCTATGGAACTGCGACGTATTTTGTGTGTTCCATCATAAAACGAGCGTGGGAGAGTTACAATTATCTGTCCGTCTTCCGTCGGATACAAGAAACGTGACTCCTAGGTGAACATTCATTCGTGACTGAGGCTGCTTAAACCACTAGGTGAGAAGACGCCTGGAGATTGACGTATTGAATCGCGAAGCAATTTGTGAGTTCTATGCCTTTCATGACTGTACTAGGGTTTCAATAACTTGTCAGTTTTGGGTCGAAGTCAAATACATTTTCTCGAAGGTGAACATACGTCTGGAACGGTGGATGCTTTGATCTCTTGGAGTGTCATCGCCTGGACAAAGATCTGTTGAACTACGGCGCATTTTGTGTGTTCCATCATCATTACAAGGTTGGGAGGGTTACAATTAACTGTCCGTTTTGCGTCTGAAACAATAAAATTAACACCCAGGAGCACATCAATCCATGACTGTGGCTGCTTAAACCACAATTTGTGAAGTCAGCAGGAGACTGATGTATTGCATCGCGACGCAACTTATCAGTTCCATGTTGATTATGAAGGCACTGGGGTTACAATAAACTCTCTGTTTTGGCTCAAAGTCTAACAAGTTGACTACAAGGAGAAAATCGCCCGGGGCAGGGGCTGCTTTGACCGCTTGTAGAAACGTCGGCTGTAGGCAAATCCATTAAACTGCGACGCATTTCTTGTGTTTCAGCATCATTATGAGGATGGAAGGGTTACACTTATATGTCCGTTTTGAGTCGGGAACAAGAAACTTGACACCCAGGAGAACATCCATCCGTAATTATGGCTGCTTAAACTACTAGGTAAGAAGTCAACTTAAGACATGTATTGATTCGAGACGCAATTTATCAGTTCCCTCGTCAATATGACTGTACTATTGTTACAATAAACTGTGAGGTCTGCATCGGAGTCAAATAATTGACTCCAAGTAGAACATACGCCGTTGACTCTGGCTGTGGTGATCGCTTAAAGTGACATGGCGTGGACAAGGACCTATGGAACTGCGACGCATTTCGTGTGTTCCATCATCATTACGAGGGTGGGAGGTTACACATAACTGTCCGTTTTGTGTCGGAAACAAGAAGCTTGACACCCAGGTGGACATACTTCCATGACTGAGGCTGCTTAAACAACTAGGTGAGAATTCGGTTGGAGACATGTATTGAATCGCTACGCAATTTATCACTTCCCTCGTCAATATGACTGTACTATTGTTACAATAAACTGTGAGGTTTGCGTCGGAGTCAAATTACTGACTCCAAGTAGAACATACGCCCATTGACTCTGGCTGTGGTGATCGCTTAAAGTAACATGGAGTGGACAAGGACCGATGGAACTGCGACGCATTTCGTGTGTTGCATCATCACAACGAGCGTTGGAGGGTTACAATTAACTGTCCGTTGTCCGTCGGAAACAAGAAACGTGACCGAGCAAGGTGCCCCAGTGATTAGCACAATGGACTCGCATTAGGGAGGAAGACAGTTTAATCCCGTCTCCGGCCATCCTAATTTTGGTTTTCCGTGATTTCCCTTAATCGTTTCAGGCAAATGCCGGGATGGTTCCTTTGAAAGGGCACGGCCGATTTCCTTCTCAATCCTTCTCTAACCCAAGCTTGTACTCCGTCTCTAATGACCTCGTTGTCGACAGGACGTTAACACTAACCACCACCACCACCAAGAAACGTGACACCCAGAACATCCATTCGTGACTGAGTCTGCTTAAACCACTAGGTGACAAGTCGGCTGGAGACATGTACTGACACACGTAGCCATTTATCAGTGACATCGTCATTATGATTGTACTATTGGTACAATAAACCGACAGGTTTGCGTCGAAGTAAAATAACTGACTCCAAGTACAACATATGCCGGGTGACTGTGGCTGCGGTGATCGCTTGAAGTGACATCACGTGGACACAGGTCTATGGAACTGCAACGCATTTTGTGGGTCCCATTGCCATTTGGAGCATGGGAGGGATGCAATTAACTGTCGGTTTTCCGTCGGAAACGAGAAACATGACTCCCAGGTGAACATTCATTCATGACTGAAACTGCTTTAACCACTAGGTGAGAAGACGGCTGGAGACTGATATATTTAACCGCAACGTACTTTATCAGTTCCACCATCATTATGACAGTACAAGGGTTATAAAAAACGGTCAGTTTAGCATAAAAGTGAAATAAATTGACTCTAAGAAGAATAGACATTCCGAAGACATTGGCTGCTTTGATCGCTCGGAGTGACATCGCATTGACACAGAGCTATTGAACTACGAAGCATTTTGTGTGTTCCATCATCATTACGAGTTTGGGAGGGTTACATTTAACTATCCGTTTTCAATCGGAGACAAGAAGCTTTACATCTAGAAGAACATCCATTCATGACTGAGGCTGCTTAAACCACTAGGTAAAAAGTCGGATGGAGACTCACGTATTGAATCGCGACGTAATTTATGGGTTCTATTCCCATTATGACTGTACTAGTGTTTCAATAACTTGTCAGTTTTGGGTCGAAGTCAAATAAATTTTCTCCAAGGTGAACATACGTCTGGAACGGTGGATGCTTTGATCTCTTGGAGTGTCATCGCCTGGAGAAAGATCTATTGAACTACGACGCATTTTGTGTGTTCCATCATCAATAAAATGTTGGGAGGGTTACAATTAACTGTCCGTTTTTCGTCTGAAACAATAAAATTGACACCCAGGAGCACATCAATCCGTGACTGTGGCTGCTTAAACCACAATTTGTGAAGTCAGGGAGACTGATGTATTTCATCGCGACGCAACTTATCAGTTCCATGTTGATTATGAAGGCACTGGGGTTACAATAAACTCTCTGTTTTGGCTCAAAGTCTAACAAGTTGACTACAAGGAGAAAATACGCCCGGGGCAGTGGCTGCTTTGACCGCTTGCAGAAACGTCGGCTGTAGGCAAATCCAATAAACTGCGACGCATTTCTTGTGTTTCAGCGTCATTATGAGGATGGAAGGGTTACACTTATATGTCCGTTTTGAGTCGGGAACAAGAAACTTGACACCCAGGAGCACATCCATCCATGATTGTGGCTGCTTAAACTACTAGGTCAGAAGTCTGCTGGAGACATGTATTCAATCGCGACGCAATTTGTGAGTTCTGTCCCCATTATGACTTTACTATTGTTACAATAAACTGTCAGTTTTGCGTCCAAATCAAATCAATTGATTCCAAGTATAACTTACGCCATGTGACTGTGGTTGCGGTGATCGCTTAAAGTGACATCGCGTGGACACAGAAACTGCGGCGCATTTTGTGCGTTCCATCATCATCACGTGGGCGGGAGGGTTACGATTAACTGTCCGTTTTGCGTCGGAAACAAGTAGCTTGACATCCAGTAGAACATCAATCCTGACTGAGGCTGCTTAAACCACTAGGTGAGAAGTCGGCTGGAGATTGACGTATTGAATCGCGACGCAAATTATCAGTTCCACCGTCAATATGACTGTACTATGGTTACAAAATACTGTCAGTTTAGCATCGAAGTTAAATAAATTGACTCTAAGAAGAATACACATTCCGGTGACATTGGCTGCTTTGATCGCTTGGAGTGACATCGCCTGGACACAGATCTATTGAACTACGACCCATTTTGTGTGTTCCATCATCATTACGAGGTTGGGAGGGGTACAATTAACTGTCCGTTTTGCGTCAGAAACACTAAAATTGTCACCCAGGAGCACATCAATCCGTGACTGTGGCTGCTTAAACCACAAGTTGAGAAGTCGGCAACAGACTGATGTATTGCATCGTGACGCAATGTATCAGTTCCATCTGGATTATGAAGGTATTGTGGTTCCAATAAACTCTCAGTTTTGCCGCAGAGTCTAATAAGTTGACCACAAGGAGAAAATGCATCCGGGACAGTGGCTGGTTTGATCGCTTGGATAAACGTTGGCTGTAAGCAAATCGATTAAACTGCGATTCATTTCTTGTGTTTTAGCATCATTATGAGGGTGGGAAGGTTACAATTATGTGTCTGTTTTGCGCCGGAAAGAAGAAGCTGGACACCCAGGAGAACATCCATCCTTGACTGAGGATGCTTAAACCACTAGGTGAGAAGTCAGTTGGAGATTAACGTATATAATCGCGACGTAATTTGTGAGTTCTATCCCTATTATGACTGTACTAGAGTTTGAAAAAACTTGTCAGTTTTGGGTCGAAGTCAAATAAATTTTCTCCAAGGTGAACATAGGTGCGGGACGATGGGTGCTTTGATCGCTTGGAATGACATCAGCTGGACACAGATCTATGGAAGTGCGACGAATTTTATGTATTCCATCATCATTACGAGCGTGGGGGGGTTACAATTAACTGTACGTTTTCCGTCGGAAACAGGAAACGTCACACCCAGGAGAACACCCATTCGTGACTGAGGCTGCTTAAACCACTAGGTGAGAAGTCGGCCGGAGACTGATTTCTTTAATGGCGACGCCATTTATCAGTCCCATCGTCATTATGACTGTACTAAGGTTACAAAAAACTGTCCGTTTAGCCCTAAACTAAAATAAATAGACTCTAAGAAGAATATACATTTCGGTGACATGATCGCTTAGAGCGTCATCGCCTGGAGCCAGATCTATTGAACTGCGACGCACTTTGTGTGTTGCATTATCTTTACGTGGGTGGGGGTGTTATAATTAACTTTCCGGTTTACTTTGGAAACAAGAAACCTAACACCCAAGAGAACATCCATCTGTGACTGTGGCTGCTTATACCACTAGGAGAGAAGCCGCCTGGAGACTGATGTATTGAATCACGTCGCAGTTATCAGTTCCATCGTAATTATGACTGTACTAAAGTTACAATAAACTGTCAGTATTGCGTCAATTCATATTAATTGACCCAAAGGAGAACATACATCCGGTGACAGTGGCTGCTTTCATTACTTGGAGAGACGTCACCTTTAGGCAGACCTATTGAACTGCGACTCATTTTGTGTGTTCCATCATTGTTACGAGCGTGGGAGTGTTACAATTAACTGTCCGTTTTCTGTCGGAAGCAAGAAACGTGACACCCAGGAGAACATCCATTCGTGACTGAGGCTGCTTAAACCACTAAACCACTAGGTGAGAAGTCGGCTAAGGACTGATGTATTTAATCGCGACGCAATTTATCAGTTCTATCGTCATAATGGCTGTACTCGGGTTACAATGAACTGTCAGTTTTGCGTGAAAGTCAAATAAATTGATTGCAAGGGTAACTTACATCCAGTGATAGTGGATACTTTGATCGCTTGTAGAGACGCCGCCTGGGGACAGGTCTATTGAACTGCAACGCATTTTTGGTCTTCCATTATCATTACGAGGGTGCGAGGGTTACAATTAACTGTCCGTTTTGCGTAGGAATCAAGAAACGTGACACGCAGAAGAACCTTCATGCGTGACTTCATCTGCTCAAATCACTAGGAGTAAAGTCGGCTGGAGAGTGATATATTGTAACGATAAGCAGTTTGTGAGTTCCATCGGCATTATAACTGTACTAGGGTTACAATAAATATTCAGCTTTTTTTCGAAGTAGAAAAAATTGACTCCAAGGAGAACATACATCCGGTGACAATGGCTGGTTTGATCGGCTGGAGAGACGTCACCTGGAGACAGATCTATTGGCCAGGAATGCATTTTGTGTGTTCCATCATCATTACGAATGTAGGAAAGTTACAATTAACTATCCATTTTGCGTCGGAACTGGAAACATGGCATCCAGTAGAACATACCTCAGTGACTGCATCTGGATAACTCACCAGAGAAGCAGTCGGCTGGAGAGTGATGCATTCTTTCTCGAAGCAATTTGTGATTTCAACCGTCATTATGAATGTACTCGTGTTACCAGAAGCTGTCAGTATTGCGTCAAAGTCAAAAAAATTGTCTCCGAGGAGAATATTCATCTCGGGACAGTGGCCGCTTTGATCGCTTGGATAGACCTCCCTAGGAGACAGATCTACTACTTAGAGGCAATATCTGTGTTCCATCATCATTACAAGGTTTGGAGGGTTACAATTAACGTTCCGTTTTGCGTCGGAAACAAGATACTTGACACCCAGGAGAACATCAATCAGCGAATGTGGCTGCTTAAATCACTAGGAGTGAAATCGGGATGAGACTGATGTATTGGATCGCGACGCAATTTGTCAGTTCCTTCGTCATTATGACTGTACTAGTGTTAAAATAAACTGTCATTGTTGTGTCGAAGTCAAATAAATTGACTCCTGGAGAACATACATCCGGTGACAGTCGGTGCATTGATCGCTTGGAGAGACGTCGTCTTAAGACAGATCAGTCAAACTGTGACGAACTTTGTATGGTGCAGCATTATTACGAGGGTGGGAGGGACACCCTTCTGTTTTGCATCGGAAAAGAGAAACTGGTCACCAAGGAGTACTTCCATCAGTGCCTGTGGCTGCACAAATCACTAGGAGAGATTTAGGATGGAGACTGATGCATTGTTTCTGGACGAAATTTGTTAGTTTCAGCGACATTATGATTCTACTAGGGTTACAATAAACTGTAAGTTTTGCGTCGAAGTCAAATAGGTTGACTCCAAAGAGAACATAAAACCGGCGAGTGTTACTGCGATGATCGCTTCGAGAGTCGTCGCCTGGAGACAGGTCTATTGAACTGTGACGCATTTTCTGTGTTCCATCACCATTATGAGGGTTGGTGGGATTAAATTAACTGTCCGTTTGGCGTCGGAAACAAGAAACTTGACACCCAGGAGAACATCCATCCGTGCCTGTGGTTGCTTAAAACTCTAGGAGAGAATTCGGCTGGAGACTAATGTATTGAATCGCGACGTAATTTGCTAGTTTCATCGACATTATTATTGTACTATGTAAGGTGCCAGGCAGCCAGGCAAATCCCACACCTCCCATGAAAACCCTGACATGATAAGCAAATCCGGTAGTGTGTCACATAGCTCCGAATAAATCATGACATTAAATTAACCAAAGTAAAACGAGTAACGAGTGAGTAAATGGAATACCACAGACTAACACAAGAATGCCTAAATGCATGTCATACCTTCCCACTGTGAGACAGAAGCAGTTCCGAGGGGAGAAACGAGAACAGGAACCGAGAGCCAAACCGTGTTAAGCTAGAAGGCCCTACGATAAGGGACGGACTGGACACCCACGTCGCCAGCTGACCAATATGACGACACCACCTGCACGTTTTAGCGTGAGACTTTTTCGCGTCTTTGTTATGTCAAGGACCACCCCCAAATCCTCCCCCCCCCCCCCCCAGCCCATGTTAAAAGCTAGAGCCCTCCAGAAAAACATTATAGATCTTACGATATCACAAACAGGGCCACACCACCCGCAAGTTTTAGCGTGAGACCTTTTCAAGTCTCTATTACATTAGGACCACCCCCAGCCCATGTTAAAAGATAGAACCCTCCAGAAGAACAGTATAGAACTTACGATAACGCTAAAAGGACCACACTAGCTGCAAGTTTTAGCGTGAGACTTTTCCGCGACTCTGTTACGTTGCAAACTTTAAAAACTTTGACCACCACGAAAAGTATAACGTTTCTCATTGGATAGACAGAATTTTTGTAGACAGAGCTTCAGGTTAACATTGAGACCCTGATTGGTCAGTTGAAAACATAGCCAGATATTTTTTTTAAACCATCTTCGGTAAATGGTAGTATGGAGAAATTAGGAGAAGGATTAGTTCAGAGACGGCGAGCTGGATGGCTGCTGCGCTGCTCGCGGCCCCCTGACGAACACCAACAAGGTAATGAACGCACGCGATGCCACGTAACAGCGCATAAAGCTTCACTCAGAACTGCAGAAGTCTCACCTGTTACAACAGCTTTTTTCGTTATACTAGTGTCCATCGTCAATTAGACCTCATAGTGTTCACATTTGCCACTTGAAGTAAAAATCTGAAACACAATGATTTTTCTGTTATATAGCTACTGAGAAGCCAAATCACCCACTTTAATTTACGACAAGTTAGAAGAGTAATTAAAGATAATTGAGGGTCACTGTAGACCATTTTGATTGTTTTCTCTTTTGTGAAACTTAATCTAAACCTAGATTATAGATGTGATATGGCATAGGTCATCCTTCCATCCATTGTAGAACTTGGAAAACCATTCAGGAAATATTCGTTCACATTATTTGTTGAACGCAGTTGGTTTTTACCATCCTGTATTAAAACATTTACTTTCATGACTAGTGCAAAATATAAACAATGTTTTGTGAGTAGAATAAAATTTACAGTGGTACGTTTAACTGCTTTTTCGACGTATTTTACCAGGTAACTAAAGAATAGGAAAGAATTGAACCCCTTCTACTAAATTTAGTTAGTATTAAGATTCTTTTACAGGGAGTGCAGTGGAGCTAACGCTGAAATCATTAACTATTTGGTTATAACATCGCTAGTCTCACTGAACTCTTCTGAATTCTGTGTGGTCTGGCGTCTCCTTACCAGCATCAGGTCACAGGTTCAAACTAGCCAAATCCCTAAAAAACAGTCTCAGAGCGACGTTGGGCGAAAGTGGTAGGGAGACACGATGTAGAACAAACAGAAACCACCATGAATGTTTAGAACTAGGATTACAATAATCTGTCAGTTTTGCGTCGAAATCAAGTTAGTTGCCTCATAGGAGAACATACATCCGGTGAGAGTGACTGCTTGGATCGCCCGGGGAGTCGTCGCCTGTAGAGATATCTATCGTACTGCGACGCACTTTGTGTCGTTCATCCTTATTTCAAGGGTGGGACTAACAAATTAACTGTCTGCCTTGCATCGGAAAAGAGGAACTTGTCACCCAGGAGTCCATATATCTGTGGCTCTGGCTGCTTAAATCACTGGGAGAGAAGTAGACAGGAGACTGATGTATTGAATCACGACGTAATTTTTTAGTTTCATCGACATTATAATTGTACTAGTGTTACAATAATCTTTCAGTTTTGCGTCGAACTCAAGTAATTTGCCTCATAGAAGAACATACCTCCGGTGACAGTGACTGCTTTGATCGCTTTTGGAGACGTCGCCTGTAGACAGATCTATTGAACAGCGACGCATTTTGTGTTTTCCATCATTATTATTACAATGCGAGCATTACCATTAACTATCCGTTCAGTGTCCAAAACAACAAACTTGTCAAATAGATGAAAATCCAACCGTGACTGTGGCTCCTTAAACTACTACAAGAGAGGTCGGCTGGAGTCATATATTGAAGCGCGACTCAATTTGTGAGTTCCATCGATATTATGACAATACTAGTGTTACAATAAACAGTCAGATTTGCGTCGAAATCAAATAAAATGACTCTTAAGAGAACATCATCCGGTGACAGTGACTCCTTTGATCGCTTGCGGAGACGTTGCCTGTAAGGAGATCCATCGTACTGCGACGCACTTTGTGTCGTCCATCCTTATTTCAAGGGTGGGAGTAACAAATTAACTGTCTGCCTTGCATCGCAAAAGAGGAACTTGTCACCCAGGAGTCCATATATATGTGGCTCTGGCTGCTTAAATCACTGGGAGAGAAGTAGACAGGAGACTGATGTATTGAATCACGACGTAATTTTTTTAGTTTCATCGACATTATGATTGTACTAGGGTTACAATAATCTGTCAGTTTTGCGTCGAAGTAAGTTGCCTCATAGGAGGACATACATCCGGTTTCAGTGGCTGCTTTTATCGCTTGGAGAGACGTCGCCTGTTGACAGATCTATTGAACTGCGACGCATTTTGTGTTTTCCATCATTATTATTAGGATGCGAGTATTACCATTAACTGTCCGTTCAGCGTCCAAAACATGAAACTTGTCAAATAGATTAACATCCACCCGTGACTGTGGCTCTTTAAACTGCTACAAGAGAGGTCGGCTGGAGACTGATATATTGAATTTCGACGAGATTTGTGAGTTCCATCGACATTATGACTATACTAGTGTTACAATAAACAGTCACATTTGCGTCGACGTCAAATAAAATGACTCTTAAGAGAACATCATCTGGTGACAGTGACTCCTTTGATCGCTTGCGGCGACGTTGCCTGTAAGGAGATCTATCGCACTGCGACACATTTTGTGTGGTCCATCCTCATTACGAGGGTGGGAGTGAAAAATTAACTGTCTGTCTTGCATAGGAGAAGAGAAACTTGTCACCCAGCAGTACATCCATCCGTGACTGTGGCTGCTTAAATCACTGGGAAAGAAGTAGACAGGAGACTGATGTACTGAATCACGACGTGATTTTTTAGTTTAATCGACTTTATGATTGTACTAGGGTTACAATAATCTGTCAGTTTTGCGTTGAAATCAAGTATGTTGCCTCATAGGAGAACATACATCCGGTGACAGTGACTGCTTTGATCGCTTTTGGAGACGTCACCTGTGGAGAGATCTATCGCACTGCGACGCACTTTGTGTGGCCCATCCTCATTACGATAGTGGGAGTGACAAATTATCTGTCTGTCTTGCATCGGAAAAGAGAAACTTGTCACCCAGTAGTACATCCAACCGTGCAAGTGGCTGCTTAAATCACTGGGAGAGAATTTGACTAGAGACTGATATATTTTATCACGATGTAATTTTTTAGTTTCATCGACATTAAGATCGTACTAGGGTTACAATAATCTGTCTGTATTGCGGCGCACTCAAGTAAGTTGCCTCATAGGAGAACATGCATCCGGTGACAGTGACTGCTTTCATCGCTTGGGGAGACGTTGCCTGTAGAGAGATCTATCGTACTGCGACGCACTTTGTGTGGTCCATCCTCATTACGAGGGTGGGAGTGACAAATTATCTGTCTATCTTGCATCGGAAAAGAGAAACTTGTCACCCAGTAGTACATCCATCCGTGCATGTGGCTGCTTAAATCATAGGAGAACATACATCCGGTTTCAGTGGCTGCTTTGATCGCTTGGAGAGACGTCTTCTGTAGAGAGATCTATTGAACCTCGACGCGTTTTGTGTGTTCCATCATCATTATGATTGTTGCAATTGGCTGTCTGTTTTGTTTCGGGAACAAGGAAGCAGACACAAAGAAAAACATGAAACTGTGAGTGTGCATGCATAAATCACTAGGAGAGAAATAGGCTGTAGATTAATGTATAGAAACGCGGCGCAATAGGAATGTTACATCGTCATTATTAAAGTACTTGAGTTACAATAAACACTTAGTTTTGCGTCGAAATTAAACAAATTGTCTCCTAGGAGATCATACATCCTGTGACAGCAACTGCATTGATCGCTTGGGGAGATATCGCCTATAGAGAGATCTATTATACTGCGATGCATTTTGTGTGGTACATCCTCATTAAGAGGGTGGGAGTGACAAATTATCTGTCTGTCTTGCATCGGAAAAGAGCAACTTCTCACCCAGTAGTACATCCAACCGTGCATGTGGCAGCTTAAATCACTGGGAGAGAAGTTGACTAGAGACTGATATATTTAATCACGATGTAATTTTTTAGTTTCATCGACATTATGATTGTACTAGGGTTACAATAATCTGTCTGTATTGCGGCGAACTCAAGTAAGTTGCCTCATAGGAGAACATACATCCGTTGACAGTGACTGCTTGCATCGCTTGGGGAGACGTCGCCTATAGAGAGATCTATTATACTGCGATGCATTTTGTGTGGTCCATCCTCATTCCGAGGGCGGTAGTAACAAATTAACTGTCTGTCTTGCATCGACGAAGAGTAAATTGTCACGCAGGTGTACATTCATCCGTGCCTGTGGCTGCTTAAATAACTGGTAAAGGAGTTGACTGGAGACTGATGTATTGATTCATTACGTAATTTTTTAGTTTCATCGACTTTATGATTGTACTACGATTATACTAATCTGTCAGTTTTGCGTTGAACTCTAGTAAGTTGCATCATAGGAGAACATACATCCGGCGACAGTGACTGCTTTGCTGGCTTGGGGAGACATCGCTTGAAGAGAGATCTATCGTACTGCGACGCATTTTGTGTCATCCATCCTCATTACGAGGGTGGAAGTGATAATTTGTCTGTCTTGGATCGGAAAAGAGAAACTTATCACCCAGGAGTACATCCATCCGTTCAAGTGGCTGCTTAAATCACTGGGAGAGAAGTTAACTATAGTCTGATGTATTGAATAGCGACGTAATTTTTTAGTTTCATCGACATTATGATTGTACTAGGGTTACAATAATCTGTCATTTTTGCGTCGAACTCAAGTAAGTTGCCTCATAGGAGAACATACATCCGGTTTCAGTGGCTGCTTTTATCGCTTGGAGAGAAGCCGTCCTGTAGACAGATCTATTGAACTGCCACGAATTTTCTGTTTTCCATTATTATTATTGGGATGCGAGCATTACCATTAATTGTCCGTATAGCGTCCGAAACAAGACCTTGTCAAAAGGTGAACATCCAATTGTGACTGGGGCTCCTTAAACCACTACAAGAGAGGTCGCCTGGAGACTGATCTATTGAAGCGCGACGCAATTTGTGAGTTCCATCGACATTATGACTATACTAGTGTTACAATAAAGAGTTAGATTAGCGTCGACGTCAAATAAAATGACTCTTAAGAGAACATCATCCGGTGACAGTGACTGCTTTGATCGCTTGGGCAGACGTCGCCTGTAGGGAGATCTATCGTACTGCGACGCGGTTTGTGTGTTGCATCATCATTATGAGTGTTACAATAGGCTGTATGTTTTGCACCGGGAAACCGGACACAAAGGAAAACATCAATTTGTGACGGTGGCTGCTTAAATCACTAGGACAACATTAGGCTGGAGACTAATATATAGAAACGCCACGCAATTGGTAAGTTCCATCGTGATTATGAATGTACTTGAGTTACAATAAACTGTCAGTTTTGCGTCGAAATTAAACAAATTGACTCATAGGAGAACATACATCCGGTGACAGTGACTGCTTTTATCGCTTGGGGAGACGTCGTCTGTAGAGAGATGTATCGTACTGCGACACACTTTGTGTGCTCCATCCTCAGTACTAGCGTGGGAGTGGCAAATTAACTGTCTGCCTTGAAGCGGAATATAGAAACTTGTCACCCAGGAGTACATCCACCCGTACTTGTGGCTGCTTAAATCACTGGGAGAGAAGTTGACTGGAGACTGATGTATTGAATCACGACGTAATTTTTTAGTTTCATCGACATTATAATTGTACTTGGGTTACAATAATCTGTCAGTTTTGCGTCGAACACAAGTAAGTTGCCTCATAGGAGAACATACATCCGGAGACAGTGACTGCTTTGATCGCTTCCGGAGACGTCGCCTGTAGAGAGATCTAACATACTGCGACGCACTTTGTGGGGTCCATCCTCATTACGAGGGTGGGAATGACAAATCAACTGTCTAGCATAGGAAAAGAGAAACTTGTCACACAGGAGTACATCCATCGTGACTTTGGCTGTTTAAATCACTATGAGACAAGTTGACTGGAGACAGATATACTGAATAACGACGTAATTTTTTAGTGTATCGACATTATGATTGTACTAGGGTTACAATAATCTGTCAGTTTTGCGTCGAAATCAGGTAATTTGCGTCATAGGAGAACATACATCCGGTGACAGTGACTGGTTTGATCGTTTTCGGCGACCTCGTCTGTAGAGAGATCTATCGTACTGCGTCGCACTTTGTGTAGTATATCCGCATTACGAGGGTGGGAGTGGCAAGTTAACTGTCTCTCTTGCATAGGAAAAGAGAAACTTGTCACTCAGGAGTACTTCCACCCATGCCTATGGTTCCTTAAATCACTGGTACTGAAGTTGACTGGAGACTGATGTATGAATCACGACCTAATTTTTTAGTTTCATCGACATTATGATTGCACTAGGGTCACAATAATCTGTCAGATTTGTATCAAACTTAAGTCAGTTGCCTCATAGGAGAACACATCCGGTGATAGTGACTGCTTTCATTGCTTGGGGAGACGTCGCTTGTAGTGAGATTTATCGTACTGCGACGCATTTGTGTGGTCCATCCTCATTACGAGAGTGGGAGTGACAATTTATCTGTCTGTCTTACATCGGAAAAGAGAAACTTGTCACCCAGGAGTACATCCATCTGTGCCTGTGACTGCTTAAATCACTGGGATAGAAGTTGACTGGAGACTGATGTAATGAATCATGACGAAATTTTTTACTATCATCAAAATTAGGATGTACTAGTGTTACAATAATCTGTCAGTTTTGTGCCGAAATAAAGTAAGTTGCCTTATAGTAGATCTTACATCCGGTGACAAGTTAACTGTCTGTCTTGCACCGGAAAAGAGAAACGTGTCACCCAGGAGTACATTCATCCGTGCCTGTGGCTGCTTAAATCACTGGGAGATTAGTTGACTGGAGACTGACGTATTAAATCACGACGTAAATTTTTACTTTCATGGACATTATGATTGTACTAGGGTTACAATAATCTATCAGTTTTGTGTCGAACTCAATTAAGTTGCCACATAGGAGAACATACATCCGGTGACAGTGGCTGCTTTGACCGCTTGGGGAGAGGTTTCCTGTAGAGAGATCTATCGTACTGCGACGCTCTTTGTGTGCTCCATCCTCATTTCGCGGGTGGGAGTGACAAGTAATCTGTCTGTCTTGCATCGGAAAAGTGAAACTTGTCACGCAGGAGTATATACATCCGTGAATGTGGCTGCTTAAATCACTGGGAGGGAAGTTGACTGGATACTGATGTATTGAATCACAACGTACATTTTTGTTTCATCGACATTATGATTGTACTTGGGTTACAATAATCTCTCAGTTTTGCTTTGAAATCAAGTACGTTGCCTCACAGGAGAACATACATCCGGTGACAGAGACGGCCTTGATCGCTTGGGGAGACGTCGTCTGTAGGTTGGTCTATCGTACTGCGACCCACTTTGTGTGGTCCATCCTCATTAAGAGGGCGGAAGTGACAAATTATCTGTCTGTCTTGCAAGGGAAAAGAGAAACATGTCAGCAAGGAGTACATCGATCCGTACCTGTGGCTGCTTAAATCACTGGGAAATAAATTGACTGGAGACTGATGTACTGAATCACGACGTAATTTTTTAGTTTCATCGACATCATGAGTGTAGTAGGGTTACAATAATCTGGCAGGTATGCATCTAACTCAAGTATGTTGCCTCATAGGAGAACATACATCCAGTGACAATGACTGCTTTGATCGCTTGGAGAGACGTCGCCTGTAGAGAGATCTATCGTACTGTGTGGTCCATCTTCATTACGAGGGTAGAAGAGACAAATTAACTTTCTGTCTTGCATCGGAAAAGAGGATCTTGTCACGCAGGAGTACATCCATCCGAGCCTGTGGGTGCTTAATTCAATGGGAGAGACTTTGACGCGAGGTTGATGTATTGAATCACTACGTAATTTCTTAGATTCATCGACATTATGATTGCACTAGGGTTACAACAATCTTTTAGTTTTGCGTCGTACCCAAGTAAGTTGCCTCATTGGAGAAAGTACATCCGGTGACAGTGATTGCTTTGATCGCTTGGGGAGACGTTGCCTGTAGCGAGATCTATCGCACTGCGATGCACTTTGTGTGGTCCATACTCATTACGAGGGTGGAAGAGACAAATTATCTGTCTGTCTTGCATCGTATAGGAGGATCTTGTCACGCAGAAGTACATCGATCCGTGCCTGTGGCTGCTTTAATCTTTGGGAGATAAGTTGACAGGAGACTGATGTAGTGAGTCACGATTTAATTTTTTAGTTCCATCGACATTATGATTGTACCAGGCTTACAATTATCTGTCAGCTTTGCGTCGAACTCAAGTAAGTTGCCTCATAGGAGAACATACATCTGGTGGCAGTGACTGTTTTAATCGCTTTGGGAGACATCGCCTGTATAGAGATCTATCGTACTGCGACGCACTTTGTGTGGTCCATGCTCATTACGAGGGTAAGAGTGACATATTAACTGTCTTTCTTGCACCAAAAAAGAGAAACTTGTCACCCAGGAGTACTTCCATCCGTGCTTGTGGCTGCTTAAATCACTGGGAGAGAAGTTGACTGGAGACTGTTGTATTGAATCAGTCCGCCTTTAGCAGCGGAGATGCTCGGACTTGTTTACGTCCCGGCTGCTAACGTTCGCGGAAGAAGCGGTGTTTACACCGTCGTCACTTACGTGTGTTACTGTTTGAATCGAAAGCCATGGCACATAATTTCCGAAAAACCACGATACAGTTCACGTTCTGTAAAGAGTATGCACGACCGAAGGCTTTCGAAATCGAACGTTTCTTGAGGGACGAAGTGCAACTTAATTACACGGAGATTATTGGAATTCATTTATCAATCGTGAGCAGCACTCTTTACGTAAAGATGATTGACGAGGCAGCATGCGATAGGATCATCGAAGCCGCCAAACTAGGATTCCAGTTCCGACACTCCGATGGTCATATTGGCGAAGTTTTAGTCGCTCATTCGTGCCTGGGCGTGCGTACGATTCGAGACTTCAAGCTGCCTTTCGAGGTACCATAATCATTGGTCACTGAATCGCTCCAGCTATATGGCAGTGTTATCAGTCATACGGCCGAACGTTGGGCAAGTTTAAGCACGTATCCAGTGCTCAATAGTGTCCGACAGGTGCGAATTGCCCTTACGAAACATGTGCCATCGTACAAGAACATCGGCGGCTGTCGAGCTATTGTCATCTATGATGGACAGCCCCGGACATGCTCCGGGTGTGGTGGTGAAGGACATCTTCGATCTGCGTGTATGCAGAGGAGACTCGTGCAACTCCCCAGCGGAGACCTCCAGAATCCGACTACCCCAACGTCACTATCGGTGACTTACGTGGCGGCGCTTCGCGGGGAGGTGACGCCGAGGTCGGAACGCACTATCGAACAGACACCGCAGTTGATGGAGGCGCCTTCGGACCCCACAGACGACGGAATGGCTCCGACCAACCTCCAATCCCAGACATTACAGGTGGTGCAAAAAGAGGTTGACAGCATCACAACAGGCATGGAAGCTGAAGTGGATCGGCCCCAGGGCGTTGTGGCGACGGCGAGACAGCAGGAGATACAAGATTCACCGACACCAGAGGCCGAGGTTAGGGCCCACAAACAACGCTCGCCAAAGCGCCGCAAGAAGCGCCAACTAAACTCTGCGGAGACGCTATCTTCTCTTCTTGGGAGCCCAGAGGAGACTAACACTATGGACCTGTCTGACGTGGAACCACAAGCTTCGGATGTCGCAGACCATATGAATTCGGACAGTGAAAAGGTGTCATGTCGCTCTGACGACGCATCCGCTCAGGGGCCTGTTACCCCTTCTGCGGTGGAGTCTAAAGCTGCGAAAGAACAACAGCTGTCACTCATCAATGCTGCACAGGAAAATTTGGAGCACCACAATGATATCAGCTGGTATGAGCAGGACGACGAAATCACCGATGCGGACCATTCTACTGGTGGCGACTCGCATCCGTCTGCATCTCAAGAAACCTAATACCGCAGGGACACGTCCGTCGGGCTGCCCTGTGCGGATGTGCAAAGGGACTGTCGATACGGTGAAACTTTGTCATTTTAACATCATGTGGAGATGACAGCTACTCGACCCCAGGCATACAGAATAGGGTCAGTGAATGTAAATACCATTAGATCTCCCGTGAAACAGCAGTTGTTTAGGGACATGATATATACGCGTCGGATGTGGATATACTGATGGTGCAGGAAATCTACATTCCTGAGTTCCAGGAAGTCCATGGCTACATCTCCTACACCTCGCCGCACTCGAACAACGACAGTGGAACGGCGATATTGGTCCGAGACGGGATTCCGGTTCGCGACCTGGCTTATCTACCTTCGGCACGAGGACTGGCTATAACTGTTAATGGAATTCGCATAATCAATGTTTATGCCCCTTCCGGCACCGACAACAGACGGGTGCGTGCGGGATATTATTCGGAAGAGATTGTGCTCTTATTTACCGGCAGATTCGATCATTTCATTATAGGTGGTGAATTGTGTTTTAGCCCAAAAAGACCAGACTCCACATTACAATACCTCTCGTGATTTGCATGTGCTATGTCGGGATCTGGAGTTAAGCGACACCTGGGACATGATTCATAGGAACCGTGAGGGATATACTTTTTATACCAGTCACTCGGCGAGCAGACTCGATCGAATGTATGTTTCGGTTGGCCTACAGGATAAGGTGGTCGACGCGGAACGATGGCGTGCGGCATTTACTGATCATATGGCTTACATTTGTACCATATCACTCCCTAGGCAAAGTGTGTGGAGAAGCCGCGGGACATGGATTCTCAATTCGTCACTTTTGGCAGACACCGAATGTCGTCAGAGAGTCGAGGAGGTATGGGCCACATGTCAACGCCGTCTACCAACATATACCTCCGTGCTTCAACGGTGGCTCGAATGTACTAAGCCGGCAATAAGAAGAGCTCTCATACAGTATGGTCGGGATAAGACGAGATGGCAAAGAGACACTCTTGATTATTATTACACCATGCTTCGTGAGCTGTCCTTCCACGTGCCGTATGCTGAACATCAAGCGGAAGTTCATCGTGTCTAGGCAAAAATCCTATCGATCACGCGACGACGTCTGGGTGGCATCCCAATACGGGCACGATGTCTCGACACCATCACTGGGGAACGTACCTCGATGCACCATGTGTCGCGGGAACACAAACGTTACCGCCGGGCATTGGTAACAGTGCTCCACGGTTTAGATGGCCGTCAACGGACAACACAACAGGATATTGCAAATGAATTTTTAGAGCATTTCCGCCACCTCTATGCCGGTACACCGACGGACCGTCTCGAGGGGGAAGAGATGCTGCGACATCTGCAAACAACACTGACAGAGACGGATAAGGCAGCGCTTATGGAGCCACTCACAGAAGACGATATAAAGGTGGCACTCACAAAAGGAGCGGCCCATAAATCACCAGGGCCAGATGGGATTACGCTAGAGTTTTAACGAGAATTCGTGGACATGATGATGCCACAGTTGGTGTCGATATACAATGAGGCGATGCGTCCGGACATGCGCCTACCGTCGGATTTTGTGACGGGCTTTCTTCTTCCCATCCCGAAGATGGCGGGGAGTCACTATGTTAATCAATATCGGCCTCTCACTATGCTAAACACCGATTATAAAATCTTTGCAAGACTACTAGCGTCTCGTCTCAAGCTAGCGGTATCCAGGACAATATCCCCTGATCAGGGTTGCCTAGGGGTGCGAAGCAACATCTCCTCGGCGTTAAGTGAATACCGTGACGTTATCGCCCTTGCGGAAACGTGTAAAATGCGAGCAGCGATGATATCTGTGGACTTGGATCGTGCGTTCGATAGGATAAACCATGACTTCTTGGCGTCAGTCATGAGCCGAATGGTGATACCACCTGTTTTCATCTCCATCGTTATGAGGCTACTACGAGGGGCTACATCGAAGGTGATTGTAAACGGCCAGGAAGCGGACTCGCTTACTATTAACAGCTCAGTCCGACAAGGGTGCGCACTCTCCATGATGGTGTTTAAGATAGCGCTTGAGCTGCTGATGTGTGTTATGAGGCGCTCACTTATTGGGATAGCGCTTAATGAGAACTCTTTCGTTTGTCGCGCATATGCGGACGACATGATCCTCCTTGTCAGATCAGGACATGAAGTGCGTCAGGTTGTTGAACATCTAGACTCTTACGGGACGGCGGCAGGCAGTGTCGTTAACATGACGAAATCCAAAATTATGCACATTGGACGGGGTCTGGAAGACGTACCGGGACCGTTTCAGACGGTGGAATCGCTGAGATGTCTGGGGATTACATTTACCCGTTCACTACGGCGGTCAGCGGCGGCGAGTTCTCGGCAGCTTCTGCAGAATGTTCGTCTGACGATACGCAACAACTCACTGAGAGCCTTTGACATGATCCAACATGTGGCATACACCAACGTTCACATAGCGTCACGACTGCCCCATATAGCGCAGATCCTACCAATACCGAAGGGTATTGCAGATAGCCTCATGGCTGCCTTTGGTTACTATGTTAGTACTGGGATGTTATTTAAGATCAAGTATGATACGTTAACGCTACAGTTCCGGGACGGTGGCCTCAACCTCAGAAAAGTTAGAAACAAAGCTCTGGCGCTTTACATGCGAGCGATGATACGAAATTGGCTACAAAGAAAGCATACCATAACGTCAGCTCTGATAGAAGTACTTGTTCCGCCTTCGTACGAACCCCGTATTGCGATGGGCAATATTTCGCCTTCTCTTGCACACATTGCCCCATTTCTTGTTGATTAAAGTTGTGTTCGTCTGAAAGTACCTTCGACGAGAATACCAACGACTCGGGAGATCTATAGATGCTTGATGGATCACCATGGCCGCAATATAATGGAATTCAAATACCCGTCGAGAACGTGGAACCACATTTGGTGTGCAGTGCATACACCATTACTGTCAACAGCAGCGAGATGGATGTGGTATATTCTTATAAACCGTAAACTTGTAACCAGGAGTCGATTACATACAATTCATATGGTCGATTCTCCTCTTACCACCAACTGTGGACTCTTAGCAACGGAAGAACATGGTTTAGTGTGTGGCGCAGCGAGGGACGTCTGGATGCTGACGCGTCGAATACTGGCCTTCCTTCGGCGCACTAACTACACAGAAATCACATCGGATGTACTTTTTCTACCGGACAAGACCTTTTTTCCCAAACAAAAGACATATGCGATCAATTGGATCGCTGGACATGCGACGAAATATTTGTATTCGTACGATATTAAGTCCGTGATGGATTATTGGATGTATTTACAAGAACAACACGAGCTCATACGGAGTCATACGAAATACAGGACTTACTTTTCCAATTTTTTAGGAAATGTTTTTCACAATCCTCCCGGTAGCTGGGGTGTCCACCCGTGACTAGGTTTGTCAATTACTTTATTGTTGTTACAAGAAAAAAAAGGAAAAGAAAGAGTGCGGCCTTTGTGTTGATTATTGGTTTCCAAATTGTTTTTGCTGTCTCGATACCTTTCTTATCCCTAGGACAGCACAATTGTACGAATAAAGATTGTTTGTTTACCCTGCCTTCCTGTTCAAAATGAAAAAAAAACATGGCGTAATTTTTTAGTTTCATCGACATTATGATTGTACTAGGAATACAATAATCTGTCAGTTTTGGGTCGAAATCAAGTACGTTGCCTCACAGGAGAACATACATCCGGTGACTGTGACTGCTTTGATCGATTGGGGAGAAATCGCCTGGAGAGAGATCTATCGTACTGGATGCACTTCGTGTGGTCCGCCCTCATTACGAGGGTGGAAGTGACAAATTAACTGTCTGTCTTGCATCGAAAAAGAGAAGTTTGTCACCCAGGAAAACATCCATCTGTGTGGGTGGCTGCTTCAATCACTGGGAGAGAAGTTGAATGGAGACTGATGTATTGAATCACGACGTAACTTTTTAGTTTCATCGACATTATGATTGTACTAGGGTTACAATATTCTATCAGTTTAGCGTCTGAATCAAGTAAGATGCCTCGTAATAGGACATACAATCCGGTGACAGTGACTGCTTTGATCGCTTGGGGAGAATTCGCCTGTAGAGAGATCTATCTTTCTGCGACGCACTTTGTGCGGTTCATCCTCATTACGAGGGTGGAAGTGACAAATTAACTGTCTGTCTTGCATCGAAAAAGAGATACTTGTCATACAGGAGTGTATATATCCATGCCTGCGGCTGCTTGAATCACTGGGAAAGAAGTTGACTAAAGACTGATGTACCGAATCACCATGTAATTTTTTATTTTCATCAACATTATGATTGTACTAGGGTTACAATAATCTGCCAGTTTTGCGTCGAAATCAAGTACGTTGCCTCATAGGAGAACATACATCCGGTGACTGTGACTGCTTTGATCGATTGGGGAGAATTCGTCTGTAGAGAGATCTATCGAACTGCGATGCACTTCGTGTGGTCTGCCCTCATTACGAGGGTGGAAGTGACAAATTAACTGTCTGTCTTGCCTCGGAAAAGAGAAACTTGTCACACAGGATTACATCCATCCGTGCCTGTGGCTGCTTAAATCACTGGGAGAGAATTTGACTGGAGACTGATGTATTAAATCACGCCGTAATTTTTTAGTTTCATCGAAATTATGATTGTACTAGGGTTACAATAATCTGTCAGTTTTGCATCGAACTCAAGTAAGTTGCCTCATAGGAGAACATACATCCGGTCACAGTGACTGCTTTGATCGCTTGGGGAGACGTCGCCTGTACAGAGATCTATCGTACTGCGATGCACTTTGTGTGGACCATCCTCATTACCAGGATGGAAAAGACAAATTAAATGTCTGTCTTGCATCGAAAAAGGGAAAAACCTCATCCAGGAGTACATCCATTAATGTTTATGGCTGCTTAAATCACTTGTAGAGACGTTGATGAGAGACTGATGTATCTAATCACGACGAAATTTTTTAGTTTCATCGAAATTATGATTGTACTAGGGTTACAATAATCTGTCAGTTTTGCGTCTAACTCAAGTAAGTTCCCTCTTAGGAGAACATACATCCGGTGACAGTGACTGCTTTGATCGCTTGGGGAGAATTCGTCTGTAGAGAGATCTATCGAACTGCGATGCACTTTGTATGGTCAATCCTCATTACAAGGGTGGGAGTGACAAATTAAATGTCTGTTTTGTATCGGAAAAGAAAAATTTGTCACCCAGGAGTACATCCATCCGTGCCTGTGGCTTCTTAAATCCCTGGGAGAGAAGTTGACTGGAGAGTGATGTATTGAATCAAGACGTAATTCTTTGGTTTCATCGACATTATGATTGTACTAGGATTACAATTATCTGTCAGTTTTGCGTCTAACTCAAGTAAGATGCCTCATAATAGAACATAGAATCCGGTGACAGTGACTGCTTTGATCGCTTGGAGTAACGTCGCCTGTAGAGAGATCTATTGAACTGTGAAGAGTTTTTTGTGTTTCATCATCATTATAAGTGTTACAATTGGCTGTCTGTTTTGTGTCGGGAACAACAAACCGGACACAAAGGAAAGCATCGAACTGTGACTGCGGCTGCTTAGATCACTAGAAGAGAATTTGGCTGGAGACTAACGTATATATACCCGACGCAATTGGTAAGTTCCGTCGTCATTATGAATGTACTTGAGTTACAATAAACTGTCAGTTTTGCGTCGAAATTAAAAAACAGTGACTCCTAGGAGAACATATGTCCGGTGACAGTGACTGCTTTTACCGCTTGGAGAGAGGTCCCCTTTAGAGAGTTCTATCGTACTGCGACAACCTTTGTGTGGTCCATCCTCATTACGAGGAAGAGTCACCAGTTATCTGTCTGTCTTTCATCGGAAAAGAGAAACTTGTCACCCAGGAGTTCATTTATCCGTGCCTGTGTCTGCTTAAATAACTGGGAAAGATGTTGACTGGAGACTGATGTATTGAATCACGACGTAATTTTTTAGTTTCATCAACTTTATGATTGTACTAGGGTTAGAATAAACTGTAAGTTTTGTGTCGAAGTCAAATAAATTATCTCCAAGGCGAACATGCATCCGGCAGCAGTGGATCGTTTGATGGCTTGGAGTGTCTTCAGTAGAAGTAAGATCTATTACTGCAACGCATTAGCCCTAAGCTCGTGCGGTAGCGCTCTCGCTTCCCGGGTTCTCCGTTTCGATTCTTGGGAGCGACAGGGATTTTCTCTGTCTCGTGATGGCTGGGTGTTGTGTGGTGTCCTTGGGTTAGGTAGGTTTAAGTAGTTCAAAGTTCTAGCGGACTGATGACCATAGATGTTAAGTCCCATATTGCTCCGAGCCATGTGAACCACTTTTTACAACTCATTATGTGTATTCCATCACCATTAGGAGGGTTGGAGGGTTAAAATTAACTGTCTGTTTTGTGGCGGAAACATGAAACATGAAAAGACAGGAGAACTTCCATACGTGACTGTGGCTACTTATGTCACTAGGAGTCATGTCGGCTGGACACTGATGTATTCAATCGCGACGCAATTTGTTAGTTCTATCGTCATTAAGACTATAGTAGTGTTACAATAACCTGCCAGTTTTCCGTCGAAATCAAATTAATTGAATCCAAGTAGAACATACATTCGGGATAGTGGCTGCTGTGAACACTTGGAGAGACATCGCCTGGGGCAGATCTATTGAACTGTAACACATTTTGTGCGTTCCATCATCATTACAAGTGTGGGAGGTTTACAGTTAACTGTCCGTTCTGCGTCGAAAACACGAAATTTGACAACCAGATGAACATCCATCATCGATTGTAGTTGCTTAAATCACTTGGAGAGAAGTCGGCTTGAGAGTGATGTATTAAATCGCGAAGCAATTTGTGAGTTTCATCGTCATTATGACTACTAGGGTTACAATAAACTGTCAGTTGTCGAATTGACTCCAATTGAGAATATACATTCTGGGAAAGTGGTTGCTTTGATCGCCTGGAGAGACGTCGCCTGGAGATAGATGTATTGAACGCATTTAGTGTGCTTCATCATCATTACGATGGTGAGAGGATTACAATTAACTTTACGTTTTGCGTCGGAAACAAGAAACATGTCACCCAAGAGAACGTCCATCCGTGACTGCGCCTGTTTAAATCACTACGAGAGAAGTCGATTTGAGACTGATGTATTGAATCGCGACGCAATTTCTACATCTGCATCTACATCTACATTTATACTCCGCAAGCCACCTAACGGTGTGCGGCGAGGGCACTTTACGTGCCACTGTCATTACCTCCCTCTTATGTTCCAGCCGCGTATGGTTCGCGGGAAGAACGACTGCCTCAATGCGCTCTCGAATCTCTCTAATTTAACATTCGTGATCTCCTCGGGACGTATAAGTAGGGGGAAGAAATATATTCGATACTTCATCCAGAAATGCACCCTCTCGAAACATGGACAGCAAGCTATACCGCGATGCAGAGCGCCTTTCTTGCAGAGTCTGCCACCTGAGTTTGCTATACATCTCCGTAACGCTATCACGGTTACCAAATAACCCTGTTACGTAACGCGCCGCTCTTCTTTGGTTCTTTTCTATCTCCTCCGTCAAGCAGATCTGGTACGGATCGCACACTGATGAGCAGTACCCAAGTATAGGTCGAACGAGTGTTTTGTATGCTACCTCCTTTGCTGATGGACTACATTTTGTAAGGACTCTCCCAATGAATCTCAACCTGGTACCCGCCTTACCAACAATTAATTTTATATGATCATTCCACTTCAAATCATTCAGCACGCATACTCCCAGATATTTTACAGAAGCAACTGCTACCAGTGTGTGTTCCGCTATCATCTAATCATACAACAAAGAATCCTTCTTTCTATGTATTCGCAATATATTACATTTGTCTATGGTAAGGTTCAGTTTGCCACTCCCTGTACCAAGTGCCTATCCGCTGCAGAACTTCCTGCATTTCACTACAATTTTCTAATGGTGCAACTTCTCTGTATACTACAGCATCATTCGCGAAAAGCCGCAAGGAACTTGCGACACTGTCTACTAGGTCATTTATAAATATTGTGAAAAGCAATGGCCCCACAACACTCTCCTGTAGCACGCTAGAGGTTACTTTAACGTCTGTAGACGTCTCTCCATTGAGAACAACATGTTGTGTTCTGTTTGCTAAAAACTCTTCAATCCAGCCGCACTTGCTACGGTCGCAGGTTCGAGTCCTGCCTTGGGTATGGATGTGTGTGATGTCCTTAGGTTAGTTAGGTTTAAGTAGTTCTAAGTTCTAGGGGACTAATGACAACAGCAGTTGACTCCCATAGTGCTGAGAGCCATTTGAACCTTTTTTTTTTTTTTTGAACCATCCACCCACACAGCTGGTCTGATATTCCGCAGACTCTTACTTTGTTTATCAGGCGACAGTGCGGAACTGTATTGAACGTCTTCCGGAAGTCAAGGAAAATGGCATCTACTTTGAAGCCTGTATGTAATGTTTTCTGGGTCTCATGAACAAAATAAGCGAGTTGGGTCTCATAGATCGCTGTGTCCTGAATGCATGTTAATTCCTACATAGTAGATTCTGGGTTTCCAAAAACGCCCTTATACTGGAGCAAAAAAGATTCTACAACAGTTCGACGTCAGAGATATAGGTGTATAGTATTGCGCATCTGCTCGACGACCCTTCTTGAAACTGGAACTACCTGTGCTCTTTTCCAATCATTTGGAACCTTCCGTTCCTCTAGAGACTTGCGGTACACGGGTGTTAGAAGGGGGGCATGTTCTTACGCGTACTCTCTGTAGAATCGAATTGGTATCCCGTCAGGTCCAGTGGACTTTTCTCTGTTGTGCGATTCCAGTTGCTTCTCTATTCGTTGCACACTTATTTCGATGTCAGCCATTTTTTCGTTTGTGCGAGGATTTAGAGCAGGAACTGCAGTGCCATCTTCCTCTGTGAAACAGCTTTGGAAAAAGGTGTTTAGTATTTCAGCTTTACGCGTGTCATCCTCTGTTTTAATGCCTTCTTCATCTCGGAGTGTTTGGATATGCTGTTTCGATCCACTTACTGATTTAACGTAAGACCAAAACTTCCTAGGATTTTCTGTCAAGTAAGTACATAGAATTTTACTTTCGAATTCACTGAACGCTTCACGCATAGCCTTTCTTACGCTAACTTTAATATCGTTTAGCTTCTGTTTACCTGAGAGGTTTTGGCTGCGTTTAAACTTGGAGTGAAGCTCTCTTTGGTTTCGCAGTGAGTTACATCGTCGTTAAGAAGGTGAACCTGTTGCAATTATTTGTAAGGAATGCGACGGAAATAAGAAACTTGACCCCCAGGAGAACCCATCTATAGTGACCATGGGTGCCGTATTTGCTTATAGAAAAGCCAGATGGTGACTGATGTACTGAATCGCTACGCTACATTTGTGTACCATCGTCAATCCGAAAGTGGGAGGGTTACAACAAACTGTCAGTTTTGTGTCGGAAACAAGAAACGTGACCGTTCGTCATTAGGAGGGTGTGATTGTTGCAATTAACTGTCAGATTTGCGTCGGAAATAAGGAACTTGACTCCTAGGAAATCACCAATGTGGTGACTGTGGCTACTATATTCGCTTATAGAAAAGCCGGCTGGAGAATGGTGTACTGAATCGCTATGCAATTTTTGTGTTCCATCGCCAATCCGATTGTGGGAGGGTTACAACTGACTTTCAGTTTTCTGTCAGGAACAAGAAACATGACTCGCAGGAGAACGTCCATCCTTGACCGTGGCTGTGTTAGCCGTTTGGAGAGAACTCGCCAGGAGACTGAGGTATTTTTATGTTCCTTCGTCATTACGGGGGCGAGGGTTAAAATTAACTGACAATTTTGTGTCGCAAACATGAAATTTGACTCCCAGAATAACTTCCATCCGTTGACTGTGGCTGCTAAATTCGCTTGGAGAGAAGTCGGCTGGAGACTGATGTATTGAATCGTGTTGCAATTAGTGAATTCCATCGTCATTACGAGGCTGAGAGGGTTATAAGTAACAGTCACTTTTGCGTCGGAAACAAGAGACTTAGCTCCCAGGAGATCATTCATGCGATGATTGTGGCTGCTTTACTCACCTGGAAAGAAGACGTCTAGAGACTGATGTATTCAATCACGACACAATTTAAATCTTCCTTCGTCATTACGAGGGTTGTCGGTTACAATTAGCTGTCACTTTTGCGTCGTTAATATGATACTTGACTCCCAGAATAACGTCCATCCGGTGACCGTGGCTGTTTAAGTCGTATGGCGAGAAACCGTCCGGAGATGTATTGAATCGCAACGCCATTTTTGAGGTCCATCTTCATTACGACTTTGCCTGGTTTACAATAAACTGTCAGTTTTTAGTCGGAGGCCAATAACTTGACTCCCAGGAGAACCTATAGCTGGTGACCGTGACTTCGTTGATCGCACGGAGAAACGTCGTGTGGCGACTTTGGTTTTGAATCGCGACGCAATTTGTGAGTTCCATCATCATTACGAGGGTGAGAGGGTTACAATTAACTGTCAGTTTAGCGTCGGAAACAAAAGACATAACTCCTAGGGATAAATCAATCTGGTGACTGTGGCTGCTTTAGTGACTTATAAAGAATTCGCCTGGAGACTGATGTATTGAATCGCAACGCAATCTGTCTGATTCATCGTTATAATGTCGGTGTGAATGTTTAAATAATCTGTCAGTTTTACGTCGGAGTCAAATAACTTGACTCCAGGAGAACGTACATTCGGTAACCGTGGCTGCCTTAGTCACTTGGTAAGAAGTCGGCTGGAGACTTATGTATTGAGTTGCGAGGCAATTTGTTAGTTTTACTGTCATTAATTTGGTGAGAGAGTTGCAATTAACTGTCGGATTTGCGAGGGAAATAAGGAACTTGACTCCCAGGAGAGCGCCCATATGGTGACTGTGGCAGCTATATTCGCTTATAGAAACCCCGCTGGGGACTGATGTATTGAATCGCTATGCAGTTTCTATGTTCCATCGTCAATCCGGGGGTGGGGAGGCTACAATTAACTTTCAGTTTTGTGTCAGAAACCAGAAACGTGACCCCAAAGAGAAAGTCCGATCTTGAGATCTCGGCTAATTAGTCGTTTGTAGAGAAGTCGCCTGGATGCTGATTGAACTGCGACGCAATTTATGTGTTCCATCATCATTACGAGGTTGGGATGGTTGCAATCAACTGTCAGTTTAGCGTCACAAACATGAAACTTGGCTCCATCCGGTGATCGAGGCTGCTTAAGTCGCATGGAGACTGATTATTGAATCGCAACGCCATTTTTATGTTCCATCGTCATTGTGGCGGTGTGAGGTTTACAATAAACAGTCAGTTTTGCGTCGGAGTTAAATAACTAGACTCCAAAGAGGGCTTACATCCGGTGAACGTGGGTGCGTTGATCGATTGGAGAGAGGTCGGCTGGAGACTGATGTAATAAATCATGACGCAATTTGTGGGGTCCATAGTCATTAAGAGGTTGAGGGGGTTGCAATTTACTATCAGATTTCCGTTAGCAATAAGAAACTTGACTCCCTTGACTGCTTTAATCACTTGGAAAGAAGTCGGCTGGAGATTGATGCATCAAATAGCGACGCAATTTGTGTGTATCATCGTCAATACTAGGGAGCGAGGGTTATAGTTAACTGTCACTATTGAGCCGAAAATAAGAAACGTCAGTCCCAGGAGAATGTATCGGTCACTGTGGACGCATTAGTCGCTCATAGAGAAGTCGACTGATGACTGATGTATTTAATCGCGACGCTATTTGTGTGTTCCATCGTTAATACATATGTGCAAAGTCTACAATTAACTGTCAATTTTTGTCGGAAACAAATAACTTGACTCCCAGGAGAACATCCATCAGGTGACCGTTGCTGCGTAAGGGTATTGGTGAGACGCAGGCTGGAGACTGTTGTATTGAATCGCAACGTAACCAGTGTTTTCCATCCTCATTATGAGGGTGCAAGGGTACAGTTAACCGATATTTTACAGTTTAGCGTCGGTAACGAAAAACTTGACGCCCAGGAGAACGTCCAAACGGTGACTGTGGCTTGCTTACACATTCGGATGGAAGTAGGCTGGCAACTGATATATTGATTAACGACGCAATTTGTGGGTTGCATCGTCATTTCGAGGTTGGGATGTTACCGTTAACTGCCAGTTTGCGTCCGAAAGAAGAAACATGACAACCCGTAGAACGTCCATCCAGTGACCGTAGCTTCGTTCGACCGTTTGTGAGAAGTCGGCTGCAGACTGACCAAATTTGTGTGTTCCATCGTCAATGTGAGGCTGCGAGGGCTACAATTAACAGTGAGTTTTTCATCTGAAACAAGTAACTTGACTCCCATGAGAATTTCAGAATTGTTACCGTGGCTGCATTAGTCCCTTTCTGATGGGTATGCTGGAGACTGATGTATTAACTGAAGACGCAATATGTGTGATCCATCGTCGTTACGAAGGTGTGAGGGTTACAATTAACTGTCATTTTTGCTTCGGAAACCTTATTTCATTCACAGGAGAACTTTAATCCGGTGACCGTGGCTGCCGTAGACCTTTGGTGAAGTGTTGCCTGATGTCTGATTTATTAAATCCCTACGCAATTTATGTATTCCATCGTCAATACCAGTGTGCGAGGGCAACAGTTAACAGTCAGTTGTGCGTAGGAAACAAGATACTAGACTCTCAGGCTGATGTATTAAACCGCGACGCAATTTGTAGGTTCCTTCGTTATTAAGGCAGTGCGAGGATTAGAAATAATTGTCAGTTCAGTGTCGGAAACTAGAAACATGACTCCCAGGAGAACATATATCCTGTTACCATGTCTGCCTTAGTCGCTAAACAAAAGTCGGCTGGAGATTGATGTATTGATCGCAACGTAATTTGTGTGTTCCCTCTTCGATACGAGGCTGCGAGGTTTACAGTTAACTGTCAGTTTTGAGTCGGACAAGAAACTTGAGTCCCAGAGGAACGTCCATCCGTTGACCGTGTCTGCGTTAGTCGCTTGGAGAGAAGTCGGCATCAGACTGATGTATTGTGTGTTCCATCCTCATTACGAGGGTTGAAGGGTTACAGTCAAATGTCAGTTATGTGTTAGAAACAAGAAACTTCGCTTCCAAGAGAAAATCCATCCGGTTACCGTGGCTGCGTTAGACCGTGTGAAGGAAGTCGACTGGAGGCTGATGTATTGAATCGCGACGCAATTTGTGTGTTACATCGTTTTTACGATGGTTTGAGGGTTACAATTATCTGTCAGTTTTGCGTCGGAAACAAGAAACTTGACTCCCAGGAGAACGTCCGTACGGTGACCGTGGTTGCATTAGGCCCTGGGAGTGAAGTTTACTGGAGACTGATGTATTAAATCGCGACTCATATTGTGTGTCCCTCCGTCAATACGAGGGTTACAATTAACTATCAGTTTTGCGTCGATCCCAGAGAACGTCCATACGGTGAATGTGGCTGCGATAGATTCGTGGAAGAAAGTCAGCTGGAGACTGTTGTATTGATCGCGACGCAATCTGTGCATTCCATCGACATTACGAAGGTGCGACGGTAGCAATTAACTGTCATTGTTGCGTCGAAAACAAGAAACCTGACTCCCAGAGGAACAACGTCCATCCGGTGACCGTGGATGTGTTAGTCGCTCGGAGAGAAGTCGGCTGGAGGCTGATGTATTCAATCGCGTTGCTATTTGTGTGTACCTGCCTCATTACGAGGGTGCGAGAGTTACAATTAACTGTCTGTTTTGCGTCGGAAACGAGATGCTTAACTCCCAGGAGAACGTCCATTGGCAGAGCGTATCTGCGTTAGACAGTTGGAGAGAAGTCGGCTGGAGGCTGATGTATTGAATCTTGATGCAAATTGTGTGTTTCATTACGAGGGTGCGAGGGTTACAGTTAACTGTCATTTTTGCGACGGAAACATAAAACTTGATGTCCAGCAAAAGCTCCATCCGGTGAACGTGGCTATGTTAGACCTTTGGAGAGAAGTCGGCTGGAGACTGATGTTTTGAATGGCAATGCAATTAGTGTGTTCCAACATCAATACGAAGGTGTGGGGGCTACAATTAACTGTCAGTTTTGCGTCGGAAAGATTTCTTATTCCTTACTGTCATTTCTTGATAACAGTATCAGCTTATTCCCAACGATTAACAGCATTCATTCGGTTATTGCTAGGCAGAAATGTAGTTTGCATTTGGCGACTGAAGTCATGGACGGCGGCAATCAGTTATTAAATGCGCATTACCGAAAAATGCAAGTACGCGGTCACACGTTCGGTTAATACACAACGCAGGTGCTTCACTAAGAGCCTCTGAAACCTCGAAAAATTCCAGTGTGCAGGTGGACCCGTTTGCTGGTCTGCAAAACCAATTTGACTCCGTGCCACGACTGTGCATTTCGGAATATGTCAAATGTTTAGACGGCCGACTCAAGACAAATAACAACACATACACATCACTTGTTGTGACCGTGATGATATAAGCAGTACCTTTGACGGTTCAGAAGGTAACTGGAGCAGGCTCTAAGTCGCACCCTAGCAAAAGACACAAGTCTCACCTCATAGGTACAGACTTGCAGTTCTTTCATAGCAAAGCGCCAGTACAAGAGACTTGTACAAGAGTACCGATCTCCCTTTCTCCCCGTTTCCTAGTCTAATCGGTTCCAAAAGCACATTTCTCTTTTTTTGGCTTCCACCATTTTTACTCAAGCCAGTCACCAGCTGGTGCCCGGCATTCTGAGCTCAGTGAATGGTATTTGCACTACAAACCAATGTGACCAATCAGAGACTTAAAGTTAATAGGCACAAAACGAAAAAAAATTCTGCTCCGCGGGCTCTTTCCCACTTGTTTGCTGTGTCTTTTGCTAACACAATACGAGGGTGGAAGCACAGCCCTCCATAAACAGCTTGTTATCTCCCCTGTTGCCTCCATTTCAAAGTTTGCAAGGAACGGCCATAAATTCGCATTGAAAAACTATGTCTGGATGTCTGGGCCCCAGTTTCTCTGTTCCATGGATATTTGGAGAACGTGTACATTTCTTTTGATGGCTGGCTCGTTAACTAGGCCTACTGTGCGCTGTCGGCGCCTATACGGCGCTGGGCCATATACCTAGACGTCTAGCGCCAATGCTAATGTGGTTTGCACAATGTGACAGCTGCACGTGGCCGTCTGGAAATGTCTTTTCATCGTTCCCCAGAAAAAAACGCACTCTGTCGCCCCACCAACGCCGTACTTTTACTGCACGCGTCTACGTCAGCACCCTGTTCCTTAGATCGCAAGTAAAGCTTATCATATTTCTTTCCCTAGAGCACGTAAACAAGACCATAAACTACTGCCCACCACTTCACCACTATGTCTAAAACACTGTAGATCGTATTCCAGACACCTAAACAGAAGTGAGAGTGCCCTGTAATCTCTCACTGTTATCACCTTTATTTTGTAATGTAGGGTACTGACACGTTCTAACACCTTGGAATTTGCTCCTCAGTTTGCTCCTATGTGGCCTAGATGTGTAAAATAAAGAAAATAATCGTTCTGTACATAACCGTCTAAAAATCATTCCACGAATCGTCTACATACAGATATGTTTCTCTCGGGATGGTACATCTGTAATGTGGTACGCTGAATGCTGTATAGAGGCTTTTCGAGCCATTTCATCAGGGGAAAGCTGCTAGATCTATTACCTGTACGTTAGAACAACACGTAACTATTGCAGAGATGTTTCAGAAACTCAAATGGGAATCCCTGGGAAGAGGATGACGTTCTCTTCGAGAAACACTATAGAGAAAATGTAGAGAACGGGCATCTGAAGATAAATGCCAAACGACTCTTCCAAGATACATTGCGTGTAAGGACCATGAAGATAAGATACGATAATTTAGGAGTCATATGGAGGCAAAAAGGTGGGAATTTAAGGAGATGGGACCTGGATAAACTGACTGAACCAGAGGTTGTACAGAGTTTCAGGGAGAGCATATGGGAACAATTGACAGGAATGGGGGAAAGAAATACAGTAGAAGACGAATGGGTAGCTCTGAGGGATGAAGTACTGAAGGCAGCAGAGGATCAAGTAGGTAAAAAGACGAGGGCTAGTAGAAATCCTTGGGTAACAGAAGGAATATTGAATTAAACTGATGAAAGGAGAAAATATAAAAATGCAGTAAATGAAGCAGGCAAGAAGGAATACAAACGTCTCAAAAATGAGATCGACGGGAAGTGCAAAATGGCTAAGCAGGGATGGCTAGAGGATAAATGTAAGGATGTGGAGGCTTATCTCGCTAGGGGTAAGATAGATACAGCCTACAGGAAAATTAAAGATACCTTTGGAGAAAAGAGAGCCACTTGTATGATTATCAAGAGCTCAGAGGGGAACCCAGTTCTAACCAAAGAGGGGAAAGCAGAAAGGTGGAAGGAGTATATAGAGGGTCTATACAAGGGCGATGTACTTGAGGACAATATTATGGAAATGGAAGAGTATGTAGATGAAGATGAAATGGGAGGTACGATACTGCGTGAAGAGTTTGACAGAGCGCTGATAGACCTGAGTCGAAACAAGGCCCCGGGAGTAGACAACATTCCATTAGAATTACCGATGGCCTTGGGAGAGCCAGTCCTGACAAAACTCTACCATCTGGTTAGCAAGATGTACGAGACAGGCAAAATACCCTCAGACTTCAAGAAGAATATAATAATTCCAATCCCAAAGAAAGCAGGTGTTGACAGATGTGAAAATTACTGAACTATCAGTTTAATAAGCCACAGCTGCAAAATACTAATGCGAATTATTTACAGACGAATGGAAAATCTGGTAGAAGTCGATCTCGGGGAAGATCAGTTTGGATTCAGTAAAAATGTTGGAACACGTGAGGCAATACTGACCTTACGACTTATCTTAGAAGGAAGATTAACGAAAGGCAAACCTGCGTTTCTAACATTTGTAGACTTAGAGAAAGCTTTTGTTAATATTTATTGGAATACTCTCTTTCAAATTCTGAAGGTTGCAGGAGTAAAATGCAGGGAGCGAAAGGCTATTTTAATTTGGCAGTTATAAGAGTCGAGGGCCATGAAAGGCCAGCAGTGGTTGGGAAGGGAGTGACAGAGGGTTGGAGCCTCTCCCCGATGTTATTCAATCTGCATACTGAGCAAGCAGTATAGGAAACAAAAGAAAAATTTGGAGTCGGTATTAAAATCCAGGGAGAAGAAATAAAAACATTTCGCCGATGACATTGTAATTCAGTCAGAGACAGCATAGGACTTGGAAGAGCAGTTGAACGGAATGGAGAGTATCGTGAAAGGAGGATATAAGATGAAAATCAACAAAAGCAAAACGGGGATAATGGAATGTAGTCGAATTAAGTGGGGTGACGCTGAGGGAATTAGATTAGGAAATGGAACACTTATAGTAGTAAAGGAGTTTTGCTATTTGGGGAGCAAAATAACTGATGATGGTCGAAGTAGAGAGGATATAAAATGTAGACTGGCAATGGCAATGAAGGCGTTTCTGAAGAAGAGAAATTTGTTAACATCGAATATAGATTTAAGTGACAGGAAGTCGTTTCTGAAAGTATTTTTATGTAGGTTAGCCATGTATGGAAGTGAAACAAGGACAATAAATAGTTTGGACGAGACGATAATAGAAGCTTTCGAAATGTGGTGCTAAAGAAGAATGTTGAAGGTTAGGTGGGTAGATCACGTAACTAATGAGAAGGTATTGAATAGAATTGGGGAGAAGAGAAGTTTGTGGCACAACTTTACTAGAAGAAGGGATCGGTTGGTAGGACATGTCCTGAATCATCAAGGGATCACAAATTTAGCATTGGAGGGCAGCGTGGCGGGTAAAAATCGTAGAGGGAGACCAAGAGATGAATACACTAAGCGATTCAGAAGGAAGTAGGTTGCAATAGGCACTGGGAGATGAGGGAGCTTGCACAGGGTACAGTAGCATGGAGAGCTGCATCAAACCAGTCTCAGGACTAACGACCACAACAACAAGAATGGAGGCATATAGACAGTCGCTTGTCCCTTGCTCTATTTGCTAGTGGAACAGTAGACTAGTAGTCGTAGTGCTACAGGTTACCCTCCGGACGTTTGCTTGTGGAGTATCTGTGTAGATGAAAATGTAGACTGCACTTACATCTGCACAATCCTCCTTCTGCCACAATCTTTATGTCACAGGTGCGCACCTTGTAAAAGTGAATACCTCTAATCTGTACGAATAATGTTGTTGCTAGCATATTCCTGCGATATGAGCAGCCTCCAAGCTACATCTTTCCAGCTACCTCTCAACATCGACGTGGTGGATGGACTACACCAAATCGGCTATCCAGAGAACACTGATGAGAAAAGGGAACGACTTGGATGAATGGGATCCTGTGCTGTCAGCTGCAACTAGGCGATCCTCCGAGATCTGAACCCCCAGTGAGCTTCCCCAGACATCCAGATGGAATTGCACAGAACTAAGGGAAGGTTACTGTACAAACTGCACATCCATGATGCCACGACAGGGCAGGATTGGAAATTCCATCCACGCATCGCAACGTGTCTGACGAACTATCATCTATAGCTCATCAACTCTCTGGTCACGTCTCATGAGCCACGAGTGGTCCATCAGAACGACATCATTAACGTGTGAGTTGGAAACTACTGATGTACTTATGAGGGTAGAGGATGCCGACGCTGGTATGGACAACTCCATCGTGCACTATGTCATGCGTACCCACACCCACACAGAAGCAGATGTCTTAACAGCGTTAGTTTCATGATACGAAGTAGACGACGCCATTAAAGAGCACGCAGTCAGCATATCGCCCGGCACAGATCGTTTACCGATTGAGTTTATCAAGCTTTCTGGGGGTTCATGGCAACACAGTGGACGACACCATGTTCCACGATCTGATGACATCCAACCAAGCAGTCCCACCTGCCTTTGTTTAGGGTATCCCTATAGTTAATGGTCACTAACTATCGACTGCTCTCCTTGCAAGCGATTGCTTCCTTTAATCATAAATGTCCAAATGATTCTAAACGTTATTACCGTTACTTAAAGAAAAGTACTGTTATCTCTACAATCTTCAAATCGTGAGCTTAATTTTTACGTATGAAATTAGTGAATTTACTCATGACACTTTTGCTGCCAATGTCAGCGATCTCTTTCAGAACTCAAATTAATCATCAAATTTACCAAATTAATACGCCTGAATTTTGAATTTATGGTGTATTCATTAACACCACAATAAAATAAAAACAGTGGATGTTTGGAGGAGTATGAATGACAACAGTGGCTTATTTAAGTTTTCAAAATAATAACAAGTTTTTATTTATCCTTTTACAACTAATCGAGCTGATAAGTCTTACAAAAAATTGACAAATATAAATCAGAAAATGGATCGTGTTTGATGGGAAAAGCATATATTTCGGGTGGAAACCGTAGAAATTTTCCCTTGAATTAATTCCTCTAACAATGCAATCTGACTTTGTTCAAATGAAACCACTGTGAGGCCTAATTCTGTTCATATGTTATCAACTACGGACAAGTGCACCACGAACTATGATTCACGGAAAACAGGGAACGGTGAATATCATTTAAAGCTCCACACTGGAGCAGCAATATTTTGCCTTGTCACCTTGATTCAGGGGGCTGCAGAAAACGGCTCGTGGTGAGCGATGAGCCTCGTGCTGCGGCAGCTGTGATGTTCTGACGCATCCACAAAAACTTCCAAATCACGCGGGCTGGCGTTCTGATTGTTGGAAGGCAAGAAATTTGCCCATCAGGGCAATGAAACCCCGGCAAATTTCAGTGTGAGGTGCACGCATTCACTGGTCTGGACAAGCAACTTGACACACAAGCACGACAGCATATGCTGGAATTATTTGACGTTAAACGGCCGACTCAGGACGAATGAGGTCACCCTCATGACACACGATATGTCCGAGATGATATGCAGTTCCACTGACAGTACAGCTACAAACTAAAGGCGAAGATAGCAAAGAATCAGAATCACTTTCCACCAAGCCTTAGTATGGAAGCCGAATGAGCAAAAAACAAAACAAAACAAAAACAAAAAAACAAAAAAAACCTCTCCACTTTGTAAAAACTAATCTAACCACTAAACCTCCTCTCTTCACTGTTCGACTGTTCTGGTAGCCAATCAGGGCACAGCGCAGGAATTTCCATGCGGGGGGAGGAAGCCTCTGCTTTGCATATCCTGAGAGAAGCCAATCAGCGACTGAAAATCGATCTTGTCTCAAAATAAGAAAATTTCAGACGGGGGAGGCTCGTTGTCACGGTAAACCCGGCCATGTTTCGGCAGTACACGTCTACCTAGACACGACCACAGTCCCTCATTTAGGGAGAGATCCAACCCTTCCAGGCTGACCATTTCCAATTTCTGAAAGAGGGCTGCTAATTTTCGCAGATAGTCGTGCCCATGACATATACGTTTTTGCTACTCGCTAAAACAACCTGGCGACTTCCTGGCATCATGTGAGTTACAGTATTGCCTCCACTACAAATGTACACCAGCCCCTCTCTTTGTATCATCCCGGCTCCTACCATGAGTCTGCTTGTAGTTTTATGTGCATCCCACCATTTACATAAAACGTCAGATTACAGCAGTCTGTTTTAGACACCTTCCTCCTTCCATTTTCCACCAACTGGCTGCCTTTGCAATGTTCTGTCACCTGGCTCACGTAAAATGTTTTGCAAACTCTGCCCCGAAGTAGAAAGAGTAAAACGCCTCAGCTTGAAGTCCATCTGCAGGTACATATCGCAGAGTACTGCTTCTCCGAATCATTCGCACCATCGAACCGGTGGACACAACATTTACGGTCTCCATTGGATCTTTTTCCCTGTTCTCTGGCGCCTTCACTATGGCCCCTCGCGTACGTTCTCTACTGACTATACATGCAGTTATATGATTTCTCTTCCCACAATTTCCTCATGACGAAAGTCATAAACCCCACATAACAAATGTTGTACTGCGGAACACTGAGATCATGACCTAAAATATGAATATTAATCAGACCGACAATGTACTTAAAGTGAGAGAGTGGCATGCCACATCTAAACTCTACTAACTACAAATTACAAGATCTTCGCCCTCTTACTGGTATTACGTCTTCAGACAATACACCCTCGCGTTATATCCCTGGAACAAACGAAACCTGGGGTGACAGGTCATCATACAGACTGCCACAGACGAACGCCGCTACTTGCTGCAATGGCACCGACGTGGAGACTCCATGCAGAGGTCATCCCTGTATATTTCGATAAAGTGTGCCTCTGTTTCCAAGCTGCAAAGGCATCTCACCTCCCTTCATCGACGTCCTCCGGCATGTTTATCACAGGATGCTAAAATCAAAATTTAACTCACAATTGCAAAAAGAATATTGAGCAGATTATTTGTAGGACGCATCAATCATAAATCGGTACTACTAATCAAAAATGGCTCTGAGCACTATGAGACTTAACAACTGAGGTCGTCCGTCCCCTAGAACTTAAAAAATGAGCACTATGTGACTTAACATCTATGGTCATCAGTCCCTTAGAACTTAGAACTACTTAAACCTAACTAATCTATGGACATCACACACATCCTGCTCCGTAGCGGTTGTGCGGTTCCAGACTGAAGCACCTAGAACCGCTTGGCCACACCGGCCGGCTTGGACTAGCCGTTTGACGATAAGGTATACAGAAAATCAACATATTCGAGCCGATATCTCTCTATGGAACGGAGATATCTGAAACTAATGTGGAACAACCATTGCTGACATGAAGAATATTTTCTTCTCTTTCATTGAAAAAATCGTTCATCTTATGGCGAAAGATTTGGCAAGCCAAGATGTCCTACAGATTTTTCAGGCAACCAGTAAAATAACAAAAACGTTGAGAAATTGAAAATATATATTTCATCCAACTGTGAGACATCAGTCCACAAAATTCCTTGCAGGTTCTTCCGTGATGATGTGACAAATTGTTAGGGATGACTGAAAAGATTAATTGTATCCATTTGAGGTAAGGTAAGAGTCTTGTAAAGCGAAAATCGTTCTGAAACCTCTGACCGGAAAACATGTACCAGTGCTGTAGTTGCTAGAATTGTAGGGTAGGCAAAGAAAGCAAATTTACTGTCCATGTTTTCTAGACATTCTTTTCTTCCTTTGCTTCGCACTACGCCTGTGAAAATTGTTTACCCTACAATCTCAGCAACAATAGTATCCTAACGTATAACTCATTTCCAGAGGTATCAGAACGATTTTCATTATAACATTTTGTCGTTTCCGGCCTAAGGAACCTTCCATAAAATTGATAGAATTACTCTTCTCCATCATTCCTGAAAATCTGTTACACCATCACGGAATCACATCGTGCATTATTACAACAGGAAGCGTCGAAATCCACCTAGCCAATAACCTTAAAGTCAGCTGTCATGGAACTTGGTTTACGATGGTTTTCTTCCTGTACTGAATTTGGATCCCTCTTCCAGAGGGGTTAGGGCAGACTGACGGCAGCTTAATACGCCGCTCTACAGCTGATAGAAGAGTTGAAAAACATAATGGGAAGATAACAAACAATATAATAAAGGTGATAAAAGGGTGACTGTTAAGAATAGTAAAGTGGCGGAAATGTTGCGGAAGTTAAAATAGGAAAAAAAAACACGTAGGTAACGATGCTAACGAATACATACAGTAAGAACCCTGCCACAACTTATAAAACACGGCGACAGCATGTTTTCTGTTCGCAACACTGTAAAAACGGGGCACACTACACTGAACACAAAACACTGCACCAACGATTAGTGACGAAAATAACGCAAACAGCCTAAGGCACATGGGGCGGTGGGAGGGGGAAGTGCTTTACGATTTTGAGACGACATATAAAATTTCGTGAGACTAGCTTTTCAGGTAAGACAACGTACTTTCGTAGGTGCTTTGTCGTGTCCTAACGTAGGTGAAATGGAAAGAACACACCATGCATTCACATACATTAACTGATTCGCCTAGTTGGACAATGTATTCACCTTCTTCATTGCGGATGCACAAATACGTCCAAACCACTGCGGGGATCTCAGAGTAGGGAGGAAGGAGGGAATGGACAGGTGGCGCTCGCTGGGATATGGGTCGGTCATGAGGCGTGCTGAGATAGTCTGCGCAGTTGCGGTAACAGTGGGTCCCCGATGGTGCAGTGGTTAATGAATCTGCCTAGTAAGCAGTCAGCATTTAGCCCGCCGCACGTGACCGCCAGAGGTGTTTACGTTAAGTGTGTAGCGATGTGCTGGGGTAGTATATAGAGCGAATGATGGCCTTGTCGTTCCGCAAATTGACACTGAAATTCAGTTTTGTCACCGAATATGCTCGACCGATAGGTTACGAGATAGAACGTTATTTAAGTGACGAGATAAAAATCGAACCTGACGTTCTAGTAGGAGTACAGTAATCTATTGTAAGCAGCGTGGTCTATGTCAAGCTCATCAATTAAGCGGTATGTGACGAACTACTACTGCGACACCAACAACGGCTTCGTTTCTGTCATTCGGACAGGAATGTTGGAGAGGTTACATTTGAACACGCTGGCATGGGACTACGAACGATCCGCGCCTCTGATCTTCCATTCGAAGTGCCCGACGAATGAGACGCCCTGCGTCCTTACGGAACGGTCCTGTCTCATGTGGCTGAAAAATGGGCGAGTTTCAAAATGTATCCTGTCCTCAATAGCATCAGACAAATACGGATCGAACTCCGAAAATATGTTCCGTCTTACTTGCACAGCGCTCGTTGTAGGGCGATCGTCATCTGTAAGTAGGCTGTTTAGGTTTTTATGTTGGTAACGCCATTTAGCTCTCTATATGAAAATCACTGACTGTGCTGCGTGCAGCCTGTGGCTGGTATGCATTGTTGTAATTTTCTGTTGTAGTGGGCAGTCAGATGTTAACAGCGCGTAGCGATGCGCAGTTGGAGAGTGAGCCGCCAGCAGTGGTGGATATGGGGCGAGAGATGGCGGAGTTTTGAGAGCAGATGATCTGGACGTGTGTCCATCAGAGACAGTACATTTGTAAGACAGGATGTCATGAACTGCTATATATATTATGACTTTTGAACACTATTAAGGTAAATACATTGTTCTCTATCAAAATCTTTCTTTTTCTAACTGTGCCTATCAGTAGTTAGTGCCTTCAGTAGTTTGAATCTTTTATTTAGCTGGCAGTAGTGGTGCTCGCTGTATTGCAGTAGTTCGAGTAAAGAAGATTTTTGTGAGGTAAGTAATTTGTGAAATGTATAGGTTAATTAAGTCAGGGCCATTCTCTTGTAGGGATTATTGAAAGTCAGATTGCGTTGCGCTAAAAAAATATTGTTTGTCAGTTTAAGCACAGTCATGTATAATTTTTCTAAGGGGTCGTTTCATATGTCGACCCTTAGCCGAGGATACCGCACTGGAATCTTCTGATTTTTTTCTTGTAGTTTCTGTAATTAGTACAGCTATTGTTTATTGCTAGCGCGAAATTGTGGAGAGAATCTTCTTTGTAGTTGTAATTTTTCATTGTTGTACAGTAAAACCGTTGTGACATGCATGCAGATTTGCACCAAGTATTTCGCAGCTGCGCTTGCAATTAACTAGATATTATTTTCAGTGGTATGTTAATGTGTTTTCTTATTTTGCTCTTGAAATTGTGCTTTGCCGTGTTACAGTATGAAATATTATGACAGTAATGGCGTGTGAAAAACGTAACACTAAACTTCAAAGTAAACTGAGAAATAATAGTGACGACGAGCGTAGCTTATCAGCACCACTGTGTAACAGACATTCAAAGTGGTAATTTGGCAATTGTGCATAGGGAAATGGAGTGGGCGGAAAATAATGGCGTAGACAGTGGAACAATTAGTAAACAGGGAAGCATTATCGATCGACTGGTCGGCAACAGCTCGTCTCAGGAATCCGAAATGACAGGACACACTCTCGCAAATAATGTAGATTCAGGTTTTGGGTCCTCGCCGTTTTCTCAAATAGTCAAGACACATTTTCTGCTTTTCAAAATGCGAATACTGCCGGTTCAAATGCACTGCATAATAGCACTGAGGAACATGTTTCCAGTGCATTTTTATTACAGTTATTTGCAAGAAATGGGACAACGGCAACAAAAGCTAGACAAAACGCTCGAACAAAATCAGAAAAAAATGGGACAAAATCTTCAAAAGTTAGACACGATGGAACAAAATCAGAGAGGAACACAGCAACAGCTTCAAAAGTTAGATTCATTGGCACAAACGCTTGAACAACACGTGAAGGTTTAACTGCTGAGTTACTTAAAATCGAATCGAAATGTCAAAAAGTCTCTAATGACGTAAAATCACAAATTTGTGAGCATTTTCAACCTATTTTTTCACGTCATGAAAATGCATTACAGAAGCACGAAGCAGCCGTAAAAGACATGCAAACTATTGTTCATGAAAATTACGACACCTTGCAAGCGAAAATTGACTCAGTTGGATCTACCGATACGGTTACGCAACTTCCAAAAACTCAGGAAAACTTAAAGGACACAGTAGATACGATTTCAACACAAATTGACCCTCTGAAACTTGGTTCAGAAAAACACACTGAGGAAATCTGTTCACTAACTGAGAAAGTAGCCGAACTTTCGGATCAGTTCACTAACTTATCTACAAAGACAGATAATGATCTGAACGACACAAGATCCATAGCCTTCACTGACACAGAACAGTATGAACAAATTAGAAAATTCTAACAAAATAAAAATTCTATCAATACACAATACAAAAGAGAAATCCGGGAAGTACAAGATCAGTTGACGCTGGTAATACAAGAATTACATGTTTCAGAAGACACTCGCGTTCCCATACGGGAAGAGGGACATAGAAATACGGAACAGCCACAAAATAACAACACGAGGCACTTCGAAAATTATTACAGAAATTGGCAAGGTACACCGAATTTTGAGATGGAACCGCCGAAAGGAAGTAACAATGACCGATATGCAACTTGCCGACATAATGATTTTGATTATAAGGTGTTTATTACTATACGTAAATTCAAAACATTAAAGAATTCCGGCAACGACATTCATCCACAAACGTGGCTTCATCATTTCTCTCATTTGTTTTCCTCCCAACTGGTCATTAGAACATAGATTAGAATTTATGTGTGGCTATTTAGAGACTGAACCAGCTGTAAGCATGCGGTCGGTCATTTACTATTGTCACAGTGAGGGAGATTTTTATCATGCCTTCCTCTCAGCATATTAGTCTCAAGATACAAAATGATCAAACATTTCGAACAATCTGAATTTTCCAGTTCTGTCAAACCCAGACAGCCCATCAGAACACACCCGCATTTGCTTAATCGAATTGCCTGAAAATTTACGACATATTGTTTTGGCAGGAAGTTGCAAAGACGACAATGAATCTTTCCAGGGACTCTTACACGAATTGAAAATCGACACTGACAATTACGGGACGCAAAACAGGAACACAACAATTACAGGTCACATCAGTCACAATTCCGCGATGAAAGAAATAATAACTGGACACGACAAGGCTATTCTCACAACACAAATCGTGACCAAAACAGAAACCACCCTTACGAAAACCGTTGGCAGAATAATAGTTACAGAGAAAGATCGCACTTCCCTAGTAAAGAATATGACAGAGATAACCATAGAAACAATTATTATCAGGGTAGACAGAACAACGTCAGTCACAACGGTCCACCGCGCAGTTACGATTCAGGGAGAAGTTCTCCACCACGTGACAGACATGAAAGAAATTATGGAATCTACCGAGATGACGACAGACGATATAATCATATTGACAGACCTGAATTTTATCAGAACTGGCGGGATTCAAACAGAGCAGGGCACTCTCGACAAGGTGATTTTGTAGAAGTTAGATCTCCAAATCCCAATAACGACGCTCGCCTACAAAGAGACAGACAATGACTTGCACCGCAGGCAGCCACGTGCGCCGGCTGGCTCAAAGAAAAATAACATAGACGCTAACCTTGAGAAAAATTTTAGCATTACTTACCGACGTATACTGCATGATAATTGTGTTCAAATTGAACCTCTGCCTACTAGGAAGAGTACAGGATTGCACCACATTTCACATGTAAAACCTTTTATTGAAAGATAATCTGCTTTATAACTTAGTCTTTGCCATAAAAAATTTTCACTCTATTCTACTAGTACGCGTTGCCACACTTCGAAATTGTTGTCATGCAACAATGTTTTGAAGCTAACTATGTGATCTAGAACCTAGGGAACATATTTAGACAGTGACTACCACTGCATTGTGATAGTGAAAAGAGGACAAAGTGTTACTGTTGTTGTTGTTGTCACCTTCAGTCCTGAGGCTGCTTTGATGCAGCTCTCCATGCTAATCTATCCACTGCAAGCTCCTTCATCTCCAAGTACCTACTGTAACCTACATCCTTCTGAATCTGCTTACTGTATTCATCTCTTGGTCTCCCTCTACGATTTTTACCCTCCATGCTGCCCTCCAATGCTAAATTTGGGATCCCTTGATGCTTCAGGACATCTCTTACCTACCAATCCCTTCTTCTAGTCAAGTTGAGCCACAACTCTTCTCCCCAATCCTATTCCATACCTCCTCATTTGTTACGTGATCTATCCACCTACCTAACCTTCAACATTCTTCTGTGGCACCACATTTCGAAAGCTTCTATTCTCTTCTTGTCCAAACTATTTTTTGTTCATATTTCACTTCCATACATGGCTACACTCCATACAAATACTGTCAGAAATGACTTCCTGACACTTAAATCTATACTCGATGTTAACAAATTTCTCTTCTTCAGAAACGTTTTCCTTGCCATTGCCAGTCTACATTTTATATCCTCTCTACTTCGACCATCATCAGTTAGTTTATTCGCAAAATAGCAAAACTCCTTTACTACTTTAAGTGTCTCATTTCCTGATCTAATTCCCTCAGCATCACCCGACATAATTCGACCACATTCCATTATCATTGTTTTGCTTTTGTTGATGTTCATCTTATATCCTCCTTTCGGGACACTGTCCATTCCGCTCAACTGCTCTTGCAAGTCCTTTACTGTCTCTGACAGAATTACAATGTCTTCTGCGACCCTCAAACTTTTTATTTCTTCTCCCTGGATTTTAATACCTACTCCAAACTTTTCTTTTGTTTCCTTTACTGCTGGCTCAATATACCGATTGCATAACATCGGGGAGAGCCTACATCCCTGTCTCACTCCCTTCCCAACCACTGTTAGCCTCTCATGCCTCTCGACTCTTTTAACTGCCATCTGGTTGCTGTACAAATTGTAAAAAGCCTTTCGCTCCCCGTATTTTACCCCGGCCACCTTTAGAATTTTAAAGAGAGTATTCCAGTCAACATTGTCAAAAGCTTTCTCTAAGTCTACAAATGCTAGAAACGTAGGTTTGCCTTTCCTTAATCTTCCTTCTAAGATAAGTCGTAGTGTCAGTATTGCCTCACGTGTTCCAACATTTCTACGGAATCCCAACTGATCATCCCAGAGATCGACTTCTACAAGATTTTCCATTCGTCTGTAAATAATTCGCATTAGTATTTTGCAGCTGTGGCTTATTAAACTAGTAGTTCGGTAATTTTCACATCTGTCAACATCTGCTTTCTTTGGGCTTAGAATTATTATATTCTTCTTGAAGTCTGAGGGTATTTTGCCTGTCTCGTACATCTTGCTAACCAGATGGTAGAGTTTTGTCAGGACTGGCTCTCCCAAGGCCGTCAGTAGTTCTAATGCAATGTTGTATACTCCCAGGGCCTTGATACGACTCAGGTCTTTCAGTGCTCTGTCAAACTCTTCACGCAGTATCGTACCTCCCATTTCATCTTCATCTAAATCCTCTTCCATTTCCATAATATTGTCCTCTAGTACATCGCCCTTGTATAGACCCTCTATATACTCCTTCCACCTTTCTGCTTTCCCCTCTTTGCTTAGAACTGCGTTTCCATCTGAACTCTTGTTAATCATACAAGTGGCTCTCTTTTCCCCAAAGGTCTCTGTAATTTTCCTGTAGGCTGTATCTTTCTTACCCCTAGCGAGATAAGCCTCCACATCCTTACATTTATCCTCTAGCCATGCCTGCTTACCCATTTTGCACTTCCTGTTGATCTCATTTTCGAGACGTTTGTATTCCTTTTTACCTGCTTCATTTACTGCATTTTTATATTTTCTCCTTTCTTCAATGAAATTCAATATTTCTTCTGTTATCCAACGATTTCTACTAGCCCTCGTCTTGTTACCTACTTGATCCTCTGCTGCCTTCACTACTTCATCCCTCAGAGCTACCATATCTTCTTCTATTGTATTTCTTTCCCCCATTCCTGTCAAATGTTCACTTATGCTGTCTCTGAAACTCTGTATAACCTTTGGTTTAGTCAGTTTATTCAGGTCTCATCTTCGTAAATTCCCCTCTTTTTCAATTTCTTCAGTTTTAATCTGCAGTTCATAACCAATAGTTTGTGGTCAGAGTCCACATCTGCCCCTGGAAATGTCCTATAATTTGAAAACTGGTTCCTAAATCTGTGTCTTACCATTATGTAATCTATCTGATACCTTTTAGCATCTCCAGGATTCTTTCATGTATACAACCTTCTTTTATGATTCTTGAACCAAGTGTTAGCTATTATTAAGTTATGCTCTGTGCAAAATTCTAACAGACGGCTTCCTCTTTCATTTCTTAGCCCCAATCCATATTCACCTACTATGTTTCCTCCTCTCCCTTTTCCTACTACCGAATTCCAGTCACCCACGACTATTACAGTTTCATCTCCCTTCACTACCTGAATAATTTATCTCATCATACATTTCTTCAATTTCTTCGTCATCTGCAGAGCTAGTTGGCATATAAACTTGTACTACTGTAGTAGGCATGGGCTCTGTGTCTATGTTCGCAACTATAATACCTTCACTATGCTGTTTTTAGTAGCTTACCTACACTCCTATGTTACTGTGTGCGTACATTCTTGCTTGTTAGTTGCAAGATTACGTAACGACTATAAGGCTAACATACTTAGAACATATACTACTAATGAGATTTTAATGCAACATTTTGCTTTACTTGAAAAGACATTCTTTATTTGAAGTACTTTCTGCGAGATTAAAGATGACTTAGTATTTGGTTTCGTTGACAGCTACACGATTATATCACGACGATACTAATTTGTGACACTATTTACATTGTTGCTTTTGTGCTGTATCTGCCTTATATTTGCACAGTTTTTCTGAATCCTTCTGGAGAGTGAAACATGATTTAGTAGTAACTTGCGTGGTATAGATACAATGAGACAGCCTTTTTTGGAGCACAAAAATACGTTAAAGTGTAGTGCTTTCTTGATCATGGAATTGTACGTAATAACTACGATATCTATACGCATAGCGATTCACTTTGTTTATTACGAGGTAGGTATATTGACTTCTACTGAAGTTTGCTTATGGACGACGATAATTAGGACACTTGGCACATTTACCGCGGCAGTACACGTATTTGAGTTATTAATTTTGTACTTAAAACATTTGTTTTTAAAGATTTTTGAATTTCAAAGAAAGTTTTCCGTGATACATTTCACTCCATTGCTGTAATCGGTGACACCTGAGGGTATAAATACATTAATCCTCAGGGGGGTACACTCGTACTTTGTGTACCATGTGTTTGGCAAGCACAAGGAGCCCTAGATAACATGGTATTTGCTTATACAACTTTACACATCTTTACCATATTTCTCTAACACTGAATTACACAGCTATCTAATTATTTAACTGACAAACAAAAACTTTTTTACTATGTCAGTGACACATGTTTACGCAATTACATAGTTGGATAATTTCACACTTATGAAATTGTATTTTGTCCGCAGTGTGTAAACTGTTCATATTGTTTCGGGACCATTGTGATACTATGAGAGCTCTGAATGTCGTATTTGGTAAGGGAGCATGATTTTTAAAGTACGTTGGGGGTAGATGACACTAATGAAATGAGCAGAGAATTTTTTTTGGTTTTGACATTATTGCAGAAAGCTACGACGTTTTGGAGATTTGACTGAGGTGTTATGATGTGATTCTTACGACGACAATGTGTATTATGCTGCTGAGGTATGTTTATGACAAATAAGCTGATGCTATATGAGGAATCTGATTATACTACATATTTATAATGATGAAGTATTGAAGAATGTAGACAAATACGTATATGTGTAATAAGGTAAGGAATAATGAGTAGTGGTTAGGGATGCTGATTTGTGAAAAAGGATGTTGGAAACCAAGAATCGTGCTTTAAGAGGTATGAAATGTGTGTAAATTCGTGAATGTATTACAATGCCGACGAAAATTTTTTGGACACTGTTATATTTATAGGATTTTGTTTCTACACAATTGTAACGCAAGTTCTCGACCTGCGAAATTTTTTTATATGAGACTGTAACTGTAGTGCAAACTGCTGTCCTATATTTTGGTAAGAAAGCCAAGTGACCTTGACGTAATGCGTTGTGAGTGGCTAGCTGTGCCAGTCGCCTGGAGAAAAAGCCATTAGGTGGAGAAAAAAGAGGCCATTAACCTTGCTATTGACATTCCTTTGTAGAAAGCAAGGCAAATATGACACACTATTACTTGGAAACATATGATTATACTGTGGAGCACGTACTTTGTGCTACTTGCTGATATGCTTATGAGTTGATGGGAAATATTCTTACATCTGCACACCTGATTATGAAAAATGTCTCTCTACAACACTTGAGAGAATTTCTACTGACTTATAAAATACCACATGGCTATTGAACGATGTTTTTAAGCTTTGCTTTACATAGTTGCTTATTTGATTTGATATCTGGTTTCCAGCTGTCTTGCAGCATTCGTTATATAACATAAAGCTAAATGCAATTGCTAATGTGAACACTTTCTGTCAACAGATCTATTAAATAATAATTGTATGATCCACATTCTTCGAAAAAGGAGCGCTTGGAAAGGAAAGAACAACAAGAAGGGACTAATAACAGTAAGTGCATATATAATTTTCTTTTCAAGTACTTGGTAATTTTTTGTAGAATAAGTTTTTGTAGTGCACCACTTTAATTACATAGACATTAAGATGTGAATAGACATTTCCCTTATCTGCATTGTTGTCCTTAGTGTACTATTTTTTCTACTTGTGCGTTTGTTATGTTTAGATATAAGTTTTTACATTTGCTGCTTCTGTTTGCCAGGCATAATGCTACTGAATTTCACTTTGTATTACTCTGTTAAGTCAGTTTTACTACTGATTTGTGAAATGTATAGGTTAATTTAGTCAGGGCCATTACCTTGTAAGGATTATTGAAATCAGACTGCGTTGCGCTAAAAAAATATTGTGTGTCAGTTTAACACAGTCGTGTATAATTTTTCTAAGGGGACGTTTCACATCTACGACGGACAACCAAAAACGTGTCCTTGGTGTGGGAAGGAGGGACTCGTACGTTCTGAGTGTAGTCAGTGGAGGTTGTTACAGCTTCAACGGGATGATCTACCACTCACACTGCATCCGACTGTGCTCCCCATGGCCCACGTCGCCGCATTACGCGAAGACGTGGGCCGCGAGACAGACGCATGCTAGAACATGCAGACAGCGGCAGATCGTGGCGAGCCACGGAAGGACGACGTTGTGCTGGACCACCTGCAGCAATCACATTACGCCCTCTTTTCGGTGCCGCTTGCGGCCCCTTCAGATAAGGCACTTGGAGATGTCGATAATACGACGGCGCACGATCCCGATGTCCCCCACGAACATCCAGGGGCCACGCTGACCTCTGATTACGAGACTCGGCTACGAAAACAGCGATCACCAAACCGCCGGAAGAAGCGCCGCCTCACGGTGGAGAACGATCAATGTGACCCCGTAGGCACTTCTGAGTCATTTCCGCGTACGGAGCGGGACCGTGACACAATCTTCCGATGACTATGCTCCAGAAACAGCGGAGGCGTTCGATCGTCAGCAACAGGCTACTTAGGAAGCTATGGCACCTACTACGCGCGACGACGATGGGACGCTAGGGGACCGGTCAGAAGGTGCTGGAGGAACTGCTCCCACACACTCTTCCAGTTTAAGACGGGAAGAGTGCATGGAATAATGGCAGACCATAAGCAAGGACAGCGGGGGCCGTTAGAAGGAGAGCGGCCAGCTTACGGAATACAGCCATGCAACAAGCTTATCGGATAGGGTCTGTTAACATCAACAGCATTGGGACGCCGGTAAAAATCGAGATGCTGAGTGACATGACAAAGTCTGCAGATTTAGATATAGCGCTATTATAGGAGGTTTGGGTGCTTCTCCCCATTGACTTTTACGGTTACGGTGACGAGAGAGATGTTGGCACTGCGATGCTATTAAACGAAGGGATACATGGAGACGAAGTAGAGTATTAGCCTTCTGCCCATGGTACGGCCGTTTCCATTGGTGGAATACGTTTTATTGATATAAACACTTCGTGAGGCTCATATAAGAGAAGGCACAAAGCAGATACGTACGCCCAAGAGCCTACACCGTGGTTCTGGGAACGATACGATGCTTGCATACTCGGCGGAGGTTTTAATTGTGTGCTCCACAGAAAGAACCAAAACTCTAACTATACTCCTAGCCAAGAACTTCGGGAACTGGCCAACGGTATGTAATTAGCCGTTAAATGGGACCTGAAGTATTGTAACCAACCGGGATATACAATTTTTAAGAGACACTCCGCGAGAAGTTTAGATTAGATCTACGTTTCACGGGCGTTAGCAAAGTCGACTGTGGACGCAGAAATCTGGCCGACCGCGTTTACAGACCATGAGGCACATATTTGTACGATTAATCTTGACAGACTGCAGGTAGGGAGACGGACGAGTAATTGGAAAATGAACGTCTCCCAACTGTGTGATGCAGAATGCTGACGTATGGTGAAGGACGCGTGGCATGGCTACCTCCGTCGACGATACGCATATGGTTGTGTCCTAGAGTGGTGGATCGAGTGCGTGAAGCCAGCTTTACGGAGGATGTTAATAGGTTATGGGAAGGAGGTTTCTTAATGGATGCGCACGACATTTAATTTACGGCACTCCGGGAACTGTTCGCTTAACCACCTATACCAGAGCGACAGATGGCCGTCCACCGACGTGTGTGTACTGGGAAGCGGACGTGTTATCTGAAATTAGGCGTGAGTAGCTGGAGGGAGAAATTACACGAGGTGCTTCCAACAAGTCCCCAGGTCCACACGGATTCCCGCTGGAATTTTAACTGCCTTTGTAACCATTACGACACTTATGTGGTTATGCATGTTTAATAAGCTTCTGCGGAAAGAAGTAAATGTTCACATCAAATTCACGTAAGGGCTAATGATCCTGATACCCAGGCCCAATGGTGGCAAACGGCCTTGTGATTATCGCCCCTTGTCCCTGATTATCAGTGACTATAAGATCTTTATGCGCATTCTGGGCAGCCGTATCTGAACGTTGCAGACGGATGGAATACATGGCGATCAGATTTGTCTTGGTGTCATCAGTAATAACCACAGAGTCTTGGGAGACTATCGTGACGTCAACTACCTCGCGACCGTATGCCACTGGTTCCTGTAGATTTTGATCATGCTTTTGATGAAGTGGATCATGTGTACCTCGCTGCGGTGTGAATAGGATGGGTGTCCCGCCATTACTGTCCACTGCAGTGATGCGGGTGTTGCACGACGCCAGATCAGCAATGGTGATCAACGGAGGGAGAACTGTGTATCTTAAGATCAGTCAGACACGGTAGCCCCATGTCGATCCTGCTATATCTCGCAGGCTTTCGCCGCAGTCTTACCGGGATCTCCCTGCGGTATCTACCTTTCAAATGTAGAACATACGCCGATGACATTGTGTTCCTCGTCCGGAATGAGGGGCAGACTCAATCATCACTGGATTGGCTACAGACGTATGGGATGGCAGCTGGCTGCGAGATCAACTTTCGAAAATTACAATGCATGCATGCGGGGCAAATCCCCCGATGTCTGGGTATCACAAGAAGACGGCCGGAACGGCTGCGGGAAACTACCGACGACCTTTGCACAGAGTTCGCACGTCAGTACGACAAAACGCCCTACGGTCGATGGATACGCTGCAGCGACTGTCACTCGTCAACCTTTATCTCGCGTCCATGATGTGCCACCTGACACACCTTCTCCCCTTGAAGATGGCTATGAGGATTCAGGCGGTTTTTTGGCGCTATATAAACCTGGGACAGCTCTTTAAGATACAGTTTAACACGGTTACACTCCCAGTGCGAGAAGGGGGCGTTGGTTTCGTGAACGTGCACGAGAAGACGCGTGCGATGTATATTATTACTATGCTGAAACGGTGGCGCAGCAGGAAACAGTCGCTTACGGGGACGATCATCGAAGAACTAGTACCAACATAGCAGCTTCCTCCAGTCAGTGTCGGCCATATTCGCCCGCGTTAGCCAAAGTGGGCACGTTGATCTTTGAACACAGTTACGTTCGAGAGAAATTGAACGATGCCCCGACAAACGACATCGAAGGACGTGTACCATATGCTGCTTCGACAGGTCGCCTGGAACATGATGGAACGAAAATATAAAGCCGGTAATTGGCATTTGGTGTGGCGCACAGTACACGACACCTACCGACTTACAATAGTCAGGTCAACATGGTACGACTGTGAGTCAAATGAAAAGCTTAAATTTTAAAAAAAATATATTATTTATTGTGCAGAACCCACGCGAATTGTAAATGGTTGCGAAAACACACTTCACCTCTTAGCCACAAACAATCCAGAGCTGATAGAGAGCATCATGACTGATACAGGGATTAGTGATCAGAAAGTCATTGTAGCTAGGCTCAATACCATTTCTTCCAAATCCATCAGAAACAAACGCAAAATAATTTTATTTAAAAAAGCGGATAAAGTGCCACTAGAAGCCTTCCTAAAAGACAATTTCCATTCCTTCCAAACTGACTATGCGAATGTAGACGAGATGTGGCTCAAATTCAAAGATATAGTAGCAACAGCAATTGAGATATTCATACCTCATAAATTGGTAAGAGATGGAACGGATCCCCCGTGGTACACAAAAAAGGTCCGAACGCTGTTGCAGAGGCAACGGAAAAAGCATGCGAAGTTCAGAAGAACGCGAAATCCTGAAGATGGGCTAAAATTTACAGACGCGCGAAATTTGGCACGTACTTCGATGCGAGATGCCTTTAATAGGTTCCACAACGAAACATTGTCTCGAAATTTGGTAGAAAATCCGAAGAAATTCTGGTCGTATGTAAAGTACACAAGCGGCAAGACGCAGTCAATACCTTCGCTGCGCAGTGCCGATGGTACTGTTATCGACGACTGTGCCGCTAAAGCGGAGTTATTGAACGCAGTTTTCCGAAATTCCTTCACCAGGGAAGACGAATGGAATATTCCAGAATTTGAAACACGAACATCTGCTAGCATGAGTTTCTTAGAAGTAGATACCTTAGGGGTTGCGAAGCAACTCAAATCGCTTGATACGGGCAAGTCTTCAGGTCCAGATTGTATACCGATTAGGTTCCTTTCAGATTACGCTGATACTATAGCTCCCTACTTAGCACTCATATACAACCGCTCGCTCACCGATAGATCTGTACCTACAGATTGGAAAATTGCGCAGGTCGCACCAGGGTTCAAGAAGGGTAGTAGGAGTAATCCATTTAACTACAGACCTATATCATTGACGTCGGTTTGCAGTAGGGTTTTGGAGCATATACTGTATTCAAACATTATGAATCACCTCGAAGAGAACGATCTATTGACACGTAATCAGCATGGCTTCAGAAAACATCGCTCTTGTGCAACGCAGCTAGCTCTTTATTCGCACGAAGTAATGGCCGCTATCGACAGGGGATCTCAAGTTGATTCCGTATTTCTAGATTTCCGGAAAGCTTTTGACACCGTTCCTCACAAGCGACTTCTAATCAAGTTGCGGAGCTATGGGGTATCGTCTCAGTTGTGCGACTGGATTCGTGATTTCCTGTCAGGAAGGTCGCAGTTCGTAGTAATAGACGGCAAATCATCGAGTAAAACTGAAGTGATATCAGGTGTTCCCCAGGGAAGCGTCCTGGGACCTCTACTGTTCCTGATCTATATAAATGACCTGGGTGACAATCTGAGCAGTTCTCTTAGACTGTTCGCAGATGATGCTGTAATTTACCGTCTAGTAAGGTCATCCGAAGACCAGTATCAGCTGCAAAGCGATTTAGAAAAGATTGCTGTATGGTGTGTCAGGTGGCAGTTGACGCTAAATAACGAAAAGTGTGAGATGATCCACATGAGTCCCAAAAGAACTCCGTTGGAATACGATTACTCGATAAATAGTACAATTCTCAAGGCTGTCAATTCAACTAAGTACCTGGGTGTTAAAATTACGAACAACTTCAGTTGGAAGGACCACATAGATAATATTGTCGGGAAGGCGAGCCAAAGGTTGCGTTTCATTGGCAGGACACTTAGAAGATGCAACAAGTCCACTAAAAAGATAGCTTACACTACACTCGTTCGTCCTCTGTTAGAATATTGCTGCGCGGTGTGGGATCCTTACCAGGTGGGATTGACGGAGGACATCGAGAGGGTGCAAAGAAGGGCAGCTCGTTTTGTATTATCGCGTTATAGGGGAGAGAGTGTGGCAGATATGATACACGAGTTGGGATGGAAGTCATTACAGCATAGACGTTTTTCGTCGCGGCGAGAGCTTTTTACGAAATTTCAGTCACCAACTTTCTCTTCCGAATGCGAAAATATTTTGTTGAGCCCAACCTACATAGGTAGGAATGATCATCAAAATAAAATAAGAGAAATCAGAGCTCGAACAGAAAGGTTTAGGTGTACGTTTTTCCCGCTCGCTGTTCGGGAGTGGAATAGTAGAGAGATATTATGATTGTGGTTCGATGAACCCTCTGCCAAGCACTTAAATGTGAATTGCAGAGTACTCATGTAGATGTAGATGTAGATGAAGTAGTACAAAGCTGTATCACTTTTCAACATCATCTCCTCCATGCTCTACGCAAGTCCTACAGTGCTTACAAAGTGCATAAATTTGATAGTCTATACAACCACGTATGCACCACGTGGCATACCTCTTCATCAGAACGAAACTTCTTTCCTGCCATTGCGTCTTTGAGTGGTCCAAACATATGGAAATCACTTGGGGCAAGGTCTGGTGAGTATGGTGTTTCAGCAAGACACTCAAAATGCAGGTCTGTGATTGTTGCAACTGTTGTACGGGCAGTGTGGGGCCTTGAACTGTCATGTTGTAAAAGGACAAGTGCTGACAGCAATCCACGTCGCTTTGTTTACAGGCCGCAGATGGTTTTTCTAAGAGACCTGTGCATGATTAACTGGTGACAGTGGTCTCTCTAGGCATGTAATGCTCCGAAATGACGCCTTTTTCGTCCCAAAAGATACGCAGCATAACGTTCCCTGCTGATGATTCTGTTCGAAGCTTTTTTGGTTATGGTGACGAGGAATGGCGCGATTCCCTGCTCGCTCTCTTCGTTTCCGGTTGGAGGAAGTGAACCCAGGTTTCGTACCCAGTAACGATTCTTGCAAGGAAGCCATCACCTTCTCGTTCAAAGCGCCGAAAATGTTCTTCACAAGCATCAACACGTTGTTCTCTCATTTCAGTAGTCATCTGCCGTGGCACCCATCTTGCACACACTTTGTGAAACTGGAGCACATCATGCACAATATGGTGTGCTGACGCATGACTAATCTGTAAACATGTTGCAATGCCATTCAGTGTCACTCGGTGGTTTTCCTTCACTATAGCTTCAACTGCTGCAATATTCTGTGGAGTGACTATTCGTTCTGCCTGACCTTAACGAGGAGCATCTTCCACTGAAATTACACCATTTGCGAAATTCCTACTCCATTCGTAGACTTGCCGCTGTGACGAAGATACATCACTGTACTGAACGTTCATTCGTCGATGATTTTCAGTAGGTCTCACGCCTTCACTACACAAAAACCGAATAACAGAACGCTGTTCTTCCCTGGTGCAAGTCGCAAGTGGGGCGGCCATCTTTATACTGATACTGCGCCGGTATATGTGCATATGAACTATACTGCCACCAACAGGCTATTCTGGGTGCTTTTAGTATCACGCTCACCATCTTACAGGATAACGTCGCGAAATTTCGGTTTGTTACTAGAAATTTAATGTTTTCATTTGACTCGCCGTCGTATATTGTAGTGAACTGGAAATACCCAACGACTGACACAAAGCACGCAATACATTTGGCAGATTCGCCCGTGTGTCAGCAATGCGGCATGCTCCATACGGCCGACCACTGGCTGGTCTGCGGCAAGCCGCTGGATGTCTGGACTCTAGCAAGGAAGATAACAGCTTTCATGCGGCGCACTATATATACAGCAGTATCTTCCGACATAATATTTTTTCCATAGAAAACGTGTTTTCCGCGTCTTAAGACGAACGCAGTGGCGTGGATCAAACGTGTGACAGTCCCTTACATATATAGAGACATACGTCTGAACGTACTGGATTACTGGCAATACTTTGAAGATGGACACACAAAACTGTTACGGCTACGAAAGTACAAGTACTGGTATGCCAGTTTCCTAGGAACGGTTTTTGCACACCCGCCGTATTCTTGGAGTGAGCAGGGTGTGCAAAAATGAGCTGCGCTGACGTTGTGAAACCGACCAAGTAAAGTGATCAGCTCAGGAAAACTACGCGAGTATGCGACCAAGGAAGAACTAACAATGCACAGTTAAGAATGCGACGTTGCTCCGAATTTTGATTTAATATCTATAGATACTATTTTTTTAAGGGTGCCGGAGGCGTCCCCACTTTGACTTTCTTGTTATTTCACGTTGGATGGTAGGACAGCAACGAGGTCCTTTCATCACAGTTTTAAGAACGAACTATGGTTTTGTGAATAATAAAGGTGTCTGTTTCGCCTACCTTCCTTAAATAAAAGGGTAAGGTGACCGCTCGTGATAAGCGGGAAAAAAGTAAACAGGAGATCCTGGGTTCGAGTCCTGGTCTAGTGCATATTTTCACCCGTCGCCGTTAATTCCGAGAAGTGTCCTGATGCACCAGATAGCAGTAAACCCATCCCTTATCTTTCATTTCTCCCCTCCACCTTCAATTTACATACAAATGCAAGAGAAAAACTTCCAATGATGGACGGTTGATTTCTTGGATCAGCACCTAACCATTGTCCCAGTTATCAACGACAGGAGTGGATTTTGCGAATCAATAGGGTAATCGCAACACTAGATTCAAGGTAGACCATGGTTTCAAGAAATTTATTTATTTTCTTCAGTCTAGCTCTACACTATAGGCTGATTCGAAACACCTAAAGAACTAACGATGCCACTGACTGCATAGCAGCTATCAGTGACCGCGACCCTACGGTGAGAGCTAAAATACCTACTAATCAATAACGGCATTGTGCAATATACACTACTGGCCCTTAAAATTGCTACACCAAGAGGAAATGCAGATGATAAACGGATATTCATTGAACAAATACATTATACTAGAACTGACATGCGATTATATATTCACACGCAATGTCGGTGCGTAGATCCTGAGAAAGCAGTACCCAGAACAACTACATCTGGCCGTAATAACGGCCTGGATACGCCTGGGCATTGAGTCAGAGCTTGGAGGGGGTGTGCAGGTACAGCTGCCAACGCAGCTTCAACACGATACCGCAGTTCATCAAGAGTAGTCACTGGCGTATTGTAACGAGCCAGTTGCTTGGCCACCATTGACCAGATGTTTTCAGTTGAAGAGAGATGTGAAGAATGCGCTACCCAGGGTAGCAGTCGAACATTTTCTGTGTCAAGAAATGCCCGTACATAACCTGCAACATGCGGTTGTCCTTTATCCTGCTGAAATGTAGGGTATCGCAGGGATCGAATGAAGGGTAGAGCCACGGGACGTAACACATATAAAATGTAACGTCCAATGTTCAAAGCGCCGTCAATGCGATCAAGCGGTGACCGAGATGTGTAACCAATGGCACCCCATACCATAACGCCTGGTGATACGCCAGTATGGCGATGACGAATACACTTTTCTAATGTGCCTTCACCGCGATGTCGCCAAACACAATTCGAAAATCTTGATGCTCTAAACAGAACCTGGATTCATCAGAGAAAATGACGCTTTGCCATTCGTGCACCCAGGTTGATTGTTGAGTACACCATCGCAGACGCTCCTGTCTGAGATGCAGCGTCAAGAGTAACCGCAGCCATGGTCTCCTGAACCCACGGATTCCATATTCTGCTAACAATAATTGGATCTCGACCAACGCGAGCAGCAATGTCACGATATGATAAACCGCAATCTAGACAGGCTACAATCCGATCTTTATCAAAGTCGGAAACGTGATGGTACGCATTTCTCCTCCTTAAAAGAGGCATCACAACAACGTTTCACCAGGCAACGCCGGTCAACTGCTGTTTGTGTATGGGAAATCGGTTGGAAACTTTCCTTATGTCGGCACGTTGTATGTGTCGGCACCGGCGCCAACCTTGTGTCAAGGCTCTGAAAAGCTAAACATTTGCATGTCACAGCATCTTCTTCCTGTCGGTTAAATTTCGCGTCTGTAGCACGTCATCTTCATGGTGTAGCAATTTTAATGGCCAGTAGTGTAAACAATTCGAGTAGCATTCAAAGTGAAAAATAAAAGCAGGCATGTCGTCGCTTACCTGAGGAAGATCATCAGCGTAATGCAGTTTGCGTCGCAATGGTCTGACTGAGAACTCTCCTGCATGATAAAAATCTGGTTTTTTGAAAGGATTGAGGCGGTGCACTACTTCTCCGTTTCTACAGTCCGTTCCCCAATTCACAGGCACTTAACAGGCATCTACTAATTCGGTGTGTATCTCTGTACCTCCTGGGTGCATCCAGCCAAACACATTTAGACCTTACCCCACTCTTTTTTTTTACTCTGTAGTTAGGAATGTTCCTGTTGTTTACACTAACACACACTAAACAGCGTTCGGCCGAAAGCGAAATATTACTGCCCGTCCTAGTAAGGATAGCAGTAACAATGTTTTCGCTACTTTTCCCCGCCTTGAGGGTTCTGATCAGTGCAGCCGCTATTCTGGAGGATTTACTCATTTTCTATCTCATTCCAACCTATGTAAACCCTATGACGTTGCTGTTCTCAGCAGAAAGTAACAGGCTTGTTGCCAGGACTAAGACGTGCCTGCTCGTGACCAGCGTCTGCTGAGAACTAGCGTCCAGGCGGTGAATGAAGTTAGCAGTTAATTCTCGGAAGTGAAACTCAGACGTGGGACAACTAACTGCCTGGGGCGTCAGCAAGCCCCAGTCTTCTGCCTGGTCTCTGCTTATTCCTCTGATATCCAAACTTGGCTTGCAACGACCTTAAAATTAACAGCGTACACGTCAAAAGTTATAAATACATAACAGGTTGTCTGCGAGGCAATAGAAATTTGTAAACTAAGTGTTGAATTACAGGAAGAGAGAGATAAATAAATGAAATATAGTTGTGAGCTTCTCACCAAGAGAGTATCTTATTTTCATTGTTAAGGACACCAATGTCACATATAATCATACCCTCGACAATTCTAAGCTATAGTTGCTGTCTTCTATATGTATAAGCAACTTCTGGCATATTGCAAGAGATCTGTTGTAAGACCATTACTATTTGCAAAAACTCTGAGTGAGATAGTAGATAACATTGGAAATTACAGGAGGCTATGCATATTCTATTTCACGGAACCAGTTTTCATCCATTTTACTCATAGAATTCCTCTCATGAAGATCTGGATTCCAAATATGGTAAATTGTTGCCACAAGCTGTCTTTTTTCTGTTCCAAACCGAGTCCTCCTAGGAAACAATGTTCAAAATAAGAAAACCTTATACATAGTATATTTAAAATCAGTCCCCATGTTTTTGCAGTGCTGGATACACACTGTTGAACTATTCCAGATTGCATGCTTCTGAAGGCTACCAAGTGCCAAAGTTCGTGTTTTGTTTTGTGTATCAAACGTTTCCTCTTTATTTAAAAGTTCGCTCTTATGTATGACATACAGTAAATAATTTTACCCATTCTGAATTTTCTGTTCCGAATTTTCCACTTTGCTACGAATTTATGAAGCAGTCTTTCAACTATTTCTTCAAATGTGGCTTGTTAGTTTTCAGAAAAAACTACATCATAATGTATGTCACACTGCATACATGAAATATTGTTTCTCAATTTTGAGATCTCTAAATGTTTTCCTCCACGAATTTCCGTTTTAATTAGTGAAACTGATTTCTATTCTTTTCATGTCTACAACAGATTTCGAACTTTTCCAATTATTTCTACCGTTAAATAATATCGAGTTTTAACATTTATATCTCATTTTGAACTTCACTTAATTATTTCTCGACAGCACAGTAAGCTCTTTTATCTGTGAAACTAATATTCAGTACATTCAAGTTATTAATCAGAGCATTACCCCCATTGAAAACACCTTTTTTAGACTGTTCATGTTAGTTCTAGAGATAGACGTATTTCCTTCAATTTTACTACTAGTAATATAAATTCTGTTACTGAGATCCTTTTTCTGATAAGTTATGTTTCCGTTCACGGTTTTCAGTCTTTAGCATTTATATCATTTCAAATCTAAAAGTTTCCTGTTCTGAATTTCCTTGCATCTTGTTTTGGCGTGGTAGTATTATAGTATATAATAAAATATATTACAGAAATATTATGTGCCAGCGGTTATTGTATAATCAGTGGAGCAGCAATCTTGTGCACCATCCAATTTTTTTACTGTCTTGACTGTTTGATGTTCGTTGAAAAATGGATGAGTTGTTAATTAGTGTGTAGGAATATAAACAATAATAAAATAGTATTTCATAACTGTTGAGACAATTTAATGTGGTTTCTGTCTTCCGATTTTATTTTAAGCATCAGAACACCTAATACAATTTATTTTGGTAGCAGCTGGTGGTTCATGGTCGGTCGTTACAGAACCTGCATTCGGAGACGGTTAGGCATATCAATATAACTCATTACCAGGTAACATTGAAGCTGAATATTAACTAAAAGTTGCACAGCCCATTCAAATTATAATTACCAAGGATGAGAAATTATTTATTAAACTTCTAATTAACTTTAGATATAATTAAAATGATGAGGGGAGTATTTTCCATGATTTATAGAAATTAATGGTTATCGTTATTTATCGATTCAAAGAAATATCACCAAGTAAGGTTATAGTAGCTCTTATTAATCAGATTGGGCTGGCCATTATCCTATATCATGATTACATTTAATAATATTGTTTCAAAGGGGGAATTTTGTTTGTTAACAGTAATTACTGTTGAACAAAACATCAGCATCAGGTCTCAGGTCACATCTTTGCACCCAGGTGATGCAGTTACACACATGTAATGCTCTATACACGTTAGCTCAACATATGAACAAATTAATATACATACCCTTTGGCTCTATATCGTATTATTTTATATGAAACAGGGAATTAGTTTCGATTTAGAGAATGGTTAAGCTTGACTTTAACCTGATTGAACGACCATATAGGCAATCATGTAGTTCCAAATATTTTATTAGATGCATGGTTGTCCCATTCTCTAAATCACTTTAAAGACACTGTGTTCCCCTTACCTCAGACAATATTGGGTTTTCTTCAAGACATTCACTAAACCACGGTACTTATATTCAGTTCTCATGTGAGAATGACTACAAAAAATGGTTCAAATGGCTCTGAGTGCTCTAGGACTTCTGAGGTCATCAGTCCCCTAGAACATAGAACTACTTAAACCTAAGTAACATAAGAACATTACACACATCCATCCCCTACGCAGGATTGGAACCTGCGACCGTAGCGGTTGCGCGTTTCCAGACTGTAGTGCGTAGAACCGCTCAGCCACTCCGGCCGGCAGAATGAGTACAGCCTTACATTGTGGCTGTTCTATCTGAAATCTTACTACTTGCCAAATAATTCTGTCCCCAGTCCGAAAGGAACCAAATTGAGAATTACCTTAGTATCTTTACCACAATTAATCAACAGAGTCTATAATGAAGTTTTAGTACTTTAGTTAAGTGAAAAAGAATGGAATCAAGCAAACACAATTTTTCTAGTGTTTGCTACAAAAATTACTGACATTACTCAAATATAAATGTGGGCAATGGTAAATTAAGCCGTTTTACGTTAATGTTGTAAAACTCTAAACGTCAGTTAACCATGAACATTAACAGAACCACCATCCATGTAAATATATAAAACGTTTACTTGTATTTAAACTGTGACTTCTTTTGTTGCTGTTCAGTCTTAATGCAACAGCAGTTTTCAATAAGAAATTAACTATCCAGTTTTATTGGGTACTAAAAGTACGACAGTTACATAATGTTACTTAACAGTCATCTGCATATAATTATTCTCCAGTTAACAATATAGGTGCAGAAACGATGTAGGAAGATGAAAATAGTAAATCTGCAGAAAATAAAAGCAAAACATCATTATTGATTATTCTGATGTATTGTTCATAATTAAGTTTTAACAACTTTCACTAATACAACTGATCGTTGCCTTGTAACTGAAGCACCCGCCGAGGTGCCGATCGGATCTAGGCGCTACTGTCTGAAACCCCGCGACGGCTACGTTCGCAGGTTCGAATCCTGCCTCAGGCTTCGATGTGTCTGATGTCTTTAGATTTCTTACGTTTAAGTAGTTCTAAGTTCTAGGAGACTGATGACCTTAGAAGTTAAGTCCCATAGTGCTCAGACCCATTTGAACCATTTTTGTAACTGAAGCCCAGACCGCATCTCCACGTCTCAATCAAAGGAGTACGTACTGCTTTTCCTAGTGCATTTCCTTTGCGGAGCCTCGCCATTTATTTAGACTCTAGGAAAAATCTTGCATTCGAGGCGACTGCAGAACTGACAAGTCTTATTACTATGAATGTACTACATCGTCAACTGTCAACGGCACTGGACTACTGTCTAGCCACGAGTGACCGTCTTGTCTCTTTTGGCATTGTACCACAAGGAGACAAAAATAAGCAAGACTAATAGATATTGTGACCATACGGTCCCCACTTTTATGACTGAGGACAACATGTAGAAATTTTGTATGCTATTCTATCAGGAAGGGATCAGCTATTTACAACCATTTTTGCATGTATTAATAATGTCAATGACAATAATGTCATTTACAACGTTGCTTTGATCAAGAAAATAATTATTTACACATTCGATATGAATGAAACATTATTCAGTGGTCTCACAAACAAAATATAAAAATCATATTGGGTACCATTTAATGATAGCAAAGGTCTACGGTAAGCAGTGTGAGTAAATTGTTAAACTGTATACCCGCGCTCTTTAGCGGGGGGAACATTCAGGAAACTTAGAACTTCCGCACTGCCAAAAAGTGTTTGTGCTAAAAGCATTCCATTTCTTGTCTCGGTGAAGAACTGTTTATATCCCTGCCTGCCACAACCTTGATTCAAGCACTGTGCAATAACTATTTGGAATACGCTAAAGTTCGTCTTAACGAACACAAACCTACTGGTCACTGCTAGCCTGATTGTGACAATGATAGCTTCTCCAAGGTTATCACCTCGATCGAGATATAGTTCCACACACGCGATGCATTTGTGTGTTGCTTCGTATCGAGCCCCGCTTAATTTCTAAATCTTCCTTTATAAATTTCATTCCTCCGATAACTGCTACAGGAATGTGCTTTGTTTCGACACTGCTCCTTACTGCACTCGCCAATTCTCCCACTTGGTCTGAATATTTGGCTATCTCACTGTTCAGACCTAAATTCACTTCTGCCAATGTCAATACCAAGAAAAATATTCGAAATTTGTGGTAAGGTGCTGTGAGACCTAAGTGCTGAGGTCATTGGTACCTAGGCTTACACAATCCTTAACTTACGCTAACTTACTCTAAGGACAACACACACACCCATGCCCGAGGGAGGACTCCAACCTCCGACGGGAGGAGCCACGCGAACCGTGACAAGGGGCCTCTGACCGCGAGGCTGCCCCGCGTGGCGTAAGAAAATGTAGTTATACGCAGTACCTATGTGGCACTCACACAGCAGGAAGGTTTCAACGAGGAACCTATTTTTAAGGAATGGTCATAGGATACCTACACTGTAAATGATAATTCTAAATTCGTGCATGGAGAAGAACCGTAAGAGACAATCTCTGGGGTTTTGGGCATCCACATAGTGTATGTCTGCACTCAACGATAGTGGATGGATTGAATAATTTGGTTTGCGGTAATCATTATAGCCGGCCATTTCGTGATTATATGGCCACAAACGTTATTGTTTAAACATTGTTTTGGTGAATAAGTAGTTCAACTAGCGAAAGCTTTATTCACGTCGTAAGGACGAAGGCACTTCAAAAAGTATAGCCAAATAACTTGTATTAAATGATGGACTACATTTGAAACTGACACGGATACACGACACTATTTTTCCACATAGTCACAAGTCTCCGGAAATAATTTTTATTCAAAATGAAACTCCTCCATCTGTGCTGAAGATTTCATATTTATTTGGCTGCTGGTTTCGATGTTGTGTTAACGCCATCTTTAGGCCCGTACACTACGATGAAATCAATTGTGTGCAACATCTAGTAGTCAGTCGCACACCATTGATTTCATCAAAGTGTACGGGCGTGAAGATGGCGTTGACGCAGCGTCGAAACTAGTAGCCCAATAAATATGAAATCTTTAGTACAGCGGGAGGAGTTTCAGTTTTAATACAATTATACGAGCTGATGTCCCATGATCATCCAGTTTAAATATGGATGTACGAAGATCTGTAAATAATGGTCGATACCTCAGTTAGCAAAATGTGCCAGGTTATTAATCATTAGTCGAATAGATTTCACCTCAAAATCCTACGTTTCGTTCCCATCAGCAGAGGACATTCAATTTCACTCCCTCCTCCTTCCTACTGAAATTCCTGGAGTGTTTTCAAACCTCCATGGCCTTTTATGGGATCGTCTTGTAGCGGTCATTACTTGGGTCCTGTCAGGATGAATGTGGTAGTCTCCTTGTCGGAAATTCATGGTTTTAAGGCAATATTTAAACCGTTCTGCAATATCTGGAAGAAAAATCCGATTTAGCTGTTGTAACACTTCGATGAGCGGAGCAGTAGTGAACAGAGGTACCACATACTCCGGAGGTGAGTTGACAGGTCAGACGTTCTGAAACATTAATTTGCAGCCAGGAGGCCACCTCATTAATTTTGATAGGACGAGCCAGTGTGTGAATTGGACATTTCGAGAAGCTACGGAGCCGTGCGTTGCTCATGCTCCCGCCACCATGTATTTTAACGTACTTCCACCTCACTGCGTTAATTTAAATTAATACTGTCACTGAGTTGCTGCTTTGCCTGACTGTCACATGCGCTAGCAGCGCGTATCGATATATCATCTCTCGTAGTATCTTTGCTCGGCTGCTATTACTCCCCGGTCGTTGTCTGTCGTACGGGCGTTCAGGTCGCGACTTTGGGCTGCCAGTCAGTTGGAATGCGCCTGGTGCACAGTCCGAACCTGCCAGTCGGGGAGTTGTAATGCACCACTAGTGCAGTCGGGTGGAGCAGCAATGAGGTCTGCGTCGACATGGCTCGCCCGACCATTGCCGCCACCCATTACGTGAGATGGACCATGGTCTTCGTGGATCGTCGATCGGTCGTCCTACCTGACGACGCATTTTGGCTCGCTGATCGTTCATGAGTAAGCTGTATGTGTGTGCATCGACTCCCGATTTGTTTTCGTGTGTGCTTAGTTACTGTTGGGTATCGTTCGGGTCTTCGTAACAATATTTATCAGGTTATGTGTGTAGTTCGAGTTATTTCCTTTTACAAGTTATTTTAAATGTTGTCGGTAAACTGCCTCTGAGAGGTTGGTCGTCTCTTCGTTAGACGTGTAACTGGTTCCCCGAGCTCTTCTTGGCCCCTTCATTTACTATCTTGTGGAACTTGGGTCGGTCCTTTCCTGGTACAGGGATGTCGCTTAGCCAGAGGGCGTGTTTTCTCTGCATGGTTGAGTTCCCAGCCAGTATTTTCGCCGCCGTGTATCTGTAAGTGAGTGGAAGACGCACCAGCAGTGCAATCGCGATGGAGCAACAGTCGCGGACGGACCAGCAGGCATTCGGTCGGTTTCTGCGGACCAGGAAAGTTGTCTCCACGTGGTGCACTCGGATGGGTCCGCTGGCGGTCCCAGCACAGTGTCGGAGCGTGTGTGGAGCTGTCCAACCGCGACGAGCTTCGTGGTTCACCGACCCAGGGCGTCGAAGCTGAGTAGTGGTTTCAAGTATCCAAGTCCATTTACGTCGTGTGATTCGTTTCAGTCGTTCGCTGTTGGGAAGGTATTCCTGTGAGCAACACCGAGTGTTTGTACTGCTGAAATTTAGCCGCCATGCGGTGGAATTAACTGCATTTGTTTACTACTATTCATGTGCACCGGCGGAATTTTCTGCCTTGTGGTTGTTAGTGTTCCGGTTACTTGCCCTGCCCCCAACCTAATTTCAGGCAGTGTTCTACAGTCACCTGTTGTCGCTGTCCAACCCGTTGTGTAGTTTTGTCAGCTTAAATCATATACGTATTTGATTGTGGATAATCACGCCTGTAGCATTTTGTGTTTGAATTCCCATGTAAGGATTGGCGGCAAGCAAGTCGTTTGCTGTCCCTTGATTGGGTTCCGATGGATCAAGTATAGCTTTGCTCACCACCTGTCTCACCTAAGTGAACGAGGGCAGACCGATCCCCCTGGAGGCTTCTAAGTGCCGTTGTGTTTATTGTCTTTCTCATCTATCATAGCCAGTGTTTAAAAAAATTCTTGGTGTTACTGTGTTTTACGTAAGTAAGATTGAATCCGGCAAGTGGATATTTTCGTAAAGGAATATTGCCATTGTGTTCTCTTTTGTTTTATTCTGGTTTTAGCTACTTAAAACTTAAGGCTTGTGGTTATATTTTTTTCAATTAGAGAAAATTAATTGTGGGCCTTCAGCCTTGTAACCTTATTCTTAAAATTACCTTTCAAGCCTAAATATTGCGGCCTTCTCCCTTTGAAAGGTTATGGTCATTTATTTTAAAATCTTGAAAATTTGATTGTGAGCTTCCAGCCATTTGTATTGTATCTCGTTTATGTTTGTCTGTCCATCCTTGCCTTGGGAAGTCTAGTCTAGTTGTGATACCATATATATTTTAATTATTTTATTTGCTATTTCAGCTGCATTTTTATCTTGTTGATTTTTAAGATTTCTTGTTTGGAGGCCTTCGACTGCGAAAGAACAGAATTTTCAAATTCGTAGTTGTAAAGGGTCGGCTATTTGCCGCTTTGGTTGTAAATGTGTTATTAAATTACAATGAATAACAATTTTAAGGTGAAACTGACCCCAACCTTATGTGGCCTTTTCCACAATCCTAAGCAACTGTTCTGCCCAGCGGATTTAGCGTGCATCTCAGCTACGCTCGCTGTTGAAAATATCCTCCGCAGGTGGGGACGAAATGTTGGGTTGTATTGGGAAATTCATTTGAGCACAGCATAACAAACCCGAACATATTATTGAAAGTGATATTCCCGGCCGTGAAATTTTTATATTTCACAGTGGCCGATATGTTTCACTAAATGTTTAATTCGTCGATGAAATAAATCCGCTCCTTGGTGACCGAGCTACTCTGCAAGTGCAGTTTGAACGTCCTCATTATTGGAATTCTGCGGTTATGTTTGTCGGTTGGATGGTCATGGTCATCTGCCTCCCTTGCGCCTAGTATCATTCTTTTTTGTGCGGCTGTGATTGGGAACTGATGGTACCATTTCACTACGGAAGGACGCAACGATGGATTTGGACCTCGCCAGAATATCACTGTGAATCTACCAGCAATTTCAGCTTTTCGCCAGCAGGACTCGCAATGTCCCGTGAAGTTCAACTATGGAGTACGTTTCCAGTTCCTGCACCATTCCATCCGCACACAGCGATGCATCTATTACCTGTACACCAGCAGAAGTGTCTGCTGCTAAAGGGATGCCAGCAATCTCTCCTGAGAAAGCACCTCTCTTCACATTCGCCTTGGTGAGATACGGATAGTGTAGTTTACTCTTTGAATTTTCTACGGGTTTAGACCTCCAGGCCAGTGTCTTACCATAAAATTACAGTGAAGAGCCAGTGAAACTGGTACACCTGCCTAATAGCACGTAGGGCCACTGCGAGCACGCTGAAATGGCGCAACAAGACGTAGCATGGACTCGACTAATATCTGAAGTAGTGCTGGAGGGAACTGAGCCCATGAATCCTCGAAGGGTATCCATGAATCCGTAAGAGTACGAGTGGGTGGAGAATTTCATGTTGCAAGACGTCCCACATATGTTCTATAATGACGATGAATGGACAATTTGGTGGCCAGCGGAAGTGTTTAAACTCGGAAGAGCGATCCTGGAGCCACTTTGCAGCAATTCTGGAAGTGGGGGTGACGCGTTGTCCTGCTGGAATTGTCCGTCGGAATGCACAATGGACACGAATGTAAGCAGGTGATCAGACAGGATGCTTACGTACTTGTGACCTGTCAGAGTCGTATCTGAACGTACCTCGGGTCCCGTATCACTCCAGCGACACATGCCCCACACCATTACAGTGCCTCCACCAGTTGGAACAATCTTCTGCTGACATGCAGCGTCCATGGATCCATGAGATTGTCTGCTAACTCGTTCCCTTCACGGATTTGATTGTTACTGACCTGGTGTGTAAGGCAGGATTAGGACTTCAACAAGAAGACGTAGCTCTGAACCGTTATCCACACTAAAGGAATTTGTTAATCTAAGGTTGAATCTCTTCGCAAAAGAATCGGACTTACATTCTAAAATTAAGATGCATCTCAGCCGTTACCAGCTATTGCATTGTAAAAAGTCTCATGGATAACTATCGTATCAAGCCATTCGACTGCTTACTTATTTGCATTGCAAAATTAGCAGGAACCGTTTTCTCGTATGGCAGGTCATTTCTGCTTCAACATTTCTTGAATGCAAATATGTCACTAATGAGGAGAAGTTGGACACACTACTTTTATACGGCAAACGTCGAACAGATGCTGTCGAAATGGTAATGGAAAACTGCCTGACGAAACTGTAGTTGTTTCCACAAAATCGTCGAAACGCACGTGTATTTGCAATAGTTTTCCTAAGCCCGTGCGATGCGCCAGCAGTTATCAGATCTTGCCTATGCCGTAGTTCCACATACAGAAATCGCAACTAACCGTGTATGTATAACTCTAGCATAGGAAATTAGGTTCTATCTTCCTAGCGTGCGCCTGTTATGCTGCACATAACGACAGCGCCTAGAATTTGAACTCTGCTAAGCATTGTTCGCATCGCAATAGTCCACTCACGCTGAATTGCTTTCCAACTTTAGTGCATTCCTCGGTTTCAACACCAGTAGCGAAAAATGCTGAATCACTGTAATTGTCTTTCGAAGAGCTACTGAATGCAGTTATGAAAAGTACAAGATTCATTTTAAAAAAACGTAGTTGTTTCAGTATCTGGTTTTATACAACACTTCAGAGGATTAACCACACAATGTATTAAGTGCCCCCCATATTATCAATTGCAGAAAGCCTCGTTTAGGAGTGTGGCACCTTCCAGAAAATAAAAGAGTTGTTAAGGGTGGTAGGTAGGACGTCAAACGGGCCGACTTAGAGCAGGAGAGTCACCACAGGACATTTTAATTTCCACTGTATTTAATTTTACAAATAAATTCATAAAACTTTAACAGTATGACCACGAAGGATTCACGATTCGTACTCATAGTAGTGGAAGCTCAGAAACGTAACAAAACACATTTTTTGTACATGTGAAATTCCATAATTTTTTTCACTTACTACTGCCTGCGTTTATTTCTACAGGTACACTTATCTTCATAAGTTAGAGAGATTCTCCGATGATATTTGCACAGCATACAGACCATAGTTACAGGTGTATGAAACTCTAGAAGTTATTTAATTCATGAAAAAATGAATGAACTGTTACATTTTAAACTTTATGTTTAGAAAACAATTCAATTTTTATAGTTAATTATCTAAATTTTTACACAGTTTTTAATTGATTTGTAAAATTCTAGAGTTTCACACACCGGTAACTACTGTTTGTATGCTATGAAAAATTCATCGAAGAATCTCTATTGCTTAGGAAGAAAAGTGTACCTATAGCAAGAAGTGCAGCCAGTAATATGTGAAAAAATGATGAAATTTCACATGTAATAAACCGGTATTTTGCTATGTTTTTGAGCTTCCACTGCGATGAGTGTGAGTCCTCAATCCTTCCTGGTCATGGTGACAACGTTGTATGAATTTATTTGTAAACGTAAGGACAGTAGATATTATAATCTCCTGTGCTGACTCTCCTGCTCCAAGTCGGTCCCTTTGACGTCCTACACCCCTCCCCTCCTTAACGTCTGACGTGATTCGCCATGTATACTACGCACGGACGTTAGTGTTCAAGGGGTCTGCAGCTGAGCGAATAAGAGCTTTGTTTCGCAAGAGCGAGATCACTGGATCTAATCTGTTTGCAATGCCCACGATAATGAGCCAACACGCAGTATTGAAGAAGTCCCACGCAAACACACTCCTATGGTGCCGCTTTCAACGTTTGTTCCACGCACAGGTGAGGAAGCTTATAAAACGACTGCTAAATAGCACATGCATCATCGAACAGAATACAGGGACTACTTCTATAGGACACTGCACAAAAATTCAATCAGTCGCACACCGCCGACCGCCTGTCCAATACTCGGTAATGCGTTTCGATACTCCAGTTTCATCGCTAAACTATATGAGAACCGAGAACTGATTATGAGCGTAATACAAGTTGGTCTTACAAAAGATGGGTTGAAAAATCATCCAGATAAAAAAATTCGGCATTCATCACAAGTTCTGTAAATAGCAAAAAATATTGTTTTACATGTTCTTACGATCAGTAACATTCGTGCAGTGGCACATATTTTACTTATTATACTTGTCACAATCTTCCCTCATGAACCATGGACCTTGCCGTTGGTGGGGAGGCTTGCGTGCCTTAGCGATACAGATAGCTGTACCGTAGGTGCAACCACAACGGAGGGGTATCTGCTGAGAGGTCAGACCAACGTGTGGTCCCTGAAGAGGGGCAGCAGCCTTTTCAGTAGTTGCAGGGGCAACAGTGTGGATGATTGACTGATCTGGCCTTGTAACACTAACCAAAACGGCGTTGCTGTGCTGGTACTGCGAACGGCTGAAACCAAGGGGAAACTACAGCCGTAATTCTTCCCGAGGGCATGCAGCTTTACTGTATGGTTAAGTGATGATGACGTCCTGTGCATTAATATATTAATGAGGTAAAATAGTGCCTCATTCGGATCTCCGGGTGGGGACAACTCAGGAGGACGTCGTTATCAGGAGAAAGAAAACTGGCATTCTACGGATCGGAGCGTGGAATGTCAGATCCCTTAATCGGGCAGGTATTTTAGAAAATTTGAAAAGGGAAATGGATAGGTTAAAGTTAGATATAGTGGGAATTAGTGAAGTTCGGTGGCAGGGGGAACAAGACTTCTGGTCAGGTGAATACAGGGTTATAGATACAATATCAAATTGGGGTAACGCTGGAGTGGGTTTAATAATAAATAAAAAAAATTGGAGTGCGGGTAAGCTACTATAAATAGCACAGTTAGCGTATTATAGTGGCCAAGATAGACTCGAAGCCCATGCCTACTACAGTAGTACAAGTTTATATGCCAACTAGCTGTGCAGATGACGAAGAAATGTATGATGAGATAAAAGAAATCATTCGGGTAGTGAAGGGAGACGAAACTGAAGCAGTCATGGGGGACTGGAATTCGACAGTAGAAAAAGGGAGAGAAGGAAAGATAGTAGGTGAATATGGATTGGGGGTAAGAAAAGAAAGAGGAAGCCGTATGGTAGAATTTTGGACAGAGCATAACTTAATCATAGCTAACACTTGGTTCAAGAATCATAAAAGAAGGTTGTATACATGGAAGAATCCTGGAGATACTAAAAGGTATCAGATAGATTATATAATGGTAAGACAGAGATTTAGGAATCAGGTTTTAAATTGTAGAACATTTCCAGGGGCAGATGTGGGCTCTGACCACAATCTATTGGTTATGACCTGTAGGTTAAAACTGAAAAAAACTGCAAAAATGTGGGAATATAAGGACATGGGATCAGGATAAGCTGAAAGAACCAGAGGTTGCACAGAGTTTCAAGGGAACAATTGACAGGAATGGGGGAAAGAAACACAGTAGAAGAAGACTGGGTAGCTCTGAGGGATGAAGTAGTGAAGTCAGCAGAGGATCAAGTAGGTAAAAAGACGGGGGCTAGTAGAAATCCTTGGGTAACAGAGGAAATATTAAATTTAATTCACGAAAAGAGCAAATATACAAATGCAATAAATGAATCAGGCAAAAAAGAATACAAACGTCTCAAAAATGAGATCGACAGGAAGTGCAAAATGGCTAAGCAGGCATGGCTAGAGGACAAATGTAAGGATGTAGAATCTTATCTCACTTGGGGTAAGATAAATACAGCCTACAGGAAAATTAAAGAGACCTTTGGAGAAAGGAGAGCCACTTGTATGATTATCAAGAGCTCAGATGGAAACCCAGTTCTAAGCAAAGAGGGGAAAGCAGAAAGGTGGAAGAAGTATATAGAGGGTCTATACAAGGGCGACTTACTTGAGGACAATATTATGGGAATGGAAGAGGATATAGGTGAAGATGAAATGGGAGATACGATACTGCGTGAAGAGGTTGACAGAGCACGGAAAGAGATGATTCGAAACAAGGCCCGGGAGTAGATAACATTCCATTAGAACTACTAATGGCCTTGGGAGAGCCAGTCATGACAAAACTCTACTAGCTGGTAAGCAAGATATATGAGACAGGCGAAATACCCTCAGACTTCAAGAAGAATATAATAATTCCAATCCCAAAGAAAGCAGGTGCTGACAGATGTGAAAATTACCGAACTATCAGTTTACTAACGCGAATTCAATACAGACAAATGGAAAAACTGGCAGATGCGGACCTCGGGGAGGATCAGTTAGGATTCCGTAGAAATGTTGGAATATGTGAGGCAATACTGACCTTACGACTTATCTTAGAAGAAAGATTAACGAAAGGCAAACCTACGTTTCCAGCTTAGAGAAAGCTTTTGACAATGTTGACTGGAACACTCTCTTTCAAATTCTGAAAGTGGCAGGTGTAAAATACAGGGAGTGAAAGGCTATTTACAATTTGTACAGAAACCAGATGGCAGTTATAAGAGTCGAGGGACATGAAAGCGAAGCAGTGGTTGGGGAAGGAGTGAGACAGGGTTGTAGCCTCTCCCCGATGTTATTCAATCTGCATATTGAGCAAGCAGTAAAGGAAACAAAAGAAAAATTTGAGTAGGTATTAAAATTCATGGAGAAGAAGTAAAAACTTTGAGGTTCGTCGATGACATTGTAATTCTGTCAGAGACGGCAAAGGACTTGGAAGAGCAGTTGAACGGAATGGACAGTGTCTTGAAAGGAGGATATAAGATGAACATCAAGAAAAGCAAAACGAGGATAATGGAATGTAGTCAAATTAAATCGGGTGATGCTGAGGGAATTAGATTAGGAAACTTAGACACTTAAAGCAGTAAAGGAGTTTTGCTATTTGGGGAGCAAAATTACTGATGATGGTCGAAGTAGAGAGGATATAAAATGTAGACAGGCAATAGCCAGGAAAGCGTTTCTGAAGAAGAGAAATTTGTTAACATCGAATATAAACTTATGTATCAGGAAGTCGTTTCTGAAAGTATTTGTTTGGAGTGTAGCCATGTATGGTAGTGAAACATGGACGAGAACTAGTTTGGACAAGAAGAGAATAGAAGCTTTCGATGTGTGGTGTTACAGAACAATGCTGAAGATAAGGTGGATAGATCACATAACTAATGAGGAGGTATTGAATAGGATTGGGGAGAAGAGAAGCTTGTGGCACAACTTGACTAGAAGAAGGGATCGGTTAGTATGACATGTTTTGAGGCATCAAGGGATCACAAATTTAGCATTGGAGGACAGCGTGGAGGGTAAAAATCGTAGAGGGAGACCAAGAGATGAATACACTAAGGAGATTCAGAAGGATGTAGGTTGCAGTAGGTACTGGGAGATGAAAAAGCTTGCACAGGATAGAGTAGCATGGAGAGCTGCATCAAATCAGTCTTAGGACTGAAGACAACAACAACAACAACATATTGAGCACGCAGTAAAGGAAACAAAAGAAAAATTTAAATTTGGTATTAAAATTGTCCTGGTGACAAGGTACATCGTCGTCCATAAAAATACCATGGTTATATGTGGACATGACGTCCATGAAGGGTTGCAAATGGCCTACAAGTAACCGAACATAACCGTTTTCAGTCACTGTTCGGTTTAGTTTGATCAGAGGACCCAGTCCGGTACATGCAATCAGAGGCCTCACGATTATTGAACCAGCACCAGATTGGGCAGTGCCTAGTCGGTAATTTTGTGCCCTCCGATGTGACCGAGCGGTTCTAGGCGCTTCAGTCAGGGACCGCGCTGCTGCTACGGTCGCAGGTTCGAATCCTGCCTCGGGCATGGATGTGTGTTATGTCCTTAGTTAGGTTTCAGCAGTTCTAAGTCTAGGGGACTGATGACCTCACATTTTAAGACCCATAGGGCTTAGAGCCCTTTGAACCATTTGATAATTTGGTTCCACGGCACCATGGGGTCTGTGTCACACTGTAACCTTACTATCAGCTCTTACCAACTGAAATCGGGACTCATATGACCAGGCCACGGTTTTCCAGTCGTCTAGGGTATGACTGATACGGTCACGAGCCCAGGAAAGGCACTGCAGGCGATGTCGTGCTGTTAGAAAAGGCACTCGCGTAGCTCGTCAGCGGCCATAGCACATTAACGCCGACCTCTCCTAAAGGATACGTTCGTCACATGTCGCAGACTGATTCCTGCCGTTATTTCACGCAGTGTTGCCTGTCTGTCAGCACTAACAACTCTATGCAAACGCCGCTGCTTTCAGTCGTTAAGTGAAGGCCGTTGGCCACTGCATTGTCTGTGCTGGAACGTAATGTCTGAAATTCTCATTCCTGGCCCTCTCTTGACACTATGGTTCACGTGAAAGTTTTCACATGAACCACCTGAGTGCAAATGACAGTTCCACCAGTGAATTGCTATGTATACCTTGTTTACACGATACTATCGCCATCTGTGTTTTGTTATCTCAGTGAAAATATATCATGAAGCTTGACGAGATGTGTGTGGCAGCTTCAGAAACAGAATTTTATAATAAGGTGGTCTTCAACTGAGCTGTTACGGACGATACATGCAGTTCATCAGACGGAGAAACAAACTTTCAACACCGAGCGGTTCTAAACGCTTCAGTCCGGAGCCGCGCGACTGCTAGGTCGCAGGTTCGAATCCAGCCCCGGGCAGGAATGTGTATGATGTCCTTAGGTTAGTCAGGGTTAAGCAGTTCTACGTTCTAGGGGACTGATGACCTCAGATGTTAAGTGCCATAGTGCTCAGAGCCATTTGAGCCAAATTTTCAACAACTATGACTCTTATTAGGGTATCCATTTTTTTGTTTATTAGAGTCCTCATAATATTCAGTAATCTGCAATGTGCTAATAGTTGTCTTCCCTCTAGGCACTTGTTTATTTACTTGATACCATATTAAAAAAAACAATGTCGTCTGATGCAAGAGCAGGTCAAATACCACTTTTAAAAAATATAATAAATGCACCAATTATCTTAAAGAGACCTAAATGTTGGCCAGGAAAAGACAGTATTTATTATTAATTTTTTCCAACTTCTGGAGAGTTATCTAATTATTGCACAGTGCTTTTGATTTCAACAGTGGTGAGTCGTAACTGAAGAAAAATTAATGAAAAGTGACATTGACTTCAACGGAAACTGATGTTGAGTGAGCGGTACGTTACGGTGATTATGCACGTGTTTGCGCCACATTCAGCCGGCTGCAGCGTCACCTGTCTGCGGTGTATTGTGCTGGGAAACGCGGACGCTAATTGGGCCATTTTGAGGGTGCCGTAGACATCAGCTGTGCTTTGTTCGAGCTGTTGACTGAGAACGCTGCGCACAATATAATCCGATCTGGCATGGCTCCAGAGGGATCCACCATACGCGTTAAAGTGGATAACCCGTTAACACACTAATTTTATTTCTCTCACAGGCGACGCATCGGTACGCTGATACGTTCTCGATCATTAGCTAGCATTAACAACTCTGCGCCACTTCATCTGTTGTTACTCAGTAAATTTCCTCAGACATGCACAACATATTTTAACCTTCCTCCTCTTCTTTAATGTCCCGAATCATATCTAAGGGCATAATACCCATAAAACACTGAAAGTTACAGTAGCTATAAATCTAGTTTATACTTTTTCACCTATGGTTCAGGTGGTTTTAATTAACGTGTAGTTACTCACTGAGATCCAGTATAGGCTTTCGAAACTTGGTAGTTATGCTAACGCGTAAATGCGAAACCGATTTATGCTGAAAAAAATTAGTTCCTACTTTGGCCACCAGATGCAATACTGCCTCTGTACATTGTATGACGGTATGCCATTAATATTGTTAGTTGACAAGCCATAACGTGAGTGAACAGCATGACTATCAAAAAGAGAGACGTATGCTGTTAGTGAAACTGTTCTATGTGAAAAACAATGACAGTGCTGGAGAGAGATTATCGCTAACTGAGAGGTCTGAGGACGGGCCCGATGTCATTAAATACTTCAACGAAGGTTAAAATGTAATTCGTGTAGAAGGGTGAGCTTGGTGTGGCATCTGGAAGAGACAGATGTAGTCTTCCAGTGGAGGTCATTGACGAGGTTTACTGTTGCTGTAACACACCATGCAGCACGTGCCTCGGCTAGTGCATGGATCAATAATGTTATATATATGTATGTAGACTTAGTAACGAAATAGATTATAGAAAATTTTTTTGCTGACGGCAAGTCCAATTGACTCATCATTGCTACCAAATTTTTACCCCCAAGTGGAGGGTTATGTAAGAGGTCCATGACTAAGGAATTTATTGTTAGCGCACTCGAGCAGATGTGATTTCCATGGATTGCTCACGCGCTGTGTGCGATATGTAAGCTGTAATAGAATCTCAGACCAGAGAGCAGTGTCAGCTGCAGTAGGATGAGTGTCGGCAGTAGTGGTGGTAGCTTGTAGTCGGTTGGTTGGGCAAGTCGTGCCTAAGCGATGTAGTATAAGTTAAAGGCAGCCATGCGCGTATCTAATTTATTACTACTAATTTTTGTACTATTTTTATATCAGGTCCCATATAATTGTTTTTTTTAGAAAGAGAATCTTATTCTTTCTTATATAATTAACTTTTGAAAATCATTCATCTGAATTTAAAGAATTTGCTAATTCCTCCAATCCATGCTCATCCCGATTATCGTAAAGAAAAATCAGTTGTTTCTTTTTATACATCACTATTCTAGCAGTCAGCATTGCACTGGGCTGTGACAGAAAAATTTCTTATAAGAGAGATGTATACTTGTTATCCGGCGACTTGATTGAGGTAAGAATTTTCAGTTTATTCAGAACAATGTTTCAGGGCCATGACGCAGCACTGCTCACGTCCAAATTTACCAGTTTAGACTGACAGTCAGTTAATTATTGAATGGTTATATATGAGTCACATTTTTAATGGGAGGTTAGTCACGTTATTATTGCGAGGTTACTGAATTATAAACTGTTTGGAGGTTACACTAAATGTGAATATTATACGTATAATTATACATACTTTTCCTGTTGGGAGGTTACAGGTGTACCAATTGTCCGTTATGAGGTTCCTGGTGGAGGCTGCTATAAGCACCACAGGTCTGTTCACTATATCCTCTGGAGTATTAGATGCCCGTTATCGCCCTTCTCGTTGCGTGATGCAGTAAATCTCCAGACTAATGCAATAAAATGTTTTTGTATCACATATCGCAAATATTGTTATCCCATATTCAGCTAGTATGCTGAGCACGCACTGACTCCACCTACATCAGCCCCTAAAAGGGTGAAGCATTTCACCTATAAGTTTTCCTCCTGTCGCTCCTAGTTTCCACCAAATTGGTTACACCTCAAGAGTGGGTTTTGGTTGTTTGGGGACAGGAGACCAGACAGTGATTTAGGGAAATCAGGGAAAACCTAAATCAGGATGGCCGGACGCGGGATTGAACAGTAGTTCTCCCCACTGCGATCACAGTGTACCAACCACTCCGCCACCTAACTCGGCCACCTTAGGAAAAACGGAAACATTTTGTCACTGCAACCCTATCGAGTTGCATTACTGTTCCATCCGCCGCCCAGAATTCCAGCACAGAAGATGACGACTTTTTTTTCAGTCAAAACAAGAATCCCAAATGGAGACATTATTTCGTGTCTTGATGTCACTTTCTTGTCTCTCTTGCCCTACAATCGATGCGTTTCTGCCAGTTTCGTTAGTAAAGCTAAGGTCAAAGATTTTTCAGAATATCTATCACACTTCTCTGCGACGCTGGAGGAATTTTAGACAATGTGTTTCTCTTCGTTTTTGACGGATAGCACACACGCCTTTACACCTATGCGTAGATTTCCCCAGTGAAAACTTCCTGCATATCTGCTATGTCCTTGAGATCGTCAGAAGCTTCTCCCTCTAGATCTGATTCATAACCTTAGTCGTCATATTCAGTGTTTTTCTAATTTAAATCCACTTCACTTTCCTCCAAGTCTGGATCTTTGAGTAGTTTGCGAATTTCCTCGTCTGATACACCCTTTGAACTATGATAAAATCAAAATAATTGAAATTTATAAATTAATAGAGATGTCAGTATAACCGAATTAACGTTTAATGTGCATCTTTCAAAATATAAAACAACGATTAAGCATAGTTACCTTTTTAATACACCTTCCTCTGCATATTGACTGCAGGAACAATACTTGCAACTGCCACACCAGCAGGCGCGCGTTGTACTTTTTACGTAACCTAACACCTCGCCGCCCTACAATTCACGAAACAGACTGAGAGGGCTAACCAAACAAACATTCTCGAAAAAACATCAGCTGTGGAATACATGGAAGCGGTGGCGCAATAGCTCAAGTTCAAGGCATCTATTAGATATAAAAACCACTGGTGTTGTGCTTTTTGCAACTGCGCGCCCGCTCGAGCATTACTCAAAAATGGCTCTGAGCACTATGGGACTTAACATCTATGGTCATCAGTCCCCTAGAACTTAGAACTACTTAAACCTAACTAACCTAAGGACAGCACACAACACCCAGCCATCACGAGGCAGAGAAAATCCCTGACCCCGCCGGGAATCGAACCCGGGAACCCGGGCGTGGGAAGCGAGAACGCTACCGCACGACCACGAGATGCGGGCGAGCATTACTACTGGAGGGAAGTGTGGAGGGTAAAAATTGTAGAGGGACACCAAGAAATGATTAGAGTAAGCAGATTCAGTAATACGTACGTTGTAGTAGTTATTCGGTGTTGTAGAGGATCGCAGAGGATAGAGTAGCTTGGAGACGTGCATCAAACCAGTCTTCTGCCTGAAGAGTACAACAACAACAACAATTCACATTGTGAGAGTATTTTCTGGCTTATTTGCCGACGATTTCCTACGTTTAGCACTCCTTTCACCCGGTGATTAATTACTAAGAAGTCGACTTCGGTATCGATGAGGTTTGTACAAGCCAAGAATGGAATATATAAAAAAAGAATTTCAAATAATGTAACGTTAAAGTATATAACATTCTAAATACGAATCATGTAATTATGTGAATGCTCTTTGCTAATAGCTTATGGCTCGTGCGGCTGCACGTCTTCTTCACCTATTATAAGTAGTGATATTACTATTCGTATGACGTTAAACCCCGTTCATTAGGAGCAGTGTTCTGAGGCAAATCCACCAGAGTAGTGGAACGGCTTCCAGGCTCCCAGTGAATGCTCCGTCCTTCATAACGGAGATATTCATTACGCGTGCCAGTGGAACGATGTACGTACTATGGCAGAGGTATAAATGAGTCTCTTACTGCAGTCTTTTGTAGTATGTGAACAAAGGATGGAGCAGTAAAACAGAGAACGAAACAGGCACCTAGTAATTTCTACGATAACAATAAGTTAATTCTCGTGCCGGATAGCAACGAATGAAAACATAACGTGACGCGCTACCAGCAACAAACACTAAAAAAACATAAAAGATCCTGAAACGATGGTTGTTCGAAGGATCGTTTAGTGAATGAAGTGTTATTTCCCATCGATTTAGAAGCTAATTAATCCCGTGACCATTGTTCAAATTTGGTAACAGCAGTCAAAGAGAACAGAAATTTTTCAGTGGGTATGATGACTCACAGGTTTTTAAAATAATACTCACTTTATCTTTAAACTTTATCTAAATGGTAAATAAATCTATTCTGTTTATATACTTTTGTTTCATGCCTCGTATTGTCTCCTATTGTCACGTCAAATTCAGTATCTATTTATTTCATGGAAACTTATTTCCTCAAACTTTCTGCCGGCTGACATTATTTCTAATTCCATATGCACGGACCTCTACATGACTTAGAAGAACAAGTGGTTGCCTGAGAAATTAATCAATGTTTTACGTGAAACTCTTAGTTAAATACTGTGTCCTGCAGTCATAGCAAAACCAACTGACCGTAATCATTATCGGGTTATACGTGCCTCCCACAATACTACTGCACACAACGTAGCTGATGATTTCATGTACAGATAGAAACTGGTGTATTAACTCTGTTGAAAAGTAACTGCTCGTCCTAGTGATGTCCATATGAGTTGCCTTACAGATGCTATGCATCTCATTCCACTCAATTTTTTCTTTGTTGTTGGGTTTGAGTATCTGAATTCTCAATACGTCTGATGTCAGACAATCCATTGGTAACCACGACGAAGTTGTTTATTGTGAAGAGTCTCTGTCTCTAATTTGAAGAAAAGAAAAAAAGGAATATCAACATACGCATGTAGGCGTTGGAGGTAAACACAGAACCAAGGTTTTCTTCCTCATAAACCATACCGCATACACAAAATGTGCAACTTATTCGTGACTACCTTGAAAAGATATTTTAAGGATTTAACAATTTTAACTGCTGCTGAACACTAAATATATCATGCAATGGAGTACCCCCGGAAATTTCGTATTCCCTTTATAACTCAGTATGTAAACTGAAATGAATATATAGTAAGCCTAGGATCTTTGAAAAAATGTAACAGAAGACAGATTTATGAGAGAGTATGGGATCGTTTGTATGAACGAGAGAGGAGAACGGTTCCTTGCGTACTGCAATCAGTTGAGGAAGTGATAGCAAATGTGCAGCTCCAGACACATAAGAGCAGGAGGCACACTTGTAAAAAAGCTGCCCTCATAGTGGAGCAGCATGGTACCGCGTGCAGAGCAACCCTAACAAAACAAACCAGTGCTGTTCACTCTGCGTGTATACAGTAGCGCTGCAAGCAGAGTAGCGCTCAGTGAATCATTCTAATTTCACAGTGCGGCGACCACAACATTGGAGTGACTCCGGCTGCGTTCGGACAATACCGGATCCGCTCCAAGCAAATGCCACTGTAGAAGGGCTCGGGCGATTTCCTTCCCCATCCTCGACAAAGTCGAGCTTGACCTCCGTCTACTATCATCTCGATGTAGAGAGAACATTAAACCCAATATTCCTCACCTCCTTCCTTAACAATGCGTATAACTCATCTCCATAGAATACAGAAAGAAGAACGTTTGATGTCTTTGGTAGTTGAGAGTCTGGCAGTAAGCGAATTGAACTAAGAAGAATGAAATTCTACCGTCGCTTTCTTTCCCATGTCCTGCAACATCGATTATAATGAATATCCGCGAGGATTTGAAGCTGCTTGTAATACAGGCTAAAAATGGCTCTGAGCACTATGGGACATAACTTCTAAGGTCATCAGTTCCCTAGAACTTAGCACTACTTAAACCGAACTGACATAAGGACATCACATACATCCATGCCCGAGGCAGGATTCAAACCTGCAACCGTAGCGGTCACGCGGTTCCAGAGTGTAGCGCCTGGAACCGCTCGGCCACCCACAGCGAGTGAAAATTTTTATGAGTACAAAATATTGCTCCAGAGTTTTCTTACCGTCTTAGACGGGTATCTTATTTGTCAACATCACTGATGTATTTGGAAAGTTTTGAATGATATATAAAAGTATTTGTAACAGTATTTAGAAAGAGGCAATGCCACGTAGGGGACCTGGAAACTGTCCGACAATACTTTGTCAGTCGCCTTTTTACAAGGGTTGTGAATCCTTTTGTGAATGTCGGAGTCATGTCTCGAAAACTTCTTACGATTTCTAGCAGTCAATAAACAACTCTCGTTTCACAAATATCGATGTTCCTTAAAAAAAGCCATTATTTCATTGTAAAAAACTGCAGGTGATTGAATATCCGTTACAGATGGAAGTTTCTTCTGTTAACGATGTGGCTTCTCTTCGCATACTATCATTTGCTAATATCTTGTTTCGATGTCTGAAAACGTGCATGAGATAAGAGGAATATTACTAATATTTTATTCTAGCTTTTCCGTGCGTATTCAGGACGCAGCGCTTTACATACGATCCATTTTCTCAAGACTGGTAAAAGATAGTGACATCCTTCTACCCTTTGAAAAATAATCCAGTATGTTAGCTAAATCAGATGCTATGAAGCATATGACCTAACATGCCCAAAACAAAAATTCTTAGCGCTTCGCATTTCTCAATGGAAACTTTTCAAAATTCTAGCATTCTGTGGCGGTTCGTAAGTATATTAATATTACCCATAATTTGTACGAGAAAGAGAAGAGTTGTTTTTGTGCAATTTTGTTGTTTTGTACATAATTATGTACAGTGTAGAGCAAGAACGGAATAGTGTTTAAGTTTTCGCTACTCTTAGTTTCATACACTCCTGGAAATTGAAATAAGAACACCGTGAATTCATTGTCCCAGGAAGGGGAAACTTTATTGACACATTCCTGGGGTCAGATACATCACATGATCACACTGACAGAACCACAGGCACATAGACACAGGCAACAGAGCATGCACAATGTCGGCACTAGTACAGTGTATATCCACCTTTCGCAGCAATGCAGGCTGCTATTCTCCCATGGAGACGATCGTAGAGATGCTGGATGTAGTCCTGTAGAACGGCTCGCCATGTCATTTCCACCAGGCGCCTCAGTTGGACCAGCGTTCGTGCTGGACGTGCAGACCGCGTGAGAAGACGCTTCATCCAGTCCCAAACATGCTCAATGGGGGACAGATCCGGAGATCTTGCTGGCCAAGGTATTTGACTTACACCTTCTAGAGCACGTTGGGTGGCACGGGATACATGCTGACGTGCATTGTCCTGTTGGAACAGTAAGTTCCCTTGCCGGTCTAGGAATAGTAGAACGATGGGTTCGATGACGGTTTGGATGTACCGTGCACTATTCAGTGTCCCCTCGACGATCACCAGAGGTGTACGGCCAGTGTAGGAAATCGCTCCCCACAATATAATGCCGGGTGTTGGCCCTGTGTGCCTCGGTCGTATGCAGTCCTGATTGTGGCGCTCACCTGCACGGTGCCAAACACGCATATGACCATCATTGGCACCAAGGCAGAAGCGACTCTCATCGCTGAAGACGACAAGTCTCCATTGGTTCCTCCATTCACGCCTGTCGCGACACTACTGGAGGCGGGCTGCACGATGTTGGGGTGCGAGAGGAAGACGGCCTAACGGTGTGCGGGGCCGTAGCCAAGCTTCATGGAGACGGTTGCGAATGGTCCTCGCCGATACCCCAGGAGCAACAGTGTCCCTAATTTTCTGGGAAGTGGCGGTGCGGTCGCCTACGGCACTGCGTAGGCTCCTACGGTCTTGGCGTGCATCCGTGCTTCGCTGCGGTCCGGTCCCAGGTCGACGGGCAAGTGCACCTTCCGCCGACCACTGGCGTCAACATCGATGTACTGTGGAGACCTCACGCCCCACGTGTTGAGCAATTCGGCGGTACGTCCACCCGGCCTCCCGCATGTCCACTATACGCCCTCGCTCAAAGTAAGTCAACTGCACATACGGTTCACATCCACGCTGTCGTGGCATGCTACCAGTGTTAAAGACTGCGATGGAGCTCCGTATGCCACGGCAAACTGGCTGACACTGACGGCGGCGGTGCACAAATGCTGCGCAGCTAGCGCCATTCGACAGCCAACACCGCGTTTCCTGGTGTGTCCGCTGTGCCGTGCGTGTGATCATTGCTTGTACAGCCCTCTCGCAGTATCCGGAGCAAGTATGGTGGGTCTGACACACCGGTGTCAATGTGTTCTTTTTTCCATTTCCAGGAGTGTATCTTTGTGTAAGTAGGAAGTTTTCGTACTTCTTTGGTTTTTGGCAGTCAAATACACAAGAACCCTGACATATGTAGTAACTGACGAATTTACCCCTGGGATTTAAAATCAGACGGTTCTAGGCGCTACAGTCTGGAACCGCGCTGCTACTACTGTCGCAGGTTCGAATCCAGCCTTGGGCATGGATGTGTGTGATGTCCTTAGGTTAGTTATGTTTAAGTAGTTCTAAGATCAAGGGGACTGATGACCTCAGAAGTTAAGTCCCATAATGCTCAGAGCCATTTGAACCATTTGAAACCAGACATTCTTACGTTGCACTCACAACAACTTAGATATGTTATACACTTTTCTGTTAAATGTTCGCTTGCGGTCACATTTACTTGACATCGTAATTTTCACAGGCCACGAATCTGGTGTGGGAGGCCCTAATTCCTCTGCGCAAACTTTTCCTGATAATTTTCTTTTCTGTCAGCACTTCAGATTCAACAGAGATTGTGTTGACAATGTACACGAAAGCCAGATCCTTCACAGTAAACATCAGACTCCAAGCACAAACTGCCGCTTGTGGTAATGATTACATTCAGGTAGTGCCATCTGCCAACATGGTCACAGGTTTGAATCCTTCCTTAGGCATGGATGTGTGTGATGTCCTTAGATTAATTAGGTTTAACTAGTTCTAAGGTCTAGGGGACTGATGACCTCAGCTGTTAACTCCCATAGTGCTCAGAGCCATATGTATTTGGGTGTAATGCAATTTCGTCACGTCAGCTGCGCATGTGCGAAAGCTCTTCAAAACGTGCTCAAGTGAATGTGTGCTCGCTGCCCTGATGCCAAGTTTCACATAGTCAAGAGGAGTAGCAACGTAGCATATCAGCTAAGATTTAGTGCTGTGTCTTTCAGATTACTGCATCTATATTGCGTTTAACAGCATTGAAAGAGACATAATCAATAAATCCGTAAAGTGCCAAATGTTAGGGTGTTTCCGTGCTCTTGTGCTCGTGCACAACAGCCGCCACATCTTAATCCCGATTAACGATATGATAGGCAGTTCATAATAAAGCTGACAATCAAAGCTACGAGATGTACGAGATTCAAAGGTTTTTACCGAGCAGTTGGTTTAAAATCGACTGAGAAAGACTGCAGCTAGGCTAGCTTGCACTTTTTCCGTCCACGCAGTAGAGAGCGCTTACCTGCAGCCGTCCCACTCCCTGGCCCCACAATAAACTGGAAGCGTGGCAACGCTGCGACAACCGCCGTGTGTGCAGCTCCACTCTGCACTATTGCGTTTCTCCACTGTAATCGGACCGTGAGTTGCAGCTGTCGCACTACAGGGCACACTCACGTTGCTAACTGCGTGCACCTGTTGTAGACTGAGAAACACGCTATGTGTGCAGCACAATATAGACATCAAGGACCGGTAACCTTTTCAAAATTTCTGTGCTGCCCTCCACAGTTCAGAAGAAAGTTTTGGATGTTCACAAGTGTGCCAGTCGCTAATATTAAATTACTTAACAAAGTTCATGTAATTCGTGATGCAAATAATGTAGATTTTGTTAGTATTGAGGAATATAAACTATGTTTCATACCTCAGAATGCAAATATATCCATATAATCAGTCTAAAAACTGATTCTACCTCACACTTATACACTTAACGTACTTCCACTACAGGTAAATTAATATTTCATGTTTTTATGGGTTGGTAGTTGTTTTAATTGTCTTCCGGGAGTTCAGATTTATACACTTACACCAATTTGACTACTCTACTATTCAAAATTAGATACCTGGCAGAGGATTCATCGAACCATTTTCATGTTGTCTCGCTATCAAACAGCGTGTTGGGAAAACGAACTCTAAGATCTATCAGAGCGAGCTCTGGCTTCACATCAACATTCAGTATAAATAAAAAGAGCAGTTGGTTTCGGGAAAAATTGTTTCTAGGGCACGTTTGGTACTTTCATGGCTTTAAGTTGGCATCACTGAGATGAATCCTGATCAGATGATGTGTCAGCATCGTTTTGTTTATAATCTCTGTAGTGTCAACGCCAGACACCACACTTGCTAGGTGGTAGAATTTAAATCTGCCGCGGTCCGGTAGTATACGTCGGACCCGCGTGTCGCCACTATCAGTGATTGCAGACCGAGCGCCGCCACACGGCAGGTATATAGAGACTTCCTAGCACTCGCCCAGTTGTACAGACGACTTTACTAGCGATGGTTCACTGACTTCTACGCTCTCATTTGCCGAGACGATAGTTAGCATAGCCTTTAGCTACGTTATTTGCTACGACCTAGCAAGGCGCCAGTATCCGTACTATTGATATTGTGAATCATGTACCATAAAGAGCGACGTTCTCCGTTAATGGATTAAAGTTAAGTATTCCGTCAGCTACGTCCGTTTTTCTCAATTCTAATTCCCTTGTCATGTTCCAGACCTCACGCCAGCCTGCGTGAGCTGAGACGCGTGCATTTCGGCCTCCTTTAGCAATACAGTGTTGACTCTCCTGCCAACCACAACATTGGAGACGAGTGTAGCAGTGTTATTATCTAAATTGCCCTGATTTACTTGAGTAATGGCTTCGCCACAATCTCCAGATATAATGTCAGAATTTTATCGCTTACAGAATCAGCAGACGCAGGCCTTACTGGATGCCCTTGGACAGCTCGTCCAGGGTCAACGTGCGATGCAAAACGATGGGGCAGCAGCCACTTCACCGCTAACGCAGCCACAACACGCTGTTGCACCAACTTTTCGAACTTTTGATGCTGCACTGGAAAGCTGGACAGAGTGGTCCCGCCAATTTGGATTCCATCTCGCCGCCTACAGAGTTCAAGGTAACGAGTGGCAGCCTTTTCTCCTTTCCTCCGTCGGGGTACAAACGTACCGTGTGATGGTCAAATTATTTCCCCCACGCGACGTAGCAACTCTCTCCTACGAAGAAATATTGTCTGCAGTAGATGCATATTTCAAAGAATCAGTCAATGTAGTTGCCAAACGGTATACCTTCTTTCGTACAAAACTTACGGCAGGTCAGACTAATCGGGAGTGGAATGCAACTTTACAAGGCCTTACAAGGGATTGTGTTTTTGAGTGTCAATGTGGACTCCCTAATTCAGATACTATGGTACGTGATGCAACTGCACAGAACGTTTCTGATGTTCGTATAAGGGAACAGATTTAGAAACTAGTCAATCCCTCCCTTCAACAAGTGATGGACATATTGGATCGGCAGGACACACTTGACTTTGCTCAGGTATCATTTGAAACTTCGCCAGCAGTGTGTCAGTTTAACCGGCCCGCCGGGCGAGCTGCACGGAGCAGTGAACAGCCCTCGCGCCCGGCCGCGCCACTGCCGCGAGGCTCTCAGCCACGTGTGCCGCGCAGGCAAGCTAATGCAGTGATCAAATCATGCCCGCGCTGTGCTACTAAACATTCGCGTGAGAATTGCCCGTCACGCCAAGCTATTTGCTTTTATTGTAATAAAAAAGGACATGTTCAGAGTGTTTGCCAGAAAAAGCTCAGATCGGAAGCTCAAAACCGTTCCATGCCCTTTGCATCGCGCCGGAATCGGAATCAAACGAAGGATACTGAGGCTCGCGAAAATCCACCCATGGAAATTCATGTAGCTCACTCCACCCAGTGCCACTCTCTCTAACAGTGACTGTGTTCGTCCCAAAAATAGTGTGCGTCGACATCGCCGGAACTCCCGTCAAGTAGCAAGTGATTATGTACCAGTGTCAGTTCACGTTGCACGAGGCAGTCGCTCTTGTCGTCAGCAGGACAATAAACTTTTTGTGGACTTGGACATTAACGGCAAAGTGATACCATTCCAGCTCGATACCGGAGACGCAGTTTCTCTGATCAATCAAGACACTTACTGCTGGGCAAACCTCTGTTGCGCGCCGCAAATGTTAAATTACGTAGCTATTCAGGACAAAAGATCCCTGTGTTAGGACAGTGCCGCCTTCTTAAAACATACAAAGGACAAACAAAACTTGTCATTTTACGTCCTTCGTTCTTCTTCTGCTGTGAACTTTTTTGGTTTCGATTTATTTCAGTTGTTTAACTTGTCTATAGTAAATAAGGTACTATCAGTGAACCAAACTGTGCCTTCAGACAGTGTTTCTCGTCTATCTGAACAATTTGCAGACACTTTTGCACCGGGCCTCGGTTGCGCTAAGAACTATAAAGCACATTTGGAACTGAAAGTAAACGCGCAACCGAAATTTTTCAGAGCGCGCAATGTTCCCCACACATTGCGTGATGAGGTCGCAAAAACATTACACGATTTGGAATCACAAGGTGTAATTGAACGTGTGCAAGCTTCTCTCTGAACGTCACTCTTAGTAATTTTGCCAAAACCTTCCGGAAAGTTGAGACTTTGTGTGGACTTCAAGGCAACAGTGAATCCACAACTAGTGATTGCTACTTTTCCTTTGCCCCACCCGGAAGATCTTTTTGACAAACTGTGCCCGGGTAAATATTTTTCGAAGTTGGACCTAGCAGATGCGTACTTGCAAATACCGGTGGACGATGAATCCCAGCGCGTTTTGGTGGTTAACACGCATCTTGGTTTGTATCGATTCAAACGACTGCCATTCGGGTGTGCATCCGCCCCTGCATTGTTTCAGAAATATCTACAAACTGTTTGTGCGTCGGTCCCTACTGCAGCAAATTATGTGGACGATATTGTGCTCCCCGGAAAGACGGAAGAAGAACATTTGGCCAATCTCAGAACATTATTTCAGGTCTTGCGACAAAATGGTCTTCGCTTGCGGAAGGACAAATGTGTGTTTTTTGCTCGGGAGTTGTCATATTCGGGACGTGTACTCTATGTCCAAGACATACATCCCAGTCCAACGCACCTCAGATCCATACAAGACTTGCCGTCGCCGCAGAATTTGAAGCAGCTACAGAGTGTGCTGGGAAAAATCAGTTATATGTGCCGCATGCGTCTTCCATTTCAGCTCCGCTTCATCGCCTACGCCGTAAGGGTGTTCCGTTCGTCTGGACGACGGAATGCGAACGCGCCTTTCGCCAGTTGAAATCGGCGTTGCTTTCCAATACTTGCCTTACGCCATTCGATCCCCAGAAGCCCCTTTTGTTGATGGTGAATGCATCTGATTTCGGGATCGCTGCTGTGCTTGCTCACAAAGATGGATCGCACGATCGCCCTATTGCCTTTGCGTCCAAATTGCTCTCGTCTGCGCAAAGAAATTTTTCACAGATCGAGAAAGACGCATTGGCTCTCGTATTTGGTGCTACAAAGTTTCATGATTTCTTGTATGGTCGTCACTTTCCCATAATCACAGACCACAAACTTTTGACATCGCTTTTTCATCCGAGCAAGCCTGTACCTCCACGTACAGCGCAGAAAATCATTCGCTGGTCTATTTTCCTATCGCAGTACCGCTACGATATCTTGTATCGGTCCACTGCTAGGCACGGAAACGCCGATGCGTTTTCCCGGTTGCCGGCAGCTCAGGAAAAGGCATTCGATTCCTCCGAACTTGCTTGCATGTTCATTGATGCGGAAACCGATGACGTGGTCGAATCGTTTCCAATTGATTTTTGTCGTGTAGCTACAGCCACCGCTGCCGACTCTGTCCTTGCTCCCGTTCAACGTTTTGTTGCTACGAAATGGCCCTTGTCAAAGTCACGGATCGGGGACCCGTTGGTTCGCCGATTTTTTGCCACAAGAGAGACTTTTTGTACGACGTGGTGTTTTGCTGTTGCGTTCTGATAATGATCAGTCCAGGGTCGTGGTACCACGTTCGTTACAGTCCTTTGTCTTACAGCTTCTCCACCAAGGACATTGGGGTATAGTGAGAACGAAACAACTTGCTCATGAGCACTGTACTTGGTTCGGAGTCGATACCGTGATTACGAATATGTGCTCTTCTTGCATGGCGTGTGCCGAACAACAATCAGCACCACCGCGGAAATTCTTTCCTTGGCCAAAAGCCACTTCCCCTTGGCAACGCTTACACATCGATTTTGCTGGTCCATTCTGGAGTGCTCGATGGTTGATTGCGGTAGATTCATTCAGTAATTTTCCTTTTGTGGTCCGGATGTCTTCCACGACATCATCTGCCACCATCCAAGCGTTATCTGCCATCTTTTGCATTGAAGGTCTTCCACAGACTATTGTTCGCTCGCCAGCTGAGTTGCTCCACGGTCGTCATCATCGAACCTTGATGTCTTTGCTACTTCCGCCGCATCAGGTTCCTGTGCAGCGGCAGACACCTGCTTTTGCTCCAGGCGACGTTGTCTACTATCGCCACTACTGAGGTTCACGACGTTGGCTCGAAGGGCGCATTCTTCGCTGCCTCGGCCGTGCTATGTATCTGGTTTTGAGGGCCTCTGGTGAGGTGCGCCGGCATCTCAACCAGCTGCGCCTCTGTCGTCGCACGGGATCTGCCGCTCGCCGTCTGCTTTCAGCGACAGTGGCTTCCGGTCAGCGCCCCGGGGACCCATCTACTGGCTCGTCTCAGCCCCAGGTGTTAGCCACGCTGCCTTCCATTTTGCCGCATGACGACGCGCTGCCGCCACCGCCACCGCAACTTGTTCTCCCGCTGGCGACGCCCGCAGTGGACGCGTCGCTGCAACCGCCGGGCGCGTTCCTGGGTCACGCGCCTCCGATCGCTTCCCGGGACCAGTTGTCCTCCGACATGGAACTCTTGCCCGCTCCGGACCATGTGTCGTCTTCGCCCGTCGGGTGCCTCGGCCCGATGGAGGTCGACCCTTCGGCCCTCCTGTCTCCCTACGGGCGCTTACACCGCATGTTGGCGTGCACTCTGGAGCAGGTTTTCAGGCGTTTTCCCGCGGTCCGAATGGCAGGGTGCGGGTGGCACAGCCTCGCCTGTTGTTAGGCTCCCCACCTCGTCGCATACGTCGACATGCGGTCCTCCCAAGGCGGGCGGAAGCCTTATTCCACAACCGTACGCCGATTTGCGGGGAGGAATGTGGTGTCACCGCCAGACACCTAATTTGCTAGGTGGTAGCCTATAAATCGGCCGCGGTCCGGTAGTATATGTCGGACCCGCGTGTCGCCACTATCAGTGATTGCAGACCGAGCGCCGCCACACGGCAGGTGTAGAGAGACTTCCTAGCACTCGCCCAGTTGTACAGCCGACTTTGCTAGCGATGGTTCACTGACGTCTACGCCCTCATTTTCTGAGCCGATAGTTAGCATAGCCTTCAGCTACGTTATTTGCTACGACCTAGCAAGGCGCCAGTATCCGTACTATTGATATTGTGAATCATGTACCATAAAGAGCGACGTTCTCCGTTAATGGATTAAAGTTAAGTATTCTACCAGCTACGTCCGTTTTTCTCAATTCTAATTCCCTTGCCAGCCTGCGTGAGCTAAGACGCGTGCAAATCAGCCTCATTTAGCAAGACAGTGTTGGCTCTCCTGCAAAACACAACAATCTCAAAAACACATTTCAAGGTGGAGAGTCCGCTCGAAACGTCCGCATTAGTAGAACAACGTTCTGTTATCCGTTTTTTACTTTCTGAAGGCGAGAAAGCAGTTACTATATATTGTAGAATGTCTCATGATTATGGTGAAGGTGGCATGGAAAACTTTACAAGTGGATAGAGCAGTTAAAAAATGGTCGCGACTCAGTGATTGACTAACACCGTTCTGGCCAACCAGTTGCAGTTTCAACACCTTCACTTGAATGTGGAATTGGTGACACTATTCTTGCTAACCGCAGTATCGATATGGAAATGATAGTTTATAAGTTTCATGTTAGTACTGATACAATTCATAACATTATCTGTAACAAGCTGGAGTACCGCAAAACTTGTGAAAGATGGGTCCCAAAGCAGTTGACGCAGTTATACAAGGAAACAAGGTTGTGATTGTGCACAGAGTAGAAAGAACGTTGTGAAAGAGAAGGTGAGCACTTCTCCAACAAAATTTTAACTTGTGATGAAATCTGGGTTCACTATTATAGGCCAGAATCAAAAAGATGAAAGCATGTATTGGTAGTACACGAATCACCTGTCAAGAAAAATTCAAAACTCAAGGATAAGACTTGTTGAGAGCTGCCATTCTACCTTCCGATACTCTTCTGCCCGTTGTCGTCCGGTCGCTAGCGGATGGTACTCGACCAGCAACTGGCAGAGGCGGAGTCGATATCTTGATCCTTAAAGCCACCTATGGCCCTGTTGTAACTCGCCCAAGTGGCGAGTCTCTATGGCACTGGGAACAGCTCGCATCTTTGCGCCTGTGGTGCTTTTGCCCCTGCTGAGTGTGGTTCGGACGAGACAGCTTTTGCTCTGTTATTCAACGTCTACGCCGCTACCTTCCTTATATTTACATCTGTCGGAACACCTTCCATGATGACCTTTCTTTAGAGACGTCCACTCCTCTTCAGCTTTACTGCTTACTATAGTATTTAAGGCGTGGTGCGAATGACTTTACTTCAGTATCTGCAGGTATCTCTGCTCCATATTTCGAGCTAGTGTAGGAGCTCTGATTACTAGAGGAACTCTGCCGCCTCTAGTTAAAAGGCGGAGCGCGGTGGCGGTAGTGGAGATGGTGATACCAGCGCGTTGGACCGATACACTAATTGCAGGGGCTTGCAGAGCGCTTGACGCGACCGGAGAGTGAGCGCTCTTCCCTCCTGAAGGTATAGAGGTGGAGCCACCGACCGACTAGCAGTACGCCGCGGAGCTGTGTATTGTGTCCTGTGTGGACTCGGGGTTGTCTGTGCCGGCGTTGGTCTCTGCGAGGCGGAACGATGTACACAGAGCCTTCGTGTTTGCACTCGGCGTGTGTTATCTTCGCTTAGTTCGGAGAGTGGATCGCGGTTCTCGGCAAATGTAATTGCTGTTTGTTCCCTGTTGCAGGCACCGCTCCGCATTGAGCTTGTGTAGCAAGTTACTGCCGATAGTGAGTGGGACGGGGGCAGCCATTGATGGACCTCTAAGTTTGTTGGTGTCTGTGACAATAGAATTATTGCAATAACGGTGAACGACGCAGTGAGAGTTTGATTACTGATAAGCGCTAACCCTATTTTACACAGACACACACCCACACGCACACTCACACCCACACCCACACCCACACCCACACCCACCCACCCACCCACCCACACACACACACACACACACACACACACACGTGTTGTACTATACCTCTGTGAGGATCGCCATCCTGATTACCAGAAGTAGTTTTTTTGATAATAGTTGCTTTTGTTTCCCAATGGTAATTTTAAAGAGTACACCAAGTGACATAAGTGCAATTTAACAGTATTTAAATTTGGTAGTTGTTACCATTGTTTACGTTTATTTATTTATTTATTTGTTCGGTCATCAGTCTACTGACTGGTTTGATGCGGCCCGCCACGAATTCCTTTCCTGTGCTAACCTCTTCATCTCAGAGTAGCACTTGCTACCTACGTCCTCAATTATTTGCTTGAAGTATTCCGATCTGTCTTCCTCTACAGTACAATGGAAGTACAATGGAAGTCAATCGCTCATGTCGTAGCAGATGTCTATCATCCTGTCCCTTCTCCTTATTATTGTTTCCCACATATTTCTTTCCTCTCCGATTCTGCGTAGAACCTCCTCATTCCTTACCTTATCAGTCAACCTAATTTTCAACATTCGTCTATAGCACCACATCTCACATGCTTCGATTCCCTTCTGTTCCGGTTTTCCCACAGTCCATGTTTCACTACCATACAATGCTGTACTCCAGACGTACAACCTCAGAAATTCCTTCCTCAAATTAAGGCCGGTATTTGATATTAGTAGACTTCTCTTGGCCAGAAATGCCCTTTTGGCCATAGCGAGTCTGCTTTTGATGTCCTCCTTGCTCCGTCCCGTCATTGGTTACTTTACTGCCTAGGTAGCAGAATTCCTTAACTTCATTCACTTCGTGACCATCAATCCTGATTTCAAGTTTCTCGCTGTTCTCATTTTTTCTACTTCTCATTACCTTCGTCTTTCTCCGATTTACTCTCAAACCATACGGTGTACTCATTAGACTGTTAATTCCGTTCAGCAGATCATTCAATTCACTTTCACTCAGGGTAGCAATGTCATCAGCGAATCGTATCATTGATATCCTTTCACCTTGTATTTTAATTCCACTCATGAACCTTTCTTTTATTTCCATCATTGCTTCCTCGATGTACAGATTGAAGAGTAGGGGCGAAAGGCTACAGCCTTGTCTTACACCTTTCTTAATACGAGCACTTCGTTCTTGATCGTCCTCTCTTATTATTCCCTGTTGGTTGTTGTACATATTGTATATGACCCGTCTCTCCCTATAGCTTACCTATATTTTTTCAGTATCTCGAACAGCTTGCACCCTTTTATATTATCGAACGCTTTTTCCAGGTCGACAAATCCTATGAACGTGTCTTGATTTTTCTTTAGCCTTGCTTCCATTATTAGCCGTAACGTAAGAATTGCCTCTCTCGCGCCTTTACTTTTCCTAAAGCCAAACTGATCGTCACCTAGCGCATTCTCAATTTTCTTTTCCATTCTTCTGTATATTATTGTTGTAAGCAGCTTCGAGGCATGAGCTGTTAAGCTGATTGTGCGATAATTCTCGCACTTGTCAGCTCTTGCCGTCTTCGGAATTGTGTGGATGATGCTTTTCCGAAAGTCAGATGGTATGTTGCCAGACTCATACATTCTACACACCAACGTGAATAGTCGTTTTGTTGCCACTTCCCCTAATGGTTTTAGAAATTCTGATGGAATGTTATCTATCCCTTCTGCCTTATTTGACCGCAAGTCCTCCAAAGCTCTTTTAAATTCCGATTCTAATACTGGATCCCCTATCTCTTCTAAATCGACTCCTGTTTCTTCTTCTATCATGTCAGACAAATCTTCACCCTCATAGAGGCTTTCAATGTATGCTTTCCACCTATCTGCTCTCTCCTCTGCATTTAACAGTGTAATTCCCGTTGCACTCTTAATGTTACCACCGTTGTTTGTACTTCCTCCTTTCATCAATCAACTGAAGTATTTCTTCTGTTACCCAAGGTTTCTTCGCTGCTACCTTCTTTGTGCCTATGTTTTCCTTCCCAACTTCTGTGATCGCTCTTTTTAGAGATGTCCATTCCTCTTCAACTGAGCTGCCTACTGCGCTATTCCTCATTGCTGTATCCATCGCGTTAGAGAACTTCAAACGTAACTCGTCATTCCTTAAAACTTCTGTATCCCACTTCTTTGCGTATTGATTCTTCCTGACTAATGTCTTGAACTTCAGCCTACTCTGCATCACTACTGTATTATGATCTGAGTCTATATCTCCTCCTGGATGCGCCTTACAATCCAGTATCTGATTTCGGAATCTCTGTCTGACCATGATGTAATATAATTGAAATCTTCCCGTATCTCCCGGCCTTTTCCAAGTATACCTCCTCCTCTTGTGATTCTTGAACAGGGTATTCGCTATTACTAGCTGAAACTTGTTACAGAACGCAATTAGTCTTTCTCCTCTTTCATTCCTTGTCCCAAGTCCATTTTCTCCTGTAACGTTTTCTTCTACTCCTTCCCCTACAACTGCATTCCAGTCGCCCATAACTATTAACTTTTCGTCCCCCTTTACATACTGCATTACCCTTTCAATATCCTCATACACTTCCTCTATCTGTTCATCTTCAGCTTGCGACGTCGGCATGTATACCTGAACTATCGTTGTCGGTGTTGGTCTGGTGTCGATTCTGATTGGAACAACCCGGTCACTGAACTGTTCACAGTAACACACCCTCTGCCCTACCTTCCTATTCATAACGAATCCTACACCTGTTATACCATTTTCTGCTGCTGTTGATATTACCCGATACTCATCTGACCAGAAATCCTTGTCTTCCTTCCACTTCACTTCACTGACCCCTACTATATATACACTCCTGGAAATGGAAAAAAGAAGACATTGACACCGGTGTGTCAGACGCACCATACTTGTGCCGGACACTGTGAGAGGGCTGTACAAGCAATGATCACATGCACGGCACAGCGGACTCACCAGAAATCGCGGTATTGGCCGTCGAATGGCGCTAGCTGCGCAGCATTTGTGCACCGCCGCCGTCAGTGTCAGACAGTTTGCTGTGGTATACGGAGCTCCATCGCACTCTTTAACACTGGTAGCATGCCGCGACAGCGTGGACGTGAACCGTATGTGCAGTTGACGGACGTTGAGCGAGGGCGTATAGTGGGCATGCGGGAGGCGGGTGGACGTACCGCCGAATTTCTCAACACGTGGGGCGTGAGGTCTCCACAGTACATCGATGTTGTCCCCAGTGGTCGGCGGAAGGTGCACGTGCCCGTCGACCTGGGACCGGTCCGCAGCGACGCACTGATGCACGCCAAGACCGTAGGATCCTACGCAGTGCCCTAGGGGACCGCACCGCCACTTCCCAGCAAATTAGGGACACTGTTGCTCCTGGGGTATCGGCGAGGACCATTCGCAACCGTCTCCATGAAGCTGGGCTACGGTCCCGCACACCGTTAGGCCGTCTTCCGCTCACGCCCCAACATCGTGCAGCCCGCCTCCAGTGGTGTCACGACAGGCGTGAATGGAGGGACGAATGGAGACTTGTCGTCTTCAGCGATGAGAGTCGCTTCTGCCTTGGGGCCAATGATGGTCGTATGCGTGTTTGGCGCCGTGCAGGTGTGCGCCACAATCAGGACTGCATACGACCGAGGCACACAGTGCCAACACCCGGCATCATGGTGTGGGGAGCGATCTCCTACACTGGCCGTACACCTCTGGTGATCGTCGAGGGGACACTGAATAGTGCACGGTACATCCAAACCGTCATCGAACCCATCGTTCTACCATTCCTAGACCGGCAAGGGAACTTGCTGTTCCAACAGGACAATGCACGTCCGCATATCCCGTGCCACCCAACGTGCTCTAGAAGGTGTAATTCAACTACCCTGGCCAGCAAGATCTCCGGTCTGTCCCCCATTGAGCATGTTTGGGACTGGATGAAGCGTCGTCTCACGCGGTCTGCACGTCCAGCACGAACGCTGGTCCAACTGAGGCGCCAGGTGGAAATGGCATTGGAAGCCGATCCACAGGACTACGTCCAGCATCTCTACGATCGTCTCCATGGGAGAATAGCAGCCTGCATTGCTGCGAAAGTTGGATATACACTGTACTAGTGCCGACATTGCGCATGCTCTGTTGCCTGTGTCTATGTGCCTGTGATTCTGTCAGTGTGATCATGTGATGTATCTGACCCCAGGAATGTGTCAATAAAGTTTCCCCTTCCTGGGACAATAAATTCACGGTGTTCTTATTTCAATTTCCAGGAGTGTAGATTGAGCCTTTGCATTTCCATTTTCAGATTTTCTAGTTTCCGTACTACGTTCAAGCTTCTGAAATTCTACGCCCCGACACTTAGAACATTATCCTTTCGTTGATTATTCAATCTTTTTCTCCTGGTAATCTCCCTCTTGGCAGTCCCCTCCCGGAGGTCCGAATTGGGGACTATTCCGGAATCTTTTGCCAATGGAGAGATCATCATGACACTTCTTCTACTACAGGCCACATGTCCTGTCGATACACGTTACTTGTCTTTAATGCAGTGGTTTCCATTGCCTTCTGCATCCTCATGTCGTTGATCATTGCTGATTCTTCCACCTTTAGGGGCAATGTCCCACCCCTAGGACAAGAGAGTGCCCTGAACCTCTATCCGCTCCTCCGCCCTCTTTGACGAGGCCGTTGGCAGAATGAGACTGACTTCTTATGCCGGAAGTCTTCGGCCGCCAATGTTGATTATTTATCAAAATTTAGCCAGTGGCGGGGATCGAACCCGGGACCGAAGGCGTTTAGATTATGAATCACCCTAGACCACGGGTGTGCCTGAGTTTACGTTTATAAGTACCTTAATTTACTGTGTGTAGTAAACTGCGGTGTCAGTCTTTCGTTGTTGATGACGAATTATTTGTAAGTGCTGTAGCTATTCGGTGTAAATGTTGACTGAAGCACTGGTAACGCACAAGGTACTTCTGGTGTTTAAACTGATCATTATACATCGGCACGCTTTCATTAATAAACATTCCTGATGACTGAAATATTTTGTTTGAAAATAAATGAAGTAGGCATCAGTTAATTACGCCAAAGTCTGGTAGTTTTAATTGTGAAAAGAATGTGCTCATTCAGGTTTCCTGGTTACTGTAAGTGCTTAGCAGGTTTTTGTAGCAGGAGCAATTCGCATATGCTGAAATTCATACTATTAAATTGATGCAAGGCACGAATGGGAGCCATGGAGGCGGCTTAGAGAAGAATGTGACCAGTGGACTCAATCTAGCGTTAAGACGACCGTGTAAACGGCGTCATTTTGTATACGAAGTGCCTAACTTCTACTTTCTGTCTAAATCGTTAGCCCAGATTTGAGATTTCAACTCTTATCATCCAAGTGTTATGCTTGAAATATGTTGGTGTTTCTTATATTTATTCCAAAGTTTTAGGTAAAGGATTTTAAAGTTACGAAAGCTTCTGATGCACTGCTAGGTTTTGCTTAAATTTAGAAAGTTAATACTGAAGTGTCGTAGTTTTGTAGTAAAAGTCAGTGAATACATTGGCTTAGCTGTTCAAGCTGGGGGAGGCTTTGTAATGGTGTGAGGCGTTTGCAATTGGAGTGATGTGGGACCCCTGATAAGTCTAGATACGACTCTGACAGGTGACACGTACGTAAGCCTCCTGTCAGATCACCTTTATCCCTTCATGTCCACTGAGAATACCGACGGACGTGGGTAATTCCACCGTGAGAGTGCAAGACACCACTCCTCCAGAATATTACAGAGTGGCTCCAGAATCATTTTTCTGAGTTTAAACACTTCCGTTGGCGACCAAACTCCCCAGACATGAAGATTATTGAGCTTATCTGGGACGCCGTGCAACGTCTGTTCAGAGGAGATTTCGTGCACCTCGTACTCTTACGCATTTATGGTCAGCCGTGCATTATTCATAGTGTCGGTACTCCCCAGCACTGTTTCAGACATTAGTCGAGTGAGCTCCACGTCGTGTTGCGGCACTTCTGAGTATTCGTGGTGGCCCTACACGATATCAAGCAGGTGTACCAGTTTCACTGTCTCTTCAGTGTATGTTCATCACTTAGGGAAATTTTCAACACTATCTTCTGGAACGTGATGAACGTCAGTGGGCCGGCCACCTGCTCTCAAATGTAGTACCATCTCATATCACTCACACTCCATAGCACATTCCATTTCAACATCGATCACTGTAGCGCTGGCCCAAAATTTTTGACAGAATGCCCAAATATTCCTTACAGATAAGGTGAAGTGATATTTTTAGTGTACCACTTCACCAGCCTTCTCACAGTCATATATGTAGTGAGCATAAGCTGCCAACAACTTGAAGACTGGTTCGAACACCAGTGGGCTTCACGAGGAATGATACTATTAGTAATAGTACACCACTTCCTGGAACTGACTTATTCAGACATTTACAGGGGACACCCACAGTTTAAAGTGGACTCGAAACAACTGTCAAACTCGACCTTTTACACAGTAAGAATTATTGCCAGATGTAGTAGGTGGCACAAAAAATCGTGGGACAGAGCAGTTTAGATGACAATGTATCTACATCTACATATCCATCAGATCCGTTAAGCAGTCGGTACTAACAAAACGCTCGGCTCCAGACTGTGGCGCCGCACGGCCACTCCGACCGGCGGTAAAATATCTTAAAAATATTACAGCGCTGGAGAATTTTAGATATAATATGAGCCCGAATTATTCTGGTTTTCTTCCCACTTTCTTACCTATCAATGATAGTTTGAATTTTAGGATAATATTTCCCCTAATATCACCCTAGAGAAAAATATATCCTCTATTTTTTTCAATGAGATGACTGTTTCAATTAATCGAGGTGTAAGGAATAAGGTAGCTTTCATATATGGTGCCCAAGGATAACCTCGAAAGGTATTCTACTTACGTAAATCTTGGTCATCTCTTAAAGCCTCATAAAATTTGTGGAAAGTCATAACATCACGGTAGCAGTCTAGTTATTGCGTGATTGCAGCGGAAGTTCGTTAACCAGTTCGTACATACTACTTCAGGATATTAGTTTAATGTGCCCTTAAACTTTTCGCGGAATAACAACGTCCTAACTATTGTTCGAGTATATCATTGCGCCTACAAGTAACTTTGAGCCTCCATTTCGTTTGGTGAAGATAACGTTACCTTAGGGGACACTGCCCGACGTGGAGTCGAAGTCACGATCTGCGGCGAAATATTGCTGCCGGAGAGGCTACCGGCTGTCAAAGTAGTCTGTTCTTCGCTCGGCGGCGTAGTCCGTTCCAGGAGGCATCCGAGCAACGAGACGCCTCCCGTCGGCTGCCGGAATATAACTATGTCTGCTTCATTCTTCAGACCAGCCCGGCCTTTCATGTCTCTGTGTGCTTCGGAAAGCAAATCACACGACTTTACGAAACACTTTCCAATGGCAGGACCAAATATAGATAAACAATGTCTAAGTTTACAGCCTATGTGATGAACGTGTCTTCCTGATATGCTCTCAACATGCCTTCCTGACCTCCCCACTTTGCTATCAAGTTCTCTCTCTGGTCAATCCGCTGACTTCAAGTTGCGGCTTTCTGGGAACCAGTGTTCGGATTCGCACTTCTGCTAAATTATTACTGTTAACCAGTAAGAAGTTTAGTTCTAAATCTGCAACAGAATGGCTTGACTGCCCCGTGTGAAGGCTTGGGCCTCCCGGTTTGTCACTATTCTGCAGGGCGGTCGGCATCTCACACTGCTTGACACTGGGAACGACTAGGCACGTCAACTTGTATGAACTGAAGTTGTCTCCTGCTACATAACACGCTCTCCTAGAAGGGACAGGGATGTACCTCGTGCGACATACGGCTCTGCAAGTGCTCTGGTGCTCGGCGTGGGTGGCACGCCAAAACTGAGACACTGCTGTGGGCACCAAATCTTCCGGTACCTGGCTTTAGCCCACACAAGGTGCTCCCTTGATTCCCTGTCGGTGCGACATTCCGGCATACTCCCTACACGAATGGACTCTTCTGAAGGCCCAACGTAGCGCACTTTTGGGTGAAATAAAATAATTCAATCCATTAAAGGCTATGAATGACACTACAGACATCGCAGCAAAAGAAGGGTTAGAAATTGAAATAATTTTTTCGCTCTTCCTCTAATGAACTTTCTCTAGTATTCATTGAAGCCTATGTCGTGGACATAAGAGTACAGAAATCGCCGTATGAAAGGTCTTACTGAACCGGCCACCTGTATCTGCTTCCAGTATATTCAGTACACAGTGATGGGTTACAAAATGTCCCACAAAGTGGCTTCTACCTACCTACATTCTGTAACACAGAAAAGATATTCCTTGAATGCAAGCAATAACGTACCCCTTTTCTATGTATAAAAACTATAAAAACATTTTATACAATTACCTGTTACATTATCGTAATTTTAGGTTTTCGTGTTAATACATAAATCACCGAGTGTAGCGCAAAATCGATAGAAATATTTACAGACTTCTTTACCGAAAATCTGAAACGTCAGTTTACCAAGCGACAGCAATAAGGCTATAGATGTACATAAATTACATACTTTTATGGTAAACACTTAGATGACACAACGATAACATAACGAGTGAAATATTCCTGATGCAAGTGATCAACATATATGCAAATGTGATGAACTTAAATTTGGAAATAAAAAAAATAATTGGAAAGGTAGTTGTCTTCCACGTACTGAATTAACCGCACGCCTGTGTTGGAATAGACAACATGGTATTTGGCATACAACATCTGACCACTACAAGCAAAATTAGCGTTTTTCCATTGGGCACTGATGTGAGATCTGCTTTTGTAACATGATTGTTTCGTGGACCTACAAGTAAGAAGTACTCTGCCCAACACACTTTAGGATCACTTTTTCCAGACACCCTAATAGTCTCTCACTGCGACGCAGAAGTTTGAAATTTAACTAAAAGTGTCCGCAACCTTCCTCGCCATCGGTGCAAATTTGTGGTTCCCTGCGAAGTAATTGTCGGGTTCTACGTCGCTTCAAACACAAACGTGTTGACACATGGGGGAAAATGCCAGTCTAAAGTTCATGTGACGTGTAAAATGAGTTAATGACGTCACATTGGCATCACACTTTACCACAACTCTATACAGCAGCAAAGTTGATGTGTCTCACAATGAGAAGGACGTCACGTCACCTCTTACTCACATCAACCCTTCTCTTGACGCTGCGATCGAGGTCAGAAACGCGACTCCCAGCGTTCAGAGTTTTCGTTAAGTTGGTCGAGGGAAAGATTTCAGACACATCGCCGCTCCGAAGCGACATGAAGAAGCCCCATGGGGTGGTATAAAGGGCATCAGTGAAACAACTGCTTTTCTTGGGGCATTGAGTCCCACACATTTCGCAAACGATAACAACAGTACTCAGTGTGATGAGTACTTGTGTTTTGGTTGAAACTACATGAGACCATTCAAAGCCATTCCATGAAATCTAGATGTGATGCGCTGCAACAAAGGGTGCTTATCCGCTTCCAGTCCTCCTGTTCCGTGCCTTCCTGCGGCGTGATCACAGGTTAGTGGGCGGGGCGGGGGGGGGGGGGGGGGGGGAGGTTGCTACTGAATTAACACATGTGTCAAATGATTCCCTGAGTATTCTCTGTACGGTAACCTCACTGACACCGGGTTGCCTCTATTGAGAATTTTCAACCTGTTCATATATACAGACAGCGTGTGAAGCTGCCCTCATCACTTGCCCTGCATGTGCGGTTGGGTTGTATGGGGAAGGAGACCAGACAGGGAGGTCATCGGTCTCATCAGATTAGGGAAGGACGGAGAAGGAAGTCGGCCGTGCCCTTTGAAAGGAATCATCCCGGCATTTGCCTCGAGCGATTTAGGGAAATCACGGAAAACCTAAATCAGGATGGCCGGACGCGGGATTGAACCGTCGTCTTCCCGAATGCGAGTCCAGTGTCTAACCACTGCGCCACCCCGCTCGGTCCTGCATGTAGACAATCCCTTGATACCCTTCAGATTCCTGATGCTGCCAGCAGGCCCATGGGACTATTTCGTAGGCTATCTCTGTAAAGATGTGTTTTTAAAATTCTCACTGAACACGGGCGAATGTGTAATCTCCACCCTCCTTCCTTCTTCCACCTATTGACCACATTAAACAATGCCCAGTCCAAGTCATTAACAGGCAAAGTCTTTTATGAAGATTAGAGATGAGCGAAGATTAAAATAAACTTCTAAGTTTACTTAGCTTGTCATGCTGAGATGGCTCCAGTTCTTCTTGTCTATGGGTCTGATTCTTGAATTTGAAAACTAACATCAGGTCCTTCGGATTGGTTTGAACTAAATAAATTGGAAGACTGAAACTTCCTGGCAGATTAAAACTGTGTGCCCGACCGAGATTCGAGCTCGAGACCTTTGCACTTTCCCGCGAAAGGCAAAGATCCTGAGTTCGAGTCTCGGTCCGGCACACAGTTTTAATCTGCCAGGAAGTTTCATATCAGCGTACACTCCGCTGCAGAGTGCAAATATCATTCTGGAAATTAGAAGACTATTGTGCATAAATATATTTTCCAGTCATTTTCTCACACTTTTGTATACGATACAGTATTTTGATTTTCCGCAATAACAAAGCCGAAGTTACATTGTTTACGATTCTTACACTGTGCGGAAATAACAATATTCTAACGAGTTTACAAATTTCCTTAATAAATGATATCTTACTAGTTTTTGTTACGTTATTAATTTCGATGATTATTTCATAAATGAATCGAGAAATAAACTAGTAAACAGCACAGGCTGGCGTAATAAATAACAAAAATTTTAAATGTGCAAATAATTCGTAATTTGAAATGTTTCTTAAGAAAATAATTTTTACTGTACATTCAGAACTAGTAGTTATTGACTGTAACATCGAAACTTTAATATAAGAGTCATTCGTTTTCATTAATTCTACCTTGAAATATCAAATACTGGGTATAAAATCATATGAAAGTTTTCAGGAAAGCGACTGAGATAATACTGACCTACCCACAACTCAAAAACTAAAATATTACTCGCATCGACAATTACTGTTGAGGAAAAGAAGTGCTAGAGAAAGACGTCCCGTTACAGGTACCACCGAGCCTGTTGCTGAACTGTGGAATCTTCCAGAGACCCTTCGCCATTTTATTCACGCATGTGTCAATGTTGCACCTTCCTCCCCCCACCCCCATCCCCCAACACCATTTCAGGACCAACCGACAGGACGGTGCCAGACAAGAGTGCTGGAAATGTATAAGCTCCCTTTGCTGCTTCGGGTCGCGCTCAAATTTCTTCGAATAGTTTTGAACGTCCCCTAGTTTTTACAATCGTTACACGAAAGCAAAAATGTTGTCTGCACTGCATTCCGAAGTAGCGCGTTTACGTTCCATGCAAATGTTGCTCCACAGTGTCCTTAGAGAATGTTTAAAACGTGTGCACTGTCATCAGCGACAAAGGTTGTTGAAAAAAAAAAATCGTCCTGTTCCTCATCGCATTACAAACTGTCATTTCCGACTGCGACATGTGTGCAAATCAACGCTCCAAGGGAAGGGATGGTTCATTGACGCCGTGTATGCCACCCCGGGAGGTGCTTTCCTATCGATTCTGAGCGTCGGTGTGCTTGAAACGTTTTCCTCGGCCACGCATAGCAAGACCGCGTGATTTCGTTCCTGATCCACATCACAGAGGCGCCAAAACAATGGGAGAAATGTGGGTGAGAGGGTGTGTGACGACCCTCCCATCGTATGACACGTCCACTTTGGCATTGGCCAGAACTGTGGCGAAATCTTGTGCCTACGTGACCTACCTTACACATCAGGTGAACTTCTGGATTCTGGACTTTTTTCCGGAATGTGTTCCTGTTTCAAGCGTCGTCCAATCCGGGTGGGGCATCGAAGTGTGCCACGCTTTTACACTGGTCCGGAAGAACCATCTTTGAGCAAACTTTCAAACTTTTGGATAGAAATTGGAGACAAATATTGGGTTTCACAAGAGTGATGGTTCAGTTGTGTTGCGATTTGGAGACTAAGGTAACTATATGTGACACTATTAATTACTTGGATGTAACAGTGTAAGGAGGTTACAAAATTCGTCTCAAATTGAACTAAAGATGGTGCAGAATGAGATATTCACTCTGCAGTGGAATGTGCGTTAATATCAAATCTCCTGGCAGATTAAAACTGTGTCTCAGACCGAGACTCGAGCTCGGGACCTTTGCGTTTCGCAGGCAAGTGCTCTACAAACTGAGATACCCAAGCACGACTCACAACCTACCCTCACAGTTTCAATTCGGCCAGTCTTTCGTCTCCTACCTTCCGAACTTCAAAGGAGATCTTCTACAAACCTTGCAGAACTAGCACTCCGTTCTTGCAGTGTCTTACATTCTGAGTCCATCAGTCCCCTAGAACGTAGAACTACTTAAACCTAACTAACCTAAGAACAACAAACACATCCACGCCCGAGGCAGGATTCGAACCGGCGACCGTAGCGGTCGCGTGGTCACAGACTGTACCGCCTAGAACCGCTCGGCCACTGATACTGGCATTTCTTCTTATTCAGGGGCATTCTTCTGTATTAAGTATTTGAATTCAGCTGATCATTTTTTTGAGCAGTGAGATCACGTTATCCTTCAATATTGTGCATAATTAATTAATAGGAACAGTTTGAGCTCTGCTTATCACGGGAAATTCTGTACGTCAGAAATGTAATGATAGAGATAAGCAAAGAGACAGTAAATTTCCCTCAGCACTTTGAGTATTAAATTAAGAAGTTTCACCATTCTAGTTATTCTAATTTCAGTAAACAATAAATAAAGAAGTTTTAGAAGGAGTGCACGGATCTCACAAGAGCATCTGTGAAGTTCGAAACGTAGGAGACGAGGTACTGGCAGCATTGAAGCGGCGAGGGCCGGTCTTGAGTCGTGCTTAGGTAGCTCAGTCATAGAGCACATTTCCGGGAAAGGCAAAGGTCCTGAGTTTGACTCTCGTTGTGGCACACAGTTTTAAAGTTGCCGCAGTTCGTACAAGTTCACAACTAGGTGGGAGTTTAGGAAGTCGGGGAGCGGCATATTTGTAAAATCTGCATCTGCGAAACACTCCCTGCCATATGATTACCGTGTGTAGCGTCAATGCAGAAGATTTTCCTCATCGTAAGACGGGAGATCAGGAGGAATCGAAATGTTAGAAGAGTAACCTCTGTCTCTATTTTTAGAAATAAAATAACGTTTTGTGTACTATGATACTGAATTTACTTTCAAATTACTTGGCAGTAGTAATACACATTAATGAAGGAGATAATTTGTACAATAATGTCACTAAATTATATTAATAAGACGATATTAAATAAACTGACAGAATCAGATCATTTCAGGAACTCCTATCAACACACTTGACTTCAGCTTATGTAGCTCACCTGTGATAAATCTCCGAAAGTGTTATACTGATCTGAGAAGTTTAACTGTTATGAAGTTATTTTTAACTTACAGAATTCAATTGAAAGCAATTTGTTGGTGTCCATAGATTCACTGCATCTACACTCCTGGAAATTGAAATAAGAACACCGTGAATTCATTGTCCCAGGAAGGGGAAACTTTATTGACACATTCCTGGGGTCAGATACATCACATGATCACAATGACAGAACCACAGGCACATATACACAGGCAACAGAGCATGCACAATGTCGGGACTAGTACAGTGTATATCCACCTTTCGCAGCAATGCAGGCTGCTATTCTGCCATGGAGACGATCGTAGAGATGCTGGATGTAGTCCTGTGGAACGGCTTGCCATGCCATTTCCACCTGGCGCCTCAGTTGGACCAGCGTTCGTGCTGGACGTGCAGACCGCGTGAGACGACGCTTCATCCAGTCCCAAACATGCTCAATGGGGGACAGATCCGGAGATCTTGCTGGCCAGGGTAGTTGACTTACACCTTCTAGAGCACGTTGGGTGGCACGGGATACATGCGGACGTGCATTGTCCTGTTGGAACAGCAAGTTCCCTTGCCGGTCTAGGAATGGTAGAACGATGGGTTCGATGACGGTTTGGATGTACCGTGCACTATCCAGCGTCCCCTCGACGAACACCAGAGGTGTACGGCCAGTGTAGGAGATCGCTCCCCACACCATGATGCCGGGTGTTGGCCCTATGTGCCTCGGTCGTATGCAGTCCTGATTCTGGAGCTCACCTACACGGCGCCAAACACGCATACGACCATCATTCGCACCAAGGCAGAAGCGACTCTCATCGCTGAAGACGACACGTCTCCATTCGTCCCTCCATTCACGCCTGTCGTGACACCACTGGAGGTGGGCTGCACGAAGTTGGGGCGTGAGCGGAAGACGGCCTAACGGTGTGCGGGACCGTAGCCCAGCTTCATGGAGACGGTTGCGAATGGTCGTCGCCGATACCCCAGGAGCAACAGTGTCCCTAATTTGCTGGGATGTGGCGGTGCGGTCTCCTACGGCACTGCGTAGGATCCTACGGTCTTGGCGTGCATCCGTGCGTCGCTGCGCTGCGGTCCGGTCCCAGGTCGACGGGCACGTGCACCTTCCGCCGACCACTGGCGACAACATCGATGTACTGTGGAGACCTCACGCCCCACGTGTTGAGCAATTCGGCGGTACGTCCACCCGGCCTCCAGCATGCCCACTATACGCCCTCGCTCAAAGTCCGTCAACTGCACATACGGTTCACGTCCACGCTGTCACGGCATGCTACCAGTGTTAAAGACTGCGATGGAGCTCCGTATGCCACGGCAAACTGGCTGACACTGACGGCGGCGGTGCACAAATGCTGCGCAGCTAGCGCCATTCGACGGCCAACACCGCGGTTCCTGGTGTGTCCGCTGTGCCGTGCGTGTGATCATTGCTTGTACAGCCCTCTCGCAGTGTCCGGAGTAAGTATGGTGGGTCTGACACACCGGTGTCAATGTGTTCTTTTTTCCATTTCCAGGAGTGTATGACGACCGTTACGAATCTGGATTTAGTGTACCCCTCTTGCTATGACATACACATTTCACGAGAAACCTCTTACGCTGAAGCGAATAGTGGAAAGAATACTGCATATACAAGGAAGGACAGTAGACAATTAATTTCCTTTTTTGACATAAATGTAAACTATTTTTTCCTAAAAGTTTTTAAGTATCAGAGTTCATAGGAAGTTGCAGGTGTGAAGTACCTACAGTATAAAGTAACTGCCTATAAATGTAAATAGAAGGGAGAGTAAAACTAATCTTTTACTTCATACAATCCTATTTCACACAACGGGGGGCAGACTTTTTGAATTTAGTTCTCTAAATGTTTAGCGACATATGCCTTATCGACGTATACTTCTAGATACCTACGTCAGTGCGTGAAGTAATGAACTTTACAATTCCGGTCTCTCTTTTCGGTAAGTACGTGAATAAAATTCTTCTTCACCATAGCATTAAGAAACGAACTTCACAACCAAATCACGGTGGTACTCTATGAAGAGTTTGTCAACCTGTCCGAGATACTAAGACTCAGTTTATATCGCAACTTAACTAACGCTAAAGTATCAGTCTCCGAGTAGCCATTCACAGTACTAAATAAAATGTGTCGATAGTTCAAGGGAGTGGAAGCAAAAGCAGCAACGTTAATAAATTATTAAGTCTGTTGTCATTGGATCGACATGCAGAAAAGCTAACGATTTTTAAGTGCACCATTCAGTTAATCAGGCTAGAAAACACAAGATCACAAAAGGTGGGATGGGAAGCCATAAAAACAGGCTATTTCGAAATATAATCACTAGCGCATTGAAGGTAACCAGTAGTTGAGGATGAAGCGTGCATTATTTGAAAAAAAAAAATGTGGGCAGAACGAGTAACTAATCGGTGATTTTGCGTAATTTAGTAGGTATGTGCTTTAAATATGCTTACGCATGAAATGTCGTTAAGAGATGCTTAAGTACAGTCACGATGTAATAATGAACATAAAGGTAGGATGGAGATGCTTTAAATGAAATCGACGGCGAGCATTTCGAAGGTGTCAGGCATTTGTCCCAAGCAGTTTCAGGTAAGAAAACTGCCCAAATGGTTATTAGATCACTGGCAGTCTCTGATAAATGCAAAATCAGTGTCTTTGCCAGAAGTCTCTGTCTCTCAGCCTGATATTCGGTGCTACATGTGAATGGAATCGTGGTCCAAAAATCACAAAAATTTACATCATGACATGACTCATATATTCAGATATACTAAAAACTGTGGGAATGTATCCTAATATCACTCTTATCTCATTACCAGATGATTACTGAATATGTGTAAGTAAATGTCAGTTTGGCCTCATTTTAGTGTCGTAGATTGAATCCGAGAAGCGCACAGTTTAGGTTCACCCTTGTTTGCACGGTGACGGGTTGGACAAGTTCTTGCAGCCCCGGTCTGTGTCGCAGCAAACTCGGAGGACGGCTCTGTGGCCACAAAATAACGATCCGGCCATTACGCGCAGCCTGCTGCGTCATTAACAACAGTTCCTGACAAAGCACAGCCGGCGGCAGCTGTGTCCTCCCGAAAATCGCCCAATTAGCGTCGCCGCCGCGGGAATTACGCGGTCCTGTCGGCCTGTCCAGGTGGGCGCCCCGGGGTGCAGCAGGCAGCAGCGCTGCGAAAACAACTGCATAACCACAGCGGACCTCCATTAGCACTCCCCGTGTGTGATGTCTCTCTGCACAAACGCTGACGTCGATCGAGCGGTAACATTTGTAACATGCTTCTGACCAACAGCTCGATTTAGACGTCACTTTACCTAACTGTTCACTATGGACATTCGATACGACTTTCGTCAAAATACTTACTTTTTTATTACTTCCTCATCTGTATGTTACCACATACGTCGACTCTTATTGAGATAATTTTTCCTTCACTCAATGTAAATGTTCTTTCTTTAACTCACTTTTCTCTCTCTGGGTGTTTGGAAACTATAAATTGTTTCATTTCCGCTAAAACCTACACTGTACAATATAACTTAAGACTAACCTTTTAACCATCGTAATTGTCTCCCACTTCTAAGCAGAAGTTTGAAGTTTGGCCTAAAGCTGCACATAAGCTTTCTCTGCAATGGTACAAAGCAGTGGCGCCGTGGGACGTCACCCTTGGCCTTGGTGAAGCGTCAAGAAGCATGCGAAATAAGTGCCAGAGTGTTGAGGTGGGTTAATGATGTCATATTGGCACCAAATTGCACCACAATTCCGTCCAAAGCCCCATTGAGCGTGTCACCACATGGGTAGGTCGCCACAAGCCCTGTTACCCATATTTTCGCCATTCTTTTCATGCCTCTGCAATGGAGGTCAAAGCTTCGATGCCCAGGTGTGAAGTCATGCAGTTCCCTTGTGGTTGGCCCAGGAAGACATTTCAGACAAACTGTCACTCGGAACCGGCACTAAAAGGCCTCAGAGGATGGCATAAAGAGCATCTATGACATACTACCATCTTTTGGGACTTTCGTTTCCATACTTTTCTCAGTAGGCAGTGCTATGTGCAACAGAAGGCCTTTCTCAACCATCTTAGACACTGCTCACATCCTCCCATGGTTAAACCCATTGCAGGTTATTTGACTAGCGCGAACAGTGAGGGACCATTGAAGATCACTCGACGATACTCGACATTTGAATGCGATGTCGAACAGCAATGAGTGTTTATGCTTTTTGAACCCCGTGATTCGCGCTCTCCTTGGCATGGTCACAGGGCACTCACACATGAGTGAAAATATGTATCTACACAGAGAGTACCGTTTCTTCGATCTTAATGCACCTCCAGGCACGCAACATCTTCGACACCCCTCTGACACCGCAAGTCAGCAAATCTCTGTACAGATACTCTTTTAATGTGCTCAAAGCTGGTAGGCAGATGTCTCTGAGTGTTTGGCAAACTGTGAAGACCTGGAGGGACCCCTTGCTCTTTTGCACTGATAAGCCAAAACTTTATGACCATTGCGCACAGCAAGGTTGTGTGCCACCAAATCGCACTGCAGTCGCATAACAAATTAAGAAAAGCGTGGAAGTCGAGCAGAGCCAGCTGGCGAACTACCTTAGCGTAGATATGGCTGCAGTTTGAGGAATCCACAGAGATAAACGACATTGCCAAATGGCAAATTATTTTTTTTTTACATACAGCCTGTGAACGACTATCTCTAAAACGGCGAAACTGGTAGAATGTTCTCGTGCTACTGTCGTGAGCACCTACACAAAGAGATAGAAGGGCAGTGAAACTACCACCAGGCGCTTAGTGATTGAAAGTCAACGGATCTTCACTAACCATGAGGTGTGGAGGCTTGGCTTCTCTGTAGTGTAAGATAGATGGGCACCTGTGGTACCTCTGGTGAAAGTGCATGATGGCAGTTGACGCAAATACGAGGTCTGTCTAAAATGTATCCTATCTTTGATTTTCCCACGCAAAATAGAGACGACAGCGCGGCACAACTGAACAGAGTAAAGGAAGAGACCTTTATGCACAACCGTGAATTTTTTCTCTGCCTTCCAGCGGGTCAGTCGCTGAGTGAGGTGCTTCACAACGTGTTCGTCGGATTAATTATTCTCTCAAGATGACCGAACGTGTTGAATAAAGCTACTGCATCAAATTTTGTCAAAAGCATGGTGATTCTCAAAGCGAAACAATTCGTAAGTTTCAGCAGGTGTTTCGAGAAGATGTTATTAGTGCAACAGAAATTAAGTAGTGGTCCAATCAATTCAAAAATGGCCGCACATAAGCAGAGAGTGCCCATCGTTCTGGTAGACCCCAAACTGCTCGGAGTGCAGCTGTTGTTGAGAGGATGCAATAATTGCTGATGGCAGACCGTCGTTCGACTGTGTGGGGATTACCCAATAGGGTGAGTGAGTAAAGACTCTGCACATGCAATTTTGTGTGATGATTTGAATATACACCGAGTGGCTTCTTAATTCGTGTCCAAGGTGTGGTCTCCAGATCTAAAAGACCTCCATTTTGATATTGCACAGAACCTTCTGAACACCATGATAACTGTAGATGGGTATTGGGTGTATGGGTACGACCCCGTGTCTCCAAGGTCAAAGAAAGCGCGGCAGGTGCACAGCAAGATCAAGGGGATCCTGAGTGTCTTCTTTAATGTCTGTGGAATTGTGCATCATGAATACGCATAGTAAGGACAAACAGTGACAAAGGAGTACTATCAAGATGTTCTCCGGCGACTCCGTGACGCTGTTCGGCGCACAAAACAGACATGTGGATGGCGAAAACCTGGCAACTGCATCACGACAATGTGCCTGCACATTCAACCCACTTGACCCTACATGTCTTGGCCAAACATGGAATTATAGCCGTTCGCCAACCTCCCTACACTCCAGAGATGGCTCCTTGCGACTTATGGTTGTTAACAAAATTGGCATGAAAGGATCCCGTTTTGAGAGTACGGAAGAGATAATGTGGAACACGGCGACAGAGCTTAACACCATTCCAAAAGAAAACTTCGAGAGGTGTTTCCAGCAGTGAAACGATCGGCGGGCTAAGTGTGTGCAAGCAAAAGGGGCCTACTCTGAAGTGGATTAGGGTGCCAACTCCGTCAGGTATTCGAAATATTATTTCTGACCAAAGGACGGATACTTTTTTGTCAGGCCTCGTACGTTTCAGAGCACATCATTTAGTGCTCATTGCTGAACCAGGTGCTCTATAGCTGACGATCCTGCTGCGTTCACAAGTTGGTTGTACTGCGTCGTCAGTTATGATTGCAATAGGCTCAGAATAATTAGGTTGGACCATATATCACAGGAATCATGTTGGCTTCTCTGATGTATCAAGTTTATGCTCGCTGGTCGTCTCTATAAAGGCCGTTATCCAGGGCAATGGTTGACTGAAACATGCACCATCCCATGGACACAAGCTGATGAATGCAATATTATGCTATGATACACATTCTTGCATAGAAAAAAAAACTCCTACTGAACAGACAATGAATACCCAGAGGTACCGACTGGTCGCCGTGTCATCATCAGCCCACAGCCATCACTGGATGCGGATATGGAGAGGCATGTGGTGAGAACAGCACTCTCGCAGCTGTATGTCAGTTTCCGAGACTGGAACCTCTACTTCTAAATCACGTAGCTTCTCAGTTTGCCTCACAAGGGCTGAGTGCACCCCGCGTGCCAACAGCGCTCGGCAGACCGGATGGTCACCCATCCAAGTGCTAGCCCAGCCTGACAGTCCTTAATTTCGGTGATCTGACGGGGGTGGCCGAGCGGCTCTGGCGCTACAGTCTGCAACCGCACGACCGCTACGGTCGCAGATTCGAATCCTGCCTCGGGCATGGATGTGTGTGTTCTCCTTAGGTTAGTTAGGTTTAAGTAGTTCTAAGTTCTAGGGAACTTATGACCTCAGCAGTTGAGTCCCACAGTGCTCAGAGCCATTTGAACCATTTTTGATCTGACGGGAACAGGTGTTACCACTGCGGCAACGCCATTGGATCTTGCATAGGACTTATCGTATTCATTGAAGACACCCTGTGAGCTATGAGCCACCTGCATCCCTTCATGCTTCGTGTCCTTCCTAACGATTATTGCACCTTTGAGCAGCAGCAGCTGGCTGACAAACATCCAGCAACAGGGAAGTAACTGATTTTGCGACTTTTACGAGTCCCTAACCAGGAGCGAATTTAGTAATATCACCTGTATGTTTTAATAGTTTAGTTTTTGAGTTTCTGCATGTTAATGAAATATATAATACCCACTGTTCTCGCTTTTTCGTTTGCATCGGAAACTAAACCGATTTTGTGACATATTACAAATTATAATTAGGGACGAATTACTTAGATTCACCTGAGTACCTTGGTACTTAGGTTTCAGAATCTCTGATTATTAACCTAATTTATTAGACACAGTTCCTGCATTTTCATCAGTGTCTACAGTAGGATTCCTCACCACGTGATGATTGACCATCTATCAGTTTTCTGCGGTCTTTAGAATGGATGGGTAGTGTGATTGTTGTGTGCAGAGGCGAGCAGAGTTGGTGGCACATTGCTCACAGCTCCAGACTGTGATAGCTTTGGTTACACAGCTTTAGGGTGACCTCTTAGCAAAAAACTATCTTGAGTCAATAACGAGAATCAAACGTGTAGAGGGATTAGTAAACACAGGTTTGCCACAGCGAGATTTCATATTGTAACCCCCAAATCCTCCAAAAATAAACGAAAAATGTATATGTTCGAAAATGCAGACAAAAATTCATTTGACCCCTACCTGAGAGATAATCTCCACTCCTTTCCAATTAACAATATATGTGTAGAACAGGAATGGCTTGAATGAAAGGAAACAGTATGGGCAGCAACTCAGTTTTATACAAAATAAATTAACAAACAGTGGAGCTGATCCTCCTTGGTACACAAAACAAGGCAGAATATTGTTACAGAAACAACGAAGTACAAATGCAGAATTTAGCACACATAAAATCCCAAAGCTTGGCGATCTTTTACAGAAGCTCGAAATTTAGCACTGACTTCAATAAGAGATGCATATAATAATTTCCACAATGAAATTTTGTCCCAAAACCTGATAGAAAAAAGCAGACATACGTTTACGGCAAGACGCAATAATGCCTTATCTGCGCGACAGCAGTGGAGATACTATCGAAAACAATGCTGCCAAAGCAGAGTTACTAAACGCAACCTTCCAAAATGCCTTCACAAAAGAAGACGAAATAAATAACCCAGAATTCGAATGAAGATCAGCTGCCAACATGATTAACGTAGAAGTAAATATCTTTCGAGTAGTGAAGCAACTTAAATCATTTAATAAAAGTATCTCTTCGGGTGCAGACTTCATACCAATTACGTTCCTTCAGAGTATGCTAATTCAGTAGCTGCATACGGAACGATTATACACAACCACTCGCTCGACGAAATTTCCGTGCCCAAAGACTGAAAAGTTGCACAAGTCACATCAATATTCAGAAACGTTTGTAGCAGTAATCCACAAAATTGCAGGCCCATATCATTAACGTCAAAATGCAGGAGGATTCCCAACATGTATTGTATGCTAACACTATGAACTACCTCAAAGGAAACGGTCTATTGACAAACAGTTAACATGGTTAAAGAAAACATTGTTCTTGTGAAACTCAACTAGTTCTTTAGTCGCATGAAGTGCTGAGTGCTATTGACAAGGGGTTTCAGATTGATTCAGTATTTCTGATTTTCCAGAAGGCTTTTGACACTGTACTACATATGTGGCTGCAGAAAATTGTGTACTTCTGGAATGTCATCTCACAAGGGAGCCTCCCCAGCGCACCCCCCTCAGATTTAGTTATAAGTTGGCGGAGTGCATAGGCCTTGATAAACTGAACACAGATCAATCGAGAAAACACGAAGAAGCTATGTGGAACTATGAAAACAAAAACCAAATATACAAACTGAGTAGTCCATGTGCACGATACACAACATCAAGGATAACATGAACTCAGGAGCACCGTGGTCCCATGGATAGCGTGAGTAGCTGCGGAACAAGAGGTCCTTGGTTCAAGTCTTCCCTCGAGTTAATAGTTTACTTTCTTTATTTTCACAAATTTATGATCTATCCGTTTGTTCATTGACGTCTCTGTTCACTGTAGAAAGTTTGCTTTGCGACCGCACCGCAAAACCGTGCGATTAGTAGACGATAGGACGTGCCTCTACAATGCGAACCGAAAACATTTGATCGCAAGGTCATAGGTCAACCGACTGCTCCACAGGAAACCATGTCTGATATGTTCTGTACGACACTGGTGACGGCATGGGCGTCACATGACAAGATTATGTTGTAGACCCACCTAACTTGAACACTTGGCGAAAGTGTAAAAAGATTCTTCTACCTTGCCCGATCTAGGTTTTCTTGTGGATGTGATAATCACTTCCAAAAAGTGATTAACACATAAAAGTTCAATTAAACTACAAAAAAATGAATGCAACAGTTTCATGGTCGCGCCGTTTTCCCTGTGCTCTGTCAAAACATATGTTTTCAACGTTTTCCAATATTTCCGTATGTAGACTGTCAAATCCTGCATATGTCCAAGCAAATCCGAATATGTCCTGGAATTATGGAGAGCGAAGTTGATTATGTGTGAGTGCCTGAACTTTGATAATTGTCTGAAAGTAAAAAATTAAACTTCTCGCTTGAGGAAAGACTTCAAGCAAGGACCTCTCGTTCCACAACTGCTCACGATAACCACGGGACCATGGCGCTCCTGAGCTCACACTACCCTCGATGTTGCCTATCTTGCACATGGACTACTCAGTCTGTATATTTTGCTCATTGCCGGCCGCGGTAGTCTCGCTGTTAAGGCGCTCAGTCCGGAACCGCGCAACTGTTACGGTCGCAGTGTCGAATCCTGTCTTAGGCATGGATGTGTGTGATGTCCTTAGGTTAGTCATGATTAAGTAGTTCTAAGTTCTAGGAGACTGATGACCTCAGAAGTCCCATGGTGCTCAGAGCCATTTCAAAGCCTTCTTTTTCACAGTTCCACACAATTTGTTACTGTTTTCCTGATTAATCTTCGTTCAGTTTTTAAACGCCTATCACCTGTGATAAATCTTATAACTAAATCTGAGGGGGCGGGGGAGCGATAAAGAGGTTCCCTTGTCAGTAATGTGATTGGATTTGTGATTTTCTGTCAGAGAGGTCAGAATTCATATCAAATGATGGAAGTTTATTGAGTAAGACAGAAGTGATTACTGGCATTCCCCAAGGAAGTGTTATAGGCCCTTTGCTCTTCCTGACCTATATAAACTGTTATAGGATGACCGGAGCAGGTGATGTGGATGGGGTTTTAGGGCATGGTTGGGTAGAAAAAGGTGGCTGTTTTTAGCAATCTTCCTCTTTATGGTTGGTTCTTCCAATACATTTTCTGGTAGCTCAGCCCCACTGCTCGTGTCGTGGTGGAGACGTGCTGATGTGAGCAGCCAAGGGAACGCGACGCAGTGCTCAGTCAGCGGCTGTGCAGGTAGCAGGAGGTTAGCAGTATGAGGCCCGGTGTAGCTCGCCTCCTGCAGCTGCTGCGGCTCGTGACCATCCCGGGAGTCGCTGGTGCAGCAGCGGGCAACGTCCTATGCTGGTCCTCGAGGACATCATCATTGATGACGACGACGTAACAGCGACCGAACGCCCAATCGGTCGAACCGATGCTGATGCCCACCTCTGTTGCTATTAAATCAGTGCAGACCGCTGCTGAATGATCTGGTTCCACATCTCTGTGTTTATCACAATGTTCTTGATGAGTTGGCTAAGGCAACCGCGCCACATGTGGCCTGCACCAGCGTAATTCTGCTAATGCTGCATTCTGGCTGTTGCTGGCTGCCGCACACATACACACATACCGACGCTCGTTGCAAAACTGTGTCACCTGCATAATGCGCCAGCCAGCCTTTGTGAGAACAAAACACCACTTGATATAGGACGTACCTTCAAGGCTCCAGCTAGGTTGCAACAGCAAAACAGAATAACTATGCTAAGAGAGAGTGCACACCTTCCCTCTTCCCTCTTCAGTGCAACACATGACGCTGGAACTGCTGGTCTTTCCAGAACGTCACGCCTCCTGAGAAACAAAAGAAAAAAACTCACATTAGCTTTTCCTTTTCACACGTGGCCTAAGAGCATTATTCTTTTTTTGTGATTCATCTTTCTCTCCACTAGAAGTTACTGCAGACAATGAAGGAAGTTCCTTAAAATTCCCCTTGAAAGGCCTAATTGTGCTCACATGCTAAATAGTAGGGCAAGTTGGAGGTTGTAATTTTACATTGACTGGCGATGTCATCTCGATCATCTGGAAAGGACTTTGATGACAGGATTCAAATTTTTTGGTTTTGCCTTTTGGCACATACAAATCAGTCATATCACCCATTGTCCTGCATGATATTTTGGTAAAACCGCCTTTCTGTAGTGAACTTTGTACTGTCTCTCTAACACATTAGTGTTCATTTTTTTCTCCTGCCACCAGATTGTTTTAAACTTTCTGGATAATTCCTTAACAGCCGAAATATCGTTACTGGTGGGGTCTAGAGTTATGCAAGCAGAGATGGCGTCTTCCAACCTAACAGTACTTCATACAGAGGCAATCCTGTACTTTCATGCACATTTGAGATGTATGTCGTGGTTACAAGCGCCAATAGGGTATCCCAATTGTTGTGTTGTGAATTACAAAATAACTTAACATCTTAACTGTTCTACAATGAACTCACTCGGTCTGACCATTTGCCTGTAGGTATAACACGCTCATAACTGTTTCATCGAATTGGACATAGTTTGTCCCTTGATATTATAGTTTCAGGTGTACCGAATTTCAATATCCACTGATGTACCATGGCGTGAGCCACTGTTTCGGCTCGTTGGTCCAGAATAGCTCTCATAGACACATAGAGCGAAAAATGCTCTATTATTGTTAAAAGATAGCGATTACCCGCTGGTGTTTGCACAAACGGTCCCAAGACGTCTAACCCAAGTAATTGAAAAGGTCTATCCACTTCCAGTAGTCATTGCATCTCAATTTTGTAATGGCTCAATTCTGCCTGTTGAGCACGCGGAATTCAATTCATTACTTAGTGATCGACATCTTGCCTACGTGTTGACCACCAATTACTCTGTGCTACCATCCCTCCCATTGCTCTTTGACCAGAATGATAAGAAAACATTGAATCATGTGCTTGCCTTAAAATTTCTTTTTGCCATTTTTCAGGTACGACTATGCATGGACCGTTCCTAGTTTCAAGGTACAATATCCATTTTCCACAACAAATTGTCGCTGTGAGGTAAATCGTTGGCAACCTATGTCAGTGGTTTGTGCCTCCTCCCATTCATTCTCATTTATTCCTATGCATTCCATGGCACATACTTTACATCTCAGACCATCTGCATTTCTGTGCGATTTACCCAGTTGATGAATCACTTCAAAATCACACTCACGAAGATGCATAGTCCACATAGTTAATTTACTCAATGGGTCTTTAAGCCCTAACAACCACTTAAATGCTGCATGGTCAGTAATCACCTTGAAATGTCGTCCATACAAATAACACCGAAAATAGTTTATTCCAAAAATTAATGCCAATAACTCCTTCTCAGTTGTTGAGTAATTGTTTTCTGCATCATTTAGCTGTCTGGAAGCATATGCTATCAGGTGTTCCTGGCGATTCTATTTCCTCAGATAATACAAAACCCAAAGCAAAATTGCTAGTGTTATAAGATAATACAAACTGTGTAGTAAAATTAGGAAAAGCCAAAACCAGACTTGATGGAGCACAGCGATTCGTTACACGATCATTTCATAATTGCGAAAGCGTTACAGAGATGATAGATAAACTCCAGTGGTAGACTCTGCAGGAGAGACGCTCAGTAGCTCGGTACAGGCTTTTGTTAGTTTCGAGAACATACCTTCACCGAAGAGTCATGCAGTATATTGCTCCCTCCTACGTATATCTCGTGAAGCGACCATGAGGATAAAATCAGAGAGATAAGAGCCCACACAGAAGCATACCGACAATCCTTCTTTCCACAAAAAATACGAGACTGGAATAGAAGGAAGAACCAATAGAGGTACTCAGGGTACCCTCCGTCACACACCGTCAGGTGGCTTGCGGAGTATCGATGTAGATGTAGATATAAATGTTAACAAACTTTTTAACTTTTGAAAAGTCTCTTTGTATTCTGCTGGCCAGTGAAGTTTTGCTGCCTTCTTCAACAACTGTGCAAGGGGTCTTGCAATTTGCACAAATTTTGGAGTATATCTCCTGTAAAAATTGGCGAGACCAAAATAAGATTGCAATTCTGTAACTTTTGTAGGTGTTGGAAGATTCATTACCGCCTCTACAAGTTTTAGATCCATAAGGACACCCTCCTGTCCTATAATATGACCTAAATAACGGACTTCTTGTTTTACAAAAAATGATACTTTCCCGTATGAAGAGTTAACCGCACTGATTGCAGACGATCGAAAACTTGGCTCAAAGGCACACATGTTCTTGCACATAGTTTGAAAAAAAAACAATTATGTCGTCAAAAAATACAATACACTGATTAGGTATCAGCCCTCGTAACACACTATCTAGTAACCACTGGAAGGTTGCCAGAGCGTTTTTGAGTCTGTAAGGCATTCGCCAATACTGAAAATGACCTGTAGGTGTTGAGAAAGCTGTCTTCGGTCTGTCCTCTGGGGCGACCTCCTACTGGTGGTACCCAATTCGAAGATCGAAGGTCGTGAAGTACCGACACTGACTCAAACTATCCAGAGTTTGTTATATTAGGGACTGGGTATGTATCTGATACAGTTTTTGATTCAGGTGACGATCATCACAACAGATACGATATGCCTTGCCCCCTTTTAGGTGATTTTTCGCCCACTATTGCGACAGGAGCGAACCAGAGACTACTACAGGTTTCTGTTATCCCATCCCTAAGCTGCTGATTAATTAATTGTTACAGCCAGGCTGTAAACTTTTTGGAACACGATGTGGACGTTTATACACTGATGATTCATTCCCGGTGGCGATATAATGCTGAACTAATGGTGTGGCGAGCGGTGGACCATGAGAATTAAATAACTCTTTATAATCCGTGAATAGGCTCTCCATGACGCCTGTCTTGCCCTTCTAAATTTACTACTTTACCCCTCAGTATTGACCAGCTGACAGGCTCTCCTGGCATTGTGTAATCGGCAGCGAAATCCATATCCAGTTCATTTTCTCCTACTATTTCCAGATTCCCTACTATAGTACCCCTGCTAACTGCACCTCTTCAAGGCCATAATTATCAATATTTACAGGCACAATATTTTTTCCTTCTATCTCCAGCACGTCGGACACGCTACGGTGCATAATCACGTCATATTATCCAACGGCTCATTCTCAGACAAAGGTTCAACAACACGCAACGAATTTACTGGCACCAAATTTTTTCACTGAACCCTTCAGTATAGTATCCCGCGAGTTCACCCTAAAGGACCTCGTACGAAGTTTTGGTGGCCCACCCAACATCTGGGCAGTCCTTTGCAAAGGTAATGGTTCTTCGGCCACAGAACCTAGGTGAAATTGTATTCCATCAAGTTCTACCATATGCCATTCCAGGTTAACATTTCCATGTTGCCCAACCAGGAAATCCAATCCGAGTATGACATCACTGCTGCTGCTAATAGCTGGAAGAACTTCTACCTTCACCTGGATGTTCCTCATTTCCACTCCGAAGTTTAACACCGCTGATCCGAGTGACTTCACCTGGCCCCCCACTCACGCCACACAACGCCCAGCGTGGTGCTTTAAATTCTACTTTACGAAGTACATTTCTATTCGCCATGAATACCTGAGACACGGTATCCAATAAAAATTTACACGGTATGCCCCTAACATAGCCGGTCAGAAAAAAGTCAGCCACTGATTCTGCACTAGCATTAATCCTTACTGGGGGTGTTGCACAGAGGACACATCACCCACTGCCTCATTTAACTGAGGGGAGTGGGGCACACCTTGCGGTTTCCTATCATGTTTCCGTCAGGACCCATTGCAATTACGCTCCCGATGACCGCAACGTGTGCATTTTCTGCATTGCACCTCTTTACAATCGTGTCTAATGTGTCCCATCCGACCACATCTGAAACATTTTATTTCTGCATTAAACATTGCTTTCCAGTCCCATGTCTTTGTTACTGCAACAACTTCCTCTAACGCCATTGCGATTCCGACTGCCTCATTGAGAGTCTTAGGGAATTCCATCCTAATTTTGTGGGACGTTTTGGGTTGTATTCCCCACGAAAATGCATCTAGTGCCCTCTGCCCAGCTTCCTGCAAAATGGCTTCATTAATCCTATCGCAAATCGTTAGCTCATTGGTATTGACATTAATTTTTGGAATTCGATCTACAAAAGCTTCTATTCATTCCCCATCCCTTTGATACATTCTATTCAATTGCTCCCGATAATATCTAGATGTATTTTTCCTCCGATACCTTTCCAGCTACCCATTATTGAATAATTAAAATTCTCAACCATCCCTTAATTCTTCATGGCATGCAACGTACGCTCTGGCATCCCCAGTTACTTTCTACTTAGCCACATGCAAAACTGTTTCTGCACCCCAATTTCCCAATTTAGTGACTGTGCTAAGGTACTAAAAAAATCATAACATCGTCCCTAGCTTTTACCGAGGAAGGGGTGACCAAAGACGCAGTGTTAGTCTCAGGAATTACTGCATTAACAGGAAATTGCTTGCTCGCCTCTTTAGACCGAGCGCGCTGTATCTCTAATTCTAATACTGAATAGCCACCTCGGCTGAAACAGACTGCTCCATTACTACCAGCTATCAAATGAAGACTACAGTAAGACCAGAAAGAAGAACAGGAAGGGAAGATGGACTATGATACAGGTTCAGACAAACCACCAAACGAAAAATTGGCACTTACTTGTCATGTTCCAGGAGTTGCTGATCCATTGTTGCCCTTCCCAGGTGCCACATACCATCGTCGATTACCAGCCACAATTTCCTCCAAATCCAGGGAGAAGACCACTTCTGTCACCAATTGTAACCGGAGTGTGTGATGTGCAGGTTGCCCGACTGACACCACTTGTAATAGGATGACCAGAGTGGGTGACGTGGTTGGGATTGCAGGGCATGGATGGGTTGAAGAAGGTGGCTGCTTTTAGCAATCTTCCTCTTTATGGTTGGTTCTTCCAATACATTTTCTGGTAGCTCAGCCCCACTGCTCGTGTCGTGGTGGAGACATGCTAGTGCTCGCAGCCAAGGGAACGTGACGCCGTGCTCAGTCAGCGGCTGTGCAGGCAGTAGGAGGTTAGCAGTCTGAGGCCCGGTGTATCTCGCCTCCTGCAGATGCGGCAGTTCGTGACCATCCCGGGAGTCGCTGGTGCAGGAGCGGGCAAAGCCCTTTGCCGGCTGGTCCTCGAGTACAGCGTCACTGGTGACGACGTAACAGCGACCAAACGCCCAATCGGTCGAACCGATGCTGATGCCCACCTCTGTTGCCCTTAAATAGTGCAGACCGCTGCTGAATGCGCCGGTTCCACGGCTTCGTGTTTATTAGAATGTTCTTGATGAGTTGGCTAACGCAACCGCGCCACATGCGGCCCGCGCCAGCGTAATTCTACTAATGCTGCGTTCTGGCTATTGATGGCTGCCGCGCACGTACACACATACCGACGCTCGTTGCAAAACTATGTCAGCTGCATAACGCGCTGGCCAGCCTTCGTCCGCCGTCTGCCGTGAGGCTGGCGCATTGCGCACTGAAACACACTAAATCACAATTTGACATCATATTTCCTAAAAATAACCCCTTGTCCTCTACAAAACGATTTGGGAGAGAATTCAGGCAGCGATCTTGTCGTTGATCGACAAATAAGGTAAACAGATGATCAAAGCAAATTGCAAAACAGATTTAGTAAAGATATCTGTGTGGTGCGAAAATTGGCAGTTGATCCTAAATAACGAAAAGTGTGAGGTCATTCACATGAGTGCTGATAGGAATCAGCTGAACTTAGGTTACACGATAAATCAACCAAATCTAAATACCTACTATTTCGAACAACTTAAACTTAAAGGTAAACAGAGAAAATGTTCTGTTGTGGACTAATCAAAGGCTGCGTTTTATTGGCAGGACACTTAGAAAATGTAACAGATCTACTAATGAGACTGCCTACTCTATGCTTGTCCGTTTTAGAATAATGTTGCGCGGTCTGGGATCCTTACCAGGTAGGACTGAGAGTGTACATCGAAAAAGTTCAAAGAATGGCAGCTCGTTTTGTATTATCGAATAAATGGAAGAGAGTGTCAGTGAAATGATACACGATTTGGAACGGACATCATTAAAACAAAGGCGTTTCTCGTTGCGACGGAACCTTCTGACGAAACTCCCATCACTAACTTCCTGCTCAACATGCGAAAATATTTTGTTGACATCGACCTACATAGGGAGAAACGATCACCATGATATAATAAGGGAAATCAGAGCTCTAGCGGAAAGATATTGGTGCTCGCTCTTTCCGGGCGCTATACGAGACTGGAATAATAGAGAGCAGTGAAAGTGGTTCGATTATTTTTCTGCAAGGCACTTATACATGATTTTCAGAGTAGTCACGTAGGTTTAGATAATTATCCGTGTCTCAAGGCCACAATCGTGCTACAGTGGTTCGAGAAGCATGATGGTGAAATCACGTTACTGTATTGGCCACGAGATTCACTTGTGAATCCTATGGTTCCCATACCTGGGTCGCTATCGAGCGTAGTCATCACGTACACAAATCGGCTCAACTTATCTACTGAAATTATATATTTTGTGTACAGACACATTGTGCTGTGTAGCTCCACAAATCTACGAACCAACTGTACAATCGATGAACGCAGAATCGGTGATGTACTGCGTTTCAAACTTGGCCCAACAAGCTATTAAGCAGGAGGTCATAATGTTTGGCCACATCAGTGTATTCAAGCCCACCTCTGTGTTGTACCTTCATATCCCCCCCCCCCGACCTGCGCATTCAACACAAGTTGGTATTTCAGTTCCAGTTCAAATTTCACCGAATAGTTTTTTAAACGGTCTATCGTCGTTCCACCTTCTATACGACAGAAAAAACTGCAACTGCGCTACTCCAAAGGCGTTAGGTAACGTTCGATAGGGTTGCAAGATAATGATGTTCTGTAGGGTGTGAGCACGGCAGTGATCAAATCATTCTTCTGATTTGTGCAGGGATTGTGTCAGTAGTGAAGAGAAATATGGGTAGCTGAAGAATATGATTTGGTAAAGTCAGTCACCTGACTTAAATCCCATTGAATTTCAACGGTGTGAACTAGACAGTGAGGTCAAGGGACTGAGATGATCTAATTCTGAAGATCCTTCTAATAGTTTGCAGACATATTTTAATGCAAAATCTACAAATCACAGAAAAATTATATATTTTGGTGGTCTGATTAGTTTGGGCGTTGTGTTCGTACATTGAAATAGTGCATATAATTTTTGTCATCGGTGATCGAGAAGTTTTGACCGGTAGTGTAGATGGGAAAGGAGACAACCCCTTGTACATTCTTCGTAACCAGAAGTTGGGCAAATAAATCTGTTGCAATGAAAACAAATAGAGAGACAAATGTGAGAGTAAAAAGCTGACAAAAAGTTGTTGCAGAAGTCGGACACAGATATAATGAAAAGGGACATACTGTCGCCTTTCAGGCTGTCTTCTGAGAGTTGAGCCACGGCAGTTTTAACTACTTATTTTACTAACCAATGAAAGAGAGACCGCAATTTTTTAAATAATATGTGTTGTTTCCTTACGGCGGCATTGTGCTGAGAACGTGCCCCAAAGCGAGAAAGAAAAGGACGATGCCTTCAGAAAATTCGAAATGTTGTAGGGTTCTTACCGAAAACGAACAATGGAGTGATGTGGGCCGGCCGGAATGGCCGTGCGGTTCTAGGCGCTACAGTGTGGAGCCGAGCGCCCACTGCGGTCGCAGGTTCAAATCCTGCCTCGGGCATGGATGTGTGTGATGTCTTTAGGTTAGTTAGGTGTATTTATTTCTAAGTCCTACGAGACTGTTGACTTCAGTAGTTAAGTCTCATCCGCTCTGAACCCTTTGAACCATGTTATAAATTTAAAAAAGAAGATGTATCCGTTCATAAACAATATTTAGACCCATGAATTACTTTAATAATGTCATGTGACTACAAAGTTAGTAGAATATTACCTGGTCAGGAGACGCTGACCTTACGCAAGGTTTTATAATGAGCATAGCAAAAAGGTAACTCTATTTAACTGAAACTAGGTAACTGAACAAACGTTTCACCATGATTAAAAATGTATAATGCAATGTGGATCACAGCGCAATGTGGTGCGATGGGAATGTGGTTCCAGCTCACACATACATCAAAGAATCTCACTCTGTGTAGAATGGATGACTGCGGCTGTGAGAGCTTCACGTACCCGTGCTGAAAATCGTGCACAGAAACGCGAAGAACTACGTTCACAATCATTCACTATAATTTTGATACTTATTGCAGTAAGAGGTCCAATTTCTGAATGCAAGTAATACGATTATAGCAACGAAAGATAACTTCAAATATTGTTTCAATATGAATCTGTATAACTGTCTGCCAAAGTAGTTAAGGAACAATGGCATGTGCAACATTAATACTCGGAAAGATATCGAACGCACGGATTCAGCTTTGGAGAAAGTATAAACACAGCAAAATACCCAGAAATCGCTTAACACAGATAAAAGCACATTTCCATGAAGTGTGACGAAGTTAAAATTTATACGAATCAGCTGAAATAGCCCAAACATATTCTGGACAGCGTAGCGAAACATACTCTCCTCACAATAGCATAAACACCGGTCATCAACATGGGACACGGTCATCGAAATCAGCAGAGTTTCAGTGGAAAGAACCGCCATAAACTTCTCAATGCTGCCAACAAAAGCATCTATATCTACGTCTACATCCATACTCCGGAAGCCACTTGACGTTGTGTGGCGGAGGGTGCCTGGAGTACCTCTATCGGTTTTCCCTTGTAATCCAGTTTCGTAATGTTCGTGGAAAGAAGGATTGTCGGTATGCCTCTGTGTTGGCTCTAATCTCTCTGATTTTATCCTCATTGTCTCTTCGCGAGATATACGTAGGAGGGAGCAATATACTGCTTGACTCCTCGGTGAAGGTAAGTTCTCGAAACTTCACGAAAAGCCCATACCGAGCTACTGAGCGTCTTTCTTGCAGAGTCTTCCACTGGAGTTTATCTATCGTCTCCGCAACGATTTCGCGATTACTAAATGATCCTGTAACGAAGCGCACTGCTCTCGGTTGGATCTTCTCTATCTCTTCTACCAACTCAATCTGGTACGGATCTCACACCGGTGAGCAGTACTGAAGCAGTGGGCGAACAAGTGTACTGTAACCTACTTCCTTTGTTTTCGGACTGTACTTCCTTAGGATATTGTAGCTAAATGATACACGATCTTTCTTTCTGTGTATTCGCAGAACATTACACTAGTCTACATTGAGATTCAATCGCCATTCCCTGCACCATGAGTAAATTTGTTGAAGATACTCCTGTATTTCAGTACAGTTTTCCATTGCTACAACCTCTCGATATACTACACCATCATCCGCAAAAAGCCTCAGTGAACTTCCGATGTTATCCACAAGGTCATTTGTATTCGTTGTGAATAGCAACGGTCCTACGACACTCGCCTGTGGCACACCTGAAATCACTCTTACTTCGGAAGACTTCTCTGTATTTAGAATGACATGCTGTGTTGTGTTATCTATTAACTCTTTAATCCAATCACACAATCGGTCAGATAGACCACATGCTCTTACTTTGTTCATTAAACGACTGTGGGGAACAGTATCAAACGCCTTGCAGAAGTCAAGAAACACGGCTTGTATCTGGGAACCCGTGTCTATGGCCCTTAGAGTCTCGTGGATGAATAGCGCGAGCTGAGATTCACACGATCGACTTGTTCGAAACCCATGCTGATTGCTACAGAGTAGATTTCTAGTCTCCAGAAAAGTCTTTATGTTCCAACGTAATACTTGTACGAAAATTCAACGACTGATCGACGTTAGAGATATACCTCTATAGTTCTGCAAATGTGTTCGATGCCCCTTCCGGTAAACGGAAATGACCTGTGCCCATTCCCAATCTTTTGGAACGCTATGCTCTTGTAGAGACTTACGGTACACCGCTGCAAGAAGGAAGGCCAGTTCCTTCGCGTACTCTGTGTAAAATCGAATTGGTATCCCATCACGTCCAGTGGCCTTTCCTCTTTTGAGCGGTTTTAATTATTTTTCTGTCCTTCTGTCATCTGTTTCGATGTCTACCATTTTGTCATCTGTGCGACAATCTAAAGAAGGAACTATAGTGCAGTCTTCCTCTGTGTAACAGCTTTGGAAAAAGACATTTAGTATTTCGGCCTTTAGTCTGTCATCCGCTGTTTTTCACTACCATTATGGTCAGAGTTTGGGGACATTTTGTTTTGATCCACCTACCGCTTTAACACAAGACCCAAATTTCTAAGGATTTTCTGCCAGGTCAGTACATAGGACTGTACTTTCGTATTGGTTGATCGTCTGTTGCATAGCCCTCCTCACACTACATTTCGCTTAGAGTATTTTTTATTGGTCTGCAAGGCTTTGGCTATGATTATGTTTGCTGTCAAGTTCCCTTTGCTTCAGTAGCAGTATTCTAACTCGGTTGTTGTACCACGGTGGCTCTTTTCCATCTCTTGCGCTCTTGCTTGGCACATACTCATCTAATGCATATTATACGAAGGTTTTGAAGTTTGTACACTGATCCTCAACACTAGTTGTACTTGACATAAAATGTCATCTTGCGGCACATCTGTGCGATATTGCTGGATAACTTCATATCACTACATCTGTATCGAGACAACAATGTATGCAATCCTCGTACGTTTATACTAGGGAACCAGTGTGACACAGATTCCACCTACCGAATAAACTCACAATTTGCATTCAGTAAATACCTGTAATTTAATACAGACAGGATGACACGTTACTTAATTTTGTAGTCTGTCTAATTCCCTTGTATCAACCACTGTAAGAAATTTGCAACTTCATACGTGTAATGAGTTTACTATTAAAACACCGTGGTCGATTTCTGTTAATCCTAGTAGTTCCACCTACTTATGACCGGATGAATGCAGTTCAGCGATTTTCGCTCGTACAAGAAATCTTAGTAAAATAACTGAATCTATTTTTACGCAGCGATCATTCAGATGAATTATTTGTGTGTCATTTATTACATTGTCATCAGATCATAATATAAATTTTGCTAGCGACTCATATTAGGGAAAATTACTGTGGATTTCACGAACTTTTCATGCCTCAATTGTCTTGCCATTAATATTGTAGTGTTGAATCTTTGTAAGTCCACTGTCATTATAAAAGGAAGTACCAAATAAACAAATCCAGTCTTCAACATTCTGTGTAAAACAAACTTTTATTGAAAAGTATTACAACTAATTATATAAAAACTGAAAAATAATGTCTGAGTGTCCCACCGTCAGTGAAAAGATTATAATACTATATCAGCTTTTTTAAACCAGTAAATGCGCAAAAGAATTTATCACTAATATTAATCAACGTTTTCTGAACATCAGAGTTTAAAGAAGATAAAGGCAAAAATCTTTATTTATAATTCTACTAGCTGAGTAGCCAGTATTGTCCAGGTACGTATATATATTCCAATCTCTGTGAGTCCATCTCCTCCACCCCCCTCACCTCATTCACCTTCTCCTCCACCTCCCTGTCGTCCTCCTGCCCTTCTCTCGGTTCACATCCACAGTCTGTGTCCGTCTCCTGCTGTCACTCTCTTGGTTCATCCGGCCCTGCCCCTCTCTGTGTCCATTTGTCCTCCCCCTCTCCCCGTCCAACTGCTCCTCACCCTCTTCTCAGACCATCTGTAATTCCCTCTTCCCGTACAGCTTCACCTCCATTCCACTGTCCAGCAACACTTCCTCTCTTCTTTGTCACCTTCTCCGCCATGACTCTATCTCAGCGTCATCTATGACTCCACCGATCGCATCCTCTCCACTCTCTCTGTCGATCTTATACTCTCGTTTCTCTGTCTATTCCTTTTCCCATAGTGTCCATTTCTCCATCCTCTCCCTTTTTCCATCTTCTCCTCCCCATATGTTACCATCTTCTTGTCCCCCCTCTCTATATGTCCATCTCTTCATCACCCTTCTCTTTCCACGTTATCACTCCCATCCATATAGCAGGTAACTGTTTCTTTCCCCTACAGTATTTATTTTCAAGTAGTATGTAACATGTGCACCACATTTAGTTGCGATCGATCCAGCAGCTTATGAAGAGCTCTTATCCATGGCACAGTCTGCATACACACGTCTCACTTCTACTCAGCATATTCCCCACACATATTTGTATACATGTTTCACTTCAGGATGTATATGTGACATGGAAATAATATTCGCTAATTTTTCCTGGATTTCCCGGCTAAAAATACACTTTTTCCGTATTAAGTGACAGTATACATTCCCCTGGAACTGACGTCGATATTGCTATACGCTTTTGTAATCCAATCATAGCTCAACAGCCAATGATGGGAAGGCGAGCCAAAGGTTGCGTTTCATTGGCAGGACACTTAGAAGATGCAACAAGTCCACTAAAGAGACAGCTTACACTACACTCGTTCGTCCTCTGTTAGAATATTGCTGCGCTGTGTGGGATCCTTACCAGGTGGGATTGACGGAGGACATCGAGAGGGTGCAAAGAAGGGCAGCTCGTTTTGTATTATCGCGTTATAGAGGAGAGAGTGTGGCAGATATGATACACGAGTTGGGATGGAAGTCATTACAGCATAGACGTTTTTCGTCGCGGCGAGAGCTTTTTACGAAATTTCAGTCACCAACTTTCTCTTCCGAATGCGAAAATATTTTGTTGAGCCCAACCTACATAGGTAGGAATGATCATCAAAATAAAATAAGAGAAATCAGAGCTCGAACTGAAAGGTTTAGGTGTTCGTTTTTCCCGCTCGCTGTTCGGGAGTGGAATAGTAGAGAGATAGTATGATTGTGGTTCGATGAACCCTCTGCCAAGCACTTAAATGTGAATTGCAGAGTAGTCATGTAGATGTAGATGTAGATGTAGATGATGGCAGATATTCAGAACATAGGACACTAAATGTAGCCAGCCAATAGCAATATCACTTTTAAGTAGTGCGAGCACACTAAAAGGAAAAGTTATAGTTTTAATTAATATACGTAGTACAGCTACAAGTAACGCTAAGCTCTGACATATAATTTTGGTCTTATTTGGTGTGTGTTACAGTTTAAGACACATTACACAAATGTGCCAGTAAAATTTTAAATAATGACATAAAAGTCTGGCCTTCTGGGCTCGATTTTCTTCTAAGCGGCTGACCCTGAAACTGTTAAGTTTTAAACGAGACTCAAACACTCTGTGATTGAAGTAATTCAAAGCACATCCTCACACGAAATACAATTCATCTTGCGTAAAATGGAATTTACTTTGTATGTAACGATTTTCAAACCATCATTCGCAATAGTTTCCCGCGACCTGTTAGAATGAGTTTCAGCAGTTGTCTAAGGGCACGAGAAAGCATACGTTACTGCGCATACTCAGCTACGATGACGTAGGAAGTCCTTATATTTGTACGTGTATAGCATTAAGAGATGTTACATTATGTTCTATGCGATACGGGATATTAGAGGATACTTCAAAAGCATAGGAATTTCGTAAACTGTACTGAAATGCATAATTCAGGTTAAAGTGCCGATTTGTATGTCCGGATTCAGTTACAACAGCCCAATAGAAAAGAACGGAAGTGGCGGAAACGAGAATGTTAAAGTGCATGACTGGGGTGACGTAAAAAGATGGACTAAAGTATCAGTACATCAGGGGAACAGTGAAAGAGGGGCCTATAGGGAAAAAGTTCCAAGAAAGCAGGCTAAGATGGCATGGACATGTACAGAGAAGAGGGGAGACCCAGAAGTCGAAGGATCAAGGAGAAGAGGAAGAGAGAAAGTGAGATGGAAAGACAAGGTAGCAGGGGACCTATGGGAGAAAGGGTGGCTCAGATAAGAAGCACTGGATAGACATTTATGGAAGAGAAGTATCCACCAAAGCAACGCAGACCCTACATGACGTGGGAAAAGCTGAGATGATGATGATGCACAAAGAAGTAGGCCTCAAGCTTTTCAGTGGGACTTTCCAGATGCCAATTTTGTTTTAGTACCAGTATTGTAATATCTCATGTTTCGTTCCTTATTATGACACAGATCCATGTGCTGGTGTAAGCTGTCACCACCACACCAGTCGCCAACGATGAAGCGAAGGTCGATAGTAGCAGCTGTATCAACTGAACCTGTCAAGAGAGAGGCCAGGGACACGCCGTCAAGCAGCAAGTCGCCAACGCCCTCTCAATAACAAGATTACCGATATATTCTGCAAGAGGACTATTACGGATGAGCTTTTGCCGCAACACGTAGACTCTATTCAAGTTAATTATCCAGTACTTGCAAGATAAAGAATCGTAATAATCCAAGTGTGCGTAAGTGTTGTAGAAAGAGATTACAGCCCAGCCTTAACAACATCCTCTCCCTTGCTTCCTACTTTACAAGATTATACAGTGGCGACGAGGATACTGCTGTGACGACAGGGATTCTATACTACAGTGGGAGCCATGGTACCTCAACCCGTATGTGTCAGATGAAGAAAATGTGCGCTTAAAATTGAGCAAAAAGTTTAAGGTTGCCAAAAGTGCGGAAGGAAACACTTAGTTGCTATGTGGAAAAGAGTAATAAAAGCCAAATTTCTTCAGCACGGCGACACAGATAACTTCATTATCCTGTATGGTCATTAAGTGTTGATTACGCAAAACAAAGAAATAAAATAAAATCAGAAAACTGAAAGTAACAATAGTTTAGCTTTCTGCAATTATGTGAATGCATTTTAATTCGCTTGATTGCTTCCGGCCACAGAAAGCAGATTTGTTTTTATGTGACGTGAGAAATGTAAACGAAAACACGAGTCACATGAACCTGCGCCCCCCTCCCACTACAACTCAGACTGCGGTGCACATGCGCGAATATGGCAGCTTGGGCGCCCGCTGCCAACTGCACAAACGAACCTAATGCAGCAGCTGTGACGTCACGCTCTTTGGAAGCAGTGTATTGCTTTGAATAATTGCGTAGTCCTCGTCCTAAATCCTTTGACAAATTTTCTGTTGGTATGCACTTGTGTATGCACTTCGTTTTGTTGTTGTAAATGGGGCATTTCCATTGCTACTAAAGTTATTTTTCCCTCCTGTTAATGTTTTCTTGGCACAGTATTATTCTGAAGTTGCAGGATACAGTAAAATTATTTGTTAGCGTAACAGTTTTTACCAGTCAGAATTGCAAAACCTTAAATGAAAATGAAAACAATAACAAATTCCTATAATTCTAAAACATTCCCGTTGTCTTCCCGGTATTCTCCCGCATTAGAAAATTCCCGGGTTTTTCCCGGATTTCCCAATTGTCCCGGGGCGTACACACCCTGAACTAGTACCACTAGCTAATTTAGCCCTGCCCGTTTCGTTTTCCCTCAGCTCAATTTTATGACGTAATATCTAGTGAACTATGTGTAGCACTATAGTATATGTGGATAGTGTGTGCGGTGCGTGCTGCAACTAGTTAGAAGGGAAAAAGTTAAAACTGAAAGGCATGCCTGATGCTGCTATTTTATTGCATGAATAGCGAACATGGAGTACGGGTTAATCTTTGTTCGTTCCATCACTTCATGGGGGTCTTAGCGAGAAAAAGTGCCTTGAAGTTTTCAAATTGCGTGTAAAGTTTGTTACAAGTCATAAGGGCTCTCTTTCTCAAAATCAAAGCTTAAAAAAATTAAGGTAGGTATGTTTGTATGCCCGTGTATTCCACGTCTCATTCAATACCACTGGACCGATTTCACCTAACTTGGTACACATATCACTCATTGCCTCCAAGCATCACACTGGTGGTAACAGTCACCCACCTAGGAATGGGTTGGGGGTTAGGGTAATAAATACGTGCAGCCCAGGACTCGAGAACAGCCACACCTTCGTGATCCAGTATTTGAGACTCACAGCACATAAATCCTTGAAAAAACTTTACATATAATTTAAATTTTTTGAACAACATTTTTTCGCTGACTGCCCCCAAAAAATGATGAAAGGCCAAACTTTTGTAGGTTACTACATTTTCGCTGTTAATGTAGTAAAACTTCCATATGAAGCATGAAGTTTTAATTTTACTTCTTTGCCTTTCATTGTATTGGTAACATATTTTTCAGACAGTATTCAGCTGTACCATTGAATTTAACAGAAAAATAACATCATTGTCTAACACTTATCACTTAAGCGTATTATTTTGTTACTACTAACTCTGTTAGGAATCCATCTCAAAGACAGTATTTAAATGTGCCACTGAGTGTGTCTACAAAAATGTATCGTTGTATGACACATAGTTCAGGAGATAAGACGTAAAATAATGGGATGTGAGAAAAATGTATGGTTGTATGACACAGAGTTCAGGAAATAAGACGTAAAAAATGAGATGTGAGAAAAACGGGCACACCATGTGTGGCGTTTTAATTTATTTGTTTCTTTCTATTAACGCTATTCTCAACACATTTTGCTGACAGCACCACATATGCCGCTGAATGTACGTTGAAAAACACACATTTGACAACACATAGTTCAGGAGATACTACAGCGCCGAGATGCATCATGCTTGGCGTAGGCGCAAATAACACTACATGTACCTGCAAAAATTATGTCATTGCACACCCCATAATTCTGGAGAGACGACCTAGTGAGCATTATGCTGCATAAAAATGCAGAGGAAATTTGCTAGACATTTAGATAAAATGTGTATACAGATTTAAGGAAATAGGTTAAATATGTGTGAAATATAATTGACATGTACATGTGCAAGCAAACCCATGGGTGAAAAGCCCATCCTAAACAATTGGAAAGATTTCAATTATATTGAGTACATAAATTACGTTGTTACAATCAGGATAGAAATAATGTAGGGGTGAGGACCAAACGCCTCATACTTATATGGGGATGAGAGAGAAGGCACGACGAGGAGATGGATGGACAGTGAGAGGGAACGAAGAGATAGGCAGAGCCAGGAGATGGAGAAAGTGGAGGTGGAAATGGACAGGGAAAGGGAAGAGGAGGAGGTCGATAGAAGGAGGGTGGAGAAGGAGATGGGTATAGAAAAGGAATGGGAGGAGATGAACAGGAAGAAGGAGAGGAGGAGATGGGCAGTGAGAGGGTGAGGAGGAAAGATAGAGGGAGGGATGGTCGAGATGGACAATGAGAAAGGGGATGCATAGGGATGGAGGAGAAGTGGATAAAGGGAGAGGGCTTGAGTAGAGAGAGGGAGAAGGAAAAGGTAGATAAAAGGGGGATGAGGAGATAGACAGAGAGGAGAGAGAAGGAGATGGACTGATTGATTTTATTAAACAAGTGCCCGAGCAGTGCCAGGTTTCTCAGCCAGTACTCGATAAAAACGGGTTGGCTACGATTCTGGTTTAGTGCTATCCCTTCCTTTATGACTGCTAGGTGGTTCTTAACCCAACTGTGGTTATTTTCAGACGGCAAGTGATATAGGTACCAAGTTTGGTTGAAATCGACACAGTGGTTTCGGTGGAGACGTGGAACCTAACTACATACTAACACTTCTATAATATGTGTGGATTCCTCATTAGCACTTTCACTGTTATTGTGCCAAAAGTATATGACTGACACTCTTCTGAAAGACGTCTTGTCATCTCTGATCTATTTCCGTTTTGCCGTTTTGCATTAGATTATATCCTTACATCTGAAATGATTTAACCTAGGGGATACAACTGCGGAAAGCACTTTGTTAAATTACTTTAAGAAGTTTTCCCAAGTGTAATATTATTGATTAAAATGGATGATAGTGCGAACTGCATCGAAAACAATAACAGTGAACCATTTATCAAACTTAAATAGATGAACCACGTAGAAGTTTCACACATTTCCCCTTTGCTACTAATAATGTAGTACTAAATGTGGCTCTTTTTTGTCATTAGTCTTCGGACTGGTTTGATGCAGCCCACTACTAATTCCTCTCTTGTGCTAGCCTCTTCGTCTAATAGTAGCTCTTGCAACCTACGTCCTCAATTATTTGCTGGATTTGTTCCAATCTCTGACTTCCTCTACAGTTTTTTTTCCCCTTCTACGGCTCCCCCTAGAACCATGGAAGTCATTTCCTCATGTCGTAACAGATGTCCTATCATCCTGCCCCTTCTCTTTATCAGTGTTTTCCCCATATTCCTCTCAGATTCTGCGCAGAACCTCCTCATTCCTTACCGTATCAGTCCACCTAATTTTCAACACTCGCCTGTAGCACCACATACAAATGCCTCGATTCTCTTCAGTTCCGGTTTCCGCACAGTCCAAGTTTCACCATCATACAATGCTGTACTCCAGACGTATATTCTCAGAAATTTCTTCCTCAAAGTAAGCCGATGTTTGATATTAGTAGACTTCTCTTGACCAGAAATGCACTTTCTGCCATTCCTAGTCTGCTTTTGATGTCCTCCCTGCTCCGTCCATCATTGGTTATTTTACTGCGTAGGTACCAAAATTTCGTAGGTTCATCTACTTCGTGACCATTAATCCTGATGTTTAGTTTCTCGTTGTTATCATTTCTACCACTTTTCGTTACCGTCATCTTTCTGCGATTTTCTCTCAATCCATACTCTAGACTTGCTATACTGTTCATTCCGTTTAGCAGATCATGTAATTCTTCTTCACTCTCACTTATGATAGTGAATCGTGTCATTGATATCCTTTCATCTTGAATTTTAATCACATACCTGAATGTTTCTTGTATTTCCATCATTGCTTACTCGATGTACATGTTGAACAGTAGGGGCGAAAGGCTAAACTCTTCTTGTCTTACACCGTTATTAACACGAGCGCTTCGTTCTTGGTCGTCCACTCTTATTTTTCCCTTTTGGCTTTGTTCATATTGTATATGACCTGTCTCTCTCTATAGTTTACCCCTACTTTTATCTGAATTTCGAACATTTTGCACCATTTTACATTGTTGGACGCTTTTTCCAGATCTACAAATCCTATGAAAGTGTCTTGATTTTTCTTTAGTCTGGCTTCCATTATTAAGCGCAACATCAGAAATGGATCTTCCGTGCCTTTACCTTTCCTAAAGCCAAACTCATCGCCATCTAGCGCATTCTCAATCTTCGTTTCAATTCTTCTATGTATTATACTTGTAAGCAACATGCATGCTTGAGCTGTTAAGCTGATCGTGCTGTAATTCTCCACTTGTCAGCTCTTGCCGTCAACGCATGATTCTTTTCCGAAAGTCAGATGGTATGTTGCCAGAATCATACATTCTCCGCTAGAATAGTAGCTTTGTTGCCACTTCCCCCTATGATTTTAGAAAGTCCGATGGATTGTTAACTATCCCTTGGGCTTTATTTGATCTTAAGTCCTCCAAAGCTCTTTTAAATTCTGATTCTACTACGGGATCCCCTATCTCTTCTGAATCTACTCCTGTTCCTTCTATCACATGAGACAAATCTTCCTCGTCATAGAGACTTTCAGTGTATTCTTTGCACCTATCCGCTCTCTCATCCGCATTTAACAGTGGAATTCTAGCTGCGATCTAAATGCTAACACACTTGCTTTTAATCTCACTGAAGGTTGTTTTGACTTTCCTAAATGCTGAGTTTGTCCTTCCGATAATCATTACTTTTTCGATGTCTTCACATTTTTCCTACAGCCATTTCGTCTAAGCTTCCCTGCACTTCCTATTTATTTCATTTGTATTTCTGTATTCCTGAGTCTCGCTGAACATTTTTGTAATTCCTCCTTTCATCGAAAACTTGAAGTATTTCTGCTGTTACCCATGGTTTCTTCGCAGTTTCTTCTTTGTGGCTATGTTTTCCTTCCCACCTTCTTGATGACCTTTTTCATAGATGTCCATTTCTCTTCAACTGTACTGCCTAATGCGCTTTTTCTTATTGCTGTTTCTGTCGCCTTAAAGACCTTGTAACCGTATCTCGTCAGTCCTTAGTACTTCCGTATCTAACTTCTTTGCCTATTGAGTAAAGTGTTAAACTTCAGCATACTCTTCATCACTACTGTATTGTGATCTGAGTCTATGTCTGTTCCTGGGTACGCCTTACAGTCCAGTATTTGATTTTGGAACCTGTTTCGGACCATGATAAAATCTTCCCGCATCACTATGCCTTTTCCAAGTATACCTACTTCTTTTGTGATTCCTTGAATAGAGTATTCGCTATTACTAGCTGAAACATCTTACAGAACTCAATTCGTGTTTCTCCTCTCTCGTTTCTTGTCCCAAGCCTCTATTCCCGTGTAACCTTTCTTTCTACTCTTTCCCCTACAACTGCATTCCAGTCTCCTGTGACTATCAGATTTTCGTCTCCCGTAAGTTACTATATTGCCTTTTCAGTATCCTGATATTTCTTTATTTTCAGCTTGTGACGTCAGCATGTATACCTGGATTATCGCTGTCGATGTTGGTTTGCTGTCGATTGTGATAAGAACAGTCCTATCACTGAACTGTTCACATTAACACTCTCTCTCCCCTACCTTCATATTCATAACGAATCCTACGGCCGTTATACCATTTTCTGCTGCTGTTGATATTACTCTATACTAATCTGACCAGAAATCCTTGTATTGTTTCCACTTCACTTCACTGAACCCAACTACATCTTGATTGAGCCTTTGCATTTCTTTTTTGAGGTTTTCTGATTTCCCTAACAAATTGAAGCTTCTGACATTCCACTCCCTAACATGTAGAAAGCTATCATTCCGTTGTTTATTCAAGCTTTTTCTCATGGTAACCTCCCTCTCGGCTGCCCCCTCCCGGAGATCCGAATGTAGTACTATTCCGGAATATTTTGCCAATGGAGAGATAATCATGAGGCTTCTTCACCTACATACCACATACTAGTTACGCGTCTTTAAAGCAGTGGTTGACATTACCATCTGCATTCTCATGTCGTTCATCACTGCTGTTACTGGCGCCATCAGGGGCAGTTTCCCACTCCCAGGACAAGAGACTGCCTTGAACTTCTCTCCGCTCCTCCGCCCTCTTTGAAAAGGCCGTTGGCAGAATGAGGGTGACTTCTTGCGCCGGAAGTCTTCGGCCGCCAATACTGATTATTAATCAAAGTTTAAGCAGCGGATTATGATTCAAAGACGCTACCCTTTAGACGACGGGTGAAATTTTATTACTCAATGTAAATAAGACTGTTTCATGAAAATGTTAGAAATCGTCTTGATATTGTGAGACACACAGTTGTTCGTAGATAATTAAGACTTCACAAATATCACAAGTTTCTTTTGCCTTCGTATTGGCCAATTTGGATCAAGGGAACTTCAGTGCCTTTTCATTCTTTCTTGTTCACTATTTTTCAAATACTCCTTTATCCTCTCCCCAGGTTGTGCATATATGTATCCTGTCCATGTAGTTCCTTGCTTCTTATGTTTTCTGTCCTGAGCAGCTTATAAATTCCGTATTTTGTTTTTAAAAAGGTTTCTTCTGGTTATTAACTATTCTCTGCTGTTCTTCCTTTCAAGTTCTTTTCTTATTTCTGTAATCCAAGCTCTTGTAGATTTCGTTTTCTTCAAAGAAAGCAATATTTATTGTTTCGTTAGACTGTTTCCATTCATCCACTATAGTTATCAAATAAGATAAATCTTCACTTTGGCACTACTTCAGATTTTTTTTTTGTATTTTCAGAGATCTCCTCATTACTTCTTATTCTCTAACTATTTATAGCGTCTTGAAAAAAATCAGCAACCAGTTATCGGTTTCAGAAACATAGCGCCCTTTTTCAGAAATTTATAAGTATCCCATTATTAGCGAGATTAAAAAATAAGCAGGTCTATGTAGCAGATAACTATAGGCATCTACAAACATGGTATAAAGAAACCAAAAAACACTCGCTAACAGTGTAATAACTGTAATCTTCTGAGGAAGGGTACTATTTCCCTGAAACCGGTAAATAAATTAGATTTATTGTGTGCATGTACTTCTTTTTTTCCAACAAATCGGCCTAAATTGCTAAAGATGGATAACGTAAAACACCTGTAGCTTGAACTTCATTCATTATTTTTCTAATAATCCGTCATTCAAGTACCTCTAACCCGTCCTGGTTATAGCGTATCATTGAGCTATCGCATGCATGTAAGTTTTTCAGGCTCACTAGTGTGGCATAGTGTATTGTTTCGTTGATCTAGATGTACATTTCTATCACATATTTTTTGCTCAAACAATGTACCCTTTCTGTTTCATTAAAGCTTACGTCAGTTCTAATTTTTTCCGGATCTTTCTGCGCTATAGTTTCTCCAAAATATTAAAATTTATTAACTCGCTCTAATTAGCCAATTTATATTAGTGTGTTTTAATTGCTTTTTTTAAAACTCATCAATTTCACTTTCTAACTGAGATTTTGAGAGCAATGCAGTTTGCTTTTTCAGAAGATTTATTCGAATAACTGATTCTGTCAGACGTTCAGAAAAAAGTAACGATAAACATTATATACCGTCACCTGGTCTAAAATCAGCCTTTCCCTATTTTTATTTTCCAAGTTCGTGAGACACTTGTCCTACGAATTTAAGTTTGGATACGGTATTCGTCAATGTTCGACGAATGAAAACTTACTGCAGTAAACCCCACGCTGCATAAAAAGGGACGCAAGCAAAGAATCAGCAATTACAGAAGAGTCATTTCTTCCAATGGCAGACAAAATATAATCATAAGTCGTCCTGAGCCGAACTGAAGGAACTTAAGACAAGCAGCTGAGTAACATTAGTATGGTTTTAGAAAGAGAACCTCATATGCAGAACAGATTGTTATCTTGAAAACAATAATTCGCCACAGATTTTTCAGAAGCACTGGATGCGGTAGACAGTGAAACAATAAATAAAATGTCACAAATTAATATTTCATTATTTCTGTTTGACAGTTGGTCATTGCTTGAAGATGAACGATGCTATTTTAAGTACAATAAGGCAAGGCCACTTAGTGAAGCGGAGCTGTGAATGCGATCGTCGCATGGAGGAGGAAGACCTGCTGACTCATTCTTGAGTCGGGGTTCTACGGTAAAACGACTTTCGGGACACAAGCTGCTGCTCTCTTTCAGATGTAAGGAAACAGCGCTCCAACGACAAAGCGAAGCCATCGCTTGTCTGGCGGAAGAGCAAAAGAAGGAAGAGAAGAAACGGCTGCTAACGAGAAACGGAAACAGTAGGAGAGGACAGTGTGGCAGAAAACGAGGGCGAGATAAAATGTGGTGGCAGTGGACTGCAGTCCCGGAGCGCCAGCGAATGGGGCGCCGTACTCTCTTGCGGTCTGGAAGTTGTTAACCTCCAGCAAAATCACTTTCTGGATCGTCTGATTGCACTGGGTTTCCGTTGTTATTTCTGCATTCCCTACTACGTTCAACGAGGCTTTCCCAGGCTGTAACAATTTCGAAGGGAACTTTCCAATGCCTGTTTACATGTACGAAAGGAATGGTGCTTTCGTGCGATGAAATGAGAATTGTCTCTTGTGTTTTTCTTCAAAATATTCGTCGATGCAATTGGTGCGTTTCTTGCCCCTGTATCGGATATTGGAAAATCATCTGATACTATTTTCAGTGAGTGGCTCAAACTTATTTATCACTACAACTGCACTTAAACCTTTCTCCAACATTTCTTCACCTTCTGACAATTCTACAAGCAAATACATTAACAACAATAGAATCAGGTGACGTTATACAGTTATTCTCAACTGTAAGCTAATTGTCAAGTGATAGGGAAATCGTCGAGTTAGATATCAAAATCTGAAAGCGGAAATATTCAGTAAGTAATGAAATCATGCTGGAATCAGTCTGCTTTCCGCAACGATTGATTCCGTGACTGCATCACATGACGCAAAAGTGATTTATACTATCGCAATAAGAGATATTCTCGGCTTACCTCTGAAAGCTGTGAATCAATGAGGCACGTCTTTCATCAAAGTCTTTTTTCCAAAGCTGTTGCAGATATGCACATTTGATTCCTGGATAGAAATACTGAAAAGTGTCCATCTACGGACATCACAACCTATCATCGGCTGTAATAGCTTCTTAAGACACTAAATATTTAGATGTGCGAACAAGTCGCTTAGTGGAAAATTTCTCAGCAGTGTGGACGAGTGCGAACACTCATACTTCGAATGTTTCTCATATTCAACTGACAAAACACCTTTGCAGGCAAGACCGTTTTCCAGGTAGTAGTAGTAGTAGCTTTGTTCATTCGTAGATCTCTTTTTACAAGAATGTAGGACATGTCGAAGTGTTTACAAGTATAGGCCAAATAAATCAGCTAATTCGTATACATATATATTTACAGACTTCTAGTTAGAAATAATCATTAGATTTACTCTTAGTATAGAATACTTTATTTTACAAATAACATATTAATAATGTAATACCACACCGTTCACTCATATCTCACTGTCAGTCACTGCACACACTATACACATATTGTTTCATAACACTTTACTCACTGCACACACACACACACACACACACACACACACACACACTGGTGTCTTCTGGGCCATTTTCTGTACCGCATCTTCCCATTTGCTATCCTGAAAAACTGAGTCAGCATTCCTCCATAATGAGGGATATGTTGAGTACAGAAAGAGGAAGAGGTGTTAGTGTTGTGCTATGCATAGTTTGGGGATAAGTATTTCTAGAAAAGAAAAAAGAATGAGAAAAACATAAAGTGAAGCTTTTATATTATACATTAGATATTTTATGATATTATTATTATTATTATTATTATTATTATTTACTCTACAACATTTTTTAATCAAACCCCTAGTCTGTTTTATTTAAGTAATCCTTCAGTGTGTAAAATTTATTGCATAACAGGTACATTTTAGGTGCCTTTTTAAATAACTGTATTTCTGCAACTTCCTTAATCCCTTTTAGTAATTTATTGTACAGCTTTATTCCTTGGTAGATAATGCTGTTTTGAGTTTTATGTTTATTTTTTCTTGATCCATCTCTGGTTGCATGGTCATGGACATAGCTGTTTGCGCAGTAACTATCAATGTTATTTCTGATGTGTATAACTGACTGGTAAATGTATTCACATGCAGTAGTTAAAATCCCCAATGTTTTAAACAGATCTTTACAATGAGCTCGAGTAGGATTTTTGGTTATTATTCTTATGGCTCTTTTTTGGAGTTTGAAAATAGTCTCTATATCTTGCGTAGTTTGCTCCCCAAAAAAGAATGTCATAGCTAAGATTTGAGTGTACATATGAGTAATATGTAAGCAAAAGGCATTGCATGTTACACATTGATGATAGGATTCTAAAGGCGTAACATGCTCATGATATTCTTTGTGTGTTCAAAGCACTTCAACTGAGAATCAATATTCATTCCTAGAAATTTAGCATTTGTTATACAGTCTGTAGAGGTGCCATCTACATTTAATTTAACATTGTCATATTTCCTCTTCAAACTGAAATTCATGGCCATAGTTTTCTTTATGTTCAGTGTCACGTTATTGCCTATTGACCAATCATAATCTTCCTTGAGAGTTTCATTGGCTTTCTCGGCAAGGAGTTCTCTGTTTTTTCAGTGACTATAATATTGCTGTCATCTGTGAACAGAATTTTTTTTAGTGAGGAACACTATTGGGAAGGTCATTGATGTATATCGGGAATAGTGTTGGTCCTAATATGCTACCTTTCAGAATCCCTATATTAATGTATTTTGGTTCTGGTAAGTGTTTAAATGTTTACATCTATTTAAATTATGTGTTATCTCTACTGTTTGTACCCTATCTGCTAAATATGATCGAACCCAGTCATTAGCTACCCCTCTTATTCATAGTGCTTCTAATGTATTTAATAGAATCTTGTGGTCAACTTTATCAAACGCCCTACAAAGATCCAAATATATGCCTATGACTAATGAAGTAGGTCCTTTTTTCAGTACTTCCAGACCATTTGTCTGTTTGTTTACCGTTTGCGTAGTAATCAGTGATGGCACTTCGTATCGATGAATCGGAGGTTCGATGGAGCCCTATTGGCCATTCGTTCACTGTCTATGTTTTCTGCTCACAATTTTCATGGCTGTTTCGTTTGTCTTGGATCTGTAGGGTCCTAATTTCATCCAATGGAACAAAGACGCGTACACAATATTTTACATTGAATTTTAACATCTCAAGCGGTAGCTAGGAGATTGGTTTCAAATTTTCTTCCTGCCAGCATTCAACGAACTCTGATCTGTAGTGCATTTTTATTATTGGTGTAAGCTACATTTCACTCGCTCCTTTTATGGGCTTCTTGCGTCACTTCGTGCGATACGATACGTGCACAATCGAAGTGTTTACGTTTGAAGTTTATCGATATTCTCAACGCGCATCGGAACAAAATATAAACGGCAGCATCTCAATTAGCCAGTCAAAGCGGTGGAGCAATTTCTTCTAAACTTTCATCAACGTCGACTTATCTCCGTTGGCGATGGTGTGGAGGAACTGTAGAATTTTATGCTGACACTGTATCCAAGTTTATGTGTTTTAACTAATCACACCACTAGATTTATATTTAGCAATTCGTGTAGACAAAACTATTTAACAGATCAAATAGACATTTGAAGCACGTTTTGTGAAACGCACTTTTCAGTACCATGTTTTTAGCCCTTCTAGTGTGGAGAAATGCACTAATTCGGTTGGGAAAGGTCTCACAAAGCACTTTTACCCTCTTCTGAAGCAAGCTGGCTAACAACCTTCGGTCACTGACATCTTGGATACTGGGATAGAGACAGAGTTGACGTACGAGTTGGTGTCACACAGTTTCTGTCAGCCACTGACCTGGGTGTCATGTCTGCCACAGCAGTACCTCAACATCTCCCAGTAAGCACAGGGAGACACATGCCCTGTGTACGAGCATTACGCAGTTTACGCAGTTGGACAATGGCACTACGATACTGTAAAAATCAGGGCACACGACGTACGTGACGCATTGTCGCACCTTAAGAGTTCCCCCAGTCATGGAAACTAAAATCTGAAGTCATAATCGATACTTCGCTACACTATGACGCAAGCAGGTTCACCGCTGTGACTCTCCAAAACATTTGACAAACGCGATTTCTCGATGGGCAGCCACCATTCTTGCTGAAGATGGCCAACATGGGTAGTACAGAACTACGATTCGTTACTGTCTTCGTGCTTCACGAGCAGACCATGTTTCCCAAGCATGGCACCACCCCAACGCACCCATTTGCTTTGTTGTATTAACAGGGCAGCTTACACGAGGGACGGTAATTTCAAAATGGTTCAAATGGCTCTGAGCAATATGGGACTTAACTTCTGAGGTCATCAGTCCCCTAGAACTTAGAACTACTTAAACCGACCTAACCTTAGGACCTCACACACATCCATGCTCGACGCGGGATGTAGGGCCCAGAACCGCTCGGCCGGCGGGTAATTACACAGTCCATCTATTGTTATTATGCGAAAGATATTTGGGGGATGATAGACAATGTTACAGAGTCTTCATTACTAGTTCTCTGATGACAGGCGCAGACATGAAGTGGATACGATGTACTTGGTGCACAATACGGCTATCATTCGGAGTGGTGGTCAGAAGTGGTTTACCGGTATCTTGATGAATATGCGTACATTCACATATCCATGCAGTCAAACATCGAGCCACTGAAACATCCGAATCCCCCACAAAATTAGGATATTATACTGAAAAATTTCATGTTATACTTCATCTCGTGTTTGTTAACGCCAATTTTGTATCTGAGAGAGATATAAAACCTACTTTAATATGGAGTTGCGTAATTTTCGGTGCACAAATGATCGAGATTAAAATGCTGCACCTGAATATAGCTAATCTTTATCTTACTCTTATAAACAAGCACAGCAGTAGAAATGTAATTTTAATTACAGAGAAAATGAACATAAAAAATTAATCCACCAGACTTCCAGGTGGAACTTCTTGAAAATGCACAAAATAGCATTGTACTTAAATCCTTTACTGGTATTAAGCCTCAGAACACTCTGACAAACACTGTGCCTTACAGTGGACATGAATTTTGTTGGTAGTTAAATTTATTGGAATACCTTTGCGCACGGCTCGCTTGTTTGATCTGCCACCTGTCATTAATAGGAATATTAATTCGACTATTCAGAACGAAATTTCATAAGACATACCGGCGATATTCAGTACAAAGTGTTATCATACCAGTGTTCATAAAAACGCTTCCCAATAAACAACTTACAACGTGCAGTGCGAGTATCCAGACATAGTCATGAAAGGAAATGAAAATGGGGAACTAATCTTAACGACTGATAAGTAGAACAAAGCTTTCACTTTTACTATTCTTCATTAAGCCATGACAACAATACACTTTTCCACCAAGTTCTCACATCTACACAACTTTCCTGTGTACAAAACTTCGTTAAACTTGTTTCAGTTATACGACGAAACAATATGTGGCAGTATAAAATTTCTACAGAAAATTTCAACCACACGTAGTGTTCTAACAGTAAGAAATTATGCACTTACATAAATGTAAAGAACTGGGCTAACTTAAAAACCGCGCTTTTGTCATTCTTCAACTCGATCGTCTCAATTCCTCAATGTTTTACCTAAAAACTAAGTATTACAAAATACATCTTAAATAATGCTGCCTCAATTACACGGCAGGCAGCTCCCATCCTTTTGATACTTAATACATGCCCGCCTGGATAGCCGTGCGGTCTACTGCGCTGCTTCCCGACTGGGAAGGCTTGCCGTTCCCCGACCCGAAATGGCCCGGCGGATTTCCGTCGAGCCAGCCTGTGGATGGGTTTTAAGGCGGATTTCCATCTGCCTCGGCCAATGCGGGCTGGTTCTCCTTATTCCACCTCAGTTACACAGCATCGGCGATTGCTGCACAAACACTGTTTCCACGAACGAGTAAACCATAATTACTCTACCACGCCAACATTTGTGGTTACACTCTTCTGCTACGAGACGTTCATGGGGGGCGGGGGGGAAGGAGGGTGTCCACCAGGGGCCTAACCGCACAATAACACTGGGTTCGGCGTGGGGCGCGGCAGTGGGGTGCGTGCACTGCTGTGGCCTGCTGTGAGGTTGTAGACCACTGAGGCTACGGCGGGGCGAAGCCTCTCCGTCGTTCAGATGGCTCTGAACACTATGGGATTTAACATCTAAGGTCATCAGTCCCCTAGAACTTAGAACTACTTAAACCTAACTAACCTAAGGACATCACACACATCCATGCCCGAGGCAGGATTCGAAACTGCGACCGTAGCGGTCGCGCGGTTCCAGACTATAGTGCCTAGAACCGCTCGACCACTCTAGCCGGCCTCTCCGTCGTCTCTTGGTTCTCGGTTCAGTACACAATACACCCACACAGACCGAGCACATTGCCAGACTGTCAAACATACTACACAGTGCTATTCTCTGACTTACTGTAGCATATTTGGTCTCGAAACACAGACTTACAAAGAGTATGAATATGTCGATACTACAATAGGATCTTTCAACATCTTTAGACTAGTAAGCCTAATGGAAAGTCGCAGTGAGTCACGTTTGCAACCGTGTCAGTTGGTGATAATGGTATCTCTGTTGAGTGCGTGGCATAGCCATGTCCCTCACAATGACCGTTCCACGTCTGACACTGTTTTGGCTCTCATATATCCTTCCACGAACGGTAACAACACTAAACACGGTCAACACTTATGCACTTTGGTGACCTTTCTACATGTCACAGAGAACTGCAAGTCTGAATATTCACATAACAGCCGTTCGTGCGTATATGCAGGAAGTTACATTGATATTTGACTATGTACTCTGGATGTTTCACACATTTGTCAGGCACTGTATTTACCAAAATAAATGTTACTCATTGATATCGAAGATATTTATTTGTTACTTTGAGGGTATACATTTACTGAGTTAATTTATGATTCACCAGGCATCTTGTCTCAGGAGTCTTATTATATACGGCTATCAAAACGCCTTTAAATACAACAGAAAAATTATTACTAATAACTCTTTTGATGGACACAGCATACACGGTAGATCACCTACAAGTTGCACAGCAAATATTACGGAAATGGAAAGCACTGTTGAAGTTTTCATAGAATAGATTGGTAGATGGGGGATCGTACTGTTAACCAATAACCAGACTCTAATAACACAAAGTGTATTTTTGTGCAAACATATACCTTTTAAATGGAACAGTGCCTAGTCACATTAACAAACTAAAAGTAGGATGAATTAGAATGTTAGTGGTATTTGTTGGAGGATTCCAGTGTGAGTCGTTTACGAGATATCGTATTTTGAAAAGTTCCCACACCGACGCTTGTTCAGTACCTCTGGAAGCACACACCATAACCAACACTGACGCATACACTAGTTACATGGATTCTGACCAGTAAAGAGACAATTTACCAACACAAATTGCGTTCAAACTGACCGACAACAGAGACAATACACCCTTCAAGTCTCGTATGGAATGACTGTTGCACACATTCCAACGTCATGGCGGAGGTGTCCGAGCAGGCTGCAGTAATAAGTCGTTGCCTATTATCGGGTGTAGTTGATACGTCCTTGTTGATAGCGTCTTTCAGCTTCCCGCACATAAAAAGGCTACACTCGTCAAATACGAGGAACAGGCCGGCCAACGTACAGGTCCTCCGTATCGAGTTGAACGATACGGAAACAATTCGTGAAGACATACATAGGGCACTGTGGGCTGAACAGCCATCATGTTGGAATCACAGTTTCCTCCTAGTCTGCAGAGAAACGTCTTCTAGCATCCGTGGAAGTTTGGTAGGTGGCTGCTGTACCCGTGCGCGTTTATGTTCCATCTCGTCTATGACAAACAGAACTGTGAGACGATGGTTCGCAATGCCACACGTTTAAACTCCACGGACGCTGACATTCAACCTGACAAGGCCAGAGGGAATGGTCAATACACCAATAGTTGATGTTTCGGCGGTATACTTGGCCATCATTGGTAAATGTGGCTTCATCATGAAAAGAGACACATGAAATCTGGAATATCGTGTCATAATGCCCATTTACAGATGTCACCACGATTCTCATAATCGTTTCCTTGCAGCTCTTTGAGCCGTCCGCTGTTCGTGTTCAATCCGTTTATTGTTTGTCATCTTTTCTTACCGTACTGCCGTCTCGTTTTCTGATGCCATTTACTGGCGTCACTAACTTCCTGCGTTACCTGCCCGAGAGTGGCAGCAGCAGCGCTTATCGATAAGTGCTCCGTCGTACCATCTCTGGAGAGACGTATAGTATTTCTGGGTCGTTGTGTGTCATGTGTCGAGTCGAAGGCGCAGGGAGTGTGCGCCAGTGAGGCGCGGACAGCCGGTACTTGCCGACCGCTGGCGACACACGTGCACTGTCCGACGGAAGGAGATTCGAGCGGGACGATTGTTGGTTGGTCGTTCGGTTGGTCGTGTCATCGAGCGACGTGTATTGCGTCTTTTGAACCTTTATAGGCCTCGTCACTTGGTCATCTTGCCGGACGTGTGTCGGTTCCTTCCTTGTGCAGGGATGCTGTGGCCAATGGGCAAACGGATATGGAGTTGAGTCGGTTGGAGCTGCAGTCAGCTTCAGATGGCCAAGACTCGCTCCATCGTTGCCGACACATGGAAATTTAGTGGTAACGACCTGGGTTGGTCATTCGGTCGGTCGTTTCATCGGACGACGTGTAAATGGTCGTTGACCGCTTGTAGAAACTCTCTGTGTGTCGAGTTGATTAGTCCTTCTTGTTCCACAGTGGTTGCTTTTACAATTGTTCGAGTTCTTGTGCAAATGTGTTTACGTGGGACTGTGTGTAGCGTCTGTGATTTACACTGAGCAGATGAATTCTGCCTGCGTACTGGAGTAGGCAGTTCGTCGGTTGCGACAGAAGGAACTGATTAGGTTGTTGGCTGGTTCATCGGCCGTCCCTAGGTCGCGTTGCCACCCGATTATTTAGTGTTACACCTGGCTGCCTGTCTCACCTAAACTGTTGTTAGAGTTTCCTCCCCAGGCCGACCCTTGGAATACTTCTGAGCACCACTGCTCTGCTGTCTGTTGATTGTGATTTTCTTTTGTCGCAGGTAGAGTTCCAGGCCTTCAGCCGTGTGTTAATATTGTCTGTTTTATGTGTAGTATATGGTCTTCAGACGAACTTCATGTCAACTATTTTAAGATTAGGCCTTCAGCCTTGTTTCATTTAAAATTCTTGGTGCTCTGTATTTAGGCCTCCAGCAGCTTTTGTTTCAGAATCTGTGGCTATATATGTAAATCCTGGTCTATAAGCCTTCTCTTTAATTATCTTGAATTCTTGAAACGGCCTCCAGCCGTGATCCGTAAATGTTAATCTTAAGTTTGTCTTTAATTATTCTTGAGTGATTTTTTGGGCCTTCAGCCGACAAGTTACTGCATGTTTTATTGAGATGTTTTCCTGTTCTACTGTATAAAAGTTTATTGTTAAAGCATTCCTTTTTATTATGTAAAAAAAAATTTTGGTCTTGCAGCCCAAGAATTAATTTGAATTTTCCTTAATATGGCCTTGCCGAAATTTGTAAGTAAATTACTTGGACCTTCAGTCTAGAAGATATTGTCATTTTACTTAAGTAAGCCTTCCAGTCGTTTCTCTGAATCCTGGTGTTCTAGAAGGAATTATTTAAACTTATTTGCAGAATTTACTTGGGCCCACAGCCGTGAACTGATCTTCGTTATTTTAAAGAGAAAACTGTGCATTTGTTTCGAGGAATAAGGTTGTGTGTTTTGGTACAGTACAGTAATCGACCTCGGCCCCTTTCCACAACTTGATCTGCTCTGTAATGCGAAACACCAGGTTCCATTCTCGACGGAGAGAGATTTGATAGGGGTGGAACCTATATCGATGGAGAATGCTTAGGGCACTCGAACCAGCTGTAATAGCAGTAAGAACACTAATTTCCCCTTCCTCTGTCGCCACTTGTTTCAATCTGCTACGTTGTCGAGGTGTTACGCTACCACTTCCACGTAAATGGTTGAAGAGGTTGACAAATATATCCAGAGGTGATTGGCATCTATTGGAATATCTTGCCGCACCGTACAGCAACAAACTACATATTTCCAAATCTCCCCACACGCCTTCCACATGTCGACTTTTCTGCGTTGGTATATCCGATCGCTCCCTCACGACCTGCTGCTTGGACTGTCCCACACTAACTAAGTCGCAGTACACTCAGGGAACACACAATAACAATGTAAGTACACATAATAAATACACAGTCGGTGTGGAAACTTTACAAAGTACTATGTCTCGTAAGCGATTCGCGCTAGCATTGTAAAACAAACACCAGTGATGTTCTAATTTACCTTATTTTTAATTTGTTAATGTCAATACGCATTGTCCAATTTACGAAAGTGTATGGTTGTACAAAAAACACACTTTCTAGTTATTTTTCAATCCGCTTCTTTGCTAACAGTACGAGCCCTTGACTACCAATACATTTTGTGAAAACCGCACTTCAGTGGCACATTCGATTTCCGCAATATCTGCGGTGCAAGGTTTAGGTGATTAACCTGTATGGAGGGTAAATATAAAATCTCCTACTTGAACGTTAACACGCCGTCCCTCTGTAATTAGAAATTAAAAAAAAACGATTCTAACGGAACATTTTTTTTTCGTTGTGGATTTAGAGCTCTACAACTGTCTATGCTTGCATACATATAATAAAACTGTAACCACACAATGACGGTATTTAAGAGATATTTAAGAAAAAATATGAGAAGTCCTCATCACAGCAATAGAAGTCAAAAAAATTGTTTTTATAAATTTTGTTTGTTGTCTGTCTGTCAGCTGTCTGTTCGTGTGCTGTGCACTAAATTTGGTGCGTTTTTCACAGTTGTATTGTTAGAAGTTTTACTTAAAATCTGGTACATGTTTCATCTCGATATGCAGCTTAGAAGCCTAGCCATCTATACATATAGAGTGTTGTCATTAACTGAGGCAGTTTGGGGAAATCATGTGCCATAGAAGACACAGGGAAACAGTCTTGAGAGTCGTTATGTCTTCGTTTGCATGCTGTGCAGTTCCATTATGGATACAGGAGAAAGGAACGGATGCCGTTCATGGATAATTTGAATATTAATTTACTTTATGTCTAATATGAAATATTAAAAATAAAAAATAACGTCTTTGTTGTAGTAGCAGCGTCGGAAATACACACCGATACAAAGGATTTATGAATCTATCACTCTTTAGTACTGTGTATATTCAGATGATATCGAGCGCTGGCCACCATGAAAGTCTGTAAATGTTATTCGATTGTCAAACACACCAAATGGAGACAGTGTATCAATGTTCGAACTTAGGTACACCTGCCACTGCAGCTCCGGAGAGGCGATGCTTGCCTGCTATTCTCGGCTGTAGGAAACGCGGAGACGTAAATGGTGGCTCGCGTATTTGAAAATGCGGCTGACAGGATAACGGCCGATGAAACCAATTGGGCCATAATCAGATTTTTAGTCAAGCTTGTATTGTCGATGAAAATAAGAAGAATCCGTGTAATGGAGCTGGCCGTAAAGCGGGACTGCTTCATAATAATATTATAGAAGTTGACATTCATACAGCCTGTGCAGCTGGGGAAACAGTTTTGATACCAAGAGTACCCCTCTTTCCGAACTATTTCATTTCAAACTAACTCGCGTGCAGTTTTCCGTGCGCATACGCTTCGCCATGACCATCGAAAATTCACAAGGACAGACGCTTCTAGTCACCGGTGTCGTCCACAGGACGACCCGTTTCTCACGCTGTACAAATCTACGGAGCTTGCTTGAGAGTGACTAGCTCAGGTAATTTGTTTGTAATAGCTCAAAAGGGCATAACATCAAATTTTTTATAAGAATAAAATTTTCAATTTTTGTAATATCGTTAAAAACAACAGTAGGGCGCTCCCCTGCCCAGGTCTATTTGCATTTTATACTTCAAAAACTGTATCAGAGCTTAGAAACAAACCGTATGTTTTCCGTTGCACCCTTTTGACAGTTTCGCTCCCAGTTCTTTGTGTCTGTTTCTTTCTCTGAAAATAAATCTAAGAGTTTTTCAAAACTAATGCTGGTTCGAGGAACACGTGGACGAAGTGACTGACAAAATTTGTTACATATTGTAAAGTGTAACTTGCCGATCAATGTACGTAGGAGATACTTAAGAAAACTGAATATGAGGGATGTTTGTAACAGCAGTTGAGGCTAAAGCAGGTATTTTTAAAATTTATGTGTGTTTGTCTGTGGGGCCTAGCGGCTCTAGGCGCTCCAGTCCAGAACCGCGCGACTGCTACGGTCGCAGGTTCGAATCCTGCCTCGGGCATGGATGTGTGTGATTTCCTTAGGTTAGTCAGGTTTAAGTAGTTCTAGGTTCTAGGGAACTGATGACCTCAGTCCCATAGTGCTCAGAGCCGTTTCAAGCATTTTAAGTTGTCCGTCCACCTGTTTGTACGTGTCTCACGCAAATATTACAGCACGTAATTGGATGCGGCTATCACATTTGTATTAATACTGCAGTGAAAATTTAATATTTGCAAAGTGTTCCATCTTGATAAGCCGCCTAGAAGACCGATTGTCTATGCACACAGTGTGTTTTCTTTAACTGAGTCAGTATGGAGAAAGCGGAATCCATAGGAGGAACAGGGAAACAGTCTCAGCAGCTTTTCGATGCTTTTTTGTGAAAACAGTTTTGCCATAGTAAAATTTTTGGTCAAGCTACGCTGTCCATAAAAATGAGTAAAACTGGCAATATATTTCGAGTGCGTATCGACTCAGTTTCATGTAAAAATCATTTCATTAAACTCTAAGAAAATATCAGGACAGCAGCAGTTTTATAAAAGTAAACTAAACAAAACCTGGATGTGACTATTGTGATTGATGAAGTAGTCGAGTTGATACCACTATTATCGCTGATAAATTGGTCGATTTGATACTAAAAATAACTTTTCGTGCGTTTCTTCAGAGGTTTTCACCGTGTCTAATCGGTATGAGTACAGTGACATAAATATGATCTCGTATTAGTGTCTTCTGTAGTTTAACTTCTTTCATTTTTGAATTCATTGTTAAAGTGGTTGTTGGTAACTTTTTCAAATAGCAATAGTGTCTTACGAGAACGATCTAACCTTTATTCTGTTTCTGCTCAAGCGATACGAGCGCGACTGAAAAGATTAACAGAAAGTGGATGGGAGCGTGAGTAGCTTATAGCATCGCAGCGTTCTACAATTGCATTGTCTCGACCTCAGGAGACTTCTTGTGAATACGAATGACGTTTGAATGTGAACATACGCCGTAACGCTGCATCGCGGTCTACAGAGACTGAAGTTGAACGAGAACGTATCTTGAGTGGAGGCCGATCCCGCCACGCTGCAGGCCGAAGTGAGGAAGCTCAGGAAGAGTGAGAGATTCAATTATCCTGTGACCCCCCATCGCTTGAGACGAATCACGAAAGGGAACTGCGTTTGGCCGATGTCGACTGCCATCATGAAATCTCACGTTCTCTTGAAACGCACCAGGAAAGAGAAGCTCGTTTATCTACTGACCGTAGCCGTCATTTAATATCGCAGCTTTTGTAGATCGGACGAGCTTCAAACGAAGCGGATTCGCAGTGAAAAGTCACGACTTTTGGAGACAGAAGAGCAGCAAGTGCTTTGTTTGTCTGCTGCTCGGAGCCGCTGGCATGGTAGATAAGACACAACTGTCCATCACTTGGAAAAAGGAAGGAGTCGTGTACAGGAAGTGCGACGAAAACAATCCAGTGAGACTAGAATGAATCAGAGGAAGTTCGGCTGCCCCAAAAAGTTCTTAAGCTGTGAGTCAGTGATTATGGCGAGCCGATGGTACACGGTCCTGAGGAGCTGCCGTGGTTAGAAAAGGCTAGTGGTTATGACTAATATTCAGTAATAAAATACGTAGAATATTCTGAGCTTGGCTCAATGAACTAAGTGTGACGGAGGACCCAAGCGAATATGCTGTTAATCTGAAAAATTTCACGTAAAAGAATACAAGATCCACCGAGCCACTGAAAGAGCAACGAAATGGAGAACATCCGCTATCTAAACAGTTTTTGCAGAACTTAGGACCTGTAACACCGCTTTCGAAATGACTTCTTTTGGAGTGAATGAAGCGTTTTTGCTTACTCCTAAGATACAGGGTCGAGTGTACCACCTGATTGGCACTTTGTTGCCAACAAATGTTCCAAGATCTCTACAAATCTATTTTGTAGCTAATTATCAAGACCAGACAAATGTAAGGCAACAACATATTCAAAATTCAAATTCCTTTTGGTATGAAGCCTGCGTAATGTGCCAGACAGTGTGAACCCGCTATGTCAAAGGTTTTAAAGAAGCACTTCAATTTTTCAAAGCGAGTAGCGCAATAATTACAGGGTAGTAATTACAACTACAGAAAGAGCAAGAGGATCCCACCCGGCTCGCTACAGTGTACTAGCTACAACTGTTAGTCGACCAGGAATGTGGTAGGAGAGACATTGCGTTACGTACTCATGTTCATCGTATTCGGAGAATTAATTAAGCACGCGACGCTTATGATCCGTTTCCGCATCCTTTAATATTTTGTGGAGGTGAAGACAGCAATAATTTTCATGTGTATCATTTTGATCCTCCCTCAAGTGCTACAAATGTATGTAAAAAATACTTCAGCAGTGAAGGTGTATAGTTGTTTTAATCCGGCTACGTGAGACCGAACATTTGTACTTAGTCCGATTTCGAGGTGTTTTTAACCAGTTTTTGGTAGACGTATATGGGAATACTGAAACTGGACGGCTAGTATTTATCCGAATTCATAAGAGACAATTGCGTGCGAAAAAAGATTCAGATGATTAAAAACTAGGGTGGGATGGCGATTCTCCCTTCCATACTTACTAGTTGTCCCAGGTATAAGGGCGAAGGTACTCAGGGTGGGTTTTGCAATTGTTGAAAATACGGTGAACCAGATTCGTTTGTAAATTTGTTGACCAATCCAAAGCGGTCCGAAATAAACAACTTCCTTTTCGGCCAGGCATCCTTCGAAAGGCACTATTTGTCGAGGATTTCATTTCAAACAAAAACGCCTGATAGTCTTTGTTACAAATGAAAAACTATTTAGAGCAGGCCAGTGGCACACGTAAGTGGCAAATGTGTCATTTGCCTCATTCGCACAAACTTTTTTGACTAGAAGAGAAGATTAGCCCCAACGACATTTATCGAGTTATTACCGTCAAAATACGAAATACCGTCACAGACCCCATTCTGCACAGGATTTTCAAGATCAACAAGATAAGTGGTTTCATGTGGCTCATTAAATACCAGTTCATATTGTCCGAAAGAAGACCGCAGCACGATCGGGTTTCCGAAAAACTTTGATAAGGAAACTGCTACTCGTGAAAATGTTACTGGTGAAAATGGGTACCCATCAATCGCCGCCCAGCGCCTAAAGATGTCGGTTTCACAACTGAAGTTAATATGCGCTGTTAGTGAGTTGGATTAGACAACAGGTGGGTTGTACCATACTCACCTGAATTTCGAATTCTGTGCTGATTTAGAGTGGATCAATTATATTGGCAAATACGGGAATAGGGGAAGCGGCCGGTCGACATTAGTTTTTCAGAGTGCTGATCATGACGTGGTGACCAAATAGCACTCAGGTCGACGAGCACACGTCAGTGCGTGAGAATGTATCACGAACTTTGAATCAACAGCAGCGCCAAAATTTTTTCCTTAATGTCTTAGTCAGTACAGACAAAACCTTCTTGGTTCGTTTTCTATTCGTTGAAATTAGAATAAAAGGGACGATAACATCAGGTGTGGCGTCCACTGAGATTGTTGCTATCTTACCAGTCTTGAAGCAAAAACTACACACACAGATACCTGGATATAAATAAATCCCCAGTATGTGCATTACTGCGAAATAGCGGCTAGACAAGTATCCTTGGAAAGTTCGTTTGAGACGAATGGGCCACGGCACAAAAAAAGCCGTGGAGAAAGTCAGTCACACACTGCGAGACATCCGGCGAAACGATCACGTTACGGGAGGTGATTTCCGCCGGACTGTATGCGTTGATTTCCTCCGGACTGTAAGCGTTGTAACTCTAGGAACTAGAGTAGATTAGGTGATCGCATGTCAGTCACTCCGTACTTTGGCGTTATGTACAGAAATTGAGTCTGACGCTGACATTGAGGGCTCTGTTTGGTAGCAAGGCCCATGCGCAAAAATTCTCAGATGTTTTATTAAAAATCGACGAGGGTATATCGCCCAAATGGAATTGGTTACTGACTCTGCCAAAGAGCATTGGACTGACTGTTACTTCGGTGGAGAAATTTATTTGTTTCGTTTATGGAGATGTATTCCAAACAACACGTCACTACGATTCTAGCATTTGTGAACGAGCAATACTGGCACACAAAAATGATCAAGTGTCTGCTATAAACCAAACCATTTTACAAAAAATTTATGGGAACTAGGTGGATATCATATTTCTGGGCCGTACTGATGCTATCTACTTTCTGTTAGAGTTTCTTAACTCTTTCAGCATCTGAACTCCTCGAGCATAACATCACTCTGAAAATGGGCATTCCCTTTGTGCTGCGTTGGAGATTAGCCCCTCCAGAGCTGTAAATGAAACTCACCTCAAAGTAATGTCGCTTCATAATGACATAATACACTACTGGCCATTAAAATTGCTACACCACGAAGTTGAGGTGCTACAGACGCGAAATTTAACCGACAGTATGAAGATGCTGTGACATGCAAAAATTGGCTTTTCAGAACATTCACACAAGGTTGGCACCGGTGACGATACCTACAACATGCTGACACGAGGAAACTTTCCAACCGATTTCTCATACAAAAACAGCAGTTCACCGGCGTTACCTGGTGAAATGTTGTTTTGATTCCTCGTGTAAGAAGGAAAAATGCGTACCATCACGTTTCCGACTTTGATAAAGGTCGGATTGTAACCTATCATGATTGCTGTATATCGTATCGCGACATTGCTGCTCGCGTTGGTCGAATCCAATGACTGTTAGCAGAATATGGAATCGGTGGGTTCAGGAGGGTAATACGGAACGCCGTGCTGTATCCCAACGGCCTCGTATCACTAGCAGTAGAGATGACAGGGATCTGGTCCGCACGGCTGTAACGGATCGTGCAGCCACGTCTGTATCACTGAGTCAAGAGATGGGGACGTTTGCAAGACAACAACCATCTGCACGAACAGTTCGACGACGTTTGCAGCAACATGAACTATCAGCTCGGAGACCATGGCTGCGGCTACCCTTGACGCTGCATGACAGACAGTAGTGCCTGCGATGGTGTACTCAACGACGATGCGGTAATGCTGCCAAATGTCTTTGTAGGTTATTTTCAACACAGTAACTATAATCGTTAAGATTATCATCGTCACCATCATTAAAATACTAGTTAACGTTTTGACTTTGATAAGCGTAGAATCTGTAGTGTAAACACACACTTACACACACACACACACACACACACACATACACACACACACTCAAACACACATACACACACACAAACACCATAGCTTCAAGGGTTACAACTATTGTTGAGTACATCAATGCAAAATTAGAAAAAATACGGGAGTTACTGAAAGAAGAAGTGGAAAATGAGCATTCAAGATATGTCAGAAAAAAACAGAAGACCAGTGTTAAACATGGCGTGGATCATACATTTACCTTTCACATTGTTGACACCAATGCTTAGAACTTTGTAGAAGAAGTAAGACTGTATGGGAGTATTTTACGTTTCTTATACAAAAATGTCATTTGATCTTCATTTGTATGTTCTTCATCCTTGGTACCACCATAATTTCTCCCAATGTTTGACACTCCACTACTTTGCAGCTTTTATTTCAGCCAGGCGGACATTTTGTTCCCGCTCCTGATGCTAAAAGTTACATGCATACATCACGACCAAACCAAAGACATTTCATGTTATCAACTGCAGCACTTGTCTCTTTGAATTCATTAGGAAATACCTAAGTGCAGTTTTCAAAACAATTTCTCCATAGCAAGCTGCACTGTGCCACTACCTGCTTCCCTTGATGTATCGGCCGGCGTATTAGTTGTCCCTCTCACTGCGGCACCAACTCCTTTTAGAAGCATTCCGTTGTATTCGGGATGTGACGGTGCAACTCGCATCCATGCCCAAACTAAAACATTTCTTCCAGCAGCTTTTTTCACTTTTTTCTCATTGACATGCAGGATTTGGGTTTGGTGTGTTAATGCCATGGAATCGAGTGTCATCGCTTTGCATTACATACTGTACATTTTGATAACCAAATCTGCTCATTATGGCCAAAGTATGTCAGGTGACATATTCATCCACTTGTTAGGATGCAGAAAATCGCATGTAAGATGCGAAATTGATATTAATTCAAGCTGCTACCTTATAAGTGTGTACATGCCTGGAAGAACTGTGGCATTAGTATCACGCCACAGTATCTGTTACTTTACTTATGAATTCATCTATCACATCCGCAGCCTTCCCAGTAGGAAATGTGAGGAAGAAGTAAGATGTCAGTTTCTGGCCACATGTTGGAGTCTGGTCGCTCTCTTGTGATAAAACTGCGTCAGAAAACTGTACAGCTTGTCTGTCACTTTACTTTCAGCTTTTCTACAGACAGATGGCTTAGCCTGTCTGTCAAATGCTCCGTTCTTCTCCACCAGTCAGCAGACAGTTCGAACATGAAGAGTCTTCTCTGCCTATTCCTACTTCTACCCTCAACTCACTGTGAAAGTAACCTGTTTGTATGTCGGCCGCGCTATAGACTGTGTTAATATCGCTGCCAGCACTCTGCGTCCTTGGCAAGAGGTCTGTGATTTGATGGACTGGCAGGTAGTAAGTGGATAGGAAAGTATAGGGACATTATATTATTAGTGGACACTCTGTGTTGGTAAGACATGCTTTGTAAAGTGAGGTGAAATGGTGTGTTTATAAAAAATACGCAAGGCAATACATGAGAGTAAATGTATGGTTGATAATGTTTGAGCTGTGGAATTACTAGGAAGTATATACTTTTTGGAACTGGGTCTCACATGAATAAGGTATAATTTTCTACATACATTGTTTGCTCTTCATCAAAATCTTTCTTCTTGGTAACCATATGCCTCCTAATAGTTGGAGTCTATAGTAGTTAGAATCTTTTTATTTAGCTACCCATTGTTGCTACATGCTGTAACTACTGAAGTTTGTGTTATGAAAATTTTGTGTGATGTAAGTGACTTATAAAAATAGAATGGGATTTCTGATTGAAATGAGTTTAGGCAATAAAGAGAGTTGGATGTAATTTCATATTTCTTTAATTATGTATTCTTTGGATTTGTATTTTTGTGAGGATTTCTGAAAATTACGGACAGTCTTTTGTGTTAATCATCGGAAGTCATGTTGTCAATGTATGGCAGTCAGATTATTGTGGGTAATAAAGAAATAGTCTGAGTTTAAGTTGTCTTTGCCAGGGTATTTCTGTAGATCAGTGTTTAATAAAAATGTAATGAAAGAGGTAGTTTCAACTGAACTTTAGAAGGAAATAGTCCAGTCTGACATGATGGAACCCACTCTGAAATTTTTCACACGAGAAGGAAATACTGTGTCAACGTTTTAGCTTCTATGGCGTGCTGGAAGTATCTTCAAAAATTATTAAAGTTAATAATTTTTGTAGCACAAAGAACTACTTGTACAATCAGTTTGTAGAGCCCTTCTTTCCTGGTGCGCGAATCGGCGGATACAGCCGTGAGAAGTCCAAAGTGAATACGAGCGAATTTCAATAACAAAAATAGTACCAAAAGTGCCTTAAATCATTAATTATTTAATATTCATATCGACAGCTACAAAGCTGTATGAGTAATTGTTACACAAGCGACATGTAGCTGTAACCCTTAACGTCCCAAGTGCGATCTCAAAGACCGATAGTATCTATAGTCTATTTGTGGATAGTGGATAGGGACTACAGCGTTGTCTAGTTGTTGTTACCCGACCTGCAATGGTTTCTCCTGTCAGTAGCCATTTGAACGTGACGTGGATCGATACTATTGCTTCTGCTTTCGTGCTAGCGGATAGCGTATCTGGTACCTTGCGTCATGATTTCAGGAGACAGGTCTTCGCCAATTGTTCGTGTTACAGACCCTTACTTCGAGAGACCTGTTTTAAAATGGTTTGAGAACAGCTTAGGAAGTGATGCTGGATCAGATCGAGACAACTCAATTGAAAGTGAACGTACTTCAGTGTGGAAATGAAGACGAGTTGGTTTGGTCACCTGCAAATTTATTGAATGAGAAAAGTGATTGGAGTGATGTGGACAGAAGTGTAGATAATGAATTTTTAGCTAAACATTCTACTATAAATGTATTTGGTTGAAACAAGTATGGCTGGTCGTCAAAGTATCGTCTCAAGTGTTCTCGTGTTGCGGAGAACATCGCCATTCATTCGCCGATCATTTATTCGCCCACAGTGCGACCACCTGCTCCAGTGGGTAGAAATCCAGGTTCTCTTACTGTCTGGAATGTTTTGAGTATCATACTGAACTGGACTAACGTAGAAATAAACAAAGAAAAGCCTGGAAATGATCCAAATTGTATGGTATGAAGGTAATTTATGTGAACTAAAACCATTTTTCCGTTTACTATTTTATTTAGCTGTTTTCAAATCGAGCGGAGAAGATTTTAAATCATTTTATACCACACATGGTACTGGACGTGATGTATTTATATTCGAAAACCGGTTTTGTATACTCCTAACATGCTTGGGATTCGATGACCCAGCAACCCATTTTCAACGCAAGCAAAACGATCCTTTAGCTCCAGACTTAGTTTATCGACAACGGTCTAATGTGTTGCACAATATTAGAGAATGCACATGAATCGATGAAATATTGGTATCATTTCGTGGTAAATATAGGTTCAAAATGTACATTTCAAACAAACCATGCAAGTACGGCTGGAAAGTCATCTGCCTTACTTAAGCTCGCACCTGTTATCTGATTAACGCATATGTTTACACAGGAAGGGTTTCAGGTGGACAGTAAGGAGGCACAGTAAAAATCAAGTTCCATAAATCATCTCAGGTTGTGATTAGACTAGGTAAAGCAACTGAGCAGACTAACAACAATATTACTGCAGACTGTTTATTTAGCTCACTCGAGTTACCAACATGTCTCAAATGAAGAGGACTAATGCACGTGGAAACATTGAAAATACCAGAAAAATTCTTACCTGTGAGAAGCAAGAGAGTTGGTTCTGGATATGTGATCTACCTCATGTTTCATTTGTGCTGTAAAAGGGTTGGTAGTGCTTCTAACATCGTCTACGCATCATGGTGAATCTAAAGATGCGGGTACAGGTAAACCAGGAATAATTTTATACTATAATCACACTGAAGGTGATGTTAAAAACCTAAAAGAGAAGTGCATCAAGTATTCAACAGCATGACGTACTCAACGATGGCCAATGTCATTGTTTTTACCCATGTTGGACAAAGCGGGGGTAAATATCTTTATGCTTCACAACTCCTTCAAAGACACTACACAAATCAGTTGCTTTAATTTTTTGAAGAAATTTGCATACACGTTGGTGAGAGCGCAAATGGAAAAGCTATTCGACAACTCTCACCTACTTCGTAGATTTCGTTCATCCATTCGCCATGTTTTGGATGTAGCAGAACCAAGAGCAGAAGTGGTCGTAGAACAACTGGAGAACCGCAAAACATGCTCTACTTGTGCCACAACCCCAAAAAAGGAGATGAAGACTTCTTATGTTTGTCATTGTTTCAAGAAGCCAATCTGCCTTGAATGCTCTACAAATATTGTTATTATTTAATTCATACTTCCAATATTGGCAAAGAGACGAAAAACGCAAAAACTGTTAGTGTATTTATTATTTAATGTTGCATGGGACTTTCTTACGTTTTAACTATCACATATATAACAAACAATAAAAATACAGCAAAAAATAAAACTGGGAGTTCGTATTTGAGCTTTTATAACTTTAATAGTGTCATGTAATGTTACGTTCATTTTGCGCAGTTTTCTACTTAAATGCGTTTGTTTTCGTGAAAATAAACTTTAAAATTTATTTGAATATATTTTTTGTGTCATATTAATGTAACATTTTACACTGTCTCACTGACATTGATGAATGCTATTTTTATGGAACTTCAAACTTAGCGGTCCGTCACACAACACCAGAGACCTTGAGTAACGAATAAATGACCTGCGACGCTAAGCGTAACGGCTGTATACGATGTTACATTACAGAGGCCTTATATCAGGACTTTAATTTGTCGAGAAGAAATAGTTAATAACAATTCCTGTAGCACAGTTGTTATGGTAATTTTTCAATCACATAAATTTTACTAACAAGGAAACATTTCCTTGTTTATACCGTGTAGTCGTCACAAAAATGATTTTCCCTGCACCAACCACACTGATAAAACAAAAGTTAATGCATCCAATCACTTCACAGTACTTACCAGTTTTGTTTAGACAGAAATGGGATATAGCATGAAATGGCCGTAGCCATTGTCCTGCATATTGTACTGCGCATAAAATGTGGTGATGCAAATTGACAGCGCACAAATGTCTGGGCTTCTACAACATTATTGCACTGATAAACCTGAAATGACAGAGAGGTATCGGAAATTATATGGTCCGACAATTTTCTGAAAAATTCTGTAACTGTCAAAAATTTACTCATCGAGAATCGGAATCATACAATTAGTTCTGGATGGAATTCGAGATATATTAACAGTCTCTTCATGATATTCCTAGCGATAGAGTTGTTATGTCCAGCCTGAGAGATTAACAAAAGCACTGAATTATTTTCTGCAATTCGTAAGAAGATGTTCATGCTCTCTAATTTTTCCACATTTTGCTACGTTGATTAGAGGATTTTTACAAGTAAACATTGATTTTTATTTAAATTTTTGTCTCTAATGTGCCACGAGATTCCTAAAGAAAGATCGCTGAGGTCACAAAAATCGCGGGATAGCGACATTCACGAATAAAGATGGCGGTAATATTGCGTACACGTTGTATAAAAGGTCAGTTTCATTGGCGGAGCTGTAATTTCCACTGTGATTCATGTGCGAAAGGTGCCCAACGTGAATGACCACCCGACGGGGATTAACAGACACTGGACACGGAGTGGTAGTTGGAGGTAGACGCATGAGACATTCCGTTGCAGAATAATTAGGGAATTCAATATTACGAAAACCACAGTGTCTAGAGTGTGCCAAGAGTACCATATCTAAGGCATTACCTCCCGCCACTGACAACGCAGTGGCCGACGGCCTGCACTGAACAACCGAGAGCAGCGATTTTAGCGTAGGGTTTTCAGTGGCTAACAGACCGGCAGTGCCCTGTGAAACAACAGCAGAAATCAATGTGTGACGTACGACAGACATATCCATTAGGACAATGGATCGAAATTTGCCATAAATGGGTTATGACAGCATATGACCGACGCGACGGCCATTGCTAACGAAGAAATTTTTTACATAGTTTTCATTTCTGTGTTTTCTTCCTGAATAAAAAACTTCTGGGCAAGTTTCAATATTTACATGTTAGACTGGTGGGCATACTCTCATTCTGGACCAGGATAGTCTTCCTTATCCAGAGTATCTAGAGCACATGTAGTTAACCACGTTCCTACAGTCTATTAGTTCGCATTCAACCTGTCATGATGGGTTGTGGGGGGAGAGGGGGTGGGGGGGAGGGATTTTGAAAACATTTTCCCATAGATTTTCTTACAATTTGGGCATAAACTATCTGGTGAATAATTCTTAAAATACTGTGACTCCGCTTTATAAAGCGATAGCTACTTTTTAATCTGTAGCTCACCTCTGACCCAGTGAAGGTTAGAGAATTTTACGAGCAACAGAGACACATAAGTGGGCAATAGGACTAAACGGTTGACTACCCATGATCTACCATACAGGGTGGTACATTGATCGTGACTGGGCCAAATTCTCAAGAATTAAGCCTCAAACGAAAAAAAACTACAAATAACGGAACTTGTCTAGCTTGAATGGGGAAATCAGATGGCGCTTAGTTGGCCGCTAGATAGCGCTGCCATGGGTCAAACGAACATCAACTGCGTTTAAAAAAAAATAGGAACTCCCATATTTTAATACATATTCGTGTCGTAGGTAAAGAAATATGAATGTTTTAGTTGCACCACTTTTTTCACTTTGTGATAGATGGCGCTGTAACAGTCACGAACGTACAAGTACGTGGTATCACGTAACATTCGGCCAGTGCGGACGGCATTTGCTTCGTGATACACTACCCGTGTTAAAATGGACGGTTTACCAAATGAGGAAAACGTTGATATCGTGTTGATGTATGGCTATTGTGATCAAAATGACCAACGGGCGTGGGCTGCTCGGTATCCTGGACGACATCATCCAAGTGTTCGGGCCGTTCGCCGGATAATTACGTTATTTAAGGAAACAGGAAGTGTTCAGCCACATGTGAAACGTCAACCACGACGTGCAACAGATGCTTATGTCCAAGTAGGTGATTTAGCTGCTGTCGCGGTTAATCCGGACATCAGTAGCAGACAAATTATGCGAGAATTGGGAATCTCAAAAACATCGGCATTGAGAATGCTACATCAACGTCGATTGCACCTGTACCATATTTCTGTGTAGCAAGAATTGCATGGCAACGACTTTGTACGTCGTGTACAGTTCTGCCACCGGGCACAAGAGAAATTGCAGGACGATGACGAATTTATGTGATGTTTTCTATTTAGCGACGAAGCGTCAATCACCAATAGCGATAACGTAAACCGGCATAATGTGCACTAATGGGCAACGGAAAATTCACGATGGCTGCGACAAGTGGGACATCAGCGACCTTGGAGGAGTAATGTTTGGTGCGGCATTATGGGAGGAAGGATAATAGGCCCCCATTTTATAGATGGCAATCTAAATGGTGCAATGTATGCGGATTTCCTACGTAATGTTCTACCAATGTTACTTCAAGATGTTTCACTGCATCACAGAATGGCGATGTTCTTCCAACGTGATGGATGTCCGGCACATAGCTCGCGTGCGGTGGAAGCGGTGTTGAATAGCATATTTCACGACAGGTGGATTGGTCGTCGAAGCACTATACTATGGCCCACACGTTCACCGGACCTGACGTCCCCGGATTTCTTTCTGTGGGGAAGGTTGAAGAATATTGGCTATCGTGATCCACCGACAACGCCTGACAACAAGCGTCAGCGCATTGTCAATGCACGTGCAAACATTACGGGAGGCGAACTACTCGCTGTTGAGAGGAATGTCGTTACACGTATTGACAAAAGCATTGAGGTTCACGGACATCATTTTCAACTTTTATTGCAATAATGTGGTATTTACAGGTAATCACGCTATAACAGTATGCGTTCTCAGAAATGATAAGTTCACAAAGGTGCATCTATCACGTTGGAACACGTGAAATTATAAGTTAAAACGTAGCTACGTTCTGTATTTTAATTTAAAAAATCTACCTGTCAGCAACTGTTCGTCTAAAATTGTGAGCCATATGTTTGTGCCTATTACAGCGCCACCCATCACAAAGCGAAAAAGTGGTCCAACTAAAACATTCATATTTCTTTACGTACTACACGAAGATGTAATAAGAAATGGGGGTTCCTATTAAAAAAAAACGCAGTTGATATCCGTTTGACCTATGGCAGCCTCATCTATCGGGGCCAACGATAGCGCCATCTGGTTTCCCCCTTCAAGCTAGACGAGTTTCTTTCTTTGTAGTTTTTTCGTTTGACGCTTCTTTCGTGAGGTATTTGGCCCGGTCCCGATCAATGGACCACCCTGCATACATATAAATTATCCTATTCAACTTGTTTTCAACTCTACGCTGCGCAAATTCCAGTCGGATGTTTGGCTCGTCACCAATAGGACACAAATCAGGTCGTTAAACCTTAGGTTCATGTTTGATGCTGTTGTGTCGTTTGAGCAGAACACTGTTATTGGTTCCATTTTGCACGACCTGCAACATGTCGGCACTGTTGAACGCAGGGTACTGTAGTTCCACCTGCCCAATAATTAGCCTGCGAGTACGAGCGTAGCCGCTATCCCCATTCACGCGCACGTGGCGTCTTAGTCATGTGATGTATCCATGCTGCCACCGCAGACTGCAGACCATGATGTGGAAACCAATCGAACCAGCAGGTAGTTCCTCGTGGTCGGCATAGTTGGCACAGATTAAGGTGGACGATGCGCAGTGATCAGTTTTCATCCAAAGCGCTGGACGAATTCACTTGTTTGCTCGCAAGGAGAGGCCGACAAGTGTTTTCCAACTTTTGGCCGGTCTGCAATGACCAAATCGAGGTGCATGTCATGCAACCTATTTGAAACGTTTATACTGAGACCACAAGGTAAAAAGAATCATTTTTGCGTTACTTATAACTTTATGTGTCAGGTTCACGATGATGCGGCCACTATTTCGTTAATGGTCATAGTTATTGTGGTATTTACATGGGAGCAACAAACTGCGCAAAATTCGAAAAAGGTTACAATGAAAAATGGAGGTCGCTGTTATTTTGCGTTTGGTGCAAATTACGTAATATGCTACTGCGTATGAAGTTTAACTAAGATATCGACCTTTCCTCAGACTTTGGTGACGGTCTCTGAAGGTCAGCAACCTTAAGAAAATTGATCTGATACATCACAGTCATTTGCGATCGCGCAGTGCCAGTGATGAATCCAGAATGAAATATACACAACATTCCTCATATTTCATAAACAATTTGAGATATCGAAATGCGATTTTGGAAAACAATAGCAAACCAGGGGAAAGTATTTTACTATATGGTTATTACCGAAAACTTCGTTATCCACAGACATTCTCGATGCTATTTTACTAAGCTACTGAACTCACGTCTCCTTACTTTTTTACTTAACAAACTTAATAAATGGTGAGTCAAATGAAAAACTTTAATTTTTAATAACAAATCGAAATTTCGCGCCGTTATCCTTTCAGTAGGTACCCGTGCTACAAATATCGTGCAGAATGGCCTGTATATAGCAGCATAGTGCAGATGCACACATACCGTTGCCGTATCAGTATAAAGATGGCCGCCCCACGCCCTGCGACGTAGTAAAGGTGTGAAACATACTGAAATTCATCGTCGAATGAAGGTTCAGAACGGTGATGCATGTTTGTCACAGCAGTAAGTCTACGAATGGACTAGGAAGTTCACAAATGATGTGACTTCAATGGAAGATTCTCCTCGTCCAGATCTGGCACAACGAGTTGTGACTCCACATAACTTTGCAGCAGTTGAAGTCATAGTGAAGGAAAACGGCCGACTGTCACTGAATGACATTGCAGCATGTTTACAGATTAGTCATGGGTCAGCACAACACATTGTGCATGATGTGCTCCAGTTTCACAAAGTGTGTGCAGGATGGGTGCCACGGCAGCTGACTCCTGAAGTGAGAGAACGACGTGTTGATGCTTGTGAAGAACTTCTTCGGCGCTTTGAACTAGAAGGTGATGGCTTTCTTGCAAGAATCGTTACTGGGGACGAAACCTAGGTTCACTTCCACCAACCGGAAACGAAGAGAGCGAGCAAGGAATGGCGCCATTCCTCGTCACCAAAACCAGAGTACTTTCGAACAGAACCAAGAGCAGGGAAGGTTATGCTGGTTCTCTTTTGGGACGAAAAGGGCCTCAATTTTGGAACCTAACATGCCTAGAGGGACAACTGTCATCAGTGCATCACACACAGATCTCCTAGAAAATCATTTGCGGCCTGCAATCCAATCAAAGCGACGTGGATTGCTGTCAGCAGCTGTCCTTTGCAACATGACAATGCAAGGCCCCACACTGGCCCTACAAGAGTTGCAACAATCACAGACCTGCACTTTTGAGTGTCTTCCGCATCCACCATATTCACCAGACCTTGCTCCAAGTGATTCCATATGTTCGGACCACTCAAAGACGCAATGGGAGGAAAGAGGTTCCGCTCTGATGAACAGGTACGCCACGCAGTGCATGAGTGGTTTCGCGGACTACCAAAGGAATTTTTTGTAAAGGAATTTATGCAAATTGTAAGCGCTGGAGGACTTGCATCGAGCGTGGGGGACATGTGGTATGGCTTTGTTTCACTTCAACACAATAAATAATATTTAAAAAGTACTTTTGGTCATAATTTGACTCACCCTCGTAAGTCACTGTTTCAGCATTCTCTCGCCCAACATGTTAGAGAGGTGACGCTGTGTACACTCCGCTGTGTTTTAACAAAAGAAGCCAATTTTAACATAGCAACGAGAGAAACGTGTAATTTTTACTGAATATTGACCACTCATGACGCTTCTCTGAAAGGTAGAAATGGTTAACAAGCCAAGCGAAAATTAATCGCTACATTTCTCAGAAGAATTCTTTTTGGATACTAATCAAAGCAGAGTAACAGGTAATTTTGAGTGGTCGCCATGCAAGTGTGAGCGAGGACGAGCTCTACCCAATACTTACGAAAAATGTGACCGCAGACTTCAATGTAGAGCGGCCCTTTTTCTCCAGCGCCTGACATCTCGCCTACAGAGCCTGCCGCGGCCCCCACCGCTACCGGGCTTCCCACGCGCGCCCTGCCGACTGCGCTTCTACTGGGCACGTCATTTGCGCCGACTATAACGACAGTTTTCATGTAGAGATTAGATGACCAGAATTGAAGTACAACTAAAGTGAAGTTTCTGTGCGTTTTAACGACAAAATGCTTAATTAGTTACGTGAGTATTCGTTTCCATGTCTTTCTTGTTAACTATCGTATTTTTACCATTATTATAAATTCTAATTCATTTAACATTTTTTTGTACGTATATACACCTGACAATGCACTTAAACCATCGTAAAACCGGGTGAGCGTGACCCTGCCGTACAGGAACTGCAAACAGCGAAAGCGGCTAACAAAACGTTTTTTTTATAACATATTAATAGTTCTTTAATTAGTTTTGAAAATATTTTGACACTGGCATAACTGCTCTCAAGCACGCTGCGCTAAGTGGTCTTGCACTTCTACATCTGCATCTACATTTATACTCTACAAGCCACCCAACGGTGTGTGGCGGAGGGCACTTTACGAGCCACTGTCATTACCTTCCTTTCCAGATACAGTCGCGTATGGTTCGCGCGAAGAACGACTGCCGGAAAGGCTCTGTGCGCACACGAATCTCTCTAATTTTACATTCGTGATCTCCTTGGGAGGTATAAGTAGGTGGAAGCAATATATTCGATACCTCATCCAGAAACGCACCCTCTCGAAACCTGGCGAGCAAGCTACACCGCGATGCAGAGCGCCTCTCTTGCAGAGTCTGCCACTTGAGTTTGCTAAACATCTCCGTAACGCTACCACGCTTACCAAATAACACTGCGACGAAACGCGCCGCTCTTCTTTGGATCTTCTGTATCTCCTCCGTCTCTGTTTACTACAGAATCATCCGCGAAAAGCCGCATGGAACTTCCTACATTATCAACTAGGTCATATATACATATTGTGAAAAGCAATGGTCCCATAACACTCCCCTGTGGCAGGCCAGAGGTTACTTTATCGTCTGTTGTCATCTCTTCATTGAGAACAACATACGGTGTTCTGTTTGCTAAAGCTCTTCAATCCATTCACACAGCTGGTCTGATATGCCGTAGGCTCTTACTTTGTTTATCAGGTGACAGTGCAGAACTGTATCGAACGCCTTCCGGAAGTCAAGGAAAATCTCATCTATCTGGGAGCCTGAATCTAATATTTTCTTGGTCTCATGAACAAATAAAGCCAGTTGGGCCTCACACGATCGCTGTTTCCGGAATCCGTGTTGATTCCTACAGAGAAGATTCTGGGTTTCCTGAAATGACATGATACGCGAGCAAAAAACATGTCCTAAAATTCTAGAACAGATCGATGTAAGAGATATGGGCATATAGGTTTGCGCATCTGCTCTTCGACCATTCTTGAAGACTGGGACTACCTGTACTCTTTTCCAATCATTTGGAACCTTCCGTTCCTCTAGAGACTTGCGGTACACGGCTGTTAGAAGTGGGGCAAGTTCTTTCGCGTACTCTGTGTACAATCGAATTGGTATCCCGTCAGGTCCAGTGTACTTTCCTCTGTAGAGTGATTTCACCATGTTGGTAACACTAACGAGCTGAGATTAAATGACTGGAAGTCCTACAAGGTGCAGACAAAGTCTCTCAGACACACAGTGACATCTGGTGGAGGTGAGTGGGAAGGAAGCTGATATGGGCTTCTTAACTAATCATTAACTGTATGAAACCTACATCGGTAAATCACATATTAGTAACGGCGATTTCTAAGGCCTCGTATTCCAATAGCAGAGCTACAAGCTGACAATTATCACGTTTCAGTTTATGACTGAGACGTATCGGGAACAGAGTTCTCGACCTCAAATTGTCACATATAGTGTACTGCCACGTCTACAATGATTTTATCATTATAAGAACCTATTATAAGAGCCGCGTAGCGTTCGATGTAATGTTTGTGGACCAATATCTCGAGAAACCTCGCACAACAAAAGTGTTTCAGATACATCTGTTTGCGGATGAAGCTGGTGAAAGATAAACTCATTAATGTAGTCGTAAATTTCAGTGAAATCGGATGAAATGCATACACATAACCCTTTGAAGGTACCTCCTGCTTCTTGTTACGTAATAGTGTTCTATGTTAAAAATAAAAAGAACTTCGATATCTATATCTACATGGCTACGTCTACATGAATGCCTGGCATAGGGTTCAATGAACCACCTCCAGACTAATTCTCCACCATTAATTCCTGAACGGCGTTCAGAAAAGTGAACACTTAAATTTTTCAATGTGAGCTCCGCTTTCTCTTATTTTTATTACGCTGAACACTTCTTTATATGTAAGTTAGCGTCAACAAAACATTTTGGTATTAACCTTGTTTTCATTGCCCTTTTAGGTAGCAACTGTAATCAATGGAAGCGGGTTATATTTCATTTTTAATAGGAATCACAATTTTAATTACATTCAGTCATTCTGCATATAAATAACTGTATTATAACAAACACTTATGGGATTGCTCTTTAGAAATACGGTGGGCTTCAGCATCAGATTTATCCATGTGCTTGTTAAGCAGATTACGCGAGAGCGGCCTTTGCACAACATGTGGCGTCGATAGTACCTGTTTCTGCCATGTAGGCTTTCGCCTGTTCACACGAAATGCAAAAATTATAATCCGGATTTCCATGAATTTGCTAATAATGGCGTGAAATCCATCTGCTTACTTGCTCGCAGAATTTTGGGTGGTGTTAGATAGAACACTCTTCTTATATGGTCATTTCAGTCACAGAAAATTTTACTTATATCCACACAAAGAAAAGTCAGACAAGGACCAGAGACTGACTTCTACTAGGTGGTCCACAGCCTATCTACAATCTGAAAAAAATGTATGGTGACATTTGAACACATCTCCAGAAATGTGCAGGTGCACCAACGTAAATGAACCCCATTCACAATTCTTCTTAAGGAATTTATCTTCGTTGTATAAAATGATGGTGTACACCAGAAACGTTACTTTAAAAAAATGTGGTCATATGGTCCTGGAGACAAGTATTCCACAACAAACACTGAAACTTCAACGATTACACTAGTTTTAACAAAATTTTTAGTGTACACATTTTTCAGCCATGACAGCACCATCTAGTTTGTTAATGAAAACAGTATTCAGATATATACTAAGTACTGTTTATAAAATTAGTATGGTTGCTTTGTGAACCTTTCGCCCCCCTCTTTACCGAGTGGGATCGCAGTGGTATCCACGGAATCGCATTCCGGAGGATGATGGTTCAAATCCGCATCCCGCCTCCAGATATAGGTTTCCCGTGATATTGCTAAATCACTCCAGGTCAGTGCGGGAATGGTTTTGTTGAAAGTCCACGGCCGATTTCCTTCCCCACCATTGAAACCATTCGAAACTGTGCTCTGTCTCTACTGATTTTTATGTCTCAAACGTCCCTGATTTTAAAGACCACGGAAAAAACCACAGCAGATCCAACAACGAAAAATGCACCACATTGTAGAGCATCTCAAAGAATTTGGTTCAAATGGCTATGGGCACTGTGGGACTTAACTTCTGAGGTCATCAGTCCCCTAGAACTTAGACCTACTTAAACCTAACTAACCTAAGGACATCACACACATCCATGCCTGAGGCAGGATTCGAACCTGCGACCGTAGCGGTCGCACGGTTTCAGACTGTAGTGCCGAGAACCGTTCGGGCATCCCGGCTGGCCCCAAGAATTTTATTTTTTATCATCAATACCAATACACCTCTACATTTGAACCATTTGTACCACGAAAAATATCGAGAATGTATTCAGTTGCTTGCCAAGTTCTATGTAATATTTTCTCTGTTATTGTTGCAGTCGCATTAGTGATACAATGTCGCAACGTAGAAATATCATCCAGTTTGGTCGCATACACGCGGTCTTACACGAATCCTCACACGAAGAAATCAAGCTGCGTAATGTCGGGTGAACGTGGTGGCCAGGCAATGTGTCCTGTGCGTGCGATTAAACGTCTGGGAAATTTCCTATCCAGGTACTTGCAAAGAGCTATTGACCAATGTGGTGGAGCTCCATCTTGTCGAAAAATGATGTTGGGTTGCAAGTCTTCAATCTGAGGATACACAAACTGCTCCAACATGTCCAGTTACTCTGACCCATCAACGGTTTGTTCCGCAAAGAAGAACGGTCTAACAATCCGGTCGCGCATTAGCCCGCACCAGACGTTTGGGGCTATCACGAACGTGTTCAATGGGAATGTGCGGATTTTGTGAACCCCAAATCCGAACATTATGCCTATTAACCTTCCTGATAGATGAAACGTTGCCTCATCTAAGAATGAACATGTTTCCAGGAAGGTGGCATCCATATCAATACGTTGCAGCTTATCCACAGTAAATAGTTGTCGGGATGGTTGGTCGTTCTGCGGCAGATGCTGCAGAATTTGCACTGTGTAAGCACACATACGATGACATTGACGAACTACACGATGCAGTGTAGATCGAGGTACATGAAGTTGCCTAGATGCTTGACGAATTGACTATACATGGGCTACTGAGAAATGTTGTCCGATGTCCTCCACTGTCCCTTCTGAAACTCAGTAATGTGCACCGCCAGAATGCTTCAGAACACTTCCTGTTGTCTTAAACTTCCTATACCATTTCTTAATTGTTTTCATATCAAGCGGATCACATTCATACACACAACGATAATTTCTTGGCACAGTAAATGCCGATTTTTCTGCAAACCATACCACTGTTTGTGCGCACTGGTGTGGAGTCACCATTTTCACTTCATGCGACCTGCTGCGCTCTGGCGACGACGATTGGCACTTCTGAAGTGGGAATATAAATTCTTTGAGATGCTCTACAATATGTCGCATTTTTACTGCCGTAGCTACTTTAGTTCTTCTCTGTCTGGTCCTTGAAATCAGGGAGGTTGAGTGCTACACCCTGCATTTCTAAAAAGAATTAAAATGGACACCCTGTATACAGACAGAGAGTGTGCAAGAGAGGAGTTTTGGTGCTAGAGGGAGAAGGAGACATGATGAGGTACACAGAGATAGATAGATAGATAGAGAGAGAGAGAATGAGAGAGAGAGAGAGAGAGGGGAGAGAGAGAGAGAGAGAGAGAGAGAGAGAGAGAGAGAGAGAGAGAGAGAGAGAGAGAGAGGCAGAGAGAGTGAGAGAGGCAGAGGTAGAGGTAGAGAGGCGAGAGAGGGAGAGAGACAAAGAAGAGCGAAGAGATAGGGAGCCAGAGAGATAGACAGAGAGAGAGAGAGAGAGAGAGAGAGAAAGAGAGAGAGAGAGAGAGAGAGAGAGAGGGAGGGAGGGAGGGAGAGGGAGAATCAGTGAGGGGGAGCCACAGAGGGAGACACAGAGGGAGAGAGGCAGAGAGAGCGAGAAAGGCAGAGAGAGCTAGGGAGGGAGAGAGACAGGGAGAATGACAGACAGGGAGTCAGAGAGGGGGGGGGGGGGAGATAGAGAGATGAGACGGAATCCTGTTTAGAGCAACAGATACACTTCGCCATGCATATGGCAGAGTTAGCAAAGGGCGACTGGAGCTCCGATGTAAATATTTGAGCTGCTGGGCAGTTTGGCAGTAACGCCTCTGGAGCCGGACGCAGGTAGTAACTACCGTGTCTGAGTCACGACACGGTCTCACATTAAACTCAGGTGTGCTGGCCATGCTAATAAGCACGTGAGGTCCCCTTTAATGACCCGCCGACAATGCGGAGGATCCTGCAGTACCTAGCAACTGGCGCCGAGCCATTCTGAGACCGCACGCGTCTGCGTAGGCCAGCGTACGCCGACGCACACCAACACACGACGACAAACACGTACCGCCACCCTCACATTTCTACTGATGACAGTAATGCCGTCATTCAATACTGGGAGCACATTCAGCATCCATAATCTCACAGCACCTATTGGTTAACACAATTGTAATTCATACGGTATGCTTTTCGTAGAAACTTTCACGCGAGAGTATATGAATTATTTTCTGCCTGTAGTCGTGTACGTACTGCATTAAAAAAAATTCAAAATAGATACTTCTAGGTTCGTACTCCACTTACTAATCTATTAAACCACGAGGATCGGTGATGAAAAGACTGAAGTTTTGTTTTACGAAAGCTGGATCCAAATACCGGTTTCGTACAGTATAATTTGGTGTTCCGATGCTGCCCCTGTATAAATAAAGGTGATTGCTTATTGGTTCCTTTAAAAGGAACACAACTTTTTACGCACTTTACCTATCCAGTTAGATTTTACTTTGCATCTTTGATAACCACACTGATTTTGGGAAATAGAAACTTACCTTACTTTAATAGCTAATTAGCTTTTCCAGTCTATACTGTACTTACAAATACCACATGTAAAATTTATGTAAAATGTATTCGATTAACTTTAAGGCAGTTATTCTATGTTATACACCACTCGTATGCACATGGAACGTATACATCTCAACATTAACTTTGTTTAGTTTTAACAGCGTAATATTATTGACGCCACTAATTTTAAATCTAGTATATGCAACGGCATTGTTTTTTTTAACAAAAAATAATGAAGAGTGCCTACAAGCTAATCAGAGCTCCTAATTTAATACACAAATGGTCCTTTAGCTATCTGTGACATGGGAGGAGAGAAGAAAAGGACTCTACTGTCAAAATTTAACAAAGAAATCAATTACTAATAATATAATAACGAAACAGCACAAGTAGTTAACATACGTACCATGGGTTAAAAAAATATACACTGAAGAGCCAAAGAAATTGGTACACCTGCCTAATATTGTGTGGGGCTCCCGGGAGCTCTCAGAAGTGCCGCAAAAAACGTGGCACGGACTCGAGTAATGTCTGAAGTAGTACTGGAGGCAACTGAGACCATGAGACCTGCAGGACTGTCCATGAACCGGTCAGAGTACGAGGGGATAGAGATCTCTTCTGAACAGCACGCTGCAAGGCATACCAGGTATGGTCAATAATGTTCATGACAGGGGAGTTGGGTGGGCAGCGGAAGTGTTTAAACTCTGAAGAGTGTTCCTGGAGCCACTGTGTAGCAATTCTGGATATGTAGGGTGTCGCATTGTGCTGCAGAAATTGACAAAGTTCATTGGAATGCACACTGGACATGAACGGATACAGGTGGTCCGGCTGCTCACGTACTTTACCTGTCGTACGTATCTAGAGAGTTGTATGTTGACGTACCAGGAGTATCATACCACTCCAAATGCACACGCCCCATACCATTATACAGCCAGCTTGAACAGTAGCCTGCTGTCATGCAGGGTCCATGGATTCATGTCATTGTCCCCATATACCTACCCGTTCATCCGCTCGATACAATTTGAGACTCGTCCGCTTTCGGTGTTGACGGGCCCAGGCGAGGCGTAAGGCTTTGTGTCATGCAGTCACTAAGGGCACACGAGTGGCCGTTCGACTCCGAAAGCACATGTCGATGACGTTTCGTTGAATGGCTCAGACGCTGAAACTTGTTGATGGCCCAGCACTGAAATCTGCAGCAGTTACCGGAAGGGTTGCACTTGCGTGACACTGAACGATTCTCTTCAGTCATCGTTGGTCTCGTACTTGCAGGATCTTTTTCCGGTAGCAGAGATGTCGGAGATCTGATGTGTTACCGGATTACTGATATTCACCATACACTCGTGAAATAATCGTACGGGAGAATCCTCACTTCATCGCTACCTTGGAGATGCTGTGTCCCATCTCTCGTGCACCGACTATAACACTACGTTGTAACTCACTTAAATGATAGCCTACCATTTTAACAGGAGTAACTGATCTAATAACTGCGCACGACTTTGTTGTCTTATATAGGCATTGCTGAACGCAGCTCCGTATTCTGGCCATTTATTTGTCTCTGTACTTGAATGCGCATACCTATACCAGTTTCTTTGGCGCTTTGGTGTATGTATATACAGTTAGTTTTATAGTAGAAAGCAAGGTAACTTGGTCTCAAAAATTAATCATCAGTACGTAGATTGTTTGAATCAGCATATTGTTTTACTGGGCATGATGGTTTCGGAGGTGATACGGCGTCGGCTTCCTCCGACCTTTTGAACCGACTTAGCCTGCCAGTCACAGCCTAGGAGCTACGGTTTAACGTGAATTCTGAAAAGCGGTACAACATGAATAGTGTCAGATTCGAAATCAGTGATAAATGACAGATAAAAATCATAGGATTGACAAAGGGGTCAAACCTGCAACCTTTGGATTTGCAGTCTGGCACATTAACACTTTTTCGTGTATTTCACGCATTTTCCATAATTCTTGTGGTAAGCAACTAAATTTTCTATTTCCTCAGTGTGTGGATGTAAATATTGCATTCCGGAATACAATATGGCTCCATAGCAGAGTTAAATTGTTTAAGAAACCAGTGTGACTAAAACGGAAAGTATTCCTTTTGAAACAACTGCTTCCGCTGTGGCTCTACCAGCACTAATCTTATTCGTTATTTGCTGTTAAAGTCTATCATAAACTGCGCTAAGACTTATTATGTTTTTTTTTTCTACGTCTTCTTCTTTGGTAGCGCGGTACTGTGTCTTGTGTTTAGTTAAAGTGACTTATTGATTGGGAGATTTATACGAGGGTCAGTCAAAAAGTAATGCCTCCTATTTTTTTTCTACGTTTAATTGTCAGGAAATTTAAATGCAATTACATAGGTTGAAAACCACAACATTGAGGATCATTTTGTCATTTTTCAATGTAATCTCTGCCCATCTCTACAGTTTTGGTCCATCTTTGAACAAGGGCATGTATCCCAGCACGGTAAAAATCACAGCTCTGCTTCCTAAGCCATTGACGCACGGATGTTTTGACGGCCTCCTCATCTTCAAAATGAATCCCACGATGAGCTTCTTTTAGTGGCCCGAACAGATGGAAGTCTGATGGTGCCAGGTCAGGGCTGTATGGGGGATGAGGCCAAACTTCCCATCCAATTTTGACAATCTCGTCAGAGGTGTGACGACTGGTGTGTGGTCTTGCATTGTCATGCAAAAGAAGAACATCTGCCATTGATTTTGTTGGGCGAGCTCGCTGAAGACGTGCTTTAAGTTTTTTGAGGGTTGTGACGTATTGAACAGAATTTATTGTGCATCCCTGCTCCAAAAACTCAACCAGAATCACACCCTCTGTATCCCAGAAAACTGTTGCCATAACTTTCCCTGCCGATCGCACAGTTTTGAATTTTTTCTTCCTCGGCGAGCTTGTGTGACGCCACTCCATTGACTGCCTCTTTGATTCGGGTTCAAAAAAATGCACCCATGTTTCGTCCCCGGTCACAATTTTTTTCAGAAACTCATCTCCCTCCAAACGGAAGCGCTGCAAGTGTTGGGAGGCTATTGTTTTCCTTGCCTCTTTATTTTGATCGGTTAACATTCTTGGAACCCACCGTGCACAAACTTTTGAGTACCCCAATTGTTTAATAATCGTGATCACACTGCCTTTACTAAGAGAAATAATGCGACACACTTCATCTGCAGTCACCCGACGGTCACCACGAATGATGTCATCAACTTGCTGAATGTTGTGTGGAGTCACTGCACTCACCGGCCTGCCGCTCCGCTTTTCGTCAGTCAACGGTGTTTGCCCTTCAGCTTCCTTACAACGACGAACCCATCGTCTAACAGTGCTGACATCCACTGTCACAACACCATACACCTTCTTCAGTCTTTCATGAATGCGTATGGGCGTTTCACCTTCTGCATTCAAGAATTCAAACACACAACGCTGTCTCAAACGAACATCGATGTCGGCCATCTTACAAACTTCTGCTGTGCTGCCACCTGTTGACACAGAAAGTTACTACTGCAGTGGATTGCAGAAGAAGGTTTGAGGAATGGCGCCAAATTCAAATTTTTCACTTAACTTAATTTTTTTATGTAGAGAAAAATGGGAGGCATTACTTTTTGACCGACCCTCGTATATAAGCACCAGTTGCAGGACCGCAACGTAAAATCATAAAGTAAATATACTTGAAATTAAAAGTTGATCTTTTTAGTTGTTACGAAGTTTGAAGTTTCATCATCATTGCTTCTTTTTAGTTAAGACAATATTGTCCTGAATAAAAAAAGGGAGTTACCTTAATACTTCTCTTTCAGTCTGAAAAAATGGACTTTTGTTACTAAATATTGTAGTAAATCTAGTGTTGCCGTACTGTGTTCAATGGTAAAATACTTTGTCACATTAATCAGTTTATCACGTTTGTTTTGCTCGCAGGATATGGGTTGTCATCAGGAGTTAGTACATCAGCAGGTGTAATGTACGCTACGTGTTTTAATTTATAATCGCAGCTTTGTGTTTCATAATATCTCATATCTTTTTCGAGTTTATATACACGAATCTATGGTCGTTATTGCTCATTTGGCCACACTTAGTGGAAATTTATTGTGTTCAGATTTTAATGTTATTTTTCTGTTCGATACGTCTTTAAAATCCAATCCGCAGTGTCGCTGCTAAGCTGACAATTTATTGTAATTTGTGAAGTTTTGTCCTGTAACAATTTCTGCATTATTTCGATAAATCGATCTGGGAAGCCCATCTGCTGCACGGTGTGCAACAGAAAACGATGACAAACCAATTCGATCGCTTCAATAACTATGACGCATTTTATCTTACAAACTTCTGCTATCGCTCAGACGTCTCATACTCCTCTAAGGTCTGAAAAATGGATCTCTCGTAAACAAAGCTAATTGGTGAGCTTTTATGGCGATATTCATCACTTTTTTGCAGTCTTAGGATAGGTATTAAGAACCTATTGTCAAAGTTAAGTAAAATTATCGGCAGCACCTTCTCATCTGAGTTACTGCCTGTGCTTTTCGGAATAAACACGACTAAACATTCTCTGACTTCTTAGGGAATCGTCTTCCGAGCCACTGAGCTTGTTAGACTGAACGGAAGTGTGACTATTTAATTAGAAATGTGGAGTGGCGTGGACTATCGGCAGCAACTTTCAGATATAAATTGTTGTCGATTTTTCGAGGATTTATTTTCGCGCAAAAGACAGCGTTTTATCTACTCAACGTACACTGAATTCCCTGTGTCACTTCCATGTGGCTCTTTGCTGTGGAAACACGAGGAATTACTAAGATCAGTGGCGGAAGATTAGGTCACTAATAGGAAGCTTGGCACAGGGCACTAGCTGTTTCCATATATTAACGGTTACGGTGATCTGCGGTTTGGCGCTGACACCAGTGATGACGCGATTTCATGTTGCCCTCAGCTACGTATGAACCGTACCTTTCGATTATCTTATTGGTGTACATGATAGTTAAAGTACTAATAACGCAGCGAAGTTCATAGTTTAGACTGGAAAGCGGTTTAACAGAGATCCACTCCAGATATGGAAGTCTTTTGCAAAATATCGTGGAATACCATTGTCTGATTGCCTATTCTTTCGTCTTTGCCATGACGTTTGTGGGCGATCATTCACCAAGATAAATCACAACTATGGATGGCATCGTTTTAGCTCGTAGGTTACGAGGATGCGGAGTAACGAAAGTTACATTAGTTTGGGATCTAGTGTATGCTAGTTGTACTGTCGATTATTTCAAGCCAGGATGAGTGGTAGGTTCTAGTAAGGTGTTTCGAAAGAGTTACATTTGTCCTAAAATTCTATGCCGCTCTGGAGCTATTCAGAGTTTCTAAAATCTACGAAAGGCATATACAGTAGCACATAGATTAAGAGATAAATTTAAACGACAGCCAGTAACTAGTACAAAAGCATCGAAAGTTAATTCCAGACGAAGTATAAAACCATTGTATTTGTGAAGAAAGGTAAATACCTTGAGATAATGGTGTATCATTAGAAACTGTAAACGCTTTTAGCAGTGTAATGAAAAAGGAACTGCTGACTTATTTACAAAATATTTATGCAACAAGTTGTTTCTTCGAACCAATGTCGCATAAGCTCTGGTTCACAAGTAAGGAAGCAGAAAACGTTCAAGCAAGTACACACCTTGAACTTTCCAATTAGTGATTTCAAGACGGTCACTGAAATAATCACAATTCGTGTAAAATCCATTGCATTTTGGTCAACCAAAGTAATACCCTCGCACTGAAAGTGTATATATGACAAGTGCCCACTATGAACCTGTAAAGCGAAATATGGAACGAAGCGTTAAAATAAAGTGTCACTCCGCTTGAAATTTACATACAAGGTGCTTCAAAAAAATGATGTCATTTTGCAGGAGAATAATTACTGGAAATGGAACATGCCGGCGACGAAATGTGTGTTTTTGAGTGGATTTGGCCTAGTGTGTAAGAAAACCGCTTTATGTGTCAGTCAATGTGCGTTCTCAGCTTGCAGGTAATAAGAGGTATAATGGCGTCCGCTCAACACGAGGCGTTTTATGTGCTTCAGTTTGCAAAGAGTGAGTCATTGATTTCGGTCCAGCGTGCTTTTCGTCGGCGTTTTGGCAATTATCCACCGGCACTATTGGCGCCGATAGGGGCATGCTCGGTCGCTAAAGCAAACCCAAGAATTGGAGTAAGTATGCACAGCACACCTTATTGATAGTTGTGGTAATATTTTTTTCGGAAAATAAAAGGGTAATTGCATTCGTAGGAATTAAAATCCACCTTGACGTATAGATGAAGTGACTGTTTTCTAAAAGGTCCGAATATTAAGAAACTGTTCTTTGTCAGGTTATTAATGTAAACTGAAAGCGGTATCCTTTAATTATTATTATTGTATTAAATAACTGTATATGAAGCCGGGTGGGTACGGTACGAAGAAAAAGTTTATTCTACGAAGTATAAATTGTATTAGCGGCCTCCTTTAAGGTAACTTCTAACATAACCACATATGTTAACACTGAACCGATACACCTGCTGCGAAGGATGCTCCCTCCTTCCTCTCTAAAACATTTAGTGAATGGACAGTACACGTAACATCTTGGCGAAGTTCCTTGTGGTTTAACTGGCTGCTCTGCAAAAGTCACGAAACGCACCAGCCAGTGAGAAACTTTTTCCTGTGAAATCCTATTGGATATAGTGTAACTAATACTGATTTTGAAATTCCAGACTTCAGCAACTAAAGGGATAACGAAGTAATCGGAAGTCAGAACGTGTGGACCGCTAGCGCTTAGTTTGTCTTCTCTTCACTTTTATCACTTGTGCTTCGAATTATATTTAGTCTTCATATCTTCCCTGTGAAAATGGTTAAAATGGATAAGTGTATAGTGAACACGTCAGCTCTTCGACTGATAATCGTTGTAGTATCGAATCGATGAGTGTAGCCGTAAAATTGACCCATCTTCGGCAGCTTACGACAATAAAATGCCTCTTACTATTTCTGGTAATTCCAAGAAAAGTGATACCGGTACTGAAAGTGGTAGCCGGAGTAGCAGGACTTTTCAGAAACATAGGTTAAAACATCTACACGGATTCACTAAGATCATAAGGTGACAGAGTTTACTGTTTTTCGTGTACATGTATGTGAGAAAACAAGAGAACGCCTCCAAAATCTGTTACTGCATACTAAAATTCCTGTAATTCGCTCGCTAAGTACCGCTTTAAGAACTGATCCGTTGCTCTAAAACAATTCAGATCTTACGAGGAGGAGGAGGAGATTAGGGTTTAACGTCCCGTCGACAACGAGGTCATTAGAGACGGAGCGCAAGCTCGGGTGAGGGAAGGATGGGGAAGGAAATCGGCCGTGCCCTTTCAAAGGAACCATCCCGGCATTTGCCTGAAGCGATTTAGGGAAATCACGGAAAACCTAAGTCAGGGTGGCCGGAGACGGGATTGAACTGTCGACCTCCAGAATGCGAGTCCAGTGTGCTAACCACTGCGCCGCCTCGCTTGGTCAGATCTCACGAACAAAGTGATTTGCGTATGTGTTCAGTTAGAGCAAATAGTTCTATGAAAAATTGAGTAAATAGTTTGTCATCAGTTATTCCAAGAGCAAAAGAAATTCAGGCCGCTAGTGTTTGTTTCCGGAAAATGTTTACTTCAAAATTGTTCTTCTTTTCTTTCAGGATTGGCCTTAAAAGGCCAGGCACGTGAGTCTTTTAATTTTGTTAGTCTTCTGCTTTCCGAGGATATACACTAGCTAAAACTATGACTCCCGACTAGTTACAGAAGGATTTCTCATGACACAATTAATGAACTTATAACACTGACAAGCATATCTCTTCGGAGAATTTTTATTCATCAAATAAAACAGTATGATTTATACCTATTACTGTTGCACGAGACATCCGCTAGATCAATTAGAGAGCAGACGTGTTTATTTTTGTTCTTTTGAATAAAATTTTGCTGTCCGTGAGTTGTTTTGTGATCTTTATGAGCTTGCATTTACTGATTCAGATACCGTGGTTAAATCCCTGAAGGATATTAAGATACTCTTTTCGTGTGAACAACCATCATGGGCAGTGGTGTGACGGCGCAAAAAACATTAGCGGTTGTTTTCAAGGATTATAGTCACAAATGAAATACCATTCTAATATTAAGAGATATTCTGTCCTCGAAGATTTGATTCAATTTATTCTTGGTTCACCCAGGAGGTTATTACAAGTTGGAAATTTTAAACAATTGTTTTCAGATTCTCATGAGAGTGACGCAGATCAAGGTTTAAGACCGCTCTGTCCAACGGGATGGTACAAGCCTGTTGTGTCTGTGTTGTGCATAGATAATAGTTGTGAAGTTATTTGGCCATTTCTTAACGCTACGGAATATGAAAGAAATGATGCTGGTACAAAAGCTACTGAATTTCTAAAATGTGTGCAAAAATTTCAAACTCTGTTTCATTTCGAGATGCTAATTTTTGTGATCCAGAGAATAGAGAATCTTAATGCGGTACTTCAAAAAGTTTCATTGAATTTCCGTCCTGTTCGTAAACCTAGAGATGTTTTTTTTTCTATTCAATAGAAGGAGCCAGAACTAGAGACAAATTTTATCAGATAGGAGGGAGCAGTCTCATTCTTTCCAATTAAGTCTTCTCACTATTTCAACCCCTAGAAAACTGCCAATGAAATTAGGAGGTGGTGATAAGCGTAATTCAAGTATCATTCAGCAAAAGTTGAGAATTACATTTTTTGAGGTAGCAGATTTCTGCCCGAAACAATATCACACTGTATTTATTAAGCAAAGAAGTTACTGACTACGTTACTTCTTTTTACTGTAACGATTTCGACTGTATATGACTGACCTCTTCATAGAGATATTTTGTTGTATGTAGTAAAACAGCATAATGTTATATTAGATATCTTTGAAATTTTAGTGCAATACTTGGGTAGGGCAGTCCGTCATACCAGAATATCTAAAGTTATTGCGATTTCCTTTAAAGATACCTGCATCCACGTGTGCTACAGAATGTTTGTTCTCTGCACTTCGAAGACTGAAAACTTACACCAGAACCACCATGAGCCAAGACCGGTTAAATCATGTAGTATTACTGAATGTGCGTTCCGATCTGGTAAGAGAACTGAAACTGGAATCTCTAATCAGTAATTTCATCAGCAAGACAATTGTTAGGAGGAGTACGCCCTAGTGTCTCCCTATTTAGGTGAGTGATCATGCATGTTAAGTTACATTCGTAGCATTTACATTTAGTATATTTATATAGGGGTAATTATGAGATTTAAAATGTAACATGATAAGCATACCTCAAAAGTTTTCAAAAGTCGGCGCGCCTATGGCTTGCACCCAAAAATATATGTCTTTGGTAACGCTAATTTGAAGAGACAGGACGCTTACGCAAAGATAAGAGTCTAGATCATCGTCGCACTTCTTAAAACATGGCGAAAGAATCGGGCAAAGCCTGAGCGGAGAACACGAATGTCTGCTATCCGAGCAAGCAGATAACTGGCAGTGCTTCATACGACTGTCTGGTGAGTGTGAAGACGACAGAACGTGCGCGTATGAGGCCTGCATAACCCTCATGACATTACTGAGAACTAAACACACTCAAGTAACGGGAACGTTCTTTTTTGGGGGAAACACAGTGACTGGAATGAGTTGTCTCCACATGCTGCAAAACTGTTTTTTACTACAACTTGAGGAGGACTCCTTTGACTTCATTTTCGAACAGGATGGAGCTTCACCACACTGGTACAACGATGTACATCAGTTTTTCCATGACACCACGCCTCAACTCAGGATACGTCACACAACACTCTGAGATACTGCCCGGCATTCTTAGTTTCCAAGATCGTCAGACATGACCCTATACGAATTTTACTTGTGGGTATATGTGAAGGAAAGTGTGTTCATCTTTCCTTTACTTCGTGACTTAGAGGAAGCGAGGAACACAATGAAAGCTTCTATAACTTCCGTAAAGGGAGGTGCATTGTGTAAATTTAACAAAAATTAGCTGCAGTCTGGATGTTGTTCGTACTGCTGCTGTTGGTCACATAGAGCACCTGTAACAGCATAGGTAATATTTTAAGATTTTTGTGTATTTTTCAATCCACCTCATGTTCGTAGTATGTTTTTATCAATAAATGTGGAGTTTAGAAATCAAGTTATTCTTTATGATACACCCTGTATTTCCCTCAGTTACTATCAACCCTTTTCAATCCCAAGGCTGGTTCAATTTAATTTAGACTACTGAAACAAATACACATTAATTCTACAGGATCGAGTGGATGTCACTAGCAAACCGAGAAACTCGGAATCTGAATCAGGCAAAGAGGGTCAATATCATCGGAGCTATTCTCAACAGGTTTAGCGGACGTTTTAACTCATTACGTAGGTAAAACGATGAAAATGTGTTTACGTTACATTCTCGGTGGCGCTTATAAAATTCTACTCTTTATCTGCACTGAATTAAGTTAGTAACTAACGATGAGAATAAATTATAATGAGATAAAAATCGTATACACTCAACATTACGGAAAGGAGGTAGTTCTAATTGAATATGAGGCACGAGCAGCTTCGGCTTCAGTTGGACAGATTGCAGGCGTGGAGACGTCACTTAATACTTCCTTGCTAATCGGCCGTGGTGGATATATAAAAATTTCTGCTAACGTTTCCTCTCCGATTGTGGGAGGGATCTTGAGAGGTAAAGAACTCCAGGGAGTGCCGAATATATGAGCAGTGTAGAGGGCACCACAGTCTCTCGGGTGACGTCAGCTACGAGATTATCTCTGGTAGTGGCAACACTCTCGATTGAAAGTAAAACATCGCCATTCTTACGTTGTAGAAGTTGACATTAAAATTTTATCTAATTTATCACCTCCCTCTTTCCTGTTAAAATTATTACTGTGTTTATAAATCTCAATAGCCTCTCTATACATTCGGACATGATAATTCGGTGTTTTCCATATCATAAACATCTCAGCGAATTTTGTTTCATGATCACCCTCTTTGTAAAGAGGCTTCCGCACGTCCCAGCCAGCAGTTCCTCTTGTTTTCTTTTTTGTGGTACCTATATATAAATCTTTTACCGATCTAAAACATTCTTTTATCTTCCTAGTGGGTCTGAAGATAGTTTCTACCCTATACTTCTTCTACAGTTTGCGAATACCATCAGTAATCCTACTGGTGAACGAAAGGAAAATTTTCCCTTTGGGAGGGCGTCATTCCTCGTCAATACTGATCGTTTCCCTAGGGAGATGTGATCGATCTATCTCCTTCATAGGATAATCATACCTCTCGAATGTCGACCACGGTCTAATAGCCCGTGAAAGATTACATGACAGGGAGATTGTAGATCGAAGGCTCTATGCCAAAGGAACGGTGCTACAGAAAACTCTGGGAGCATTTAAATTCTCCCACGGCTTGGCTTGTTGTGACACATGATAAGCTGCCGACTCATCCTTGGCTGCGGAAAAACAGAGTTGTGCTACATCATGTAGCAACCGAGTCGACAACAGAAGGCAGAACACTGTATTACACGATGATGTGCCAATTATTACGTCAGAGGCTGGATCACATGTCACTTGCCTGGTTACGGAGACCAGCCTGCTTTGGCTCGTGGATTTCGACTAACCTTGGGAGAAGTCGGTCCTGCTGCTAACACTGAAATACTATATAAATAGACATAAATACAGATACTACATTACAAACGAGTCTACATGGTGGTCCATTGCTCGTGACAGGGCCAAATATCTCACGAAACAAGCGTCAAACGAAAATCTACAATGAACGGAACTTGTCTACCTTGAAGGGGGAAACCAGATGGCGCTATGGATGGACCACTAGATGGCGCTGCCATAGGTCAAAAGGATATCAACTGCTATTTTTTTAAAATAGGAACCAACATTTTTTATTACATACTCGTGTTGTACGTAAAGAAATATGAATGATTTACTTAGATCACATTTCTCGCTTTGTGACAGATGGCGCTGTAACTGTCACAAACATATGGCTCAAAACTTTAGACGAACAGTCGGTAACTTGTAGGTATTTTAAATTAAAATGCAGAAGGTAGGTACGTTTGAACATTTTATTTCCGTTGTTCCAATGTGATACGTGTACCTTTGTGAACTTATCATTTCTTAGAACGCATGCTGTTACAGTGTGATAACCTGTAAATACCACATTAATGCAATAAATGCGGAAAATGATGTCCGTCAACCTTAAGGCGTTCGGCAATACGTGTAACGACATTCCTCTCAACACCGAGTAGTTCGCCTCCCGTAATGTTCATACATGGACTGACACTGCCCTGACGCATATTGTCAGGCATTATCGGTGAATCACGATGGCAAATATCCTTCAACTTTCCCCACAGAAAGAAATCCGGGGACGTCAGATCCGGTGAACATGCGGGCCATAGTATAGTGCTTCGACGACCAATCCACCTGTCATGAAATATGCTATTCAATACAGCTTCAACAACACGTGAGCTATGTGCCGCACATCCATCATGTTGGAAGTACATTGCCATTATCTCATGCTGTGAAACATCTTGTAGTAACATCGGTAGAACATTACGTAGGAAATCAGCATACATTGCACAATTTAGAATGCCATAGATAAAATGGGGGCCAATTATCCTTTTTCCCATAATGCCGCACCATACATTAACCCGCCAAGGTCGCTGATGTTCCCATTGTCGTAGACATAGTGGATTTTCCGTTCCCCATTAGTGCTTATTATCTCGGTTTACGTTACCGCTGCTGGTGAATGACGCTTCGCCGCTAAATAGAACGCGTGCAAAAAATCTGTCATCGTCCCGTAATTTTTCTTGTGCCCAATGACAGAACTTTCCATGACGTACAAAGTCGTCGCCGTGCAATTACTGGTGCATACAAATAAGGTACGGGGGCAATCGATGTTGATGCAGCATTCTCAACACCGACATGTTTGAGATTCCCGATTCTCGCGTAATTTGTCTGCTACTGATTTGCGGATTAGCCGCAACAGCAGCTAAAAAACCTACTTAGGCATCATCATTTATTGCAGGTCGTGGTTGACATTTCACATGTGGCTGAACACTTCCAGTCTCCTTAAATAACGTAACTATCCGGCGAATGGCCCGAACACTTGGATGATGTCGTCCAGGATACCTAGCAGCATACATAGCACACTCCCGTTGGGCATTTTGATCACAATAGCCATATATCAACATAATATCGATCTCTTCGGCAATTGGTAAACGGTCCATTTTAACAAGGGTAATGTATCACGAAGCAAATACCGTCCACACTGGCGGAATGTTAAGTGCTACCACGTACATACACGTTTGTGACTATTACAGCGCCATCTAATACAAAGCGAAAAATGTGGTCCAACTAAAACATTCATATTTCTTAACGAACTTCACGAATATGTAATAAAAATGGGGGTTCCTATTTTAAAAAAAACCAGTTGATATCCGTTTCACCTATGGCAGCGCCACCTAGCGAGCCAACCATAGCGCCATCTGGTTTCCCCCTTCAAGCTAGACGAGTTTCTTTCTTTGTAGTTTTTTTGTTTTATGGTTATTTCGTGAGATATTTGGCCCGGTCACTATCAATGGACCACCCTCTGTATTTCAATGGCCAGCGTCCGTCTCCAGTCAAGGCTTCGTATCTGACCGTGGAAAAGTCGTTTGGGTCACTCAGATAAGCCATTACACTGTTCCACAACATGTCAGGCGATCTGGTTCGGTGCTCCACAGTCACATTTTGGTTTGGGCTGCTTACTCCAATTATGCAGGTTGTATGCACACACTCCGTTTCCTGTTTGAATTCGATACATATTCTTCCGCTCACGCCGTTAGTGTTCAAAATCCTTGGGGCCTCCGGAGGGTGAATAAGACATTGCACTTCAGATGGAGCATTCGTAGTCCAGATTTTCACTCCACTACGACTAATGGAGAAGTTGATATCAGCATGATACTAGGCCACGCTCAAGGGTAGATTTCGGTAAAAAAGACGGTGTCTTGTAATCCTGGAAATATCGTCATGGATGGGAAATTTAAGATAATTCAGTCTCAAGGCTGTATTGAACTGTGTGTGTATTTTATTTACGTGAAGAGTGTTGTACCACATGGGAGCACAATATTCAGCCGTAGAAAATACTAAACTGAGTGCTGAAGTCCCCAGTTGGCACTGTAGTGTTTCTGGAAAAGGTTATTTGAAGGTTTAATTTACGAAGAAGTTGTTGCTAGACGCTTCCTGGATGACAACGATGTATCAACAGTCATTCCAAGAAAATTTTTTTGAGTCTAGTAGCGATGCACTCTGTTGTTCATATGAAACTCCAGCTTTTACTATGCTGCTTTGTTGTTTAATTGGAAACTGCGCACAGCTGTTTTATAAGAATTAGGCACGAGTTTCCACATGGTGAAATACACTGACGGAAAAGATATCACAGCTCCAAGAACGAGTTTTACTACGTAAACGAAATTTGACTGGAATGTTTCTACGTATTAAAGACGATTGCTATTCAAATTTCGCGCCGCCCATATAAGAGTGACGCTAGAAGTGCCACTACGAGGGTAAAAATCGAGTTTACTTTAAATACACGCTGTAGTGGTCCTGCACCTCAGTGAGTTTTGATACTGGACGTGGTGAGTTGATATTAAGACAGGAATGCCTTGAAGATGACAAAGAAGACATTATCAACAACTTACTGAGTTTAAAAAATAGTTCAAATGGCTCTGAGCACTATGAGACTTAACTGCTGTGGTCATCAGTCCCCGAGAACTTAGAACTACTTAAACCGAACTAACCTAAGGACATCACACACATCCATTCTCGAGGCAGGATTCGACCCTCGACGTAGCGATCGCGCGATTCCAGACTGTAGCGCCTAGAACCCCCCGGCCACTACGACCGGCTTACTGAGTTTCAACTAGGGTGTACGATACGAGAAGCTGAATGTTCCTTCCGCTGTGTTACAGAAAGACGTGGAAGGAATGTAACCACTGTGCATTATTGCTGGCAGCGGTGGTCACGAGAATGTACAGTCGCAAGAAGCCCGAGCTTCGGACGGCCACTTGGCACTTCCGAGAAGGAAGCCCATCCTTTTGTGATTATGGCTCCGAGGCTTCTTACTGCCTCTGAGACAGCAATTGAAGTACGTGCTACCATCACAGGGAACAACCAAGTATTATATATCGTTTACTTCAAGGACAGCTCAGAGCCAGATGTCCTATAGGGTGCTTTCCACTGACCTCAATGTACCCCGATTTGCGATTTCGGTGGTTTTAAGATAGAGCTCGTTGGAGGGCAGCGTAAAGATGTGTTTTCTGATGAAAACTGGTTCTGCTTCAGTGCCAGTGTTGGACGGGTGTTGTTAGAAGGAGGCCAGTGAGGACCTGCAATCAGCCTGCCTGCGTGCTAGACACTCTGTAACTGCACCAGGAGTTGTGGTCTAAAGTAAACTAAATTCCGTCCGATCAGGCCATGATGGCCCAACGGTACCGACCGGCCGTATCATCCTCAGCCAACAGGCGTCACTGGATGCGGATGTGGAGGGGCATGTGGTGAGCACACTGCTCTCGCTGCCGTAAGTCAGTTTACGAGACCGGAGCCGATACTTCTCAATGAAGTAGCTCATTTGCCTCACAAGAGCTGAGTGCACCCCAATGGGTTGCGATGTCAGCCCCGATAGCTGAGTGGTTAACGTGGCGGAATGCCATTCTATGGGCCCAGGTTCGATTCCGAGCATGGTCGGAGAGTTTCTTCGCTCAGGCAGTGTGTGTCGTGTTGTCTTCATCATCATTTCATCCCCATCCGGTGCGCAGGTCGCCCAATGTGGTGCCAAATATAATAAGACCTGTACCAAATCGTTTGGACCTGTCCCGCAAGGGGCCTCCTGGTCAATGACGCAAAACGCTCTTTTCCAGTTCAATGGGCTGCTGTTGAGGATGGTAGGAGGAGAACTCTTGTGTTTATCCTACGCACCCTGGTTTAAGATTTGTTCGTCAGTTTGGTGATTCAACATGTTGTGTTATCATTCATGAACATTATTACACGGGGTGCTTTACAACAATTAAATGCTCGTCTACATACTGCTGTTATGTCCAACATGCTCTACAGCGTATTGTCGACATGTTGACTTGGCCTGCTCGATCACCAGAACCGTCTCCAATCAAGGACACATACGACATCATCGAACGACAACTCCAGAGTCATTTATAAGCAGTATTATCCGTCCCTGTATTGACCGAGCAAGTGCAGCATACGTAGAACGCCGTCATACAAACTGACTTCCGGTACCTGAACGACACCATGCATGAATGTTTGCATGCTTGCATTCAGTATTCTGGCGCTTAAGAAGGTTAATAATATGACACCTTTTCACATTTGCAGTGGCTTATCTCGCGCTTACATTAACCTGTGATCTTCAATGTTAATCATTTACATACGATACCTAGACAAATGTATTCATTACTCAACATTATATTTTGGTTTTGCGATGTACTTTGGCTGGCCGCTGTGTCCGAGAGTTCTAGGCGATTCAGTCCAGAACCGCGCTGCTGCTACGGTCGCAGGTTTGAATCCTGCCTCAGGTATGGATGTGTGTACTGTCTTTAAGTTAGTTAGGTTTAAGTAGTTCTAAGTGTAGGGCACTGATGACCTCAGATGTTAAGTCCCACAGTACTTAGAGTCATTTTTTATGTATTTTGTTGGGATCATCAGTTACAATGCTTTCAGTGTTCCTGAGCTCTTTATGATGCAGTTTAGGTACGAGATCGTCTGTATGTCGAAACTCCTTTGCACTGGCTTAGGATATGTCCGGAATGTTGTTTGTGAAATCCAACTACGATGTTTGGAGTTAGGTTTACATGGAGGTCTGTGCAGCTCCTGTACGGTCTGATGCTTTCCAGGATTCATGTGCCTCCCCTATTTAATAAAAGCTTCTCCAAATTTTTGTAGCGAGAACGGATAAGTGCTATTGACCGACAGCTCTGTACTTTATCTGACGGTTTTTTAGGTTTCAGGACAGCAATAATTTTAGTAATTTTGTGAGCATTTTGTAGACAGCCAGCCTGTAGGACCGACCAACGTAACAAATTGGATCGATCATACCCCAGTCCTCTTTCCACAGCTAGTTAGAAAGTCAGGGTGCAATAATAAACCAGCCGAACTAATACAACAATATGGCGTACCTTTGAAAAGTGAGGTATTTCACTGAAACCGAAACTGAGCCAGTAAGACTCACCTCACGTTTGGCAGTGTGTCTTGTGTCAATGAGGTAAACGCAGAAGGGTAGGGGTCTATTAATCGTTGGCAGTTCGGACGTATGGCGAATGATGGTACCCGTTAGGGAAATGGCAGCATGGAATGGGGAGGAACACCAGCTGTGTCCCTCTGGGTGGCCTCATTCAACATGGTGAAGAGGTTTTTCCGGCAGCTAATGAGAGTACAAGGTACGTGGTTCAGTCGCACGACTGGCAGAGATGTTTTAGAAGACCAGCCTTGTTCAAGGAGTGGAAACGAATCTCACAATATGCAGCATTGTCCTCAGGTCTAATGGTTAAGCCCTAATTGTGTCGAGGGTAAGATCTGAGCCAATTACTTTTAAATTCTGTATGTTCTGTGACAAGCTAGCCTGCGACCTCCTCGGCTTGCTCCAAAGGGCTGAAAACGGTAGGGTCCCCCAAAATGTGTCACATGCTGCTATATGGGTAGCTACCGTGTGTGGAATGCACACAAGGTTCTTTTTAGATTAGGCACAATCGTCCGCCCTGGGAAAGCCATCTTGGCTGCTATAACGTACTCACTGTGAAACATGGGAATCTGTCCAAGTTTTGTATTAATCTGATAAAAGTCCAGAAATAAATCTCTCAAAACAAGGTATAAATGACCGTGATGCAGGCTTTACTGATTTCCCAGGATACAAAGTTCACTGCTAATTACGACGCACCAAATAATGTTCCAAGCCACAGATAAGGAAAAAGTTAAAATTACCGAAGAACTAAACGTACCTTTTCCATTGATGAAAGTAATTTTTCCCTAAAAGTTACATTTCGGGATAGATCCTCCTCTTGCATTATATGAAATGTTATCATAATTAATCAAATTACATTACGTAGTCAAGATGGCGGCTTACAACAATGCTGCTAATTACCGTTCATCTTACATCTTACCATCCGATTCCCCTCTCGAATTGCTAAATCAGAAATAAGTAATTTTCATAGTACACATAAAGTTCCACATTATATCAATATAGTTTTCATCACGATTCAGAGATACCCCCCCCCCCCCCCTCCGGCACTCTCTCTCTCTCTCTCTCTCTCTGTCTCTCTCTCTCTCTCTGTCTCTCTCTCTCTCTCTCTCTCTCTCTCTCTCTCTCTCTCTCTCTGTCTCTCTCTCTCTCTCTCTCTCTCGCAGTCATAATAAGTCTTTGATTCATACAGAACCACTTGCGCAAATTTGCATAGATATTTCCACTACTAGCAAGAACTGGCAAGACAGGGCGGATACTGTAGGAAAAGATAGACAGGTGTTAGGGAGCATGTATACGGTTGGTAGGTGCAAGATACAACATTGACCATATGAAAGCAACACGAGAAGCATGAAATTGCATGGAAAAGTTGTAAGTGTTTTACGATAACGTCTTCACTGCAATAACTGTCAAGCAATTAACAACAAGCAAAACATTACATAGGTGACAAAATGTTGACGTAGATCCGTCAAACGTACTGCACTTTATATATGAATATATTGTATTGCAACTTAAGCACTGTACAACAGTGGTGCTAGATTTTTCTTATACTGACCGATGTGTACACATACACTCACACGAGTTGCAAAATGTTCCACACTTTTAGAAAGAAAGGCATAACAATAATCACACTGGGAGTTTGGGTGAACTATACAGAACAGACGACAATTCCCCAAAGTCATATGTACTTCTCACTATCCACGGGAGAAATTATTTGAAGTATGTTCTCTCAAAGCTATTCATTTCATTTGTACGTCTACATAGTTTGTAAAACAACCTGCTATTGTCAAACCTATATAAATACAGACTGTGTATCATAATTTCTGTAAAAACTGTTATATACACACTGTGGTGTCACCGCCAGACACCACACTTGCTAGGTGGTAGCCTTTAAATCGGCCGCGGTCCGGTAGTATACGTCGGACCTGCGTGTCGCCTCTATCAATGATTGCAGACCGAGCGCCGCCACACGGCAGGTCTAGGGAGACTTCCTAGTACTCCCCCCCCAGTTGTACAGCCGACTTTTCTAGCGATGGTTCACTGACTTCTACGCTCTCGTTTGCCGAGACGATAGTTATCATAGCCTTCAGCTACGTTATTTGCTACGACCTAGCAAGGCGCCAGTATCCGTACTATTGATTTTGTGAATCATGTACCATAAAGAGCGACGTTCTCCATTAATGGATTAAAGCATATCACCAGCTACGTCCGTTTTTCTCAATTCTAATTTACTTGTCATGTTCCAGACCTCACGCCAGCCTGCGTCAGCTGAAACGCGTGCATCTCGGCCTCCTTTAGGAACACGGATGTCTCTCCTGCCAACCACAACACTCACAACTAGATATGACGTATTATGAAATAATGCACGTATATGGTGATGACGACGTTGACAAGCCATGAATGTGTTTATGATTTATAGCATACTGTCACTGTTAAGGTGACATAAAGTGAAAATAGCACAACACATTCATGGAACGTATTGACAGAAAATGGATGTCGTCTGAATAAAATGGTTAAAATGGCTCTGAGCACTATGGGACTCAACCTCTGAGGTCATTAGTCCCATAGAACTTAGAATTAGTTAAACCTAACTAACCTAAGGACATCACACACACCCATGCCCGAGGCAGGATTCGAACCTGCGACCGTAGCGGTCTCGCGGTTCCAGAGTGCAGCGCCTAGAACCGCACGGCCACATCGGCCGGCGGTCGTTTGAATATATTATGATTTACTTCAGTTGAGGTTAAGAGATTAGTAGGCGGAGTGAGGTGCACACATACAGAAATCAAAAGAAGTTTTGCATCACTTCGAGTCAGAGTATTTTGGAACCTGTACAGAAAACTGGAATAGAGATCAATATAAACGTCATTTCCACCCTTTTTATTGCTCATGAAAACCCCACATTTCATGTTTTACTAACAGCGAGACCTTCACAGGTGGTGATCTAGACTGCTGTACACACCAGTACCTCTAATACCCATTACTACGTCCTCTTGTATAGATACACGCCTCTATTAGTCGTGGCATATTATCCACAATTTCATCAAGGGACTGTTGTTCCAGATTGTCCTACTCCTCAACGGCGAATCGCGTTAGGTCCCTTACAGTGGTTGGTGGGTCGCGTGAGCAGCCCTTTTCAATCTATCCCAGGCATGTGCGATAGGGTTCATGTCTGGAGAACATGCTCGCCATTCTATACGAGCGATGTCGTTACCCTGAAATAAGTCATTCACAAGATGTGTACGATGGGGGTGCGAACTGTCGTCCATGAAGACGAATGCCCCGCTAACATTCTGCCGATATGGTTCCACTATCGGTCGGAGGATGGCATTCACTTATCGTAGAGCCGTTACGGCGCCTTTCATGACCACCAGCGGCGTACGTCGGCCCCACATAATGCTACCTCCGAGCAACATGGAACCTCCACCTTGCTGCACCCGCCGGATAGTGTGTCTAAGGCGTTCAGCCTGACCGGGTTGCATCCAGATATGTCTCCGACGATTGTCTGGTTGAAGCACATGCGAGACTCATCAGTGAAGGGAACGTGATGCCAATCCTGAGCGGTCCCTTCCGCATGTTGTTGGGCCCTCTGTAATGCGTTGCATGGTGTCATGGTTGCAAAGATTGACCTCGCCAATGATGTTGGGAGTGAAGTTGCGCATCATGCAGCCTACTGCGCACAGTTTGGGTCGTAACACGATGGCCTGTGGCTACACGAAAAGCATTATTCAGCATGGTGGCGTTGCTGTCAGTGCTCTTCTGAGCCATAATCCGTAGGTAGCGGTGATCCAATGCAGCCTGAGCGAGGCAAGTCATCGACAGTTCCTGTCTCTCTGCATCTTCCCCATGTCCGAATATCACATTGGGTCACCGCGAGACGCCTGGACACTTACGTTGTTCAGAGACTTTCCTGGCTCAAAGCAACAATGTGGACACCATCTAACCGCGGTATTCACCGTCTAGCATTGGTTGTACTACAGACAACATAAGCCGGGTACCTCCTTCCTGGTGGAATGACTGGAACTGGTCGGCTGTGGGACCCCCTCCGTCTGATAGGCCCTGGTCGTGCATGGTTGTTTACATCTTTGGGCAGATTTAGTGACATCTCTGAACGGTCAATGTGACTTGTTCTCTGATACAATATCAACAGCCAACGTTTATCTTCAAGGTTCTGGGAACTGGGCTACTGCAAAACTTCTCTTATGTGTTTATTTTCATTCCTAAACGTTTATTATCTATATTCACATTTCATCGACATTAACGGCAGATACCATCAATAGAAAGTTTGATACAGCTCATTCGGTTTCTTTTTATCTCCAGTGATCTTTAAGAATTTAGTTTTGAACGATGCAGGGTACTTCTGTGAAGTTTGAAAGGTAGGAGACCAGCTACTGGCGGATTTCAAACTGTGAGGACGTGGCGTGAGTCGTGCTTGGTTAGCTCATTTGGTAGAGCACTTCCCAGCGAAAGGCAAAAGACCCGAGTTCGAGTCTCGGTCCGACGCACAGTTTTAATCTGCCTGGAAGCTTAAATTTTGTTGTTGCTTTAGAATGTCTACCATGTTGAGAGAGCCACAGCCTATCTCTACTGGCTCCTCTTCATCACTGAGCCGCGCGCGGATCACGATTGTGACCTGGCCTTCCTGCAATTCTGAAACCGCCACAATATTTTTTTCTCTGTAAATTTCTTCTGGAGCCCTTTTCCTTGCTCACCTTCGCTGTCCGTTACTGGCAGCACCAGCCTTATGGATAGTAGGTTTGTGTTACTATCTGCAACGAGCACTTCCGGGTTCTGCTCTGACATGAGCGAGGCGGTGTGAGTGGGTCGGTGGAGGGAGTCGGGGCAGCAAGTCGGCAGAGTCACTCGGAAGTTAGACAGTTGCATGTTAGTCAGTCGGCTCTGAGTCTCAGTCAGTTTTGGGTTCTGGACTGAGTGGGGTTTGTCGTTACTCGGCTGTTGGACGAGTTGGTATTCAGTAGCAGGCAGGTCCGCATGGAGAAAGTACGCGCCGGGAACGTGGACGCACCGCAGATGGAAAACCGTTGGTCGGTCGGCTGGCTGGTCGCCGTATGGCGACATGTGGTCTGCTGAGCACGGGCACCAGTATCGGTGGGGGAAGAGTTGGCAGCCACCAACGGTGGGGTCCGTGGGGTGTTAGCAGTCGCCGGGGCCGCTGTCGGCGAAAGCCGGCTGCCGCTGGTCGTTTGCTCGGCCGGTCGTCTCTCTCGACGACGTCTTGGATCCTCAGCATGAACACCATTTTCCGAGTCGGGATGAGGTTGCACTTTGTTGGTTCTCTGGAACAGAGCAGCGACGTATTCTCCACAGCGCGAAGTCAGGTTGGGGATTTCGGTGGTGGGCACTAACGGCTGAATTTGGAGGCGCTAGCTGTGTGTGCGAATTTTCGCTTTCCTCCGAAGCAGGATCCTCAAGTTGAGTAATTAGCTACCTGTTCTTAAAACTCCACTGGTATTATTTTTTCGTTATTTGTGGATTGTTGTTTCCTCAACCGATGACTCGTGTCATAATTAGTGGTGTGAGTTGTTTCCTAGAACCTGCAGCCTTCTTCTGTAGTGATTTGAGAGTTGTGACTTGCGTTCTCTGTATTCTTTTAACATTTCTTGAGCGGTGTTTCATGCCTTGATCTTAGTGCGGCTGACTTTGAAGTTATAGGTATCTTGGTTTGCTCGTTATTCGGAGATATTTTCCGTTATTTATGGAGTTCGATCTAACGGTTGTAAATCGGTTAAATTGTCGGTCGGCCGAGAAGCGTCCCTAGGTCGTGTGCCTTCTTTTATCTGACCTTAAGCCTTGGTTGCCTGTCCCACTTCACTACAACCCTTGCGGGAACTTCTCAGGCCGACACTGGAGTATACACTGAACACCACTTGTGATTGTTTGGGCCTTAAGCCTAATTTACAGAAATGTTGTAAGATGGGGACTTCTACCGTTAAAAATTCAAAGTCATGTTTTTGAGTCTTAAGTGATTGACCTTCAGCCGGCTTTATAGTAAAGATGTTTTGCCACTGAGGCGTCAGATTGAAAGTTGCATTTAGCCGGGAGTTAAGTTCTAAAATTAATGTTTGGCTTACTCTGTTTTTAATGGTCTCTTTGCTCTTGTGATTATTGTCAAATGAATAAAATAGTATGTTCGAGTGTAAGTGATAGCCACTCATTTTGGCCCCTTTCCACAAATTAAACTATCTGTCCTGTACTGCGGGTATAGCAGGGCATTTCAATCACTATCAAAGTGGAATCCTGGACTGAGTTCAATAAGGAAGGGAATTGCAACGGAACCATGGATAACAAAAGAAATACTTCAGCTGATCGACGGAAGAAAGGTGTATAAACATTTTCACGCAAATTCAGGGATACAGAAATACAAGTCATTTATGAATGAAATTTGTAGGATGTGCAGGGAATTTAAGACAAATGGCTGCACAAAAAATGTGAAGAAATCGAACGCACTCAGCCTACAAAAAAGTCAAAACAAAGTTTGGTGAAGCTAAAGGCAAGGGCGGCAACCTTATGAGCGCAATGCAAATGCCAATGTTAAAGTTTGCGCGTCCAGTATTATAATCACAATGTAAAAAAGTTATCGAAGACATAGGATCAAGTAAATCAGGATTGATGCATAACATTCCATTGGAATTTGTGAAACCGTTGGGAAAAGTGGCAACAAACCGACTATTCATGTAGGTGCGTCGAATGTGTGGGACTGACGACAAAGCGTGAGATTTTAGGAGAAACATCACCCACATTATTCCGAAGATGGGAAGGGCCAACAAGTGCGAGAACTATCTCACACTCGGTTGAACAACTCACGCAGCTATGTTGCTGAGAAGAACGGAAAAGAAAATTGAGGGTCGCTTAGATGAGGACAGGGAGGCAGTTCTGACGTTGCTGTTGATAACAGAAGAAAAATCGAAACCCGCTCATTCGAATTGTCGTCCTGGAAAAACTGTTCGACAATATCAAATGGTGCAAGGTGCTCGAAATTCGGAGAAAAATAGGGATAAACTATAAGGAAAGATGTTTACATGCAACATGTACAAGAACCAAGAGGGAATAGTAAAAGTGGAAGACAATGGTGTAAGACAGGGATGTAGTCTTTCACCCCTACTGTTCATTCTATACATCGAATACACAATGATGAAAATAAAAGAAAGATTCAAGAAAGGGATTCAAATTCAGGGCGGAAGAAAATGAGTTAGAAGATTTGCTGATGACATCTCTATCCTCAGTGAAAGAGAAGAATTACATGATGTACTGAATGGAAAGAGCAATCTAATGAATATAATAGATTCGTAGTTGATCGAAGAAAGGCGAAAGTAATTAGAAGTAGCAGAAATGAGAACAGCAAGAAACTTGAAGTCTGAATTGGGAATCAGGAAGTAGGCAATGTTAAGGAATTCTGTTACCTAGCAGAAATATAACGCATGCGTGAGGAGGACATAAAAAGCAGACTCACTGCCAAAAATGTATTCTTGGTCGCGAGAAATCTGCTGGCAACAAACGTAGGTCATTAATCGAGAAAGAAATATCTGACCATGTAGATTTGGGGCACAGTATTGAATCATAGTGAAACAAGGACTTTGGCATTTCACGAAGAGCAAAGAAACGAGGCATTTGAGATGTGGTGCTACAGAAGGAAGTAAAAAATGAGGTGGACTAATAAGGTAAAGAATAATGAGGTTTTGCACAGAATCGGCGAGGAAAGGAATATATGGACAACACAGGAAAGAGGAGGTGACAGAATGATATGACAACTGTTAAGATCTCAGGGAATGACATTCATAATGCCAGAGGGAGCTGTAGAGGTTACGATCTGTAGGGGAAGACAGAGACTGGACTACATCCAGCAAATAAATGAGGGATTATGTTGCATATGCTACTCTGAGATGAAAAGGTTGACACAGGAGAGGTATTAATGATGGGCTACATCAAACCAGTCCAACACTGTCATTTCGTCTGACTTTTCCTTATACCGTTGAATTCTTAATGTTAGGAGATCGTGTCATTTTTTTCCAGTAGAAGACGTGATGTCAGCGTGAGGTACTCATACGTAGCTCTCTCCTTTGTAGATTGCCACGACCGCCTGAGCAACACACACTGTCTGACGAACAAAGAGAAGCACTCGTAAAAAAGTGGTCAGATTGCAGTTTACACCAAGAGGGGCCATGTAAATGCTTAGTGCTGCAATTCTTTGTGACAAGTGGAACGGGAACCTGAGTACATTAGTGATGTTAGTGCTTGGTGGCAGTTACCAGGCCACGCAGAGTATGTAAGATGCGTGAACAGCGTCAGATGTTGAGTGACCACTGCAGAGATCTCGGAGATGTCGTGTAATCTTGTGAGGTAGCGTTACCGGCACGTGACAGCGCAAGAAAGCGAAGTCATTCTGAGTACGCATTTGGAAGGCTGATCGAGCAGTGCAACAAGAGATTTGTGAGAAAAGTAAAGGAACTGATTTCTTTAGCCACAGAAGTGTTTAGTTTAAGAAATAACAACAATGTTAGGCGACATTATTGCTGTTTCAATAAATAGTTCCCTTCGGAAACTATAAACAGGCGGAGTCGTTCTTCCCAGTCTTGGTAGCAGCGCTGAAAAGTTACAACACGCAGGACCATTAACATGTCGGACACATGCCTTTGAATGTTCTTGAGAGTCGCAAAATGACATCCTTTTCAGGCATTTTTTAAATTTCCGGTAAAAGGACAAAGTCACTAGCAATCAGACAAGGTGAAAAGCGGGGCTGTGGAATAACGGGTAAGTTTTTGATGTCAAAAACTCCGTGATGGAAGTGACCGTGTGGCTTGGGGCGTTGTCATCATGCAGCATCCACTTGTCTACAATGTCCGGTCTCACTCGATTCACCCTTTCCCTGAGACTTTGAAAGACATCTTTGTAAAACTTGTGGTTCACAGTTTGTCCTGGAGGAATAAGTTCTTTATACTTAACATACCCCACTCCCCACCGTGAAAAATTAAATACATTGTTTTGATCTATGATTTGATCATTCGAGCTTTTTTCGGCCAAGAAGATCGCTGAGTGTGCCACTCCGCGCTTTGCAGTTTTGACTCAAGATTGTACTGAAACCTCCAGGGTTCATTCCCTTTGATCACACGACTGAACCATTCGTTTTCATTCGAAATCTCACACGCTCCTTCGACTGTTCTTCTGCTCATTGTGAGAGATTTTGGCACCATTCTTGAAATATTTCGCACGTGCAGAATTTCTGTCAAAATTTGATCTGTGGTGAAAGTGTTTTCAGTTTAACAGGTCACCCATCATCTTTATGTTTATTTGGGCTCAGAAGAGCACTCACAGGTGCGACATTTTCATCGGGTTTGGGACCAAACTGCTGTGGTTATCGGTCCCTAAGCTTGCACACTACTTAATCTGACTTAAACCAACTTACGCTAACGATTACATACACACCCATGCCGAGGGAAAACTCGAGCTTCCGACGGGGGAAGCCGCGTCAAGACCCCTCAGACAGCTGGGCTACCTCGCCGGTCTCAGTTTTTCAAGTTGCAAGTCTGCCTGAGTGAAGTTGATCTTCCACTTCTTCTCTTCGTGGCCGGCCGCGGTGGTCTCGCGGTTCTAGGGGCGCAGTCCGGATCCTTGCGACTGCTACGGTCGCAGGTTCGAATCCTGCCTCGGGCGTGGATGTGTGTGATGTCCTTAGGTTAGTTACGTTTAAGTAGTTCTAAGTTCTAGGGGACTAATGACCACAGCAGTTGAGTCCCATAGTGCTCAGAGCCATTTGAACCATCTTCTCTTTGTCCCAAAAATGATTTTTGCCAGTCAAACCGTTGTCTTCTTGTTAAGGATGTTCCCCATACGCCTGTTTCAATATTTCAAAAGTCACACTCACGGATTCCCCAAATCTAACACAAAACGTGAGGGCATGACGTTCCTCTAAATTCCACTGTTCCATGTTCCTAATACACCACTAGAAGGGATCTTTACTACTGGCGCTCTCGGAATTCGCGAGATGGCTGTATGGAGCTGATACTCGGACTGAGCGTCAGGATGGATACGTCCGTCTATACAAGCAGAACAACATAGTGTTGCCAGATCGCGCGCAGTACTGTCAGTCACATTGCTTTTCTCACAAACCTCGCATGGGGTTTCGTAGGGTGTCCTGATATGACAGCGGCGATATTTTGGTCTGAAGGGCAACTTGTGGGCAGACATACTTGTCGCCAAGGTTTCGATCGACCCCCACTGTCACCACGAGTGAGCACTGCCGTATTGTACACCAAGCATATCGTAACCTCTTGACGCCTACATCTAAGAGCTGAGAACACGTAATGGCCTCTGTAGCATTCTGCGTCACCCCACGTCACTGGTCGGAATCTAGCAGCAACCGGAATAAGGAATTACAGACCCGTGCCTAGAATACCCTTAACACTACAACGCAGACGGCGGCGTTTGAGTTAGTGTCAGGTCTGAGAAGCATGAAATCGTTATGAATGGCGTCGCATTGTTTTCAGCGACGAAATACAGGTTGTTTACCACGCCGGATGACCATTGTCGGCGAGATTCTTCCAGTGTTTTGGAGAAGGTCTGAGAAGTTACTTTGGGAGTTGTAGTGTGCCGAAGCATCGCATATTACTCTTGGTCACAGCTTATGGCGACCGAATTCGGACGCTAGATTGATACATCATGGCGATTTGCAGCCTCTTATGGTACCTCTCGTGAGAACCAAATCGTGTTATCGTTTTTCAGTTGGTCAATCCTCTTCCACGCATAAAATTTGTCTCAGTTAACTGTCTTCGTGAAGCTGAGTTACTCCCACGAGCAGCAAATACCCTGGTCTGGCACCAATGGAACATGTTCGGTAATAGCTCACACGTCAACTCCGTCACTGTGCTAATATCTTGTACATCAAGGACCATTTGCAACAGTTATGCACCAGTTTGCCTTCGGAGAAGATGCAATGGCTTTACAACATCCTTCACATCCGAATCACTGCTTGCATCCAGCCCACAATGGGTGCAAAGTAATACTGCATGTGGCGGTACACTGTCGAGTTCTTTGTAAACAGTACGGTAATCACTGTAATAAGAACGAACATTCTTTACAACCGGGAAGTTTTATTTTGTTTCATCACCCTCGTCTGGGGGTCTTCGATTCCTTGGCAGGTAACTGCACAGTCCGATGAAAAGCGCCTGGCCATCTAAAGTGGCCATTAATAATGGGTGCGCCTACCTTCACCGTTTTGACGGCTTGAAATCTGCTAAGGACACTTTCACTGAGTGATCGCAGTGTCTATTGAGGAACGATGGCTAGTTATTATCGAAGAACCGAAAGTAGGGAAAGTAGTGGTCTCAGACGATGGGTTCTGGAGCGACGTCGACGTTCTAACTTATCCCAAAGTAATCCACTGAGTTCAGTCCGCGACTGTCGGTAGGCCAGGCCTGTTCATGTATGTTACTGTCAACAAAACATGGAATCACAGATACTATTTTATGAGATGTCGCATTGTGATTTGTTCCGCTTCTGTACGAAGTACACAATGCTGTAATATGTGCTCATATCCTTCCGCATTTTGCTTTTTTCTTAAGCGCAGTGAGCACCCTTAACAAAGAATGACACTCCATACCGTTACACTACCTCCAATAGTGGCACTACACGTAGTGGCACGTAACAATCACCCGCCATATACCAAACCCAGAGGACTGCGTTGGTTTGTCAGGATTAGGCACCGTTCATCGCTCCAAGTCAGCCGTTAAGGCAGAGGTTGGAAATACAGCTACGGTTGTAAAGTTCCTTTATTATCACACTACTGGTTTTTGCTTTATATAAGCCCATCTTCAGGTGTCGTAACTTGCTACTGAGGCCCCCGATCGCCTCGGTGGACGTGTACGAGCCGCGGTATGCTAGCTACGAGCGCTCGTGGGTGGGATAAAAGAACTTTACAACTGTAACGGTACTTTCAACGTCTGATGTAATGCTCAGCTGCGGATGTTCGTCCAAAGGGATTATTTGTAGCCGTTAAAAGTCATCTACTGACCAGCGGTGTAGCTCTTTACAACTCAAGCCTCACTTAGTAATTACTACAGAAATGTGAGGCTTACGAGGCGTCGATCGACCCTTGCATCTGATTCGTTTTAACTCGCTACGCGCAGTGATCGTGGTAGCTGGTAGTACTTCGAAACTCACGAGTTATTCCTTCCGCTGATTTCGCGCGATTTTTACAACGACCCTCCCCACCGCCCGGCGATAGCTGTCCGTCAGTACGTGAGGTCTGGCCGGTCCTGGCATAGCAGAGGCTGTTCCTTCACGTGTTCACTTCGCAAGCGCATCACCGACAATCGACCTGATCAGCTTAAGAAGTGTTTAAATGCCCCTGATGAATCTCTTACAGTCTGTTACTCCTTGAGCTCTAGAAACCTACCAATACTTCTGCTACTGTGTCTCTGCCGACAACACCGTTCTAACCGCCACCTTTTACATTGGGGGGTTCCTCTCGGGACATATGGTGGTAAATTCGGCATTACAAAGGGATGTCTGGATATTTTTGATAAAATGCTGCACATCGGAATCGTTTAATATAGGGGGGAGGTCTTACACTACTGGTAACACGAATTCATATTTTAATTCCTTGTGATTTAGTGGTATAGAGAGACGAGAAGACGATTATATACGAAATATTAATCGGAACTCACTGAAACCTAGTTCATGGCGTCCTAAATGGATGCACTGTTGTACTATACCTGACCAGACATATTTTAAAAGTGACGGCAAAATGCGCTGCAGTAGAGCATTGACCGAAAATACTGCAGAATTATTTTAAATTAATTTGCGCAAGACTTTTTCAATTGTTGTAAATTACTTACTTAAATACACACGCATATGCGAGAATTGTTTCTCTGTGTCATTTGCAGTTTTGCGTCATCAAACGCCAGCGTAATTTAAATTGTAGTATGTACTCGAGTACATGGCATATGCCGTGTAGTACCTTTTAAATATAAATTTGTCCATATGGTATGCAATAGCTGAGATCTGCTACTCTATTATGAAGTTTCTCAACTTCAGTCACTTTATACAGTATTTACTGGCACTGTACTCTTCCACAACCTGCTCTAGTTGTCATTGTGTAAACCTTATTTGCACAACAGTTGTTCATTGCCAGTGCATGTAAATTGACGACAAGGTTGTTACTCTATATATCAGTGAGATTATGTTTCATAAAACATTGTCAGTAACTCCATGTCACAAAAAAAAAGGGAAAAATAAGCTTAGAAATTATCTTACAAACATTTTTTCTGCACCCACAGATTCCAAGGAAGTGCCATACACTAATTGCTAACCACGTAATAATTGTGTCTGTAAGACTTTCACCTAATTAGAAACGTAACTCTTCGCCATGAGTTAACTGTTCGTTTGATCTTCCTTTATCATGTACCATATAATAGTAAAAGAGATTAAAACTTCAATTTTAATGTATCGAACTTAAAACGTTACTCATCTTAGTGGCCGGACGGGAGCCAATCTTCATACAGAAATCATTCAACGTCTAAGTATGTGTAATACAAAGACGGACATCACGTCATATCATCGCTAGTAACACCACATTCTACAAAACGCCAACGGCTCTGCCTTGCTGAATGGCAAGCACATGGATGGGTACAACAGGTGCTGTTTGCCGCAAAGTGGACAGCTGGTGGCATAATGCTCCTGACAACAGACTATTGCCCCCTTATCCTGTACTTAATTTCAAATCGCTCCGCAGAAGCGAGGGTATGTAACATCAATGGGGACATTAAGCTCGTCGGCCTTCTTTGTACCGGTATCCTGAGATAGCAGTAGTCTGTATTCCGGTGCCGAGTTTCACCCTATCACTTCTCCCGTAGTCAAACAACAGTAACATGTCATCACACTACACATACCCAATACAGTTACCTGCGCTTCTTAGATTCACTTAAACAAAGAACTCTCAGACTTTGGGCAGGAAAGCTGCCGTTATGGGTGAAAGAGATCTCGTTCCGTTTAGGCAGCCATTAATGCCACCTGACTTTACTTTCTTACTCTACGAAACAACCGTAACTAATGAAATGCTTCGCACCCGTTAAGTACAAATTTGAAGAAGAGATACACAAAGAACAGGTTTCCCCTGTGAACAAGGGAGGAGTATAAATAGAAATGAGACCTCTTCAAGTATATTTAGAGTTAGTTTGTAATGGAAAATGAAAAAGGAGGGCAAGTTTAAAACATGGATGGTTTCAAACATCTGGTGGTCGAAGCAAGTTCCCGACGACGGTAATGGCATGAGCGCATTTCCATAGCCTCAGATGGCAGGATTCACGGTTATGGCAGTCATAAGATAAGGCGAGCTCTTCGGTCCACTCCGGAGATTGTGTCGTTCCACCAGAGCCCTATCTCCGAGTTAAATCTGTTCTCCGCCAGTGGAGCAGCCTCAGTGTACACCAGCGTGGATGACAACAATCCCCAGGTGCCTGCAGATTCGCAGTGTTCAAGAGAGCTGATGTTATCGAGCATCTCTGAAAAGTACGATACGTAACTACATTCCACAAGAGTATACAACATATTTATTGCCTCGTAGTACAACAAGTAATCAAGCGGCTGGCATTTTCACTTCAGTTACCTACTGGAGACTTTATTGTAGTTTTCAGTAGACATCCAAGCCTTTTAGCTTCTGATTCGTTCCTATTTTTCTGCTACTTTCTCCTATTATTACTTTCATGTTAACTCTTAGCCACTTATGAGTTCTCTAAATTCATTGGAGTGTCTCCTCTGTCATTATTATTGTCTCTGATATAGTACTCAATGTATATAACTGTACTGTGTGATTGTAATTAAACCGTCGGTTTTCGAGTGATGCAGTGTGGGCTGTATACATGGTAGGAATGATGAAGCGGCCTAACTATAGTCATTAATCAATGTGGTCTCGGAATATGCTGGAAAAATAATAGTTCCATATTCCGCCACCAGGTGGCGCTCGAAGTTGTCAGAAAATGAATATTTCCTATTTGGCTTCAGGTTGCCGTTTCTCACTTGGTGTCATGTTTTGATTTATTTTGTGAAGTGACTGTTGGTGTAAAGGGTTAGGGAGATGGAAGTTTTCATGCGAAAAGCAGTGGTTATAAAGAAGAAAGATGGTGCACTTCTGGTAAAGATGCCTTATCAGAACGGGAGCAACACCAGCGCCATAATAACTTCTCCACATAAAAAATTGTGTGAAATGCTGTTTTAGTAACTTTATGCATCTGTTTGCTTTCTAGTGTTGTCAACTGCAGTGCCTCTGAACCCAGACTGTGGGAATATCGCCAACAGAAACAGATGCGAACAGGCCCCACGTCAATAAATGGGCTAAAGAATACGATCTAGTAATTTGCAGAAACAGGGAATTATGTGGTGCAGTAGGAAGAGGGAAGCGGCATATTGCCATGGCAAATGTTGTCCAACTTGCTGTAGCTATAGCCGACCATGCAGCACATGCCTCAAGTTCTGCAGCTAGTGATCGAGCTGTCTCACTGAATTGTCTCTCCTCTTATCAAGAGTTCAAATTAATTTGCTGCGAATTTTACACTGGTATTTGTTGTTGTGGTCTTCAGTCCTGAGACTGGTTTGATGCAGCTCTCCATGCTAATCTATCCTGTGCAAGCTCCTTCAACTCCGCGTACCTACTGCATCCGACATCCTTCTGAATCTGCTTCGTGTATTCATCTCTCGGTCTCCCTCTACAATTTTTACACTTCACGCTGCCCTCCAATGCTAATTTTATGATCCCGTGATGCCTCAGGACAAGTCCTATTAACCGATCCCTTCTTCTAGTCAAGTTATGCCACAAACTTCTCTTCTCCCCAATCCTATTCAATACCTCCTCATTTGATACGTGATCTACACACCTAATCTTCAACATTCTTCTGTAGCACCACAATTTGAAAGCTTCTATTCTCTTCTTGCGCAACTATTTAATGTCGATGTTTCACTTCCATACATGGCTACACTCCATACAAATACTTTCAGAAACGACTTCCTGGCACTTAAATCTATACCCGATGTCAACAAATATCTCTTCTTCAGAAACGCTTTCCTTGCCATTGCCAGTTTACATTTTATATCCTCTCTACTTCGACCAACATCAGTTATTTTGCTCTCCAAATAGCAAAACTCATTTACTACTTTAAGTGTCTCATTTCCTAATCTAATTCCCTCAGCATCACCCGACTTAATTTGACTACTTTCCATTATCCTCGTTTTATTTTTGTTGATGTTCATCTTATATACTCCTCTCAAGGTACTGTCCACCCTGTTCAACTGCTCTTCCAAGTACTTTGCTGCCTCTCACAGAATTACAATGTCATCGGCAAACGTCAAAATTGGTTTGTTCTTCTCCAATGGACTTTAATACCTACTCCGAATTTTTCTATTGTTTCCTTTACTGCTTGCACAACGTACTGATTGAATAACATCGGGGAGATGCTACAACCCTGTCTCACTCCCTTCCCAATCACTGCTTCCCTTTCATGCCCCTCGACTAGTATAACTGCAATCTGGTTTTTGTACAAATTGCAAATGTTCTTTCGCTCCCTGTATTTTACCCCTACCACCTTTAGAATTTGAACGCTGTATTCCAGTCAACATTGACAAAAGCTTTCTCTAAGTCTACAAATGCTAGGAATGTAGGTTTGCCTTTCCTTAATCATCCTCCTAAGATAAGTTGTAAGGTCAGTATTGCCTCACGTGTTCCAGTATTTCTACGGAATCCAAACTGATCTTCCCCGAGATCGACTTCTACCAGTTTTTTCATTCGTCTGTAAATAATTCGCATTAGTATTTTGCAGCTGTGGCCTATTAAACTAATAGTTAGGTAATTTTCACATCTGTCAACACCTGCTTTCTTTGTGATTGGAATTATTATATTCTTCTTGAAGTCTGAGGGTATTTCGCCTGTCTCGTACATCTTGCTCACAAGATGGTAGAGTTTTGTCAGGACTGGCTCTCCAAGGCCGTCAGTAGTTGTAATGGAATGTTGTCTACTCCCGGGCCTTCTTTCGACTCAGGTCTTTCAGTCCTCTGTCAAACTCTCACGTAGTATCGTATCGCCCGTTTCATCTTCATCTACATCCTCTTCCATTTCCGTAATATTGTCCTCAAGTACATCGCCCTTGTATAGACCCTCTAGATACTACTTCCACCTTTCTGCTTTCCCCTCTTTGCTTAGAACTGGGTTTCCACCTGAGCTCTTGATATTTATATAAGTCGCTCTCTTTTCTCCAAAGGTATCCTTAATTTTCCTGTAGGCTGTATCTATCTTACCCTTAATGCGGTGAGCCTCTACATCCTTACATTTGGCCTCTAGCCATGCCTGCTTAGCCATTTTGCACTTCCTGTCGATCTCAATTTTGAGACATTAGTTTCCTTTTTGTCTGCTTCATTTACTGCATTTTTATATTTTCTCCTTTCATTAATTAAATTCAATATTTCTTCTGATACTCAAGAATTTCTACTAGACTTCGTGTTATTACCTACTTGATCTCTTCTGCTTTCACTACTTCATCCCTCAGAGCTACCCATTCGTCTTCTACTGTATTTCCTTCCCCCATTCCTGCCAATTGTTCCCTTATGCTGACCCTAAAATTCTGTACAACCCATGGTTTAGTCAGATTAACCAGGTCCCATCTTCTTAAATTCCCACCTTTTTGCAATTTCTTCAGTTTAAATCTACAGTTCGTAACCAATACATTGTGGTCAGTGACCACATCTGCAATTGGAAATGTCCTATAGTTTAAAACCTGGTTCCTTAATCTCTTTCTATCTGATACCTTTTAGTATCTCCAGGATTCTTCCATGTATACAACCTTCTTTTATGATTCTTGAACCAAGTGTTAGCTATGATTAAGTTATGCTCTGTACAAAATTCTACCAGACGGCTTCCTCTCTTATTTCTTAGCCCCAATACATATTCACCTACTTTGTTTCCTTCTCTCTCTTTTCCTACTGTCGAATTCCAGTCACCCATGACTATTAAATTTTTTTCTCCCTTCACTACCTGAGTAATGTTTTTTATCTCATCCTCCATTTCTTCAATTTCTTCGTCATGTGCAGAGCTAGTTGGCATATAAACTTGTACTACTGTAGTAGGCATGGGCTTCGTGTCTATCTTGGCCACTATAATATTTTCACTATGCTGTTTGTAGTAGCTTACCCGCACTCCTATTTTTTTATTCATTATTCAACTTACTCCTGCATTACCCCCATTTGATTTTGTATTTATAACCCTGTATTCACCTGACCAGAAGTCTTGTTCCTCCTGCCACCGAACTTCACTAATTCCCACTATATCTATCTTTAACTTATCGCCGGCCGCGGTGGTCTCGCGGTTCTAGGCGCGCAGTCCGGAACTGTGCGACTGCTACGGTCGCAGGATCGAATCCTGCCTCGGGCATGGACGTATGTGATGTCCTTAAGTTAGTTAGGTTTAAGTAGTTCTAAGTTCTAGGGGACTAATGACCACAGCAGTTGAGTCTCATAGTGCGCAGAGCCATTTAACCCATCCATTTCCCGTTTTAAATTTTCTAACCTACCTGCCGGATTAAGGGATCTGACATTAGACGCTCCGATACGTAGAACGCCAGTTTTCTTTCTCGTTATACTGATAACGACGTCCTCTTGAGTAGTCCCTGCCCGGAGATCCGAATGGGGGACTATTTTACCTCCGGAATATTTTACCCAAGAGGGCGCCATCATCATTTATCCATACATTAAAGTTGCATGCCCTCGGTAAAAATTACTGCTGTAGTTTCCCCTTGCTTTCGGCCGTTCGCGGTACCACTACAGCAAGGCTGTTTTGATTAGTGCTACAATTCCAGCTCAGTCAATCATCCAGACTGTTGCCCCTGCAACTACTGAAAAGGCTGCTGCCCCTCTTTACACTGGTATCCTTACAAAATTCCAATGAAGCCCCAAGACGGTCTACAATGGCATTACTTCGCTCTTCATTTTCTGGTGCGCATGAAAATAGATGAGGTGTGGCCGACGAATATTCTTAAGACGGACGGGACTCTTTCTTCTCTGCACGTTGCCGTGAATGCACCGGACTGCTGCATATGGGGTACACCGCCACATGTTGTGCAGTAAAATGCATGGCAAACAGCTTACGAGATTCTGTGGTGTGGTTTCACTAGATCCTTCAGTCTTCGTCTGTTTTTCTTCGAACATATAAGCAAAAGATCCCGTGTTCGAATCCCGGCCGGGGGACACGTTTTTAACGTGTCCCCAATGACGTATATCAACGCCCGTTTGCGGCTAGGGTGTCGATTTAATATCGTTTCATTCTAGAGAAGCTGTACGGTCATCAATGGTATGTGTTCTTTCGGGAGTAGATACTACCTGCACGTATAGGATATACTAAGAGTAAAATGCTCATTGTATAGTTTCTTTTGAATAGGTTGCATCGGGTGTATCCATCAAGAAGGCGATACATCGGTATTAGCTATAAAACTGGGCGATTTCATTAGAATATTATACTCTCTCAGCTACTGTAATGCTACTGGAGGTGTTTTTACCATTATAGAACTTCTGGGCATTCAGAATCACTTATCATAAAGTCGGATACAGCGTACCATGTCCTTTGCATATGAGTAGTGTTTAGAATTCCTTAATGAGTTGTCGAGTAATGCGTTGCTGTGCTGTGCTGTCCTATAGGGATACGTTCGCTCCTTTTTGGTGGTCTTTTCAGCAGCCTGTTCATTTTAATAACTGAAAATAATTCACGTACTACCGCTGGAGTTATTATTTGGATTACGGATTGTATATTACTTCCATCCCATTTCGTGATGGAAACATATATTTTTTAGTTTACCTTCCCTCCTGACTTATGTCTCTCAAATAATGTAACTTCTGCTATTAATTTTTCAGAGCATGTTGTGAGACACTACAACCTTCCCATACAGCACTGCGCTCAGAGCGCTGGATTGTGGGAAAGGGAAGTGGTTCAGACCAGAATCGAATCAACGCAGTAGATTAATGACCAATGCTGCTGCAGTGCCCTTCGTTAGTGGTGTTGTTACACGATGGTCCTCGCTCGTTTTGGCAATTGATGGACTGGAAACTTTCCCACACAGACAATACGTCCCACAAACAGTTAGAATACGGTAATAGGCACAATATAGTTTACACGTTTCGTATATATAGGGTGCACTTGAAGTTCCTCCCTTAGAAGCTGACTACTGCAGCATAAGTCCTACGGCCACAACATTAAACTAAAAAATATCTCGAAATTTTAGTACAGCCGAGCCAGTATCTAAGACAGGACACACTTTAACAATACGAACGTTAGCTTGTGAGCCAATACACTTGCAGACTTATGTTTGGGAGGGCAAGAAATGCATTCGAAGTAATATTCATTCCTTTTTTGATCTGCCTAAGCTATAATAGTGAACCTGACATTCATTTTTATGCCTTTCAGTACGAAAACACAAAAGAAGTGTGAGTGTTGTGGGGCACAAAGCTAAAAAGTTTCGAAAAAGCACATCTCTAAGCCATCAGCTGTACAAATACACCTTTATCTCCGTCGGTTTCCATTAAATAAGCGTTTTCACAAGAGGAAAGCTGTACAATGATGGGTCACTAATACACTATCTTCAAATCAACTCCAATCATATGTTCATACAATTGCTCCAAAACTCAGATGAACTAAAATCACTTTCATTGATAGCAAATACAGTACTGTATAGTACGTAATCCCTAGCTGTTCCCAAACACCTGTTAGTTTTAGCAGCTAAAGATAATGATTTATACACTATTGTATTTTCTACCACACAAAATAATTTTAATCCCGCTGATTGGAAAATAATGTGTTCGTGTCTCAACATTGTACACCTTTTTCTCTTCTCAAGATGATTATTTAACTGAAACCGGTAGAGAATAAAGTTGTATTTGTTCCGCTGATGGCTCAGAGATGCGTTTCTTCAAATGTTTGATAACCCAAAGCATTTAGGTTATAAAATTTCTAGAAACGGCAAACCTTTCCAAAATTACCGTGTGAGGTACAACTGTAGGAAATCACTGGACTCGCTTTTGGAAGGACAGTGTTTCACAACCTTTTCCCGATTATCCTAATTTAAAGTAAAGAGATGAAAGCCACCCCCCCCCCCCTTCCCACCCGCCATGAACCATAGACCTTGCCGTTGGCGGGGAAGCTTGCGTGCCTCAGCGATACAGATAGCCAAACCGTAGGTACAACCACAACGGAGGGGTATCTGTTGAGAAGCCACACAAACGCGTGGTTCCTGCAGAGGGGCAGCAGCCTTTTCAGTAGTTGCAGGGGCAATAGTCTGGGTGATTGACTGATATGGCTTGCAACAATAACCAAAACGGCCTTACTGTGCTGGTACTGCGAACGGCTGAAAGCAAGGGAAAACTACGGCCGTAATTATTCCCGAGGGCATGCAGCTTTACTGTATGATTAGATGATGATGGCGTCCTCTTGGGTAAAATATTCCGGAGGTCAAATAGTCCCCCATTCGGATCTCCCGGCGGGGACTACTCAAGAGAAGGTTGTTATCAGCAGAAAGAAAATTGGCGTTCTACGGATCGGAGCGTGGAATGTCAGATCTCTTAGTCGGGCAGGTAGGTTAGAAAATTTAAAAAGGGAAATAGATAGGTTAAAGTTAGATATAGTGGGAATTAGTGAAGTTCGGTGGCAGGAGGAACAAGACTTTAGGTCAGGTGAATACAGGGTTATAAACACAAAATCCAATAGGAATAATGCAGAAGTAGGTTTAATAATGAATAGGAAAACAGGAATGCGGGTAAGGTACTACAAACAGCATAGTGAACGCATTATTGTGGCCAAGGTAGATACGAAGCCCACACCTACTGCAGTAGTACAAGTTTATATGCCCACTAGCTCTGCAGATAACGAAGAAATTGATGAAATGAGTGATGAGATAAAGGAAATTATTCAGATAGTGAAGGGAGACGAAAATTTAATAGTCATGGGCGACTGGAATTCGAGTGTAGGAAAAGGGAGAGAAGTAAATGTAGTAGGAGAATATGGATTGGGGCAAAAAAACGAAAGAGGAAGCCGACTCGTAGAATTTTTCACAGAGCACAACTTGGTTTAAGAAACATGAAAGACGGTTGTATACATGGAAGAACCCTGGAGATACTAAACGGTATCTGATAGATTATATAATTGTAAGACTAAGATTTACGACCCAGGTTTTAAATTGTAACACATTTCCAGGGGCAGATGTGGACTCTGACCACAATCTATTGGTTATGACCTGCACATTAAAACTGAAGAAACGGCAAAAAGGTGGCAATTTAAGGAGATGGGACCTGGACAAACTGAAAGAACCAGTGGTTGTACAGAGTTTCAGGGAGAGCGTAAGAGAACAATTGACAGGAATGGGGGCAAGAAATACAGTAGAAGACGAATGGGTAGCTCTGAGTGATGAAGTAGTGAAAGCAGAAGAGAATCAAGTAGTTAATAAGACGAGGGCTAGTAGAAATCCTTGAGTAACAGAAGAAATACTGAATTTAATTGATGAAAGGAGAAAATATAAAAATGCAGTAATAGAAACATGCAAAAAGAAATACAAACGTCTCAAAAATGAGATCGACTGGAAATGCAAAATGGCTAAGCAGGGATGGCTAGAGGACAAATGTAAGGATGTAGAGGCTTATATCACTAGGGTAAGATAGAGACTGCCTACAGGAAAATTAAAGAGACCGTTGGAGATAAGAGAACCGCTTGTATGAACATCAAGAGCTAAGATGGAAACCCAGTTTTGAGGAAAGAAGGGAAAGCAGAAAGGTGGAAGGAGTATATAGAGGGTCTATACAAGGGTGATGTAATTGAAGACAACATTATGGAAATGGAAGAGGATGTAGATGAAGATGAAATGGGAGATACGATATTACGTGAAGAGTTTGACAGAGCACTGAAAGACCTAAGTCGAAACAAGGCCCCGGGAGTAGACAAAATTTCATTAGAACTACTGACGGCCTTGGGTGAGCCAGTCCTGACAAAACTCTACCATCTGGTGAGCAAGATGTATGCGACAGGCGAAATACCCTCAGACTTCAAGAAGAATATAATAATTCCGATCCCAAAGAAAGCAGGTGTTGACAGATGTGAAAATTACCGAATTATTAGTTTAATAAGTCACAGCTGCAAAATACTAGCACGAATTCTTTACAGACGAATGGAAAAACTAGTAGAAGCCGACCTCGGGGAAGATCAGTTTGGATTCCATAGAAATACTGGAACACGTGAGGCAATACTGACCTTACGACGTATCTTAGAGGAAAGATTAAGGAAAGGCAAACATACGTTCCTAGCATTTGTAGACTTAGAGAAAGCTTTTGACAATTTTGACTGGTATACTGTATTTCAAATTCTAAAGGTGGCAGGGGTAAAATACAGGGAGCGAAAAGCTATTTACAATTTGTTCAGAAACTAGATGGCAGTTATAAGAGTCGAGGGACATGAAAGGGAAGCAGTGGTTGGGAAGGGAGTGAGACAGGGTTTTAGCCTCTCCCCGATGTAATTTAATCTGTATATTGAGCAAGCGGTAAAGGAAACAAAAGAATAATTCGGTGAAAGTATTAAAATCCAAGCAGAAGAAATAATAACTATGAGGTTCGCCGATGACATTGTAATTCTGTCAGAGACAGCAATGGACTTGGAAGAGCAGTTGAATGGATTGGACAGTGTCTTGAAAGGAGGATATAAGATGAACATCAACAAAAGCAAAACGAGTATAATGGAATGTAGACGAATTAAGTCGGGTGATGCTGAGGGAATTAGATTAGGAAATGAGATACTTAGAGTAGTAAAGGAGTTTTGCTATTTGTGGAGCAAAATAATTGATGATCGTCGAAGTAGAGAGGATATAAAGTGTAGATTTTTAATGGCAAGGAGAGCGTTTCTGAAGAAGAGATGTTTGTTAACATCGGGTATAGATTTAAGTGTCAGAAAGTCGTTTCTGAAAGTATTTGTATGAAGTGTAGCCATGTATGGAAGTGAAACATGGATGATAAATTGTTTGGACAAGAAGAGAATAGAAGCTTTCGAAATGTGATGCTACAGAAGAATGCTGAATATTAGATGGGTAGATCACATCACTAATGATGGAGTATTGAATAGGATTGGGGAGAGGAGATGTTTGTGGCACAACTTGACCAGAAGAAGGGATCGGTTGGTAGGACATGTTCTGAGGGATCAAGGGATCACCAATTTAGTATTGGAGGGCAGAGTGCAGTGCAAAAATCGTTGAGGGAGACCAAGAGATGAATACACTAAACAGATTCAGAAGGATGTAGGTTGCAGTAGGTACTGAGAGATGAAGAAGCTTGCACAGGGTAGATTGGGATGGAGAGCTACTTCAAACCAGTCTCTGGACTGAAGACCACAACAACAACAAGGTGAAGGACCAGGTGCCACGCGTTCTGATGTTGTTTTATTACATTGTAACCAGTTTTGGTGTCTCATCGCACCATCTTCAGGCCTTACATGACGCTAAGACGGTGAACTCCAGTCGTATAAACGATCTCACCGGTGGCCAACATACGTTTTGCAGTATTCTACAGAAGCCAGTTCATAAAGTTTGGCCACTAGTGGGATCGTGTATACGACTGGATATGGCTGTAAGTGTTTAATTTTATTAGTAAAATGATCGTCCAAAGTGCCGCAGACTATCAATCTCAAGGACGGATATACAGATCCTGAATTCCACAGCTTATCCAAAAGCGGATAGTGGGTTGCTTCCTCCGAAAACATTTACGATCGAAATCCCCCTTGTGCACATGGTCATGTCCGTATATGTGTGGCTCAGAGATGATTGTTGAGTGAGTGCTGCATGTACGGGCATGGCCATGTGCAAAAGGTGGGTTATTATTGTAAACGTGTTATTTCTCAAAAACCTTTTGATAACGGGCTATATTTTATCAGCTAATACGAAAAAGTGGCCTGAGGATCCAGCTCACGGTGAACACACTTTCTAACAAACAGTTTTGAAGACCAGAAGATGACAGGAAAACTTGTCGAGAGCGATTGTTGAAAATAAATAAGTAATTATGCGATATTGACTATAGCAATTTTTTTACCAAGTAAAACAAATCGCTCCTTCTTATTTCTACACATGAGAAGCTTCAGGTTTCGGTAGTATTCTGTGGACAGATGAAGCAATGTTTGATATCTGTTTGTTTGTTAACGGCCGCAGCATGTAAACAGAGCATCCGAAGGTGGTTTCTGAACAAGCTAACACCTCCCGAAGGTCACAGTGTGGTATATCATGACATTCACGTACATTTTGGGTTCATATATCATTCTGGACACAGAGAATTCAGAACGGTATCTTAATATGCTTGAAAATTATGTTAAAGGTTTTTGTTTCTACATGGGACAACTGCAATGACTTAATCTGTGCGAAAGGGGGGGCCTCATCTCACTACGTGTATCCAATCAGCGTGTGGCCCAACATCTGTTTGGCAGGAGGCTGGCTGGGACGTTGTGGTCCCCTTGAACGGTCAGTAACGGCTCCTGAGCCAACGCCCTGCGATTTATCTCTCATGCGGCGGGCAAAAGAGGAAAATTATCGCACAAAGCCAACCTCCAATAATGAATTGGTTGAGCGAATTCGCCAAGTTCTGGAAAAATTGCCGATGGATACTCTGGAGAAATTTGTTGCCAACATCCATATCCATTTGCGGAAGCTGGCAGATAATGGTGTGCAAGTGATGAATTTCAGAAAAGCATTACACTTCAGCCACTGCAAGGAACTAATTTTTTTCGTTTCATGAAAATTGATGAAGTATTAAAAATGTTTTAAACAATGTTTAATAGGTAGTTAATTTTCCATCATCAAGTATGCCCCCCCCCTCCCTTTCGAAGAACCATGGACCTTGCCGTTGGTGGGGAGGGTTGCGTGCCACAGCGATACAGATAGCCGTACCGTAGGTGCCACTACAACGGAGGGGTATCTGTTGAGAGACCAGACAAACGTGTTGTTCCTGAATAGGGGAAGCAGCCTTTTCAATAGCTGCAGCGGGAACAGTCTGGATGATTGACTGATCTGGCCGTGCAACACTAACCAAAACGGCCTGCTGTGCAGGTACTGCGAACAGCTGAACGCAAGGGGAAACTACAGCCGTAATTTTTCCTGAGGGCATGCAGCTTTACTGTATGGTTAAATGATAATGGCATCCTCTTGGGTAAAATACTCCGAGGTAAAATAGTCCCCTTTCGGATCTCTGGGCGGGGATTACTCAAGAGAGTGTCGTTATCAGAAGAAAGAAAACTGGCCTTCTACGGATCGGAGCGTGGAATGTCAGATCCCTTAATCGGGCAGGTAGGTTAGAAAATTTAAAAAAGGAAATGGATAGGTTAAAGTTAGATATAGTGCGAATTAGTTAAGTTTGCTGGCAGGATGAACAAGACTTCTGGTCAGGTGACTGCAGGGTTATAAACACATAATCAAATAGGGGTAAAGCAGGAGTAGGTTTGATAATGTATAGGAAAATAGGAATGCGGGTAAGCTACTACAAACAGCATAGTGATCGCATTATTGTGGCCAAGGTAGGTACGAAGCCCACCCCTACCCCAATAGTACAAGTTTATATGCCAACTAGCTTTGCAGATGACGAAGAAATTGAAGAAATGTATGACGAAATAAAAGAAATTATTCTCATAGTGAGGTGAAACGAAAATTTAATAGTCATGGGTGACTGGAATTCGTCAGTAGGAAAAGGGAGAGAAGGAAACGTAGTAGGTGAATATGAATTGAGGCTAAGAAATGAAAGAGGAAGCCGCCTGGTAGGATTCTGCACAGAGCACAACTTAATCATAGCTAACACATGGTTAAAGAATCAAAAAAGAAGGTTGCATACATGGAAGAACCCTGGAGATACTGAAAGGTTTCAGATAGATTGTATAATGGCAAGACAGAGATTTAGGGACCAGGTTTTAAATTGTAATACATTTCCAGGGGCAAATGTGGACTCTGACTACAATCTATTGTTTATGAACTGTAGATTAAAACTGAAGAAAATACAAAAAGGTGGTAATTTAATGAGATGGGACCTTGATAAACTGACTAAAACAGAGGTCGTACAGAGTTTCAGGGAGGGCATAAGAGAAAAACTGACAAGAATGAGAGAAAGAAATACAGTAGAAGAATAATGGGTAGCTCTGAGGGACGAAGTAGTGAAGGCAGCAAAGGATTATGTGGGTATAAAGGCGAGGGCTAGTAGAAATCCTTGGGTAACAGAAGAAATATTAAAATTAATTGATGAAACGAGAATTGATAAAAATGCAGTGAATGAAGCAGGCAAAAAGGAATACAAACGTCTCAAAAATGAGATCGACAGGAAGTGCAAAATGGCTATGCAGGGATAGCTAGAGGACAAATGTGTGGATATAGAGGCTTATCTCACTAGGGGTAAGATAGATACTGCGTAAAGGAAAATTAAAGAAACCTTTGGAGAAAAGAGAGCCATTTGTATGAATATCAAGAGCTCAGATGGAAACCCAGTTCTAAGCAAAGAAGGAAAGCAGAAAGGTGCAAGGAGTATATAAAGGATCTAGACAAGGGCGATGCACTTAGTACAATATTATGGAAACGGAAAAGGATGTAGATGAAGATGAAGTGGGAGATATGATACCGTGTGAAGAGTTTGACAGAGCACTGAAACATGCAAGTCGAAACAAGGCCCCGGGAGTAGACAACATTCCATTAGAACAACTGACAGCCTTGGGAGAGCCAGTCATGACAAAACTCTTCCATCTGGTGAGCACGATGTTTGAGACAGGCTAAATACCATCATACTTCACGAAGAATATAATAATTCCAATCCCAAAGAAAGCAGGTGTTGACAGATGTAAAAATTACCGAACTATCAGTTTAATAAGTCACCGCTGCAAAATACTAACACGAATTCTTTACAGACGAGTGGAAAAACTAGTAGAAGCCAACATCGGGGATGATCAGTTTGGATTCCGTAAAACTATCGGAACACGTGAGGCAATACTGACCCTACAACGTATATTACAATCTAGATTAAGGAAAGGCAAACTTACTTTCTAGCATTTATGAACTTAAAGAAAGCTTTTGACAATGTTGACTGGAATACTCTCTTTCAAATTCTGAAGGTGGCAGGATTAAAATACAGGGATCGAAAAGCTATTTACAGTTTGTACAGAAAGCAGATGGCAGTTATAAGAGTCGAGGGACATCAGAGGGTAGATGTGGTTGGGAAGGGCGCGAGACAGGGGTGTAGCCTCTCCTCAATGTTATTCAATCTCTATATTGAGCAAGCAGTGAAGGAAACAAAAGAAAAATTCATTGTAGGTATTAAATTCCATGGAGAAGAAATAAAAACTTTGAGGTTCGTGGATGACATTGTAATTTTGTGAGAGACAGCAAAGGACCTGGAAGAGCAGTTGGACGGAATGGATAGTGTCTTGAAAGGAGGATATAAGATAAACATCAACAGCCGGCCTCGGTGGTCTCGCGGTTCTAGGAGCGCAGTCCGGAACCGTGCGTCTGCTACGGTCGCAGGTTCGAATCCTGCCTCGGGCATGGATGTGTGTGATGTCCTTAGGTTGGTTAGGTTTAAGTAGTTCTAAGTTCTAGGGGACTGATGACCACAGCTGTTAAGTCCCATAGTGCTCAAAGCCATTTGAACCATTTTCAACCATAAACATCAACAAAAGCAAAATGAGGATACTGAAATGTAGTCGAATTAAGTCTGGTGATGCTGAGGGAATTAGATTAGGAAATGAGACACTTAAATTAGTAAAGGTGGTTTCATATTTGGGGAGCAAAATAACTGAAGATGGTCGAAGTAGAGAGGATATAAAATGTAGACCTGCAATGTCAAGGAGAGCGTTTCTGAAGAAGAGAAATTTGTTTACATCGAGTATAGATTTAAGTGTCAGAAAGTCGTTTCTGAAAGTATTTGTATGGAGTGTAGCCATGTATGGAAGTGAAACATGGATGATAAATAGTTAGGACAAGAAGAGAATAGAAGCTTTCGAAATGTGGTACTACAGTAGAATGCTGACTATTAGATGGATAGATCACATCACTAATGATGGAGAATTGAATAGGATTCGGGAGAAGAGATTTTTGTGGCACAACTTGACAGAAGAAGGGCTCGGTTGGTAGGACATGTTCTGAGGCATCAAGGGATCACCAATTTAGTATTGGAGGGCAGCTTGGAGGGTAAAAATCGTAGAGGGAGACCAAGAGATGAATACACCAAGCAGAGTCAGAAGGATGTAGGTTGCAGTAGGTACTGGGATATGAAGAAGCTTGCACAGGATAGCGTAGCATGGAGAGCTGCATCAAACCAGTGTTAAGACTGAAGACCACAACATCAAACAACAAGTATAGTCCCAAGGTCAGTTAACTCTTGCCGAATTCCTAGGTTTAAATCAGGGTCACATCGTAACCGCCCACGATACTTCGTGTAACTGATTTGTTGCCATCTTCAGATAGTTCTTGATGACTGCTACTCTACTCGGTTCGGCCTCCTGTATACACAACACGAGAAAAAAATGTTATGAAGGTACTTCTACGGTAATTTATCACAGAAAGGAGTGGAAAAGTCTTTGTTAACCAACTCATCAAAATAAAATATCTGAGTGGGATCAGCGTTACACGTTATGATACACACACACACACACACACACACACACACACACACACACACACACATACCAATCTAACTCTCCTACTCTGGATCACTGCGTCATCGAAAAACGTTCAGATTCATTTATTAATCGAACTATCATCATTGATTTTAAATTTACGTAATGTCTTGTTTGGCACGAAGTAAATGAGAAAGCTTTTAATCTTTGCATGTTGAAGTTTTGAAGTTGTATTTATTTCATCTGTATTTATCGGAGAGAGACTATGAAGGATGTATTCTTGGTGCTGCTCCAGTTTCGTTAAAACTTAACTAAATAAAACTTAGATAGTGGAACCATCTAGTCTTCCTCTACAACTTCAGAAATAATCACAGGAGCATCAAGGCCCCTTGGAAGTATTTCATTATAGCTGCCAAGGAAATGTTTCGACACTACATTCGTTCGTTAATTAATTTTAATTCAGGTACCATATTTTAATTACAACTGCACGTATGTTGTAATCCTATAAAAAAGAAGAATAAAACTTAACTCATGGTAAACAATGAATAAAGTATAACTTTAATTTCTTTGGTGGAGTGGTAAGTAAATATAGCAACTTTATCAACGGCACAGGCCCAGCAACCACAACAAGTGTATCGAGACACTCTTGCTGCTGAAAAGCTCAATGCCTTTTATTTGCATCCATCTGTTACCTGTGGTTCATTTACCTTTAGTGACAGCAGGAATCGTTTTTGTGGACACATAGAACGTACAGTATTATTACAGTATAACGTACCCCTAGTGGCTACTGATGTCGTAGGTATAGCCGCTTAATATTCTATTGAAAGTTAACTGTTAGTTACAAGTGAATTCTCAGAATTGAGATGCCGGTAAACTCAACTCCTTGTGTGGTCTCTAGGAACACGTATGTCATTCGTTGTGCAGATGGTTTACAAAAAGCAGATCTTTATAAATTATAGCTGCCATCTCTCTGGAAGATGGCATTCTCGTTTTCTTCTGTTACTCAGTCGAATTTTGAGGCACAATCTGAGAATGGATCTTATTCTTACTATGGTATTTCTGAATAATGACATCAGTTTTGTTCCGTATTTGCTTACTACGGTCATCTATTTCTCTGATACAAATATCAGATTCAGTGCTCGATATAGACCAAGCATAACTATTCATGAGTCACGTTGACTGTCATCCAGAGCGAGAGAATCTCCTTACAGTATCCAAAGAAATTGCGTTAACCATAAACAAGGTTTCCTCTCACTATATATATTTGAATCCAACGTTGTGTCAAAATTTCAAAGCAATCGGTGATAAACTTTCAGAGACTTACGATTTTGAACAAATGAACGTCACACTTTTACCCAAGTAGATGATGCTATAGACGCTTAATTTGCAATAACAATGAACAAGGATCAAGGTGAGAGTGAGGGGGAAGAGGAGTTGGACAGATGAGTGGCAGGAAATGGACATAGGAAGCGGGAAGAAGGGGATGGGCAGCTAGAGGGGCAGGAGGGGATGGAGACAGAGAGGGGATAGGAGAAGACGGAGGCAGATGCGGCAAGGAGGACGTATATACAGCTGGCATACGTATTACAAGGGTGTACTTTCTCTTTTCTTTCTTTCACCTTAAACTACACTGAGCCGCAGTGAAGCTTCGCCGGGATCTCCTAGTTCAGGATAACGTATATGCCTTACTTCCCCATACATCTCCATGACGCATATGAATAAGAATCTATAGAAAACATAGATGGAGGACACTTATTTGGAAATGAAAAGCCTTGGCGAAATGGATCGTTTATTGAATCTCCATAAAAGTTCTGTATTTTCCGTTGTGTGCTGCAGTTCATCACTGACAGAAAATATATTATTTTCCATTTTTAGGTAACAGGGAGGCTTTCCATAACGTCAGAGTGAAACATAATAGAATACGTAGAGCAGAACTGATGGCTGTGATGAACTTTGATATAAATGCCGTCAGTAAAATTCATGAAATCGCTTCGGAGCGGCAGAGAACTTCTACAAGTAAACATCTCTCCAGGCCCCGGAGTGAAATAAAAATTAAACTATATTCTTCCGATGTAAAATTAATCTTCGTCTCTCCCACAAAATGCGATAAATTCAGAGCTGGAGCAATTATTTCTGTAACTTCCTAATTTCAGAAAGCTTTGTACAGTAAAATGTATAAGCCTGTCTGAGACGCTTGACTCAACACAGTGAAAAAGGTTGCTAATTAGTATAGTCTCACGGAAAAGGTACGGAAAAAATGTGAATACCGCTGTGACAACGATGGCCTTCGGCGTGTTACGGCTTGTGACCGGATATTAGACAGCGGGACACGTCTTCAGAGAAGTCGGGTGATCATAGCCATTACATGAAAAAGAGAGAAAAGACCGTTTCTATAATCACATAACAAACACATATTTTATACAACATAATACAATTAATATGGTAGATAGACGATTACAGATGGATAGTCACCGAGAATATCGTAACATTACGTACCACAACCCAGACAACTACAGGAAATCCCGAAAAGTAAATTAATACTTTCTGAAAAACAGAAGCAGTAAATATTATTCATAGTTCCTGAGGATATTATACAGGTAGCTATCGCAATTATAGAGTTTCCGATGGTCATCAACTACAGTATATTCTATCTCAGTAGAGGTGATTGGACATGTATGGGGTAGCAATAAATCCGTTTTCTCACTCTAGGAAATTACTCCTCTGTGTATCCTACCAATTAAAGGAATTTCCGAAAGTCTAACTGTCGATAATCAAACAGGGGTTTGATGGACGTTCCTCCAGAATGCAGTTGCAAGCGCTGTTCAGTTCGCTTTTGTGTTAATATCACCTCTAGGTTCTGTCCATGTATTTTAGCTCTTGCTTATTATATGAGAGGAGTCCGCTGATGGTAGCTGAGTGGTGAGCGCTACAGAATGGCAATCCTAAGGGCCCGGGTTCGATTCCCGTCTGGGTCGGAGAATTCTCTGCTCAGGAAGTAGGTGTTGTGTTGTGCTAATCATCGTCATTTCATCACCATCGCAGCGCAAGTCGCCGAAGTGGCGTCAAATCGGAAGACTGGCACCCGGCGATCGGTCTACCCGACTTGAGCCCCTAGACACATGTCATTTACATGTGGGAGGAAACCCCCCATCTCTTTACAGAGCTACTAAGATTATCCTGGTGTTATCTACATCTACATCTACATCTACATGATTACTCTGTAATTCACATTTCAATTCTTAGCAGAGGGTGCATCGAACAACGATCTCCCTACCATTCCACTCCCGAACAGCGCGCGGGAAAAACGAACACCTAAACATTTCTGTTCGAGCTCTGATTTCTCTTTTTTTAGTTTGATGATCATTCCTATCTATGTAGGTTGGGCTCAACAAAATATTATCGCATTCGGAAGAGAAAGTTGGTGACTGAAATTTCGTAAATAGACCTCGCGCGACGAAAAACGTCTTTGCTTTAATGACTTCCATCCCAACTCGCGTATCATATCTGCCACACTCTCTCCCCTATTACGTGATAATAAAAAACGAGCTGCCCTTTTTTCCACCCTTTCGATGTCATCCGTCAATCCCACATGGTAAGGTTCCCACACCGCGCAGCAATATTGTAGCAGAGGACGGACGAGTGTAGTGTAAGCTGTCTCTTTAGTGGACTTGTTGCATATTCTATGTGTCCCGCCATTGAAACGAAACCTTTGGCTCGCCTTCCCCACAATATTATCTATGTGGTCTTTCCAACTGAAGTTGTTCGTAATTTTAACACCCAGGTACTTAGTTGAATTGACAGCCTTGAGAATTGTACTATTTATCGAGTAATCGAATTCCACCGGATTTCTTTTGGAACTCATGTTGATCACCTCACACTTTTCGTTATTTAGCGTCAACTGCCACCTGCCACACCATACAGCAATCCTTTCAAAATCGTTTTGCAACTGATACTGGTCTTCGGATGACCTTACTAGACGGTAAATTACAGCATCATCTGCGAACAGCCTAAGAGAACTGCTCAGATTGTCACCCGGGTCATTTATATAGATCAGGAACAGCAGAGGTCCCAGGACGCTTCCCTGGGGAACACCTGATATCACATCAGTTTTACTCGATGATTTGCCGTCTATTACTACGAACTGCGACCTGACTGACAGGATATTATGAATCCAGTCACACAACTGAGACGATACCCCATAGGCCCGCAGCTTGATTAAAAGACGCTTGTGAGGAACGGTGTCAAAAGCTTTCCGGAAATCTAGAAATACGGAATCAACTTGAGATCCCCTGTGGACAGCGGCCACTACTTCATGCGAATAAAGAGCTAGCTGCGTTGCACAAGAACGATGTTTTCTGAAACCATGCTGATTACGTATCATTAGATCGTTCCCTTCGAGGTAATTCATAATGTTTGAATACAGTATATGCTCCAAAACCCTACTGCAAACCGACATCAATGATATAGGTCTGTAGTTCGATGGATTAATCCTACCACCCTTCATAAACACTGGTGCGACCTGCGCAATTCTCCAATCTGTAGGTACAGATCTATCGGTGAGCGAGCGGTTGTATATGATTGCTAAGTATAGAGCTATTGTATTAGCGTAATCTGAAAGGAACCTAATCAGTATACAATCTGGACCTAAAGACTTGCCCGTATCAAGCGGATTGATTTGCTTCGCAACCCCTAAGGTATCTACTCCTAAGAAACTCATCCTAGCAGCTGTTGGTGTTTCAATGAGCATGCTAAATTTTACCGTTACGTCCGCAGCTCGTGGTCGTGCGGTAGCATTTTCGCTTCCCACGCCCGGGTTCCCGGCTTCGATTCCCGGCGGGGTCTGGGACTTTCTCTGCCTCGTGATTACTGGGTGTTGTGTGATGTCCTTAGGTTTAAGTAGTTCTAAGTTCTAGGGGACTGATGACCATAGATGCTAAGTCCCATAGTGCTCAGAGCCATTTGAATCATATATATATATATATATATATATATATATATATATATATATATATATATATACGGATTAAACTCTTTTATTAATCTTCAATAATCGTGTCACAAAATACTAACTAGAGAAACTGGAACACACACGATCGGTCTCCTTTCTATGAAGTATAAAATCCGACAGATAATGACGAAGGTAGGTGTAAAGGACGCTACAGGTCTGGATGAATTTCAGGTATACGATACAGCTGTGAGTGCAATGGCGTGGACAGTAGAACATTACATACTCTCTAGCATATTTTAGAAAGAGTATTGAAATTTTTTACAAACAATTTCAGAACAGCAGCATTCCTGCAAAAAGTAAGGTTCAATAGTTTACAGTAAAATGCCAACATTGAGGCCTATTTCTAATTCTGAAGTTAATCATATGCATGTAGGTCTGAAAGCCGTTGCAAATATCTTCGGAAATGTAATGCAAATAGAAAAATATCTGCGGGCCATCTTTCGCTTCGTATCCTTAAGCTTGTAACTTCGCCGCACTTCATATGTTCATGAAATACTTAAGGTTGGTACAGAAAAGAAGACAAGGTTTGTCAAGTGGTTGATTGACACGTATAGGCGTATATAGTGCACTTGACCGGAGATGAGATGTGCAGAGTGTGTCAAAGCTGTTGGTCAGATCAAAACAGATAATAGTGGGTCCGCAACTGACTATATTGAGATAGGGACCAATGGTCGGAAGTCCATATTTATGGCGTTATCGACATACACAGCGTACACCGCATAACCACAACGGAGCTCATACAGGAAACGCAGACAAGAAAAAAAGATTCCGCATGTTTCTCGTATTTCCCGGTTAAAGAATACACTTTTTCCCCGGGTGAAAATACACGTTTTTCGGGTTAAGTTGCAGTATTCCTCCCCTCAAAACTATATAACTTATCAGTCCCTTGAATGGCTAAGTTTTTATACGCCGGCGTAGACTTCACCGGCACTTCCGAGAAAAAAAAAACACTCGTTTGGAAAGATCTTTGATGTGTAGCAACATGGTATAAATTCGAATTCCACCAAAGCATTGACATCTAGATCGTGATGCGCTCTTGTGGGCCAATCGTCCCTTACGTCACATATTCTCGCCAGCCAATGTTAGCAGAAATTCAGAGCTAAGGTTACGCGATGTAATCAGCCAACAGCCTGATTGTTAAGTTGCGCGAACAAACAGACAGAAAAAGTTAATGGTTTCAATTAATATACACGGTGTAGCTACAAGAAAAACTAGCTTTCACATATAATACTAGTCCTGAAAATTAATAATCAACAAGAAAGAAATTCTTCTATCTCTCTGGTGTTCGCAATGGTAAGTTTTAAATGAGGGTCAAAGGCTCTGTGGTTTAAGAAATTCATCCCACATTGACACACGTACCACACACGTAACATAATTCATCTTCCCTAAAACGAAATTTACATTGAAGGTAACACTTTTCAAACCACCATTCGTAATACTTCCCCGCGATCTGTTAGAAATAGGTTCGTTTCGGCAATTGCTAGAGAGAGCCAAAAAACAGGTGTTAGTGCACGTGAGCAGCTACGAAGACGTAGGGAGCCCGTATGCTGTTAAGTATAAAGCGCTAAGAGATCTTACATAAAGTCATGAAAGAAACAGGACATCAGAAGAAGCTTCAAGAGCATCGAAATTTCGTAAACCATATTAAAATGAATTATTTGACTTAAAGCGCTTATTTGTACGTCCAGATTCACAATGAAGTAGGCCTCAGCCTGAGATAAAGTTTTTCATTGTGATTTTCGAGACGTGAATTTTCTTGGAGCATCAGTACTTTATTATCCCATATTTGCTTCTTTATTATGGCATAATTCCATACGTGGCAGAAAATCAAAAAGTGCACTTGAAATACAGCGAACAATTGAAACTAGCCAATAGCGTGGAAGGAAACAATTACTAAAAGTAAAGAGGGGTCACATAGAGAGTATCCGCCTCCCCTCTACAACCTAGACTGCTCTGTGCATGAGCGAATCAGGCAGGTTGGGCACGCCAGAAAAATTTTTCAGGGTAGCGTCTCGGTGCTTGTTACTATTCCAGTGCAGCTCAACAGCTACAGTCAAATAGCAGAAGCGGGAGGAGGTGCTACTCATACGTTACTCAACTGCGCATGGGCGTGAGCCTGCTGGCATCTGCTCAAACGAATCTCGGTGCTTGTTACTATTCCAGTGCAGCTCAACAGCTACAGTCAAATAGCAGAAGCGGGAGGAGGTGCTACTCATACGTTACTCAACTGCGCATGGGCGTGAGCCTGCTGGCAACTGCTCAAACGAATCTAATGTAAGCAGTTATAAAGTCGCGCACATCGGAAGCAGTTTGCTGTTGTGGAGTATTACATAGTCTTCGTGATAAAGCCGTTGATACAGTTTGCTACTGGCAGGCGCTTGTGTGTGCACTGTGCTTTGTTGCTGTAAATGGTGCACTTCCTTTGCAGCTTAAGTTTTACTTTCTACCTCGTTTATGTTCTATTGTTATTCTTCAGTAGCGTGAAACAGGAACATTCAGTAACATTCTTTCTATCAGTTCTTACCAGTCAAAATAAAAGAAATAAAATAAGAACTGTAAACTAAAACAATGAAAAATTCTCGGAATACCCAAAAAATCCAAGGATTTTCCAGGGCGAAAAAATTCTCGAGTTTTTTCTCGATTTGCCGATTGTCCTATCACTGTAACTGCCCAAAGTGAGACCGCTAGTGTCAATGCGTGTGTTGTAACAGCGCTGTCAGTTGTAGGAGACAGTAGCCGTTGATATCGGCTCAGGGATGTGGTTTCAAAACGACGGTGCACCAGCCCATTTCAGTGTTGAAGTCCGGTGAGCACCTGATCAACGCGAACCCTCATCTTTTGACTGGAAGGGGAGGTCCTGTCCCACGGCCAGTGGGATCGCCGTATCTCAAACTTCTGGCATTTTCCCCGGGGCTACATCACGATGTTCGTCTATGAAACTCCCGTAAAACGGATGAAGGGCTGCTTGGTAGGCTTCATGTTGCTTATTTCCTGGTACAACAGACACCAGGGATCTTTGAGACACTGCGGAAGGACTCCAAGTGCCTTTGCCACACATACGTGGATATTGGCGATTGTCACTTTGAACAATTACTCTGTGCCACGTTGCCGTAATGCAGTGTTCGCTGTGTACGTCCAAAATACAATATATATTAATTTCCAACCATTAGTTCCCTATCTCAATATAACCAGTTGAGGCCCCAATATTACCTGTTTCGGATTGACCCAAAAGGTTTGAGACACGCTGTATAACTACTGGGGCTTGTTGTCTCCTAACTGACCCTGTAAATACACGAACTTATCCCTGCTGGCCCACTGGAAACTTTGTCACTGTATCACAATTTCTACTTCAAAATAGAAAAATGGATTTTGGGTGAAATATTGGCGCAATGCTCTCTGGAACTAATGTGAATATAGTCGTTTCGCTTTAAACTTTCAAGACACCCTACTTTCAACAAGCAGCATGGAAGATAGTGATGCTTTTTCTAGCAAGAGGAAGCTATGGGTCACGAACCTCCTGAATTGTTGTTCCGCATTTATGACACGTTGACAGAAGAACATTCGTGGCCACCTCGTTTGGTGGACATTCTTATCTATCAGGTATTTAACAGGTGAATTTGCCGAAAATAACCATAAAACGGTACCACCTGAAGAAAAACTTACCCCGATATTTCAAAAGAGTCCATGACACAACTTCGCGTAAGATGGGTTTGAATCTGATTTCACGGGCTCAAGTATGCATAGGGGTACAGGATGACCACTTCTAACATATCTTATTATTTCAGTATTTATCATAATTATTGAAATTTTTAAAAGAATTTTACATTTTAAAATGTAACCAAGTTTTTCTATTGAAGAGTGTATAAGCACTAAAATGACGATTTAACTGATTACAAAACTAAAGGACAAGCAGCACAGACACAACCGTAGCTTTAATTTAGGGTGCTGTAAGGGTCTGTGTACAGTGGTGGTTGGCACCTCTGATTAGACGTCTCAGGAATGAAGCCCTTTGCAATGTGATCCCGGGATCTAGGACGACGGCTACGTGCTTCTTAGTAGGAACACGCTTACCTCGTACGAAGTTAATACCTTGCTTCGACCTTGTTGAGCAGTTTCTCGGAAGGCCTTTGATACGGCTGCGCTGAAATTCAGTTAATTGCAGGCGGTGTTCATGTCGATTCCATCGCTTCGTGGCTGTAACGAACTGTTATAGATAGGGGAATATTTACCAAAGTCTAAGAAGAAATAAATGATTTTCACAACTTGACATGTAAAACGAAACAGACACCCCAAAAAGCAATGTAAGAAGTAGATCGAATTCGGTGAAAAAAGCGTACTCCAAAGTATTAAGTATATTTAGCTGCATTATCTTTTTTTTAAAAAAAAAATTTCATGACTGTTCTGAATGGCAGACTGGTATCATGCATCTCGCCACGAATTCCATTTCGCCAGCCTATTAAGCTCTGACTAGCACTTGCACCCTACATCCTCAATGATTTCTTTTGTGTATGCTAATCTCTGTCTTCCTCTACAGTTTATACCCCCCACAGCTGCCTCAACCACCATGGAACTTATTCCCCGACGTCTTAACACATGTCCTGTAATCTTGTCCCGTCTTCTTCTCAGTGTTTTCCAATTGTTGCTTCATTCGATGGTTCTCCGGGGCAACTACTCATTCATTACATCATCAGTCCACCCATTTCCAACATTCTTCTGTAGTACCATATCCCAAACCCAATTCTGTTTTCTCCGGTGTCTACAGTACCCTTTAATTCCTACCGTACAATGCTATGCTCCAAACGTGCATTTTGAGAAACTTGTTTCACAAAGTAATGCCTACGTTCCATACTGGTATCTTTCTGCTCCCAGGAGTGCTTTCTTTTTCTGTGCTGGTCCGCCCTTTATGCCACACTTGCATCGTCCGGGGTGTTATTTGGCTTCCAAGGCAGCAGAATTCCTCAACCTCTCCTACTTAATCTCACTAGTTTGCATGATGATCGCTATTCTCATTTCTGCTACTTTTCGTTACTTTTTCCTTTCTTCTCCTTATTTTCAATCCACATTCTGCACTCATCATACTTTTGACTCCATTCACCAACTCCGGTAATTCGTCGTCACTTTCACTGAGTATAGCAATGTCATCAGCGAATCTTATCGTTGACATCCTTTGATACTGCATTGAAAACCCACCTTTGATCGTTTTTCTTTAGTTTCAACCATTGTCTCTTTGATGTGTAGATTACACAGGAGGGGCGAAATACTACACCCCCGTCTTACACCATATGTTATCTGAGTTTGGTCTTCGTCTTTTATTGTTTCCTCTTGGTTTTGTACACATCGAATAGTACTCTCGTTTCCTTATAGCTTGATGTTATTTGTCTCATAATTGTGAAGAACTTCGCTAGTTTGCTTTGTTATACGCGTTTCTAGATCGACAGCACCTCCTAGATTTTCTTTCCCATTATTCTTTATATTATTCACGTCAGCAACTTGGATACATGAGCCGTTAAATCGATTTTGAGATTATTCTCATACTTTTTTGTTTCCTGATTTCTTCGCCACTAAGTAAATGGATTTTTTACGAAATTCCGATGGCATGTTTCTCGAAACTCCTTCATCAAAGAAGACGAAGCACATATTTATGAATTCCAACCAAGAACAACTGCCAAGATGAGAGAAACAGAAGTAGATATCCTCGGTGTAGCAAAGCAGCTTAAATCATTTAATACAGACAACGCCACCATCCAGGTTGTATAGCAGTCAGGTTTCTTCCAGAGTATGCTGATACAATAGCTCCTTATTTAGCAAATATAGATAACCCCTCGCTCACAGAAAATTCCGTACCTAAAGATTGGAAAAATTGCAGTCACACCAATAACCAAAAAAGGAAATACGAGTAATCCGCTGTAATACAGGCCCATATCACTAGTGTCGATTTGCAGTAGGGTTTTGGAACATATATTGTGTTCGAACAATATGAATGACCCCGAAAAAAACGATTTATTGGCACTTAGCACGGATTCAGAAAACATCGTTCTAAAAGAAATCCGCTAAATTTCGATTATGCGATAAGTCAAAAAATTTTAAGGCTGGAAATTCAACTAAATACTTACGGATTACAATTACAAATAACCTAAATTGGAACGATCACATGTACAACGTTGTGAGTATATCAAAACAAAGACTGCAATTCATAAGACGAACGCTTAGAAGGTACAACAGGTCTACTAAAGAGAATACTTACACTAGGTTTGTGCGCCCTATTCTGGAGTAGGCCTATTGCTTTGCGTTGTGAGATCCGCATCAGGTAAGACTGACGGATGACATCGAAAAATTCAAAGGAGGGAGGCTCATTTTGTGCAATCGCGAAATAGGGGACATAGTGTCACAGAGATGTTACGTGAATTGGAGTGGCAATCATTCAAACAAAGTCGTTTCTCGTTGCGACAGGGTCTTCTCATGAAATTCCAATCCTCAGTTTTCTCATCAAATTGCGAAAACATTGTGATGGCACCCACCTACAGAGGGAGAAATGATCTCCTTGATAAAGGAAGAGAAATCAGAGCTAGCAAAAAAAAAAATTAAGTGCTCGTTTTACCTTCTCGTCGTTCGACAGTGGGACGGAAAAGAGGCAACTTGAAGGTGATTCATTGTGCCCTCTGCCAGGCACTTTATGGTGAATAGCAGGGAAATTACGTAGATGTAGATGTTGATGCCTCCAGTGTTATAGATTCTACACACTAATCCAATGTCGTTCGGTTGCCACGTCCGCCTAATATTATACAAATTCCGATGGAATGTTACGTATCTCCTCTGCCCGATTTTATCGCAACTGTTACAATACTCCGTAAAACTCTCATTGAAATACTAGATCCCCGATGTCTTCTGTATCACCCTTCATTTTTCTTTCGTTATGTCATAAGACAGATGGCATAGGGCTTACTGAAATGAACCTGACAAGGAGGCAAGGAATTGTGTGGTCCTGGTACCTCATTTTCAGGAAAGAGCCAATGATGAGGTAGGATGTCTTTTAAGTGCGATAATACATATAGAAGTTGAGGATGAAGTGGCTCGACATATTGCAGAATGACGAGATAACAGAATCAGCAAATACGTTATCGGAACACCTTTGCTATATAAATTATATGGTTATTAGGGTAAGTACTTAGGAAAAACAACGGACTGTTATCTTAGATAAAGAGGAAAGCAGTGAACTACAAAGTTGATGTGCACAGAAGAAAAACAACGATGCACGTATTAGCGGATTGAGCCTACAATTATTATTTACATTTAAGAAACATCAAATAAGATTTGAATTTAGTAGAAAGACGAACGGCAATATTACAACAGTCCATAATTTTGTCACTGGTAACGAGTATATACTTGTTGACATGTGGAATAATCAGGTCTACATCCGGATGTTTGTGTCCCTCTGGCACAATATATCGGCCACGTAACTCGTTGCCTTCTTCAGGTGCTACCTGAAGCTGGCCTATTGGAGGATCTTGTCCAGTATTTATCCTCAGAGGGCACTGGGTGCTCTCTCTGCCGTCCACGCCCGCCTGGCGCTGCTTCTAATGTGTTGCCTCTTCCCCGGTGCTCCCTCAGATGTCAGCGCCCAACTTGGTCACCATAGTGGCAGCTGTCGGTGGCCCGTCCTGTGTCGGGCGTTCTGTTCGTGGTCCGAGTCCGCCTGGCGCTGCTCCTTAGGTGTTACTACTTCTTCAGGAGATTCTTGGTTCCATTCGTTGGGCTCTGACAAGCTCCTGAGCCGGACTCCACGCCGAGCTGAGCTGGTAACCGCTGTCTCAGTTTATTAGGTTGTCTATGATCAGGATCTAGAAAGCCTCGTTTATGACACTGTCCCAAAGTCATGGAGTCTGTGTCACAATTTTGATGTTGTTGTAGTGCATTGAGGGTCCGAGCACCAGACAGTGCTCCGCTATGACAGATTTGGTGGCCTGTCCTAGTCTGGTGTGACTCTGGTGTTGTTTGCACCAGACGTCCACCGTCCTGGTTGTACTGCCAGTGTATGATTTTCGACACCGGCACGGGATGTTGTAAATGCCTGGTTTACGTAGCCCCAGGTCGTCCTTCATACACCCTAGCATTGTCCCAATTGTGGAGGGAGGACAGAAGATACTCTTTATATCATATTTTGAAAGAATTCTGCTGATCTTTCCCAAAATAGCTCCCGCATATGGCAGGTATGCCAACTTCCTCGCTTCCTCTGCCTCCTCTTCTGTAGCTTGTGGTTAACTGATATCATGTAGTGCCCTTTGGATGTCTGTGGAGCAGTATCAATTTCTGCTGACCACGAGCTGTAGATGTTCTCACTCTGTGGCCAGACTTTCCGTATCCAACAGAGCTTGTGCCCTATGAACTATTATTTTTAAGACTTCATTCTTCTTGGCTGGATGGTAGCAGCTACTGGCTTGAAGGTATAAGTAAGTGTGGGTGGGCTTACGATACACACTGTGCCCCAGAACGCCATCTGCCTTCCTCTTGACCAGGACATCCAAGAATGGGTGTCTCCATCCTTCTCTAACTCCATAGTAAATTTTGTACTCGGTTCTCATGTATTTAGGTGTTTCAAAAACTTTTCCAGCTTCTCCCTGCCATGGGGCCAAATGACAAAAGTGTCATCAATATACCTAAGAAAGCAGTTGGGTTGGTAAGTGGCAATTGCAAGTGCCTCCTCTTTGTACATTTCCATGAAAAGGTAGGCTACAACTGGTGATAAAGTGCTGCCCATTGCTACTACTTCCGTTTGCTCATAAGATTGACCCCAATAAAGAAAGTATGTTGAGGTCAGTACATGATTCAACTGGTCGAGCAGGTCACAATCGAACTTCTCCCCAATGATATTGAGTGAATCGGTGAGTGGCACTCGTGTGAAGAGCGACAACACATCGAAACTGACCATTATGTCAGAGTCCACAGTGTGTAGCTGCCTTAGGCGTTGTATAGAAGTCCGACTTCCGAATTAGGTATGCACATTTGCCCACATATGGTGCAATATCCTATTCAGGTATTGTGCAGTGAGGTATGTCGCTGCGCCTATGTTACTGACAATAGTTCGAAGAGTATCTCCCTCCTCGTGGGCCTTGGGGATTCCATAGAGTCTGGGAGGTGCAGGTGGTTTCGGATGATGCTTCTTGATGACCTGTTCAGGTAGAACTGTCTCCTTCAGCAATTTCTGGGTCTTCTTGCCCACCTTGTCAGTGGATTCGCCATCTAGTGGTTTGTAAGCATTGTCTTCTAGATGTTGTTGCACCTTTCTATCAGACTCCAATTTCTTTAAGATGACACTATCAGCTGGCAGAACGACAACGCTATCATCCTCCTGTAGCATCGTGAGTGCCACTTTCGCCTCACTCGAGATGTTGGATTTGGGGGGCTTTGTCTTGGTGGTCTCCCTGCAGATCTTTTCAGACGTGTTGGAAGGTAGTGTGTTGATGAACTGCTCAACCAAACTATTGAAGACTGCAGCAGGTATGCTTCTGGGAGTCACTGCAAAGTTGAGGCTCATGCTGAGTGCTTTTGAGGTGCTCTCATCGAGCTGCTTGTCACACAGATTGACCATTGTCCTTTTTATGGTCCCCAAACTTTACCTGATGACATGCTGTTGATTTCCTCGTGGTGCATTGTGCCAAGGACCTGGAGGCACCATCAACCTGGTCCCAGTCTTCTCGGATCAGGGTACCTGTTATGGTTGGCTTTTATTGGGGAAGGAGACCAGACAGCAAGGTCATCAGTCTCATCGGATTACGGAAAGACAGGGAAGGAAGTCGGACGTGCCCTTTGAAAGGAACCATCCCAGCATTTGCCTGGCGCATTGGGGAAATCACGGGAAACCTCAATCAGAATGGCCGGTCGTGGGATTTAACTGTCGTCCTACCGAATGCAAGTCCAATATCTATCCACTGCGCCACCTCGCCTGGTGGCAACTCCCTGGACGTGACATCTAGGCGGTGGCGCATCCCACGCACTCTTTCTCTTACAAGCGCGAGGCTTTCACGATGTTTGATTCTGTTCGCTATTCTGGAGTTAAATGTTGCTTGAACCTAGCGAACACAGGAACTCCCTCCCCTCTCGGCATCTCAGAAGGAAACTGACAGAACTCAGTATCCTCTCCTTCCTCTGTTGAAGCATATCCAGCTTCTTGATATTAAGGTACATCTCCTGCCCACAGAGTCTTCTGATGTAACTCTTCAGGCTTTCCCAGCGAGATCTTAACCTGTGGAATAATTGGGTCTTCTGCCGGATATTTTTGTCGCTCTGGCACAATATTTCGGCCAAGTAACTCGTTGCCTTCTTCAGGTGCTACTTGAGACTGACATATTGGATGATCTTGTCCAGTATGTATGCCCACGTGGCGCTGGGTTCTCTCTCTGTCGTCCGCGCCCGCCTGGCGCTGTTTGTAATGTATTGTCGCTTCCCCAGAGCCTCCTCTGACGTCCGCGCCCGACTTGGTTACCATCTGTTGCAGCTGTCGGATGCCTGTCCTGTGTCGGTCGTTCTGGTCGTGGTCCGCGCCTGCCTGGTGCTGCTCCTACGGTTTGGTCCCTTCCCTGGTGCTCTAACGGGCGTCCACACACAGCTCGTCACCATCTGTGGTCGTGGCAGCTGCCTGGGGCTGGATCCGCGTTTGCGTTCCATTCGTGGTCTGCGCCCGCTTAACGCTTCTCCACTGTTACTGACACTGGCACTTAACCATAAGATTCTGCCATGACTCGTGATGGGGGCAAGCTAAACGTATATTGCTATTCCTGCGTAAGCCTAGAAGAGTGGAGTGGCTTCCTGACGGTCCGAATTGGCCTGAGGTGATTTCTGGGGAGTGTTGTCCTTGTTCTGTCACGAGATATTACTCTCGTAACAGGTCAGGCCAGTGCGTGGTTGGCCTGTGGTAAATACGGTGGCCCAAGTCCCTAGTCAGCCTATTATTGGACCGTTCTGTCCGCTCGTTGAAGACCTGCGCCGATTGTTTAAATCAGTCATGGAGGTAGGCAATGCCTGTTTGCTGGTGTATACAAGCAGTCGAATAGAGGCTTGGTAGGCACAGAGTGAGCTTGAGCGCCGTGTTCCGCACCGTCTACAGCTTGTTGATGTATGTCGGCCGCGTTGCCCCACACCACGGCCGCATATTCCAGCACTGGACGAACAAGCGCCAGGTACAGCGTGATGCCATGGTGGGGAGGCTAGGCAGTCGACTGGTGGAGCAGAGGGTACAGAACGCGTAGGCGCAGTATTGCTCTGCCCCTGATTTTCTGGATGTGGACTTTCCACGTCAGCTTCTGGTCGAGAGCGACTCCCAGGTAGCGGCCAGTCTTTCTCCACTGGAAAGGGCTTCCCATGACTGTGACTGGCGGATGATCGGGTGGCAGTGGTCTTCGTGTGAACACCCCTGCCTGGCTCTTCACTGCATTATTTTTCAGGCGCCACTTAGTCGACCACGCACCAAAGGCCTCACATCCGCGCTGGAGCAGGCGACGCATCTCGACCGCCTTCATACTTTACCTGAATTTCACTGTGTCGTCGGCGTATAGTGCCAACTTCACTGGTGCAACGCGCGGGGCGTCGGCGGTGAATAGAGAGTAGAGCAGTGGGCCGAGAACGGACCCCTGTGGCGCTGCAGCACAGATGGGTCGGTGCGTGGACGTCCCTTCGTCCAGACGAACGTGGAAAGTCCTGTCGGCCAGAAATGATCTGAGTAGGAACCAGTGTGACGTCGGGACCCCGTGCAACAAAAGTCTGGACACGGCACCATCGCGCCACACAGAATCGAATGTCGAGGAACACCCAAGATATTCCCGAGTTTGCAGGGCGCGCATAGGCTCTTCCACCAGCCTCATCAGTTGATGGACCATGGAGTGTCCCCTCAGGAAGCTGAACTGCTCGTCCAGTATCACTCATTCTGCTGTCACGTGGCGAAGCAGGCGCCTGGCGTAGAGGTGCTCGAATACTTTGGAGAGAGCCAGTAGCAGGCTGGTTGGTCTGTAGTTGGCGGCGTCACGCAGGTCCTGGTTCGCTTTGGGGATGGCGACCAGCTCTGCATGTTTCCACACACAGGGGTAGACACCTAAGCGAAGGACCTGGTTGAAGATATTGCCAGCAGCAGATGTGCCCCTGGCTGTAGGTTTCTCATCAGGTGGTTGGTGACCCCATCAGCACCTCCGACGTTCCTAGTGTTGAGCGCCTTCAGCTGTGCGGCCACCTCAACCTCGGAGATGGCGTCGATTACGTCACCGTAGGTCACCGTTGCCTCCAGGAACACCGAGAGTTGTTCGGCTACCTGCTGGATGTGGTCTTCATCCAGATTGTCCTCCACCGTGGTGAATGACGATTCGAATTGGTCCACCAGGACACCTCCTTTTCCGTCTGGGCTGCTGAGGACGTCATGCCCCACCAGTATCGCTGGTGTGTGCTGTCGTCGGCACAGGAACGACTTACCGTGCGCCAGGTGCTGCTATCCTCTGGAGGCGATGAAGTCCGACCACACACTGTACCTGTGTGCCTCAGCCACAGCTTTGATGTCTCTCCACATGCAGTTGAGGCGTCGCTTCGTCGCGGGTTGGTGGGTGAGTGGCCACTCCTGGAACAGCCTATTCTTCTCCTGCAGTGCGTCCAGGATAAGAGGCGGTAGATTGTGGGAGATGTCCCTGGGCCCCTGTGGCTGGCGAGGGGTGGCTGCGTCGCGGTGGCTTGATGCAGCTGGCGGGAGAAGACACTCAGAGCGGCATCAGCGCCCACTGCGTCTGGATCGGGTGTGTCCTTGATCGATTCCAGGACTGTCTCCTGGAACCGATCGCAGTCCATGCGCCATACGTCTGTTGGCATCGTGGCAGTATGGCTCCAGCGACATCTTTGGCGAAGACCACCAACATGTTGTCTGATGACAGTGAACACCACGTGGAGGCAGTCGTCTGGTGCCCGATGCCTTTTATGACTACGACATCGAGCACGTCTCACCTTCAGCTGCTTCACGGGCTCCACATTATGCGTAAAGCAGTGTAGCTTGTCGTTCTGCCCGGTAGACATACATGGTGGCGGTCGAAACCTGGTATAGGTATCGCCCGACACATTTGACCTTGGCAGCGCAAGCCACTGACTGAAATTTATCAAGGAACGACTTGTGAGTGTCCTTCCATGAGACAGTTATGGGTGGTGGGGCGAGTTCCCGCCTCTTGGGTGGCTCAGTGGCCTCCAAGGCCTCTGGCTTGTCCACGTCGATGAATGAGTTTGTCGTCAGGGGCGGCTGCACTGTTTCGAGCCGTTTGGCTCGAGCAGTGTGCCGCTGCTTCGGAAAAGTGAACCCATCGTCTTGGGCCTGATCTGCCTCAGTGGGGTCAGGGTTGTGTGCCATCTTCTGCTTCTGGCTCCAACTGCAAACAGACTGAGAGGATCCGTCGCTGCTGGCCTCATCCTGGAGGGCTGCTTTGTTACCATGACTTCTGCCTCGAGCAGGTCGCCTCTATGTTCTTGTTGTCACATGGTAGGACTGTGACATCTTCTCTTGTCGTACCTGGTGGTACAGTTTCCGGTATATCTGTGCCTCTTCACTGGAAGAGACTGGAGTGGCAGCCAGCAGTGTACCAGTTTCTTCTCCAACTGGGACTGGTGGCGCAACACTCTTCTAGGCCGCCGCTTAAAGAACAGTGTCGTCTTCATTCAACAAGCCTGTCAGGGCTGCTAACGGTAGTCTCTCCACTTCATCGACCACACGACTGAGTGACTTTAAATACTGCTGGAACAAGCGGAAAGCTCGTTCGTCGGCAGCACGTTCTGGGTAATCAGTATCCTGTGCCAATCGGTGCATGATGAGGTGCAAGCGGGCATGTTTCCCTTGAATATGCGATCTGGTAGTCCATCACCATTTGCTGCGTCGTCGTACGTTGTGTGCCGGATGTGGTCACCGCCCGAGCCCGTCCCGCTGGACAGTGGTTCGCCACAACATCTACATCTACATCAATACTCCGCAAGCCACCTGACGGTCTGTGGCGGAGGGAAACTGCGCATCAGAAGCGTGGTCCTGCACGCACAGCTTTGCTCGCACGAGGGGCGCTGCTCCTGAGGTGTTGGCACTTCCCTGGTGCGGACGCAGACCACGAACAGAACGCCAAACGCGGGTCCGGCCCCAGACAGATGCCACAACTATAGATCGTGGACGAGCCGGGCGCGGACGGCCGTGGGAGCACCACGGATATCTCAAAACTTCGGGAGCAGCATCAGGTGGGCGCGGAGCTTAGCTGCTTAGCCTGTCTCACTCCTGATAGCTGTAACCAGAGATTTGCAGTGCAGTGCAGTGCAGGTGGGCGCCCAGCACGAACAGAACGACCGACAGAAGACGTGAATCCGACAGCTGCCACGGATGGTGACCAAGTCGGGCGCGGACGTCAGAGGGAGATCTGGGGAAGAGACAACACATTACAAGCAACAACAGGCAGGCTCGGAAAGCAGAGAGAGCACCCAGCGCCCTCTGGGCATAAATACTGGACAAGATTCTCCAATACAGCAGTCTCAGGTAGCATCTGAACAAGGCAACAAGTTACGTGGCAGAAATACACTCCTGGAAATTAAAATAAGCACACCGTGAATTCATTGTCCCACGAAGGGGAAACTTTATTTACACATTCCTGGGGTCAGATACATCTTATAATCACACTGACAGAACCACAGGAACATAGACACAGGCAACAGAGCATGCACAATGTCGCCACTAGTACAGTGTATATCCACCTTTCGCAGCAATGCAGGCTGCTATTCTCCCATGGAGACGATCGTAGAGATGCTGGATGTAGTCCTGTGGAACGGCTTGCCATGCCATTTCCACCTGGCGCCTCAGTTGGACCAGCGTTCGTGCTGGACGTGCAGACCGCGTGAGACGACGCTTCATACAGTCCGAAACATGCTCAATGGGGGACAGATCCGGAGACTTGCTGGCCAGGGTAGTTGACTTACAACTTCTAGAGCATGGGATACATGCAGACGTGCATTGTCCTGTTGGAACTGCAAGTTCCCTTGCCGGTCTAGGAATGGTAGAACGATGGGTTCGATGAAGGTTTTAATGTACCGTGCACTATTCGGTGTCCCCTCAACGATCACCAGAGGTGTACGGGCAGTGTAGGAGATTGCACCCCACACCATGATGCCGGGTGTTGGCCCTGTGTGCCTCGGTCGTATGCAGTCCTCATTGTGGCGCTCACCTGCACGGCGCCAAACACGCATACGACCATCATTGGCACCAAGGCAGAAGCGACTCTCATCGCTGAAGACGACACGTCTCCATTCGTCCCTCCATTCACGCCTGTCGCGACACCACTGGAGGCGGGTTGCACGATGTTGGGGCGTGAGCGGAAGACGGCCTAACGGTGTGCGGGACCGTAGCCCAGCTTCATGGAGACGGTTGCGAATGGTCCTCGCCGATACCCCAGGAGCAACAGTGTCCCTAATTTGCTGGGCAGTGGCGGTGCAGTACCCTACAGCACTGTGTAGGATCCTACAGTATTGGCGTGCATCCGTGCGTCGCTGAGGTCCGGTCCCAGGTCGACGGGCACGTGCCCCTTCCGCCGACCACTGGCGACAACATCGATGTACTGAGGAGACCTCACGCCCCACGTGTTGAGCAATTCGGCGGTACGTCAACCCGGCCTCCCACATGCCCACTATACGCCCTCGCTCAAAGTCCGTCAACTGCACATACGGTTCACGTCCACGCTGTCGCGGCATGCTACCAGTGTTAAAGACTGCGATGGAGCTCCGTATGCCACGGCAAACTGGCTGACACTGACTGCGGCGGTGCACAAATGCTGCGCAGCTAGCGCCATTCGACGGCCAACACCGCGGTTCCTGGTGTGTCCGCTGTGCCAAGCGTGTGATCATTGCTTTTACAGCCCTCTCGCAGTGTCCGGAGCAAGTACGGTGGGTCTGACACACTGGTGTCAATGTGTTCTTTTTTCCATTTCCAGGATTGTATTGTGCCAGAGCGACACAATCATCTGGCAGAAGATCTAAATATTCCACAGGTCAAGATCTCGCTGGGAAAGCCAAAAGAGTTACATCAGAAGACTCTACGGGGAGGAGATGTACCTTAATATCAAGTAGATGGATATGCTTCAAGAGAGGAAGGGGAGGATACTGAGATCTATCAGTTTCCTTCTGAGATGGCGAGAGGGGGTTGTAGTTCCTGTGTTCGCCACGTTCAAGCAAAATGTTAACACCAGAACGGCGAACAGAATTAAACATCATGCCAGCCTCGAGCTTGTAAGAGAAAGAGTGCTTGAGATGCGCCATTGCCTAGATGTAACATCCAGGGAGTTGCTTTATCTCCATCTATCCATAGCAGCTACCCTGACCCGAGTAGACTGGGACCCGTTTGATGGTGCCTCCTGGTCTTTGGCTGAATGAAACACGAGGAAAAAAACAGCATGTCTACACGCCAAGATTGAGAGCCTTAACAAGAAAGGATGAGGACACACAGACAATGGCCCACCTGAGCGACAAGCAGCTCGGTGAGGCCACCTCAAAAGCACTCAGCAAGAGCCTCAGCTTTGCAGTGACTCCGAGAAGCATACCTGTTGCAGCATTCAACAGTTCGGTTGAGCAGGTCGTCAACACAGTACCTTCCAACACGTCTGAAAAGAACAGCAGGGAGACCTGCAGGGCACTCACCAGGATGAAGCCCCCCAAACCCAACATCTCGAGTGAGGAGCGGGTGGCACTCAGGCAGCTATGGGGGGATGAGAGTGTTGTAGTTCTGCCAACTGATAAGTGTCATCGTAAACAAGTTGGAGTATGATAGAAAGGTTCAACAACTTCTAGAAGATAATGGTTACAAACCACTAGATGGCGAATCCACTGACAAGGTGCACATGAAGACCCGGAAGTTATTGAATGCGACAGGCCTACCTGCACATTTCATCTAGAAGCCTCATCCCAAAGCACTTGCACCTCCCAGACTCTATGGACTCCCCAAGGTCCACAAGGTGGGGGACCCTCTTCGAACTATTGTCAGTAACATAGTCGCAGCGACATACTTCACTACACAATATCTGACAAGGATATTGCACCATATGTAGGCAAATGTGCACACCACATTCGGAATTCGGACTTCCTACAACGCCTAAGGCAGCTACACACTGTGGACTCTGACATCATGGTCAGTTTCGATGTGTTGTCGCTCTTCACACGAGTGCCACACACCGATTCACTCAATATCATTGGGGAGAAGTTCGATTGTGCCCTGCTCGACCTGTTGAATCATGTACTGATCTCAACATACTTTCTTTATGGGGTCAATCTTATGAGCAAACGAAAGTAGTGGCAATGGGCAGCCCTTTATCACCAGTGGTAGCCAACCTTTTCATGGAAAGGTACAAAGAGGGGGTATGTGAAACTGCCACTTACCAACCCAAGTGCTTTCTTAGGTATATTGATGACACCTTTGTCACTTGGCCCCATGGCAGGGAGAAGCTGGATGAGTTTTGGGAATACATAAATACATGCCACCCAAGTATAATATTTACTATGGAGCTAGAGAAGGATTAAGATACCCATTCTTGGATGTCCTGGTCAAGAGGAAGACAGATGGCACTCTGAGTCACAGGGTGTATCGTAAGCCCACCCACACTGCTTATAGCTTCAAGCCAGTAGTTGACACCATCCAGCCAAGAAGAATGGAGTCTTGAAAACATTAGTTCATAGGGCTCATGCTCTGTCAGATACGGAAAGTCTGGCCACAGAGAGAGAACATCTACAGCTGGTGTTCAGCAGAAATGGATACTCCTACACAGACATCCAAAGGGTACTTCATGCTATCAGTTAGCCACAGGTTACAGAAGAGGCGGCAGAGGAAGCGAAGAAGTTGGCATACCTGCTATATTCTGTAGCTATTTCGGGAAAGATCAGCAGAATCCTTTCAAAATATGATGTAAAGAGTATCTTCTGTCCACCCTCCAAAATTGGGGCAATGCTAGGGATTGTGAAGTACGACCTAGGGCTACGTAAACCAGGTATTTACAAGATCCCGTGCCAGTGTGGAAAATCATACATTGGCCAGACAACCAGGAAGGTGGACGCCTGGTGCAAACAACACCAGAGTCACACCATACTCGGACAGGCAACCAAACGGTTACCAGCTCAGCTGGGAGTGGAGTCCGGCTCTGGAGCTTGTCAGGGCCCAACGAATAGAGCCAAGAATCTCCTGAAGAAGTAGTAACACCGCAGGAGCAGCGAAAGTCGGGCTAGGACCACGAACAGAACGCCCGACACAGAACAGGCCTCCATCAGCTGCTGCAGATGGTGACCAAGTCGGGCGCGGACGTCCGAGGTAGCACCAGGGAAGAGAGAGTACATTACAAGCAGCGCCAGGCCGGCGCGGACGGCAGAGGGAGTACCCGGCGGCCTCTGGGCATAAATACTGCACACGATCCTTCAGTAAGGTAGTCTCAGGTAGCATCTGAAGAAGGCAACGAGTTACGTGTCCGAAATATTGTGCCAGAGCGACACAAACATCCGGCAGTAAACTCGATTGTTCCACATGTCAACATCTCGCTGGGAAAGCCTGAAGAGTTACTAACGACTGCATCTTTCGACTGCAGTACTCCTAGGAATACTAACCCTTTTTTTAATTTACTATATTTTTCGCTTTTTTCACATGTCCCGTCACAGCTGATAATGCTAACTGCAACCACCGAAAATAGCAACGATGTGCAAGGTGTAGTGATAACGAAGTGCATCGCGCTTTCGCAACCTGCAATTTCGCAACCTATGAGGAACCGAACGTGGGCGAAAGACAGACATCTGGACATGGACGGCGCTCAGCCATCTGTGTCTTTATTTAGCTTTTACATTTAGCAAAAACAACGATCAAATTCATTGCGATAATAACTTTAAATTGAATATAAAATTTAAACACCTGATGGGAGTGTAACACACGATCTTCTACGCGGAGGCCCAGACCTAACCAGTATTTTTTAGTTTTACAAAAAGCAAGGTAACAGGAATGGGAAATTCAATAGGTAAGGGATTCTGCACATGTTCCAATTCTTTGACGACTGAATACGAAGATTTTTAAAAAAGTGCATGATTGCGTGGCATCCTTTGCCATGTCAAATGGACTGTAAATATACACTGGTAAAAGGCATTACTGCCCTGGTTACACTCGCTCCCCATAATGCTCGGCATGCCACATAACTATATCATTCTTCGTACTGAGAAAGGAGGTTGAATCGGGACGCAGGAGAGGGAGGTAGTCACTTCCGTTGTCCCGGCAACAAATATGAATTGTTGGCGGAACCGGTTCTAATGTCTGTGACCCCGGGAGGCCAACCGATGGCATGAAGTATCCGTTTGATAACAACGACTGCATCGTTCTGTCTCACTGACGCCACTGCAAAAAAGTCGACCTTTGATAGGGACAAGATTATGAACGACTTGGTACCATAAGGCCACCACTTTCATCAGAAGAACAGATAGGCTGACAAGAATCTCTCTATATGTCTCTGGCGACAAGGACTCCACATAGGAAACGAGATCTGGAAACATTCAGCGACTAACAGCGTTTTGACAGAGAGATGCGACTGTGGAGGAATGTCAACCCCCAAGGAACAGACATCTATAAAAATTCTCGAATACGCCTTAATTGAAACTTTATGCTACCTACATCTATTGAAGGGGTTAAATTCACATATTGGAGATAGGCAAAATGGCGAGCTGTAAGTGATTGGGCGCTGCGACGACACGCTAAAACAGTGCGTCAACGAAATAAATTAGAAGCCTGGGACCGGAGATGAGGAAGGCACAAACTCTCATCAGATGGAATCCCACCGTAATTTAACAGCGCTCCTGGGAAGTAATAGTGTCTCCCAAAAAAATTGTCCGATAATTGTTGTAAGCATCGAGACATAATAGCAAGGGAAAATTTGTGCAGCAAAATACGCTTTACGCAACACATGTTTCCAGTGACAAAACTTATAAAGTAATGAGAGGAGGCGATGCTCATGCTCAACGATCGCTCCTTCTATCCTTTCAGTCATGGATTCCAGTTTAATACAGCCGTCTTCATCGAACAACAATGAATAATAACATCCAAAGACCGACAGCGGGCAAACGCCTCAGTACATGGAATTTCAACCATGTCAAAATCCCGCAAACTGTGTTACCAACATTTCCGGTGGTTAACCTGTGCTCCCATAAAACGACAAAAAATCATCGAAAACGTCCTTGAACAAAGCGATGTAGTCATGAGTACGAAGAAGTATCTTAACGTCCTCGACATACACATGGACAACAAACATCAAGCGTGCTGGCGCAGTGATTAGCACACTGGACTCGCATTCGGGAGGACGACGGTTCAATCCCGTCTCCGGCCATCCTGATTTAGGTTTTCTGTGATTTCCCTAAATCGTTTCAGGCAAATGCCGGGATGGTTCCTTTGAAAGGGCACGGCCGATTTCCTTCCCAATCCTTCCATAACCCGAGCTTGCGCTCCGTCTATAATGACCTCCACCACACACCGTCAGGTGGCTTGCGGAGTATGGATGTAGATGTAGACCTCGTTGTTGACGGGACGTTAAACACTACCCACCACCACCACCATTAGGGGACTGATGACCGTAGAGTTAAGTATCATAGTGCTCAGAGCCATTTTTGAGAAACCTTTCTCCCAATAACTACCAGCGACACAGTCGGGCAGCTATGGACAGCAATAAAATTTTCAGAAGGAACACTAATAACCACATAGACAGCGGACTCCCTAGCAGAGAACCTCGACACACTTCTGTGTGGAGATTAAGACGTCCATTCACGTCTGTAGGGGCCTGAATTCTGAGATTTCGTATATTCTGTCCGGGCACGTGCGATATCCTATTGGTGCCTCTTGTGCCGTGTTCCATCGACTATGGCCGTCGTCGTATCATCTTTGCTAGGTTATGTGTTTCCTCTAGGGTTCTGTAGGGCGAGTGGTGTGTCGGACACGGAGTTGGATGGGTGTTCGTGGCTACTCTGCGTCCTGTCGTCGTAGAGAGTTAACACCATTGACTGGTGGGGCTTCGGGAGCCAACGTTTTCCTGCAGAGTTGGCCGCTGTTACCGGCGATTATAGTGGACAAGGAACGGCTCTCATTCCATGCAACCTGGATACAACGTGCATCAGGCAGAACGCCGAGATGTATAGAACAACTTGCTAGCATCCACTAGTCCACCTGGAGTGCTCAAACTGTTGACCTCCTTTGCATTTGCTTCAAATTTTCTATGAAGAATGATTAGTAAGTACGGTTCTTGAAGACTGTTAATTCTGCCCGGTGTAATCTAGAGCGAATGCTGTTTCGTCATGCTTTTCGGTGACCCGTTTGGGCTTGCGTGTCTCAGTCTGGAGGTTTCTGTATGCGCCAAGGTAGTATTTTGCAGTGTCAATATTGTACTTGATATCAAGGCGTGTTATTATTGAGTTTTGATACTACTGATCGTAATTTCTGTTTGTTGTGCCCTCATGGCCCTTCCTGGGGCGAGTCGTTGATTTGGCCTGTAACTAAAGTTGCGTGCGCTCAGCCTGCCTCACACTGCTGGTGTGGGTCATGTGTGTTTTTGCATGCTTGTATTTTCACAATCTCTCACCCTTCGGGTTATAGTTGTACAGTTTAACCGGCCATCTACCACTTCGTGCGTATCCCAATTACAATGTCTATTGCCCGCTAATAGACCCCAGTAAAGGTGTACATTTTTTTTTAAATATTGTTTGAAATATTTTGTAGTTATTCTTTTTGGCTTCTTGTTACTGGGAATGTTAACTAGCAATGTTTTGTGCGGACTGCTCCCATACTAAAGTTTTAATAGTTTAATTTTTAATTGCCCGCTTAATTATTAATATGTATGATAGTTTGCATGAAATTTATTTTCTGTTCGTGTTGACAGTCTTATTTTGGCAGCGGTTGACGCGTACCTGTTCTGCTGCTCCGTGGCACTAAAGGGTTTTCCTTTTGCGTCGGCGGCTATCCTGTCATCGCACGACGCCTCAGTTTTGACAGGTCACACACGAACTTGCGGATCTCTCGTAGTAGTCTTAAGTTGAATAGTTTGTTTTTATTCTTTTTGTATCGTGCTACAGCGAGGGTGTCGCTACATTAGGAGGGAACTAACACATTATTTCTGTTATTGTAAGGCCCTTGTAGGCGTGTGATCAAAGTCTTCGAGCAAACTAACAAGGAGTTTCTTGATTTCTTAAAAACTTAAGGGTTTAATTGTCATTATGACTATAATTGTGTTGTAAGAGCACGACAGTCTATTAGCGTGATTTATGTCGAACAGGCTTGTGGCAGTCAAATTCTATTCTTGCTTCGGTTTTGCATGTGGACAGGCTTTGGACAACTTGCCCCTATCTTGTCTACATGAGAGCAGATTAAGCAGTGGAGATGTAAGCATTTTAATGTCTTATATTCAGGTCTCGTTGTGGGATTAGCCCTGATTGTGATGCAGTACCAGGGAAAGACTGCCGCCGAGGGATTATTTCGTTACTTAACTGTTTGTAGTTAGGCCACCATCGTGCTGCACAGTTGACATTTTTTGAGTACTATTTATAATTTTATGTATAATGAAAATGTTCTTATGCAGTGTAAATTTAATTCAGAAATCTTAACTATTTGTATGTACTTCGTAACAATCTTGGTAACTGTCAGTTGGCTAATGATTGAATTGTTATTAAATAAAAATGTTGTTGTTTTTGAATGATAAATGACACATCACGTTGGGCCATGCTTCCACGATTTTTCCTTAAATTAATGCCGATCGTTGTTCTTCGACTCAAATACCACTAATTACAGATGTGGACAACCGTAGTGCAGCATAATGAAAACCAGCTGCCTTTGTTTAATGGGGGCTATATGTTTCTCGAATCATTGGGGCCTTCCGCCTTGATGGTTTTATTATGAATTCGGTGTGATTCATTATCTATTCGTTCTTACAGTGGTGTACTCTCATTGATTTATACATTTAGCGATTTTCACTCACATCTGTTTGAAACAGTTGGATGTGCAACTCAGGTGACTTCTTTCCATGATGCTTGCGTGAATTCTCAGGTGGTGTATTTGCTGTAACAAGATGTTTCAATCGGTGTAAACCCCTTTGATGTTAGTGCATGCAGGCAATGCAGGTAATGTTCCTCTGAATTTCGTCGTTTTCGTGTGAAGCTTGATTGGATAACTGAAGTCATATGTTTCTGTTCCCTTTCCTCTCTTTTCCATCACGTATGCATAGATAAATTGCGCTATGAATTTCTTCTTGCCAGATCAGATTAGTTTATTTCGTGTTCAGGCACAACTTAAGTATATCTACAGATTGTCCACCCATAATTCTTTGTGGCTATGTTTGAATAAATGTGTTTCATGAAAACTCAAATCCTGTGTCCTCTAACTACTTCAGAACGCACCAAATAGCTGCCAGACTTGCAACTCGATGCTCTTAACGTCTTCTTTCTTTGAAATATTAGCCTGATTTTTATATGCTGCACAAAAAGACAGTGATAACGAAGTACCCAGAGAGAGGAATGAGTAGAACTAATGTGCCAAATTCACAATCCATTGATTAATTATACAGGTTCATTTAACGATGTTATGTACTATGGTTAGATTTAGTATTGCATTAACTGCATGCAAATTTTTTTTTTCCGCTATTCTCAAACAACCTCTGTGCCGGTTGGTGAACTCACGAAGGGACTGAAGAGAAATTTAATGAGCCGAGGAAAGTGAATGAAAAGCTATTTGATGACTTAGAAGCTGCGAATCTTAAGCTCGAACGGAACGTGGAAAGTATAGCGAATGACTTTAGAAGATGCTACGGGATGAAATAGCGATCGAGTTAGCGAAAACGTCGAGGGTCGTCGAGAAGCGTCTGTGAAGCTGAAAGCGAGCAGTTGCCGCTAAACAGAGTGCTCGAAGAACAGGAGAGCAGGGTTATGGCGACGTTCGTGGCTGTCCCAAAGTGAACGCGTAGAGCTACTGTCCCGAGCTGAGAGAGCGGCTGCCGGGCGTTTGGAAGCCACGAAGGGTCAGGCAGAGCAGAGAATCAGCGCGATACGTACTCTGTCTTTTGCTGCGCCCGAGTTCCTGTTCCTAAGAGCTGCCGAGAGCCGGGAGTTAACGTCGCAGAGACAGCGAGCACCAGTTCGGCCGCAGGCGGTGGCGATAAAGCAACAGACTGCCGGCTACTGTGAGCAACACCCAGGTTTGGTCCAGAGGGGACGATACGTAGCTCGTGACTTGAAGAAACGTGTGGCTCACCTCAAAGCAGGTTGTCCCGAAATTGAAGTAGACAGTTCCTGCGAATTAGTATGCACAGAGGACATTCTTGGCAACCGGAATCAAATAATAACTGGATCCTTTTACCGACCTCCCAATTCAGGTGATACAGTAGCTGAAAGGTTCAAAGACGAGTTGAGTTTAATTTCAAACGCGTACCCGACTCATACAAATATAGTTCGTGGTGCCTTTAATCTATCCTCGATATGTTAGTGAAAATACATGTTTAATTCCGGAGGTACGCATAAAACATCATCCGAAATTTTGCTAAACGCTTTCTCCGACAACTATTTCGAGCAGTTACTTCATGAATAGTAAAAGGTTGTGAAAACCGCGCTTTACCTGTTAACACGGAATAATCCTGAACTAGTAACGAGGATTAAAACGGATACTGGTATTATTGAACGTACCCAGACCCCCAAGTCCTCCACAAATAAACGAAATATATACCTGTTCAAAAAAGCACATAAAAATTCCCATAACATCTTCCTCCACTCCTTCCACATTAATAATGTCACTGCAGACCAGATGTGACTTGAATGCAAAGAAATAGTATCGGCGGCAATTCAGAGATTTACACCAAATAAATTAACAAACGACGCAGTTCATCCTCATTGGTACGCCAAACCCGTCAAAACACTGTTGCAGAAACAACGAAACAAACATGCCAAATTTAAACGGAAACAAAATCTCCAACATTGGCGATCTTTTAAAGAGACTCGAAATTTAGCGCTGATTTCAATGCGACATGCTTATAATAGTTTTCACAACGAAACTTTATCTCCAAACCTGGCAGAAAATTCAGACAGATTCTGTTCGTATGTGAAGTATGCTAGCAGCAAGACACAATCAATGCCTTCTCTGCGCAATAACAATGGAGATACTATCGAAGACAGTGCTGCCAAAACAGAGCTACTAAACACAGTTATCCGAAATGCCTTCACAAAGGAACACGAAGTAAATATTCAAGAATTCGAAACAAGATCAGGTGCCAACATGAGTAACGTCGAAGTAGATATCCTTGGAGTAGTGAAGCAACATGAATTACTTAATAAAGGCAAGTCTTCTGGCCCAGAGTGTATACCAATTAGGTTCCCATCAGAGTTTGGTGGTGCAAGTCATCGAGTAAAACAGAAGTGATTCCTGGCGTTCTCCAGGGTCCTTTGCTGTTCCTCATCTCTATAAACGAGTTGGGAGACAATCTGAGCATCCGTCTTTGATTGTTTGCAGATGACCCTGTCGTTTATCGGCTAATAAAGTCATCAGAAGATCAAAACAAATTGCAAAGCCATTTAGAAAAGGTATCTGGATGGTGCGAAAATTGGCAATCGACCCTAAATAACGGAAAGTGTGAGGTAATCCACATGAGTGCTAAACGTAATCCGTTAAACTTCGGTTACACGATAAATCAGAAAAATCTAAAGGCCGTAAATACCTAGGAATTATTATTACGAACAACTTAAATTGTAAGTAACACACAGAGTATGTTCTGGGGAAGGCTAACCCAAGACTGCATTTTACTGGCAGGAGACTTAGGAAGTGTAATACATTTGCTAAGGAGACTGCCTACACTATGCTTGTCCGTTATCTTTTAGAATACTGCTGTGCGGTGTGGGATCCTTACCACATAGGACTGACGGGGTGCATCGAAAAAGTGTATTATCACGATATAGGGGAGAGAGTGTCACTGAAATGTTGGAGGCTTTGGGATGGAGATCATTAAAACAAAGGCGTAACGGAAAATCATGTCGAACTCGGTCAAATTCCTGATTATAAACAATAAGAAGAAAGCACCCGACAAAGGAACAGTGGAAGAAGTCGAGATGAGATCACGATATTTAACAGTGACGGTCAGGAGAGTATGACCCGGGAGACCACTTTGATAACACGCGACAATGTCAGCTAGCAAAACCGACAAGCGGCCATATATCGCCAGCGCTACAGTTTCATAATGAAAACTGAGTAGCGTTACCGGTTGGACCCGATCCACGGCAATTATAAAAGGAAATTCGGCAATGAAGAAGGACGGGTTCTGTACCCATTGCACCATTTCGTTCACCATCGATGTTATCCTATTTCGTATCAGAGGCAAAAACCGAACACAAAATTCTTTTACAAGTCCATACAAACCCGAAATTTGGCGGGTAGGAAAGCGAACTATAATATCATCACGGTGACACACTGCCCAAAATTCCTCATGGAGAGCTGGCGCAAAAGTGAAACCAGCAGACAGTACACAGTCTGATTCCACTCCAGTGTTAAGATCTCACGTATTATATCGCGTTGGGCTGATCATTCACGTCCACTTACAGAACGAATAGTAGTGAAACACGTCCTCTGTGATCGCGTTCAAAGCCAAATTAGGTGAAACAGAGACGCCAAATCATTCTGGTGAATCTAACATGGCAGGGAACGCAAACGAAGGGCATCCAGTTGCAGTATTTGGAGTTGTACGACTTTCGCTTTCACACGGTGAACATCAACAATCTCAAATGGACGTCTCGAATACTATCATAAAGATCGCGAAGGACAGCATAATAAAATTTCGAGTAATCCTAATTTCAGCTGCTTAACAAGACAAAATGCATAAGTACAGTGCGTAGCCAAGGTTTGGCAACAGCAACCCACGGTTCCATAAGGGAGCGATGCACTGGGGAACGGTTTGTGAAGTGCCAAAAGCTACACGGCATCAGTGATATAACGTGGAAACGAGTTCATTAGATGTAAAATGCGTAGCTTCGAAAAAGGGCGAGAAAGATGTATCCGCTGCCCGCCGTAATTTAGAGTCATTGAAACAGCACAGTGGTCTATGAGGCTGGCAGGAGTAAAATCAATAAACAAAAGGGAAACAGACAAATACATATGATCCAGCCGACTACTAATGTGGAATATCTGCTGAACCAAGACTTAGATTTGATGACGCCACCATATCCTTATGCTCATGACGATGGTTATCACTGTCAGTCTGATCCACATGACCTAAGATGCAGTGCAAACTTCCCCCAACAAAATTATTGCAGATTTTGACGAAGTAAGTAAATGACATATTCCTTATGAAAACGTGAGCGGTCTTACGTATGACCGAACCCATTGGTAGCGTAAAGAACAAATTAAGACAACATCATAAAACCTATACCGTATACAGCGATCATCCTGTAGAATTTCCTTGTCCGTCAACGGAATACCGTCCCTATACAACATGGCCATGTCAGTAGAACTTTCAGGCGGAACACTTCAAAACATACTATATCCATGGACACAAAACATCTCAAATAACACTCCTTACATACGCTCGACATCAGTTTTGAATCATAAATAAACTATCATAACGCAACAAGCTGCAATGAATATTTTATCTTACTAACTTTTGAGGTAAGAAACGGTAACCCGTGCATTAATTTACACATGTAAGGTATGAAAAAAAAAACTAGAAAGGAATTTACCCATAACACCCCGCTCTCCACAACACGGGCAAATGGCGGAGGAGAAGTTACATGATTTGAATCCTCCTCACCGGATGTTGCATATTCGATGCTTTGGTTTTTTCAGCACGGCGCTGCGCCCTCAGTTTAAAACAGTTGTTTCACACCACTGTGTGACAACATGTCTTCTTGATGCGGAAGGTTAAAGGGCTCAGTACGGCTCACTGCGGTTGGTGGGGGAGGGGGGCGGAAGGGATTCAACAAATTAAACTCGATCCCCGCATTTGCAAAAAGAACTATACTAACGGAACCATCACGATGTGTGAACATCGATTGAGAACCAAACGGAGAAAGATGCTGGTCTACTTGCAATGATCTAGAAACGCCACAAAAATGCATACAAATGACAATAAAAATAAGCAGTATACACCAGATCAGAGGTAACGCAAATCTTATCAAACAACCAATCGTGAATTTATAAAGAGTCTGGTTGAACGTGGTGTGTACCCTTCTCAAAACTGAAACGAACTGTCCGCCGACGATTTATATTCTTGTGAAACTTGGAAGTCATCATGGTGTGGGCAGAGAACGCCGTCAACAGAGAACAATTGTTACTATTGTTGTTGTTGTTGTTGCTGCGGTCTTCAGCCCGAAGACTGGTCTGGTGCGGCTCTCCATGTTATTCTATCTTGTGCAAGCCTCTTCATCTCCGAATAACTACTGCAACTTACATCCCTTCAAATCCGCTTACTGTTTTCATCACTTGGTCTACCTCTATGACTTCCCTCCAGTATTAAGTTGGTGCTCGCTTGATGTCTCAGAACGTGCGCTATCATACGATCGCCTCCTCTATTCATATTGTGCCTCAAATTCCTTTTCTTCCCAGTGCTCTTCAGTACCTCCACATTATTTACATGAATTGCTCATATAATTTTCACCTCAGCACTCTTCTGTAGCGTCACATTTCGAAAAGCTTCTCTTCTCTTCTTATCTAAACTGTTTACCGTTCATGTTTCACTTCCATACATGGCTACGCTCCAAACAAATACTTTAAGAAAAGACTTCCTAACACAAATCTGTAAAGGATGAGTCCGCAGCCCATGGTCGTGTGGTAGCGTTCTCGCTTCCCACGCCCTGGTTCCTGGGTTCGATTCCCGGCGCGGTCAGGTGTTTTCTCTGCCTCGTGATCACTGGGTGTTGTGTGCTGTCCTTAGGTTAGTTAGGTTTAAGTAGTTCTAAGTTCTATGGGACTGATGACCATAGATGTTAAGTCCAATAGTGCTCAGAGCCATTTTGTAAAGGATGACAACAAATTTTTTTTCTTCAGAAACGCTTTTCGTGCCATTACCAGTCGACATTTTATATCCTCCCTATTTCGGCCATCATGCGTTACTTCACTACCCAAATGGCAAACCTTGTCTACTGCTTTAAGTATATCGTTTCCTGATGAAATCCTCTCAGCTTCACCTCATTTAATTCGACTACATTCCAAAATCTTTCTTTTGCTTTTGTTGATTTTCGTCTTATACCAGGGTTGGAAATTTAATAGTGACAACTACTTACTTACAGCTCGTACAAAACAGATACGTGTTTCAAAGTTTTACTGAGCTGCAAAGTAGTCACCAGCATTGTGTATAACCCGTTACCAGCGATGTGGAAGTCGTAGGATGCTCTTAGCAGTGCCAGTTGTGTCGACAGTTTGAGCGGCGCGGTCTATTGGCCGACGAATTTGCAACAGTTGTGAAGCGAATACCTTGAAGTGTTTCCTTCAATTTAGAAATCGAGTTGAACTGACGAGGGCTTCAGTCAGGGGAGTGGAGTAGGTGATATAGCACTTAGCAGCCCCATCAGTCAAACAAATGAGTAACAGCTAGCACTGTACGTGCTTGAGCATTGTCCTGAAAAATGATGGTCAGGTCGCGCAGAAAGTGTCGTCACTTCTGTCTCTAAGCTGGTCGTTGGTTGTGTTCCAAAAATGAACAGCATAGAGTCAGAAGTGATGACACTTTCTGCAGAACCTGACCATTATTTTGCAGGACAGTACTCAAGCACGTAGAGTGCTAGCTGCTAACAATATTCTACGACTTCCACATCGCTGGCAACGGGTTATACACAATCCTGGTGACGACTCAGAAGGTCAGTAAGACTATGAAACACGTATCTATTTCGTACGAGCTGTAAATAAATAGTTGCTACTATTAAAGTTCCAACCCTCGTATGAATCTTACAAATCACCATCCATTACGTTCGACTTCTCTTCCAAGTCCTTTGCTGTCTCTGACAGAACTACAGTGTTATCGGCAAACATCAAAGTTTTAATTTCTCCTCCCTGAACTTTAATTACTTATCCAGATTTTTCTTTGGTTTCATTTAGTGCTTGCTCAGTTTACAGATTGAATAACATCGGAATCGGCTGTAACCCTGTCTCACTCCTTTCTCAGTCACTGCTTCCTTTTCATGCCCTTCGGCTTTTGTAACTGCCGTCTGGGTACTGAAGAAGCTGTAAATAACCTTTCGCTCCTTATATCGTACCGCTACTACCTTCAGAATTACATATTGAGTGCTCCATACAACATAGTCAAAAGATTTCTCTAAGTGTAAAAATAACATAAACATGGCTCTCCCTTTCCTTAAGCTTTCTTCTAAAGTAATCTGTTGGCTTAGTATCGCTTCTCGTGCTCCTACATTTCTTCGAAATTCAAACTGATCTTCCCGGAGGTCAGATTCTAGCAGTCTTTTCATTCTCCTGTATAGATTTTGTGTTAGTGTTCTGAGACCATGACTTATTAAACTGATAGTTCGCAATATTCACACCAGTCAGCACCAGTTTGCTTTGGAATTGGAATGATTACATTCTTCTTGAAGTCAGAGGATATTTCGCCTATATCATACATGTTGCACACCAGATGGATGAGTTTTGTCATAACTGGATCTCACAAAGCTAGCAGTAGGACTCATCGAATGTCATCTACTCCTGGGACCTTCTTGTGAATTAGGTCTTTCAGTGCTCTGTCAAATACCTCTCTCAGAATCATGTGTCCCATCACACTTTGATATACGTCCTCTTCTATTTCTGTAACATTGTCTGCTAGTTCATCTCCTTTGTATAGACCCTTTATATACCCCTTCCACTTTTCAGCTTTCACTTCTTTGCTTAGGTCTGGTTTTTCATCTCAGTTTTTGATATTTGTGCCACTGCTTCTCTTTCCTGTAAAGGCCTCTTTAATTTTCCTATATGCAGTATCTATCTTTCCCCTAGTGACATATGCTTCTAAACCCTTACTTTCGTCCTCTAACCGTTCCTGTTTAGCCATTTTTCACTTTCTGTCAATCTCATTTTTAGACTTTTTATTCCCTTTCACCTCCTTTATTTGCTGCATTTTTTAATATTCGCTATTCTTCAGTCAATTTCAGTACCCCCTGTGTCACCTAAGGATTTCTACTAGGCCGTCTCGTTTTACATATTCTGTCCTCAGCTACCTTCATTATTTGATCTCTCAGTACCCATTCGTCTTCCACTGTATTCTTTCCCCATGTTCTATTGAATCGTTCCCTAATGCTCATCCTTAGCCTCTCAACTATCTTTGGCTATTTCAACTTATCCAGGTGCATCTCCTTAATTTTCTATCTTTATGTAGTTTCCTTAGTTTAAATCAACAGTTCATAACCAATAAATTGTCGTCATAGTACATATGTGCCACTGGAAATGTCGTACGGCTTAAAAGCTGGTTCCGAAATCCCTGTCTTATCATTATGTAGTCAATCTAAATTCTTCCGTGTGTCTCCAGCTCTCTTACACGTATACAATCTTCTTTTATCATTCTTAAGCCAAGCATTAGTCATGATTAAATTACGATCCGTGCATAATTCTATCATGCGGCCTCCTCTTTTATTCGTTTCCCTCAATCCCTATTCACCTACTATGTTCCCTTCTCTTCCTTTTCCTTCCATTGAATTCCAGTTCCCAACCGCAATTAAATTATCGTCTCCCTTAACGACCTGCATAAATTGTTTTATCTCCTCATACATTTCTTCAACCCCGTCAACATCTACAGAGCTAGTCACATGTATACTTGTGCTATTGGGGTTAGTGTAAGGTTTGTGTCTGTCTTGGCTACAATAATGAGTTCGCTATGATGTTCATAGTAGCTTACCCGCTTTCCTAATTTCTTATTCACTATTAAACCTACTCCTGCAATACCCATATTTGAGTTTGCACAGTATTTATAAACCTGTATTCACTTGACCAGAAGTCCTTTTCCTGGTGCCACCGAACTGGACAATTTCCCACTATATCCACCTTCAACCTACTCATTTCCCATTTCAAATTTTCTAACCCTTCCACCCGAGTAACGGATTTAACGTTCCAAGATCCGATACGTAGAATGAGAGTTTTGTTTCTCCTGATGACATCATCTTCCTGAGTCGCTCCTCCTGGATTTCCTAATGGGGATCCGGAATATTTCACCCAAGCGAATGCGATCATCATTTGACCATGCTGCATGTCCTCGTGAAGTATTATGGGTGTAGGTTTCCCGTTATCAGCCAGCACATCAAGGCCGTTTTGGTTGATGTTACCAGACCAGCAAATCATGCAGACTGTTGCACCTGTAACTACCGAAAAGGCTGCTGCCTCTCTTCAGGAGCCACACGTTCGTCTTCCCGCTCAGCAGGTGCTCTTCGATTTGTTGTTCTATAGAAGTAACCAAAAAAAAAACCGTTAGGCTAGAACAATGCTCAGACGACCGGAACACACTCACATTAGACTGAATACACACAAGTTGGACACACTTGGCGCTCCAGAATAGGAGGAAGTAAGGATAGCCTGCTCACTCAACGTGCAAGGCGGTTCTATCCATGAGCAGTGAGACTTACACACTACTTAGACTAACTTATAACAAACAACACACACACCCACGGCCCAGGGAGGACTCGAAACTCAGGCGGGAGGGGCCGCGCAATCCGTGAGATGGCACCTCAAACCGCGCGGTGAGCAGCGAGTGAGCAACAAATATAATCTTTTTACATAGTCTATAGAAAAGACAATGTGTCTGGCTTAACTTTTAAACCTAACAGCTACTTTAGCGCTGTATAATCAGTTAAATTTCATCACTTAAAAATAAAACGTGTAATGCCATATCCAAAGTTGTGCGTTTGCTCTGTCGTTGTAGAGTAATTTCTTGCTAATTTGCTAAATTCATGGAAAGAATAGGCTGTTGGACCTTCTGCTCTATCAACGTTTTGACTCTACTCCCCACTTTTCACATGAATGTCTGTGTCAGATGACAATATAAGGCTCTTCTAGTAACTCGGGAAAATCAACACTGGTCCATTTGTCAATAATATTCTTTGGGATTACTGAACACATCTTTGCAATCTGATGACGAGTGTATCTTCACTCCTTTCTTCAGTAGGTGAATGACAGGAAGTGCCAGCTCTTGAAATTTTTGCACTAAATATCGATAATAGTTTGCTAGGTCTAACAGAATTTGTAGCTGATCTTGCATCTATTCGGACTCTCTCATGACTGATTACACACAATAAATATTGTAGCTCTCCCAGCGAAGGTGTCATTTCTCTACATTGACCATTAGGTGCACTGCGAGCAACTGCTTAAGCACCTCTCTTAGTCATAAAACATGCTCTTTCATATCCTTCGCAAAGACAATTATACGAACCAAATATGTATTACAATCATTACCTTGATTGTAATCCCCGAATAACTCCATCTATCTAACGCTTAAACGTAGCTAAACCATTCTTCAATCCAAATAGCATCTGTTGATATTGTTCTGATTGAACATAAATCGTGTCTGCGGCTGATTATCAGCCTCTGTTCTCCCGAGACGGTAGTGACTCCAAAGAGACATGACAGAGACTGCCCCATGTTATCTACAGATTCCATTATATGTGGAACTGGATAAGCATCTGTAATTGTGCACTTACTAATCTATATGCATAATCATAATAAATCCAATGCTTTTGTGTGATTCATATTCTATTTCCTGACGATCGAAAGTGGTTTCCACCTTCGACTGGTACGTTCCCAAATAATACTGATAAATATACTCTCCCACTGCCAGGTGTAGATGACGGGAAATTGTGTATGGTTTATGATACACATTCAGTTCACTCCCGGTTCGAATTTTTAGGCATTCTCACTGGGACTGCGGTAAAGATCTGCGAAGGTTAAATACGTACTCGAACTCTGGTAACGACTGTTCCATTGCTAGGTTTCACCTCTTTCTAATTGTTTTACCAATTCTTGTAACGTATCTAAACTTGCAGCTCACTTAAGCTTAGAGACGGAATTCGCTCGACAGAAATAAAGT